>NC_138658.1:53889405-55089405 GCF_964273445.1 Streptopelia decaocto | reverse complement strand
AAAAACAACAACCAAAACAAAAAAAAAAAGCCTCCCCACACCTGCCCCTAAAACAACCCCAAAAAATAAACAGCGGAATATCTACCATCTGCAAGACACTATCAGAATTTCAGATGCCAAAACCTGAGTTGAGAGAAATCTGGTTTCTTTCCATTTATTGTGTGTTCCTCCAAGTAGTAAGTGGAATACTAAGCAATAGACTAAAAGCTTTCAAAACAGCTTCATTTCTGCCCACTAACAACTTGTGATGGAAGACAGTCAAAACTCTGTTGTTTCTTGTCTGAGGCTTTTCTTCGTAAGTATTTTTCAGGCATCCTTCTATGAGGGTCACTCTCACTGCACCTCCCCCCAAAATATTACAGATTCTGTGAAAATTTTTAGCTAAATCTTCAATCTATACAGGTATTTACAAACTACCGTTGTGCTAGAAGAGACGAGTCATATTGCCTTGTGTTTGCTCTCTGCTTCTCTTGGTGTTTTGGTTTTTTTTTTTAAACTTTTTTTTATGGACATAGGTATATGGAAATACCCACAGTACAGAAGACAAGGTCTGCATTTAGAGCAAGTAGTGCTGAGGCTTCAGAACACTTGTCAAGGCAGTCCTGTCCAGCAGCAGTCCTCTGCCACATCACTTGTCTTTGTTAACAACTGCATAATCAGTCATCAGCTCTGTTGATCACCCAATGCTTTGAAGACTTTGGACCCACACTAACATAAAGATACTTCAAAAAGCATAATTAAATAAGAGTTAACTTGCTTTAATCTCCACTAAAGATCTTAAAGGCATACACCATGAGAAAATGCACATAATCATACAAAAATATGAATATACTGACACAGGATACCGTGTCAAGGTTTTAGGAGAAACAACCATAAATCAGCCCAGATTTTAAAGATCCACATCATTCATTTGTTTAGATTGAAGAAAAATATAAGAACACAACTGGGGAGAAAAAGGAAAAAAAAAAAAAAAGCTAGGAAAATTATCTGATAGCATCTCTCTCAAAAAGTACAGAAGACCAATATATACTGAAGACCATATATATCTACTGCGATATACACACATTTTCATCCCACAAAACCCAATTTGTTGTAAAGTTGTTAGAAGTGCTCATTTCCACTTGGAATACTTTTAAAATTTGTGAGCTTGAGAAATATCCTAGGTGTTAGCCATTTGTACTCTTACTAAAATGTGACTAATACTTCTAAATTATTTCTGAAATCTTACAATTTTAGATGGAAACTACTTTTTGTCAGTTAGTAGCATCCATCTAAATATAATTAAAGAATTCTTTTTTATTTATCAGTAAGTGTTGTTAAAGGAATAATTTTTCAGTAGTTCATTTTTCTCCTCTGTCAACCACTGAACAAAAAGATCAAGACAATTACTATTTTTGTTATCTGAAAGAGGTCTATGAAATCAAAAGAGGATATGTTATATCAAAGACGTTTTATCTTTTAAAAAGTAATGCAAAAAGTTAAAAAGAACCAAATTCAACCAAACCATACATATTCATGTAATATTCAAATGCACAAAGTAAAAGTGAGATACCTTCTTTTAATTTCTTCTCTGTAAGAAGCTTAGCAGTATTAGAAGAAACTTTGTATAAGAATTCACAAAGAAAGGTGGAATGTGAAGAATCTTCAGAGAAGCCACTTTCAAAACAAGTATCATAGTTTGGGAAATCTATTGAAAGACAAAGGAGTAAGTAACATACAGAAATTCAGTTATATCAGTTACAACCATTTCTCCACAGGTCTTTCGAACTGTGCATCTACAGGTATGCAGTTGCTCTGTAATATTTTTACCACAACACAGATATACCTTATTCATTTATTTTGATAATTAGAGAAAAATTCTTACATACTGATAAAAAAAAAAAAAAAATCAGTTCACATTTGTTACAACATTGTCATTGTCCACTACTGTTTGCCAATGTAATCTAACATATGGTCTTTTGGTGTACTGAGCTTTTCTTTTCAACTCTTACGTAACATACTTCAACAGAAGGGAATTGTTTTTCTTGAGGGCTTATGGAGAAGTTTACCACCAACTCTGGCAGCAGACGGACAACTCAGAGAATCACTATCAGCCTTTCTCTTCAGAGAAACAAAAACACTAGCACCAGCATATGGTGATGCTGCCTTGGCTGGAAGGCTACAACTAGAAAAGACAGAGCCAAGATGAGCAAACTTCTCTCTATAGCCTTAGGACCACTTGAGAGCACCGCTAGCAAAAACCCAGAGCTGCACATTTGCAAAGTGACTGAGCTCAGCACCCTGCAATCCAGTGCCTTGTGACAGAGGAATGCTCAGGCAGAACTAAGGCACCATGTTTGCTCTGGAAAGCCCTAAATCATTCCTGTGTTTCCCACTAAAACTTGTACTGGTAAGCCTAAACAGTATTGCTTTGCAGAGTGGTATGAAACAAAGGGAAATTGGTCCAGGAGTGTGTCCACAATGCTGGCTGCAGTACAGCATAGCTAATCTTTTCCAATGTAAATCTGCATATCGACTTTCATTCCTAGACTGCTTCAGATCCTGTACAGCCCTTTTGAAAGGTAAGTTCAGGCGCATCCATACTCTACAATTTATTTATGTATTTGTTTTTAAGAATAGCTGTCTGTTTTCAAGAGCCTCATAAAGAGTCACACACTTCAACCAGAACTGTTGACTTTTAAGGCCAAAGTTTATCACGTGCTCTGAGCTTTAACTGAAGTTGTGATCTGGGATAGACCATATTACAGGTTCAAGAGGCGAGTTTTATACTGGGAGTAGAGTGTATGAAAAAACAGGTAAGTCTGTGTTCAATAGGGGTAGGTTATCACTTTATTTTTAAGAAAAAACAAAGCCCTAGACAAAAACTTCAGATACATGTTAACTGCATATACTAATTTTTTCTGTTAAAAGCCTGACAATATTGGCAGAACCAATAACATTTTTCTTCTGTGTTATAAATAAGGGTATGAGTTATCACTGACTACTTTATTATTTAAGTCCTAAACTT
Source organism: Streptopelia decaocto (assembly GCF_964273445.1). Classification (NCBI taxonomy): domain Eukaryota; kingdom Metazoa; phylum Chordata; class Aves; order Columbiformes; family Columbidae; genus Streptopelia; species Streptopelia decaocto. Next base: position 55,086,398 of record NC_138658.1, on the reverse strand, counting down.
GACATCTGAGCAAAAAGAAAAAAAAAATAACTTGTACACAATTACATACACTGTCTACTGAAATACAGTTAATGCCACCACAACTACCCTTCCGCTATACCACTCTTGTTCAACTCAATGCCATTTTCTCTTCTGAATTCCTTCTTTACTTCCCTTTTGCTCAATATAAAATTAGAAAATCAAAACAAAGAAAATATATCCTACCTGAGAACTTATTATGGTACAGGAATTCCATTTGCAGTCTTTGTCCAGCCTTCTTGGCTAATAAGTATGGAGTACTGTAAACAGGGTCTCCAGTTGCACATATAGCATCAGCCCCACTAAACAGCAGCATCAGAGTTTCTAGCACATCTTGTTTAACTACGGCAGCACACAGGGCCTTATCATGGAGGGGGAAAATAAATCTGGTTAAATTAGAAAGCTATTGGCAACAAGTACATGTAGCATAGGTGCAAATCATTTCACCTCCAGTATAGTTACTCTGCATTTTCAAAGGTCATACACATACAGAAATAGCCAGAGTCATGCAGTATGGTCTGAATCTAGGAAAAAAGGAGCAACAACAGAAAAAGAAAACCCAAAAACATAAGCAACCCCAACCCTGCAAGTTGTTGCTGGCACAAGTTTCACTGGGGAAGGATAACATGAATTAATACAACTGGAGTGGAAACTTGTCATTTATTTACACAATAAATTCCCTCTCATTTTGCTTCACACACCGAACTTATAAAAAAAAAAAAACAAAAACAAAACTTATTATTTCAGACCTGCAAAGTTCAACCAAAGAGACAAGACTTGATCCTTGAACTCTGTCACTAGGAAATCAACTGAAATTCACAGGTAGTTTTTCAAAACTACAGCCAGTCAATAAGGCAACTGTTCTTTAGGGTATCGTCATACTTGGTCACCTTACCTGAGATTTAAAGATCTCACCACATTCTAAAACATCAGTCTCCTTTCATTTTTGCACACATGAAGACAAATATAACCTTTTTTTTTTTAATTAATTTGTTCTGAAATAATTAAGGCAAAAGTCACTAAAAACAAGAGGAGTACTACTATGAAACTCAGCTGCTCTAATAAACATATAAGCATCCAGTAGCACAACATGACAGGGCAGACAGTCCAGTAAAAGTTCTAGAATTACTTAACAATGGCCACCTCATTACACAGTAATTTAATGGTTTGACAGAGATTTGACCACTACATCTGATATTTTTCAGCAGTAGTTAAATGATTAATTGACAGACATCCCCTGCCCCCCCCCAAAAAAACACCACCACCAAAGACTTCAGAAAAACCAAGCCTGTAAAACACAGAACTATTTTTTCTAGTCCACAGTTATAATTCTTAAATAAAGTCTCTTGCACAACTGCTACCAATAAATAGAAAACAACCCAAATGTTTTATTTTGGAAAGACAGAATTTCCCCATGAAGCCTAAAAATGTTTCCCAATTCCAAGGAAATGCAGAAAACTAAATGGAAGTTATATAGTGAGATGGTTCAACACTTTGGCTAGAGGTGTTTTAATGACAACTTGTTTTAACTTCTTACGTGTATAACTAACACACAACTTAGAAAATGTACAGAAAAATAACACTTCAATTTTGACACAATAGCCACTGAACAAATGAGACCTCTCTAGTTCAAACCACAATATCTTATAAATGCTACAGCCTCCCCACAATATTTGCATACCCTTTGAGACAATGACTCATGTAACTGAATGCATTAGCTTTGTAATATATATATGCATTTAAACTCTTCTATATTCATAAACCATAAACAACCATGACTCTGAAATCAACAGATATTTGAAGTCAGTCAAATGGACATAAAAAATTACACAGAAATTTATAATTATAATTAGCATTTTCCACTTTATAACTGTAAAGAATTTGTGTCATTTGCGTAAAAGGAAACACTGAACACACATTTTTCATCTTTAATTTTAGCTTGTTTCATTTCCAATTATCTACAAGCTTCTATAGAAGCATGCACAAGCTACTTTCACCATTGATAACACTGAATCATCTAATGTACTGGAATGTCAGATGTCAGACATATAAGATATCAAAAACACATAAAGAAGGAATCCAAAGAAGATGGAATTTGCATACCCAGAGTGTGCATTTGAGGAAAAATAAAGATCCACATTCATTGATGGTTCCAGAAGACATATTACTGGCACCATATAGGTATCACAGCCTTCGGCAAGCAAGGTAACTGGAAAAACTGGGAACTAAGAAATCATGAAATGACTCCTGTAAAGGCTCCAAAACAACCCTTATTCTCCTCTGTGAAAATGTCACTCAGGATTCTGAATTTATTTCTCACCAGTCTAACATGACCAAATTGCACACTGATAAAGTACAAAGGTATGGTACAGGCTTACTTATTCTAGTATTACCTTATTCAACTGTTCCTTGGTTTTGTAGGAAAAAGGTGCTTTCCTGAATTTTCCCTCTTTGTATTTTTGTGTAATGAATGCTATCCTTTTTTCTGCAGGGGCATCCATATGTAGTTCTTCATCTGGAGGAAGATTTCCTGCCCAAAAACTGTTTGCCCTCTTATTTCCAATGACGATAAAAAGCTGGATGAGGTGAAAGAAAAAAAAATATGAAGGATATGAAGCTAACCTCTAAATAGTTTTCAGCTGCTCAAAGTCAAAAAAAAAAAGTTATTAAAGAAAATTGCCTGCAGAAGATGGAAGAAGCCCGTCTCAGTCACTGCCTATGGTCATCTAGAAATGAATAACGGTCTGTCACAATCATTGACCACCAATAGCAACTAAGCTTCACAAGACTAATCAGTTAAAATACTTCAATCTGTATTAGAAAATACCAGTAAAAGTTCAGAGAAGACTAGCATATATTTTAAGGAAAGCACTGATGATTCAATCCTCCCTGTCAGAACCACTTTTTCATACCCCAAGCAACTAAACTGCTGGTGAGAAGTTTCCTTTCTTTCCTCCTTCCCAATATTGCCCTTCATGATTGCACTCCAAAAGAATTTTATTTCTGTTTCCCCCCAAAATCTAGATGCTTGGAGAAATACTAAGAGAATTTGTACAGGTAGTTAACAAAACTAACGAGTATTTTGAATGGCACAAAGGTACATGATTCCTGGAAACATCAAGTTTACTTTAACAGCAGCATGTTATTTAGAAGATATATGTTCAGTTTTCTTGTGAGATAAACAATAAATAACTCTTATTCATACAGTAGTTTTCAGGATGTAACAAAGAGTCATTAATAGAATACTACAACGTACCTCAATAAGTTCATTGCTCCAAATGCTGGCATCCATTTTTAGACTCCGGACCTTTGAATCTCTTGGTCCTAAAGATCTGTGCTGTCCTGAAAATTCAAGAGTATTTTTACTTAACTAAAGGAATTAAACTGGGCTTTGACAGATTTGTTCTAACTGCTGTTCTTAAAAAAAAAGGTTGGGTTTGACAATTAAACGAAAAATGAAAGCACCAAAAAACTCCAAAATTAAAAAAGTGGATTGTATTTCACAGTAATGAATAAACAAAGTAAGGTGTCTAATGTAGAATACGTTTGGGAGGGTTTGTTTAGAACAAAACCCTAGAGTTACAAACTTTTCCTGAATCTACTGCTTAAACACATATTTAAATACAAAACATGATAAAACTGAATTTTTAGTAGTATCTGGAAAAGCTCTCCCTGTTGGCAGTAAAATATGTGCTGATCTAACAGAATTAGTACCCCAAATTTATACACTGAAAATTGTTATCCTTTGGCATCCAGCCTTGCAAAAGCCAGCCATCTCCCACGAAGTGTTAGTGTGTCTTGATTTCCACTAATTGCAAAGGGTTATTCATCTGAGTTAAACCAATCACCTTACAGACCCGTCAATTATGCATGGAAATACTTTAAAATAAGGATATAAGGTATAATTTTTAAAAAAGGTCATTTTTTGTCAAAACTTTCACAAGGATGGGACTAAGAAAAATGAAAAAAAAAAAAAGCCATTTCAAGGACATATACAGATATGCAAATATGACATTTTGTAGAAGCCACACAGGCTGTCATTAATTACTCTACCTGCACACTTCTTACAAATGACAACACAGAGATTGATGGATGCCCAGTCAGGATCGGGAGCTTTACAATCGGCACAGCTCCTGTTCGACTCATTGAACCAAATCTTCTCAGCTACTTCATAATCAGAGAGAGTTTCTGCTATTGATTGCTGCAGTGCTTCAATCCAGTCTTGTTTCTCTCTTTCCGACTCTGCTGTAAAGCTGAAACAATTGACTTTTCTTTGTTATTGATCTTCATTTTAAAGCCCAATTAGACATACCCTGTAATCTCTCCTATTTATTACGTTTACACCCAAAATCAGTCAAAAAATCCTCCTCTACACAGATATAAATACAAAGATGGTATGTATTATTTTGTGGTTTTAGTAAATGAAAACTCCCTCTGTTTTTGTGCTTAGATTTCAACAAAACCACTGCTAGCTAAATACCTTTTGTCGCATTCAAGGTACGTTCCTGCTAAATTTAAAACCTGAACTTTAACAAAAACATAGAATGAGCTACAGAAACACAGAGAGTTACTGAGAAGTAAAAATGAACTTGCAAACTACAACAGCAAAAACCTGCTTCTCATTTAAACTGATATTTTAAAAAAATATAATTAATAAGAAAACACCAACATGGTAATGGCTTAGAGAAAGTCAAAGGACTAGCTACCTACCAGCTAGCCACAGCTTCAAATCACTGATCAAGGCTACTTTACCTGCTCCTCTAGTTGACTGAGAATGAAAGGAAATTCTTTGCTAACAACTGGCAAGCCCAGGAGAACAAAGCAACTCCTCCTTCTCCTGTATTACTCAGATTTCACTTAACAAAAACTACAACACTTAAACAAAAGGCTTTTATTAGCATATACTTTTATTGTCTTGAAAATCATTACAAGTCATAGCATGAGCCAAATGAAACTTTCTATTGATTTCAATGGAGAATGTCTACAAGGCAAGGGACATAAGTGGTTCTTTTCTAATAAAATGCCTAATGTTAAATGGATGCACTACTGCAGGTTATTATATCATTATATTATTATTTAAGATGGAGTTAAGTTGTTAAAGTGACTTTTTTTTTCTTCCCTTCTGCCCTTGCACAGAATGAACAAAGAAGGCTACATAAAAATACAAATCTGTGGGCATAGGATGTCTAGTCAGGGAGATAATAGATGAAGCACACAGCTAAACAAAGGTGAAAAAAAAAAATCCTTTTTTTTCTTCTTTTTTTTTTTTCCTTTTAAATGCTGAGAATTCTTATTAAAAGCATTACCTTTTTATCCAAGCTAGATATGTCACTGTAGCATGAAGCACATATTTTTTTTAGCTCATTAGTTATTTGCATATCTTGTAACGTAAATATTAAAGTCCTCACCTAAAGCTTTTATAAGGAGTAATTATTTCAAAAGATTGCTTTGCAGTCCGATCCACTTGTTTTACATTTGCCACATTCATAGGGATTAAAGTGATACCGAATCCTGTTTTAAAATCCTAGGGAAAAAGACAATAAAAGTTCAGGGTTTCACCATTCAAGAATCAAACATATATAGAACAATTAAATCAGCATGGTCCAAACATCCACGGTCAGTAATACACATTTTGGCCACAACATGCAAGTTCCTTCTAATTCATTAAAGTATAAATAAACTTATACTAAATTTCATCCAAACACTATGCTTCTAATTGCTAGAATGACCTTACTTGATTGTTAATAGGAGAAAAATGCACACTGTAACTATGAATAAAGGGGAAAAAAAAGGTTAAATAACAGACTGCATTAAAATGTGGATCCAAAATAATGGAAGTATCTAGCTTAAATCACGCTTTAGTGACTAAATAATGTTTATATATCTAAATCCTTCTTATTGACACCAGTGTCACCTGTTTTAAGCAGACTTACAACAAAATAAAATATTTTATGTATAAAATTATTTCTTAAACATTGCATTTCTCATGCTTCTGATGTATTACATGAACTAAACATGTCAAACGTGTCTCTGAAAAAAAAAATCCTATACAGGAGCTATGATAGACAACAGGTTATCTGTGACTCATATATTAGAAAGGCATTTTTGCCTTCTCTTAAACAAGAAAAATGATTTCTTTTCCCCTGCATGGAACAGTGTACTTAAATAAAAATCAATCTTACATCAATACAGTTGGGAAATAAATGTTCAATGACCTTTTGTGAGGCTCTCTCAAATACATGTTTTTTGGAAACACTGATAGGCACATATGTTATTTCTGATCTGTTCGGAACACCATCAGTATCTCCTCCTTAAACTGATTTAGATGTTCATCTAACTGTAGTCACTTCCACAGTTTTATTTCTGGAAATATTAGCATACTTCTTGGAAACAGTAACTGTATCAGAAATAAACTAAACAACTTATTAGACATCACCCAAGCAAAAAGCCAAATCCACACATTTTACCATCTGCAAGATGTTCACTAAGTTACCTCCATAAGTAAGTAAGTTCCTAAGTTACATCCATAGAAAGTATGGATGGATAAAAAAATACAAGCGCTGAAGGGGAAAAGCTTCAGAGTCACTTGCCCGTACAGAGAGGATTGTTTTTTCTAGTAAATACATATTTAAACCTGCATCACTGGCAAGTTTATCTTCATAAGACTGTCAAATTTTGCGAGCATTAAAGCTTACGTGGAGAAGATACTTCATAAAACTCTTTTCACCTCATTCCCCTGTTACAGGCATGAGCAAATAAAAATACTATAGTGTACATTTTAATATGATACTTTTTAAATGCTTTAATTTCCACTAACGAAACAAAGTCTGGGATAAGTCAGCTAATGTTTCCTTGCCACACTTCTTATTCAGAATTTTGTTTTAACTTTGGTTACATTTGACACTAATGGTGCAGAAGCCAGGTGTGGATTTCAGCACAAACCTTTAAAAAGTAACAACTTTCCAACAAGTACCCTGGCTTATCCAGTCTTCATAGAATATATTTTTTTAATATTTCCACTTTCCTTATACCCTCATATCCCGTAACATAGGCAGTTTTATTCTCTACTCTCATCTTCAGCATCCCCCCATTTTCCTATAAATCAATGGTTTTCATACTGACACATCTGCCTTAGAAGAGAGCAGAGAGCTCTGTGAAGCCTACACAGTCCCTAATTCATCCTCAAAGATCAGTTCTATGGGAAAGGAGTGGGCAGAATAATCTCTTTTTGAGTATGAACTTGACAGCATGCTCTATAGCCACGAAGCATTCTAAAGTCAGACATCAGCAGTGAGAAAAACAGAAGCATGAAATACAGGGTGAAAAAAATTTGGGGATAGAAAAATACTAAATTTTTGTTTCTCTTAGCAGCAGTGTCTTAAACAAGCAAAATAAAAAAGAAATAAAAACAAACAACAAAAACTCCCCCTAACTTTCTAGAATTACATGGTTTGTGCTTCTGAGATGCAACTCAGATACAGGTTTTGTTTGTTGGTTTCAACTATTTCAAATAATTGTCCTTAAGAAGTCTTGATTTTTAAAGGACAGGTAACAAGACTATACTTGTACCTGCACAACATTGCAATGTATTCTCTGTTTATTAAATAACAACTGAACAACTGCCAAAAGCCACGACTAATAGGAGTTCAATATCCTCTTAGGTCCAGATTAGAGTTTACTGAAGGTAAAAAATGAGTCATGAAGACAACTGCAATAATAACTACCATACTGAGCCAGATCAAAAGTTCAACTAGTACACTAGTTTTCCCCTAAGCAATTGCTACTGGCAACTGTCATAAAAAGAATGTAAGAAAGTGTACATTCTTATCCTCCCAAATAAGCTTCCAGCTCGGAACATCTCTGAATAAACAGTTGCACCAAAGCAATCATACTTACTAGCCACTGACAGCCACATTCTCAAGGAATTTAAACAAATTAATGTTTTGAGGCCTACGCAACATCCTACTTGAAAAATTTCCTAAATACTACTTGTGCAAAAAAGTAGTGCCTTTTGTGCAGGTATGTTGGGTCTTTTTTTTCCCCAATAACTGAGCATTTCATCACATGATACTAGAGAAAAGAAACCGTAACTAAACTTTATTAATCTACCTATACTACCCATACCGTTTCTTCTTGAAAAATCTCTATCCAGTATTCCCTTCAGTCTCTTTTTATGCCTTCAAGCAGCTGCACCCACTTCCCTTGAAGTAAAAAGGGAGCAGGCCACGTGGAAGGGCCCTGCGGGCAGAAGACCGCACACAATTATGTTTGTGAAGACAGACACCAAACCTTGTACTGAACTTAACAATGCAGAACTAAGAAAGCCCTCTAGAAATGAAATGCATTAATTTGAAAGTCTTCACCTTTAGCTGGAGCACCAATCCTCCAAAATTTGCACACGTACCTAGCACATAAACAATCCCACTGAAGAGAAAATAACTATTATGTTTTAAAATCAGCAAATTCATGAGAAATTACAGTACTGAATTTTAGGGTCAGGAATGTCAGAAAAGTTAAGAAATTAGAAGTGAATATACTTTCCAGAACTGAAGGTGGTGGCAAATTAACCGATTCCATTGGTACATTAGAATGAAGTTACTTCCGTAGTAGTCCAAACAAACTCTTTACAGTAACAGTACAACACTTGGCATAAACCAGGCTTTGTGAGCAACAGGTACACTGGAATCTAATTTTTGAGGTTCAGAATTATATGCTTTCAGGAGTGCCATCCTGTTCTCTCCTTCAGAAACAGAAGTGGGAATTGGTACAGGGAAGAAAGAAATGCTCCACTTTGAAAGATAAATTCATTCACTTTGAGTGCACAAGAGGACAATAGGGCCATTCAAGCACTACACAAAATGTACTGACAGCAAGACCAAGTGGTATCTTTTCAGAATAAGAATTGTCTTTCTTCTACAGACTGAAAGCTCATTGTTTCAGATAGGTTAAATTGTGTTAGACTTTCCGACCAGTGAAGAAAAGCTTAAGAAGATTCAAAAATACACAGAGAAAGCTAAGGTTTTGTTGTTTTGTTTGTTTTTTTCTAAATATAGCTATGTCTTAAATGTCTATATATACACAATCTTCATGAATTTGAAGAAAGCTTGAAAAATGGGTTGACAATTAGAGCTTTTTTTAGAAAGCCGAATTCTTTACAGATATAATAATAGATCAGAAGTATTCACCAAACAGCACAGTTAATTGAAGGCTAAAAATACTAATAGGGGAAAGCAGTTAACTATGAGACAAGTACTGGCTTTCTGGTAAGCTGTTTTTCCATCTTGAAGGAGGAATGATTATAATGTGTGAGTTCTGCTGTTGTTACCATCCCTGTCAGAAAGAGACACAACCTATGAAAACCTGTCATCTGTATATTAACTGTGAAATGATAACTTGATTTTTTAAACATACCTTTAACATGTATTTATGAAGTGCATATCCATGTACAAAATTGCTTATTCTGTTATGTATTATCTTTTCATAGGCAAAAGCTACCCTGAGACCGACTATACTAACATTTTTTCAATTCTATTCCGGATGAAATTCAAGGAGCTTCAAAATTAGTCTCACACCTTTTCTAATATATCACCACTGGTTTACAGACATGGAAATAAACACCCAAGATAAGGAAAACTTAAGTACATGAATGAATAAAATCGTGCAGCTATATCTAAACAAGTCTAATCTTCAGAGTTGCTAAACATGTAACTTTTGGTTTGTTGTCTTAAAAAGATAGGCCTAGGCATCTTTCTCTATGGAATTCTTAAATAACTCTGTAACCAGAGGTTGAATCTTGTGGTTCTCAATTAATGAACAGGCCTTCTCTACAAAACTACTGTTTGCCTCCCTGAACAGTAGAAAACTTTTATTTTATTTTATTTTTACCCTACCACTCACTTTTGCACCAGTAACACTTGGACTGATATTCTTGTTGGTTTAACCAAACCAAAATTCATCTGAACACAGGAGTTCTAAAGCTGCTGCTTGCGTTTCTCAACTTCCACTGTTTTAGCCATTCCATTCATGCCTTGATATGTGCTGTTATGAATCTAATATTATTCCCACAGCATATAAAGTTGATAAAAAAAAAAACAAGCAAAAACCCCACAAACCCAAAACCCAACCAACCAAAAACAATAACAACAACAGCAACAACAACAACAACAACAAAAGAAAACCCCACAAACTTGCCTCAGGAAAATATCTTGGGAAACACCCCCCTCCACCAAAAAAAAAAAAAAAAAACCACACAACAAACACATTTACAAGTTTACCCTTTGAAATATACCCTACGTTTTATTTTAAAGGTTACTAACTCTACTATTTTCACATTAGAAATATTAGTCCATATTTTTAGCTCAGTGTTTTGCTGGAGTACTAAGGGGATAACAGCAAGGAAAATTGCTCCCATAATTTCAAGATAATATATTTGTACATACACACATGTACACACATATGTAAATATCTATTTGTAGCATATTTTGAAGTACAAAAAGTACAGAGGTACATAACTCTGAAGTACAGAAATAGTACTGGTTTATGCTGGGAGAATAGCACTTTTGGGAATTGCTACAACTGAGTATTCTCACTGCACATCAGTTTCCTTTCTGTGAATTAAGAGGTCATGGTCCGTTTGCTTTTTTTGTCTTCAGCTGTCAGATCTTGAGGTCATGCAATATTCAAGGATGCATGTGCACACACTTACATAATAAGGCTCCAGTAATGGTAAGAGGCATCAGATAACACAAGAAAAATATACTACATACATATGTGTGTTTATATATGCACATGCTTTTTTTTTTTTTTAGTATCTATCAATCTTACTATCACACCACTAATTTACAAATAGCCCATTGTCCTGGTTTTGTTAAAAACAAGTTTCTCTTTCAGTGAATTTTGCCTGTCAGCTAAAGCCTTCATATTAACTGCATTTTCCTGGAGAACCAGACCCATGTTTTGGCAAACCTAGCAATGGAATGCAAACTTATTGATAAGCATGGATGGACATCTCGCGAGAGGTGCGACGAGAAACAAGTGACTAAGAAACTGACCAACTGTGTATAACATTCCATTCACGTGAATACTTCATATAAAAGTGGGAGATCATGAGGATCTTGTCCCTTTTGCCTTTTCCCTTCTGCTTATGGCCGACATTAGGACAGGATCTTGCTGGTCATCCCTGAGAACTGAGGCCTAGTGAGAGACTGAATCCAGCTCCAGTTGGCTGCAGAGTCTAATCCAGGACTTTGGGTGCTGGCTCTGCAGTTGCTGAGACTTTCAAGATTGGTTTTGTATATTTTGTATTATTTTCTCTATTCTTATTAGTAGCATTAGTAAAACATCTTTAATTTTTCCAACTCTCTTCTCTCTGTTCTTCTTTCCCTCCCGATCGCCTGTCCTGAGTGGGAAGGGGGGAGAGGGAGGGGCAAAATGGGGGAAGTAGGGGGGAGAGGAGGTTAACAATACATCTGCCAGGGTTTTATTGTCACCCCGCAATCTTAACCCTCGACACCCATCCATATTTCTAGCATTACCCTTGTCCTACTGCCATACATAGAAAGTTCTTGACCTTTAATCACAATATTTCTGATCAGAGTTCTAAAATATGACCTTATGTGTTTCCTGGAGTTTACCTCTGCTATTTGCAATAGCTCTTTAGGTTTGCTTGGGGGAAGTTACCATGAAATTTGTGACAATTAGATTAAGACTTATTTCTGAAAGACCTGAAAATTCCCTGAGCAATTTATCATGATGTAGACTTTTCCTTCATTCTAACCCCATGGCATTTGACTCCCTTCAAACAATCAAATTATTCCAGTGAGATTAAAAGCCAGTAACTAGAATCCTTCAGATAAAACAACCATAGTTTCTCTCCTCCTTAATTGGAGGTATATATTTCAGCCTTTCCAGCTAGCAAGGAAGGCTAATTTCTGCAACAGAAAGGTGGGAAAAATTTGTTTCCGTGTTAATGAAAAATTATGACATTTATGTATGAGAGTTTGAGAAACAGTGAGTAGTAACGCAGAAATTGCTTTGATGATATTAATTCTTCTCTGCAAGTTTATATTGATTTCCTCTTCTTTTAAACTGTACTTCAACTTAGCCTTCCCAGTTACCTTTCATCAGGCTTTTCAAATCTTTAGAGACTTACATCCCTGATTGCAGACTAAAATCTTTTGATATAGATTTTAGCTGATAGTTACATATCATGGCCTGAAAAAATAAAACCCACCACAGTAAAGACATATGCATTCTCTCTTACAGTCTTCCTAATGCAGTCTCAAAATGCAACCACAGTGAAGGACACAGTATATAATTATACAGACAAAAACATGATGTTTAAAGAACATGAAATCAAGCCCTGATGAGCAAGGAGATGCTAGAATTCAAGTCATCTGTGCACATTAACGCTGTAGCTTCCTGCTCATCTATTACATACGAGGCAGTCACATCATCAGTTTTAGGTTTTTTAGTTAGCTAAGCAAAATTCCTGTGTCACATAATAAAACCACTTGAAAATGATTCTAAGATATTACTGCAAAACATTTTCTAATGGCAACCCAACATGCATAATTTTGGAGGTTAAAAAGAAGGAAGAAAGCAAAAGGTCTGAAAGACCACTTAGATTAGCTCTAGTCAGTGCCTTGCAGTAAGCTTGCTTGCAGTGGAGTGTACTGGTTGTGCTACTGGAGCACAACCCACTCCATATTACTGCATTATAAAGAAATCTAGTACAAACACTTTGAGATGGCTCTATCATGAAAGCAAATACATAAGAAGCAGGGACAACTAAGAGATTTGTTTCAAAAATGCATGCCTAAGCCACACCCTAAGGTAATTCCAATCTTAGAATTTATTTTTCATATAAGTTACAAATCTCTCTATTCACTTAAAAAAGTAATTTATATTCCTGACTTCATCAGCTATATGTGTGCATTTTGTAGTATCATACGACTGCCCAAGAAAGTTCATTAATATTCAAAGATTGCCTCTCCAAGCTCAGGAGTGATGCATCCCAGTAAAGAGAAACACAGGCAAAACCACCAGAAGGCCTGCACTGATCAACAAGGAGCTCCTGGACAAATTCAAACACAAAAAGGAAGCCTACAGAAAGTGGAAGCAAGAACAAGTAGCCTGGGAGGAATACAGAGAACTTCTGTGAGCAGCCAGGGATCAGGTTAGGAAAGCTGAAGCCCTGATGGAATTAAATCTGGCCACAGACATCAAGGGCAACAAAAAAGCTTCTATAGGTATATTGGTGATAAATGAAAGACTAGGGAAAAATATGGACCTTCTCCAGAAGGAAACAGCAGACTTGGTTACCCGAGATATGGAGAAGGCTGCTATTCAACAGCTCTTGTGCCTCAGTCTTCACTGGCAAGTGCTCTAGCCACACCACACAAGTAGCAGAAAGCAAAGGCAGGGCCTGGGAGAATGAAGAACTGCCCACTGTAGGAGAGGATCAGGTTCGAGACCAGCCAAGGAACCCAAAGGTGCCTAAGTCTACAGGACCTGATGAGATGCATCTGAGCATCCTGAGGGAACAGGTGGATGAAGTTACTAAGCCACGATTGATCATATTTGAGAAGTTGTGGCAGTCTGGTGAAGTTCCCACTGACTGGAAAAGGGGAAACATAACCCCCATTTTTAAAAAGGAAAAAAAAGTAGAACCAGAGAACTACAGGCCAGTCAATCTTACCTCTGTGCCTGGCAAGATCATGGGGCAGATCCTCCTGGAAACTATGTTAAGGCACATGGTAACTAAGAAGGTGATTGGTGATGGCCAACATGGCTTCACTAAGAGCAAATTTTGCCTGACAAATTTGGTGGCTTTCTATAACAGGGTTACAGTGTTGGTGGATAAGAGAAGAGCGACTGATGTCATCTACCTGGATTTGTGCAAAACATCTGACACTGTCCCCAGACGACATCCTTGTCTCTAACTTGGAGAGATATGGATTGGACAGATGGACCACTAAGTGGATAAAGAATTGGCTGGACGGTCACACTCAAAGAGTTGCAGTCAATGTCTCAATGTCCAAGTGGAGATCAGTGACGTGTGGCATTCCACAGGGGTCAGTATTGGGACTGGTGTTGTCCAAAGGAGGGCCATAAAGATGATCAGAGTGCTGGAGCACCTTGCCTACAAGACATGCTGAGAGAATTGGGGTTCTTCAGTCTGTAGAAGAGAAGGCCCTGGGGAGACCTTAGAGCAACCTTCCGGTACCTAAAGTGGGTCACACAAGAAAGCTGGAGAGGGACTTTTTACAACAGTATGTAGTGACAACAGGTAATGGCTTTAAACTGAAAGAGGGAAGATTTAGATTAGCTATAGGGGGGAAAGTCTTCACCACGAGGGTGATGAGGCACTGGAACAGGCTGCCCAGAGAAGCTGTGAATGTCCCATCCCTGGAAGTGTTCAAGGCCAGGCTGGACAGGGCTTTGAGCAACCTAATCTAGTGGAAGGTATCCCTGCCCACAGCAAGAGAGCTGGAACTAGATGGTTTTCAAAGTTCCTTCCAACCCAAACCATTCTATGATTCTTTGAATTTTAAATCAGTTGATTATGCACCTTCAGGCCCATGCCTTGCTTGTTGTATGGGATGGATCTAGGACACATGAAGATTAAAAAGCTCCCTTCCTGTATAGGCTGCAAAATAAAAAAAAAAAAAGGAAGATCACATAATTAAAGTGACTGAATACTATCCTGGAGAGTTAGCTCTTATTTAGCTCTTATCTTTGACTTTGCCTATTCCTGCTCAGTGTAAATCAAAAGCCTTGGTATATACAGTGATTTCACAGTATATTTTCATTTCCTAGTACCTGACCTTATGCTCTAGGGTTTGATTTGCAGAACTGCTGAGCAACTGGAACGTCAACTGAGACCTATGAAAGCAATATTTTGAGCAGATATGGTATGACAGAAAAGTATTCTCTTCTAAGCCCCCATAAAAGACAGAGAAAACAAAGAATGCAAAATATATGGATATTTGAATCATTCATTTTGTTTCTCGGAACCGTGTGGTCATATGGTCATTTTCCTTTACCTAACAGGAACTGATGAAGAATGAATTAATCATTGTTCCTCAAATAGCCAAACACACCAATTACTGATAATTTCCTCACAGAACATTACATTACTGGTGAATGATTCTTTCTGTAGGGCATTTTTCAACAGTGTGCAATAAAAAGGCACAGGTTACTCCATGAAAAGAAATTTAAATTATCAAATAATTACTAAGTAAACAATGCACTGAATTAAGCAGCAATCCTGTGGAAGAAAATATATTATTATAGTACAATAATAAATTGTATTTGTAAATTGTAAATGGATGAAATTAAGTTTTTAGAAATAAGCCCAGTTTTCCCATGTTTAGAGTGCGTGCACAAATCTATAATCATGGTAATGTTATTTCACACAGACATTCTCTGGATTTTCACAGGTTTTTAGCTAACTTCTCCCTCAAAATGAAGTTTACATAATCACAGGAGCGTTTGTCTCCCTGCCTAATGCCAAGTAAATTTTTAGTCTAGACAGATGCTTGGCTTCAGACAAATTCAACGTAATTGCAGCCACTGAATACCTCAGTTCTTAGTAAGATTTAAGGAACGTAAGGCAGAGCAGAGGACACAGACTCTGAGGTTTCCCCACTCCCCTCCCCTCCAGTCCCAGAAGGAAAGGCTTTAGCATATGATACAATCTAGAAAGAGACATTCAAAGACAAGAGCTACAAACAAGTACATACCTACATTAAGTAAAAGCTTCAATATCTTAGTCCTCAAAATCAAAGCAAAAAGATGACAACAGAGAGGAAAAGGTATAATGCCAAATATTCATAAGGTTCTCACTTGTGCAGAAACATGCTGAAAGTAGAGTAAAAAAACAAAACAAAACCCAAACATGCTGCAACCAAGTACTGCCATTAGATATAATTTGTATGCATGCCATTTAGTGATGGTTCAATAACCTTTACGTTATTTCTGAAACAATTTGTGTGAGCTGTTGCATCAACATAAGGAACAGAATTCCACATACATGTTAACACAAAGCAATTTAAAGCTATTACTTGAAAGCAGAGTTCGTGACTTGAAGGGACCACCATCATTTGCATTGCTGCTTTAGAAAAAAAATAATGAAAGGACTGAATTCTTCAACTATTCTACAATTCAGAGTTCAGCTGAGGTACAGAAAGTGTGATTCAGACCACACTTCATTCTGTGCGCACATGCTTTCTTTTTCTTGTCACTCAACATTCTAGGAAAGCCACAGTCTCACATCTGAGGCACAAAACAGAACTGAGCATCAAAAGCAAGCTGGTAACACTGCACACAACACCTGCCTTGCTATCTTCTCAAATACCCTGACAGATAGCAAGCAAGAGAGACAAAACTGCTCTCTGTTGCCAACCCCATGCCCCAGTGTGACAGCCAAGTGCAGACAAAGCTCCAATTTGAACAATTACAGTAACTCCCTTCCAGCAGGGCTGCTCTGCAGCATGGAGCTCATTCCAGAATCAGCATCTTGTTAGCTAGAGAGGCTGAAGCAACTGCAGCCTGCCTAGGCTGTGATCTTTGCTTTTGCTGCTTCATGAAACATCATGACAAAGATGGTGCAGTTAAATAAACACAACTAAAATTCAAAGCCTGTCATGTGCAAATACAGCACATATTCAATGCTTTTACCTTTATTTTAATTCCAACAGCCATTTATAACACTGCCTTGTATTAAAAGAGACAATCATCTTCCTTAAGACACACAACTCATAACACATGGAAATTCATTCCATTTCAGAGTTCATTTCTTGCTACTCACTTCACACATTTTTCAGCCCAAATGGATGCCAGTTTAACATGCGAAAAATCTTGAAATTCCTCAGTTTTCCTCACTTCTGTTGGTTGAACCCTTCCACCTGCCTATGCCATATTTTCCCCCTTAGCAGGAACAGTTTTTGCTATAGCCAATATCTCAAACTCACAGTTTCCCAAACACTTCCCCTGTACTGAGGACTCAGAACACCTCTTGTTGAGACAAGGCCATTCTTAAATATAGCTGTTACTATTAAAAATTTAAGTAGCCATCTGGACTGTTCTTTGGAAGTGCTTCACAACCGAAATCCTTCTTAGAAGATTTATCAGGACTGTTCTCTCAAGACCAGAAGGATCTGTGTATTTTAAAAGTACCACGTACAGTTATGGTTTCCTGAATTCACATCTTTATAATTTTCTTGCTGAAGCTTTACAAACACACCGAAGACCTTGTTATATATTCATAGTCCAGACAAACTGCTAACAAAATGTTTCAACTCTTAAAGGAAGGACAGATTGTGAATGTTTTTGTGATATTTTAAAATCTAGAATGGTGGTCATGCAAAATTTATGAGCCTCTTTACAGACCTTTTTGTACAGTTGTCACTGGACAACATAAAAAAACTGGTATGATAACTCCACTGTCAAAGATCTCCTAATGAGTCTCCAAATAATGGAGATCCTGCTTTCCTCTAAATTTACCTGTGGAGATAAGCAAATATGACATTAACCAGTAAAAACTGTTTTTGAGCACACACAATGCTTTTACTTTTTGACTGCAAACACTAAGATGCTAAGACTATTAGTCACAGTATCACAGTATCACAGTATGTTTGGGATTGGAAGGGACCTCAAAAGATCATCTACTCCAATCCCCCTGCTGGAGCAGGAACGCCTAGGTGAGGTCACACAGGAACATGTCCAGGCGGGTTTTGAATGTCTCCAGAGAAGGAGACTCCACCACTTCCCTGGGCAGCCTGTTCCAGTGCTCTGTCACCCTCACTGAGAAGAAGTTTCTTCTCAAATTTAAGTGGAACCTCTTGTGTTCCAGCTTGATCCCATTACCCCTTGTCCTATCATTGTTTGCCACCGAGAAGAGCCTGGCTCCATCCTCATGGCACTCACCCTTTATATATTTATAAACATTAATAAGGTCCCCCCTTAGTCTCCTCTTCTCCAAACTAAAGAGACCCAGCTCCCTCAGCCTTTCTTCATAAGGGAGGTGCTCCACTCCCTTAATCATCTTGGTTGCCCTACGCTGGACCCTCTCCAGCAGTTCCCTGTCCTTCTTGAACTGAGGGGCCCAGAACTGGACACAATATTCCAGATGTGGTCTCACCAGGGCGGAGTAGAGGGGAAGGAGGACCTCTCTCGATCTACTAACCACCCCCCTTCTAATACACCCCAGGATGCCATTGGCCTTCCTGGCCACAAGGGCACAGTGCTGGCTCATGGTCATCCTGTTGTCCACCAGGACCCCCAGGTCCCTTTCCCCTACACTGCTCTCTAATATGTAATCTCCCAACCTATACTGGAACCTGGGGTTGTTCCTGCCCAGGTGCAGGACTCTACACTTGCCCTTGTTAAATTTCATTAGGTTATTCCCCGCCCAACTCTCCAGCCTGTCCAGGTCCCGCTGGATGGCAGCACAGCCCTCCGGCGTGTCAGCCACTCCTCCCAGCTTAGTGTCATCAGCAAACTTGCTGATAGTACACTCAATTCCCTCGTCCAAATCGTTAATGAATATATTGAACAATATTGGCCCCAGCACTGACCCCTGAGGCACTCCACTAGATACTGGCCTCCAACTAGACTCCGCACCATTGACTACCACTCTCTGGCTTCTCTCTCACTGTATATATAAGAGTATATTTTATTTACTGCCTCCTACTTTAGTAACATAAAATTCTATGATATTGTATTTCACAAGTAAAAATTCACAATTAATTAAAAAAGTTTAAACACTTTTTGAAGTGCCAACCAAATAGGATTAATTTTTCTGCAGATGGGTCTCAGCTCCACCACGGACCTTCACGGGCTGGCAGGGGACAGCCAACCTCAACATGGTGTACACCACAAGCTGCAGGGGAATCTCTGCTCTGGCACCTGGAGCAGCTCCTGCCGCTCCTTCTTCACTGACCTTGGTGTCTGCAGCGCTATTTTACATATTCTCACTCCTTTCTCCCACTGCAATTGCTGTTGCACAAGGTTGTGGGGTTTTTTTCACTTCTTAACTATGTTATCTCAGATGCCTTATCAATGTCGCTGATAGGCTGAGCCTTTGACAGTGGTGGGTCCATCTCGGAGCTGGGTGGCATTGGCTCTATCAGACACAGGGCAAGTTTCTGGCAGATTCTCACAGAACCCACCCCATAGCCCCTCCACTACCAACACCTTGCCATGCAAACCTAATACACTCTCCTGGGAAGACATCTTCCTTACATTTAGTTCAACCAAAAATAGAGTGTTTGGGTTTGTTTCATTGGCTGGGTTTTTTTAGGGGAGGTGGTGGTTGTTTGGTTGGTTTTGTTTTAAAGAAAATATTTTCTTCTGCTGGCTTTAGGTTCACATATAGTAATTCATCTTTCTGAGACAGGCCAAGATGAAAATAGCTGATGAATTCACAGAAAGTATTTTGATTTTTCATAAAGTAAAATAACTAATGGACAAACGTAGAGCTACTGCTTAGCAGCTGTTCACTTCCATATTTGCCTAGGCTTTCTGTCATGAAAGTAATGATTCCACATAAAGAAAACAGTATAAAAGTAAATACATAAAAGAGAGTATCACAAATCAATGCAGTTTACAAATAAGCAATCTACTTTTCAGTACTTAAATACTGGAATGACTAGAGTATTAAATGCTTCAGAGCGTTTACTGCACTCCTAGTAAACTCATAATGAATCATTTTTATTCTGAGTTCATGTAAAAGCCTTTGCCTTTTGTTTCTAGTGAAATTTTGATTTTACAAATGATTAAAGCTAAGAAGCTACACAATTTAACCAGAGGCATTCACAACTCAAAGAATAGCCCCACGCAATAACTGAGAAGCTAATCAAATATTTTTATGATAGTGACAAGTAAAACAGAGGTCCAGCTCTAAAACATCTGCACTATACTCACATGTCAGGATTGCATCCAGAATATAGCCTTACGGAAACAAAATGCCTTTGTCTTAATTAACACAAGTTTAAATTTTTAGAAATAACAGTCTTCCAAAACTCAAAACTTACGAGCTAGAAGTACCTTATGTAAAAATCGAACAAATTCAAGCTTGCAATGAAACTATTTTCTGCTAATGAGAAGCAAAGGCTAACATC
The DNA here is from genome assembly GCF_964273445.1 of Streptopelia decaocto. Lineage (NCBI taxonomy): Eukaryota > Metazoa > Chordata > Aves > Columbiformes > Columbidae > Streptopelia > Streptopelia decaocto. The sequence goes on along the minus strand of NC_138658.1, from coordinate 55,066,254 downwards.
CAACAGAAAAATACAAACTATTTGTACAAATATGGAGCAATCATACTCTAAAAACATACTATGACAAACTAAAAGTTAAAAACCAAAACAAACTGAAAAAATCATTAAAAAACCCCATAACATACTCCTTTCAAATACCCTTCATGCTCTGTGTTACTAACTAGGAAGCTAGCTGACAGAAAGAACACTAGGAATTACATGATCTTTAACAAATTATCTTCTGTTTGTTTCACCAAGCTTCCCATTGTCACACAATGAACAATACAGGAAGGTCTTGTAGGACCCAGAAAAAGTACAGACACTGGCTGCTTTGTAGCAAAATGATTCCACCTGGCTCCTGTGTTCTTTTCATTTCTCAGGTATCTCACTCCTACCCATCCCCTTACACAAGGAAGAAATAAATCTTGCTCATCTGAATTTAATGAGAGACTGAAAAAGCAACACTTGCCAATAGTAATGTTAACTCTGCTTCAGAGCACGTTCTTGAGGTGGGGCAACAGGCCTTGATCACTACTCAAACTGTGATTCTAAAACCAATATTAAACTCTGAGTAATATAGCAAACAGAAGCTTAACACATTCCACAAGTTTACAAGTTTGTTTCCTCAATGTTCTAATAGAACAGCCTTCAAAATCATGCAATAATAAAAAATAAACATTATTTTAAAATATACACATATTACTATGTTCAGATAACTGAAGATACCTTACAAATCAGAGATTAGTAAGGAACAGCACATACAGTGGCAGTTTGTTCATGGAAAGTGACAAAAAAGTGAAGCACCCATTTATGGGCTGATCGAACAGCAACGTCCTGGCCTAGACACCAGCAAATTAACTCCATGTCATGGTGAAGCGCACCTATGAAAAAGCTGTTCTGGCTCCTAACTAAAAGTATACATGTACACCTCATCACACAGAAGTTGCATCAAAATTGCAAAGGCTTGATCCAGATAACTCTGTAAAATAGAATCTCAAACAGTAAAATAGAACTAAAATTAGAATTATGAAATTGCTCCATTTCAGGATATTCAGAAACCCTGCAGCAGCATTTTGTACCAATTGTAGGTGAGGAGGCTTGTAACATGCTACAATGATTTTTGAGAACAGAAAATCTTCCCAAAAAATCCTTCCATATTAGCAAGAATGGATAGCTGCAATCTGCAGACACAGTGATGTGGGGAGAAGGTATATTTTCCCAGCATGACCACGCTATTTTAGAAATTAGGACAAACAAGAATTCTGCAATGAAACAAAATACAGGACTAAAATGGGAAAGTGGCAACTCTGACATTAATGGCGAAGCTCCAACTGACATTCACAGAGCTGGAGATTCACCCCAGGTATCTGTGTTTAGACCCTACAAGCAACAGCTTTCCTTAAACTGCCCTGTATATACTGAAAATGAATCTTTAACTTTTCCATTTAGAAAGACAAGCAGCTAGAAGAAAATCAGCACTGGCTTCTTAAGGTTGATTTTAAAATACGTCTGCCTGCAGTGTAGGAGAATGAAATTTAGGTCTCCAGACGAAAAGCCTGCACAATTAGAAGACCCGAACAGCCAGCGCGACAGAATCATGCAGAACTGTGATGAGATAACATCTTCCGGCTTTGTACCTACAGCGGACTCTATTAACCTTTATTTTTCTTCTCCGTGTAAAATTCCAGTACAGCATTACCTGCATATATTAAAAGATATGTTCTGATATTCTGCACCTCAATGAGAGACAGACGAAGAAATAATGTCTCTGAAACAGAGCTTTGTGTGGATGTGACCCTTTTCTTTCTACATTAGCATTTATTGCTGAGAACCCCAATAAAGACATGCAAGTTTCACATCTACACTGCTCATTGTACACATTCACCACGAGCAAGTGAAAGTACCTAAGATCATCCTCAAATCAGGCTTCTAAGTTTTACCAACTGCACATTGTCATTAAATAAAACAGAAAAAGCAAAGGAAGCTATATATCACCCTTTTTAGCTGTAGAAGGAGAGTGAACAACCTGTAAATAAGTAATGCTCAGGAATGATTACAGAGCACACAGAAAACAGACAGAGAAACAACTGATGTATTTATTAAAGTTGAAAGAAGCCCTTTCCAGATAAGTCACATAACAATGGCAGGTATCTCTGCTGTGCGGTTGGTTTGTTTTAAACAAAATAAGACAAAAGATGCTAGAACCCTCCTCACTTTTCTTTGGGGGAAAAAAAAAAAAAAAAAAAAAAAAAAAGAAGTGCAAGGTAAAACAAACCAACCTATGAGTCAGAATCCATCTGCCACCTGGGCACCACTGACAACCAGCCCGCAATATCTCCTACTCTTATGGCTACTCGACTAATGAATTTTGCCTTGATCATTTTCTCAGCTTTGGCTATGACCCCCATCTCCTGGCTCATCAGTTTTCTTGCAGCCCAGTAAATTGGCAGCTGCTCAGTTCCTTCAGGGGAGAGAAGGGAGAGTCAATTGTAATAATGGGCTGCAATTACTCCTGTGTTGCAGGAACTGAGCTCCTGTTGCTGACTGCTGTCATTTTATCTGCCTTTGAACTTCTTCATGACCCCATGGCAAGGAATTACAGCCCTCAGCAAGAAAAAACATCACACTTCTCATAATCACACAACATCCTGCAAAGCCTCTCAAACAAGTGCCAGACAGGCTGACTGTGGAACAGAAAGCAGCATACAAAGCCACATTAATTTTACTAATGCAGCCACACTGCTTCAAGACCTTTGTCAAACTTCACTCGGGTATCTCTAACACAGCTCTGCATACTGGACTTAGACTGTAGACATGTATAAACTTGGACAAGCACAGTTGATATAGACTGCTCTCTGCCTAGAGGCAAAGTATTGAAATACGTACAATTTGAAAACACTGGACAATAGAAGACAGAGACAACAATTTTGCCATAATCAGAAGGGAGTCATATCCGACAGACAGCTATGTATTTTTTTTTTTTAATAGCTTAATTCACCTTAAACAAAGAAATGGACAGGAGCTGTAATAATCAATTAAATATTAGATAACAGAATCCCCAAAAGGACTGGCAAAGTCAATAGTTAAAAGTGTTTATCTTCATGAGTGAAACACAACCAACAGCCACCGCATTCTTTGGCTCAACATTTTTTTTAAGCAACTTTTATTGGAAATACTGCAAAAGTACAACAAAAAGGTCCCCAAAAGACAAAAAACCCCAAACAAAACCAGTTGTTTGAAGTGCTCAAAACATAATGTCACTAGGTGTCACTTAAAATACAAACACGATTATTTCCACCTTTAATTGCCTGAGTCACTGCTTTCCATCTTCTCTGTTATTTTCCTTCTCAACCCCTGTCCCAGCCTGTTCACATGGTCCTCCAGCTGCCCACTGCCAATTGTTTTGTCAACCTTCTACCTTAAGTGAGGTGACAAAGCTTGATTTTGCTGTAATTCAGTGCATGTAACATTTTTCAAATGTTTCTGTAAAAGTGTTTAGATATCTATTAATCATTCTGGTGGATCTCTGAGGTGGGTCTGACCCATATACTGAGAGGGAAATAACTTTTGAGTCAAGTTTTCTGGAAATATCTGTAAGTTATTTTTTTTTTTAATGAATGAGATTTAAAGCATAACGTCTCTAACGATATTATTTTGCACGCAAAATATTTAAGAGGGAGAATTTCATTTACTGTCAATGGCATTGAAGTGTTACATGAGGCAATGATTTGAGTTCGAGTTGATTAAGTTCAAATTTGTTGGCCCAGCAATTTATTAACCAGAGACAGAAATTATTGCTGAGAAAGCACACTGGGGTATTCCCCAAATTCTTACTATGCTGTAAATCATAAATTCCCTTCCTTTTGCTGCAAGGGTGGTGCATTTATTTAGAATAAAGTTTGTAGGCATCAGATAGCAGAGTACAGAAACTAAGGCTTTGTTATTATCTGAACAATGCCATACTGCTACAAACAACATAGAGAAACCAGCACAAATGAATAACAACTTATTTGAGGTCCAAAAGATTAAAATACCACTTAAGCTACAATGATATTAAAGTTCTTAGTATCTTAAGGATCATCTTTATAATGCTTACTTTAAACCATTCACTGTGCATAACTGATGAAAACTCAAATGGCCCAACTATTTTATCAGTAGTCCAATACTAACTCCCAACCTGATCTCTCTCCACTGCCAGCAAAGATACTGTACACATTTCCAGTGCACACTGTGCACAAGACAACAGTTCTGGAGTGGTGATAGGAGGTGAAAGCATATGAGGGACAGGAAGAAAGAGGGACAGGAAGAAAGAGGGACAGGAAGAAAGAGGGACAGGAAGAAAAAAAGAAAATTATAATTTCTGGACATTTAAAACAATTCCAATGGTCCTTACTCTGCTGAACTCCCATAGATATTGAAGTGAGACCACCTAAGCTTGAAAATCATCATGAAGGAACAACAGAAATCCACGAATGCTGAACAGTTTTCCTTATGAACACTGTGCTCTTCCTGCTTGTTCAGCTACTGCAAGCTAAATGCATAATGATCAATCACCTGCCCTTAAGTGCTCAGGGTTCTAGACATTACAGTGTCAGTCACAAGGCACATTAATGAATTGCAGGCATACTCTCTGGTCTCCTGCTGGTGCATGCTAATCCCTTTTATCTAGTAGTGCAACCAAGTAAACATTTTAATCATCATAATGTCACCGCCAGTGCCCATCTGATTGTACTCATCATATATTAGGCAAACCCTAAGGTCCTCAAGCACATTGCTTTTCCACTTCAGACTGGACAAAATAATAGTCTCACCTCTCTGTTAAGCTTAGTTTTCACAGAAGTATAGCCATATAATTTAGCTTTTTATCATATAGGCAATGTACAAAAATCCCCAAAATATCCATTTGTGATGTTATTTGTCTGAGCTCTGCCACACCAATTAAAGATTAAATTCATAAACCACATTTAGTTAATTGAGTTGTAACAGATTTCAAAAATGGCAAGTTGATGACAGAAGATACACACTACATTATTAAACATTTTCAGTGGCATAGCATGGTACTTTTAACTAATTAGGAAATGGAATTCACATACACTATCATATGTGTGTACCCATCTTTAGTTTATGGAATGAACACTTCGGTGAGAATATGTTGTCTACACTGTCTCAGAAATGCTCTGCTTTTCACTGTTGTAACAGCTTTGTAACTTTACCTAAATTTTAATATTTCAGCTCTACAAATTAGTTTAATACCTGAAGTAAAGGATGCAGACTGAGAAAAAAAAAAAAAAAAAAAAAGGTAATCAGTTTTGGCACTGGTATATTTAAATTTACTTCTGTCCCAAACATAGCAAAAGCATGCATAGGAAAAATGAATTTTATATTGCCCACAATTTAAAGGAGATATAGCAAACCAAACTTACTGAGTAGTTTTTGAGCATGTTTCCTATAAGAATTGACTGAAACGTTTACAATAACACAAGAATCAACTAGGTGCAAAGTAATGTTCTAGCTACATTTAACTCCACAGCTATTGAAAGAAGATCTAATTATTCTTGAAAAATACTTTTTTTTTCTGTTTCATTGTCATCTCAAACCTTCTTGTTGCACGCACACACAAAACCCCACACCATTACTTAAGTGTTTATGTACATATGGACACACCGTACAATCTTTCAGGTTCACTGAATGCAGAAATGACTTCTTCATATGATTTAAGATAAATAAATGCAGACCTGGTCTACCATTATAAATAAAAGTACACATAATGGTGCGCTACTTCCTACATTATAGGGCTTTTGATCCAATAGATTATTTTAGCATAGGAATTGAAGCAGAGCTAGTAGTTCTTAAATGCAAGTAACACGTAGTGATGGATAATGCTCTCAGGTAATTCCAGTACTCTTAGAGGAACACAGATTTCCCCGATACTGCATTAAGGGTGTTATAACCTTATGACAAGCAGATAGAAAACCTTCCTCAAATTGCTTACGCATGTGTTGTGCCACTCTGTAAAACATTTTTCTTCATAATATTCAAACAAATCCTACTTTTTTTCACTGTTAATTTTTACATGATCAAGGTAGCTAGCTGTATATGCATTAGTCATTCAGAAAGCTTGACTAAGCATTAATAAGAAGCTGAGAACTTTGTCATTTTCCTTCTTCCTTCCTTACCCTCCACCCCCAATCAATCATGAAGCCTTTGAACATTGTGGAAGCATTAGGCTTTCTACTATGGTTCATGATTGCTTTAGATGTACTTACATCTCAATGAGATCTTAACAGCATAAAAACAAATGAACAGGAAAAATAAAATCCTCATAGAGCCAAAGTCTAACCGCACACAGAAGAGTTTAACCTTTTTTAATTTTTCTTTGATAGAATTCCTGTTCATGTCCTTCTCCCAATTCTTCAATTTTTAGATGTAAAAACGTAGATCTTCCCTGTAAAGGTGGTCACTGACTCCTTTTTCTTGTCTGATTGAACCACCTTAATGTAATAGCATATTATCTTAAATCCATTTTTTAAATATTTTTGAAGGAGGGGTGCTATTAGTTAAAAAGTGAAGAAGTAATGGTCAGATCAACAAAAACCTTTGCCCCAGTCAACACAATTTCCTGTAATCATTAATTCCGTATTGCACAGCAAGCAAATAAAGGAAATATTTAAGATTTCTTACAAAATTCAAGTTATCTCCTGTCTAGTTGTTTCTGTTGTCATGCACAGCAATCCATCTTTGCCATGGTTTTGAGTGTGGAAGATCTGAATGAATTTCTTGCCAAGGAACTGCTGGAATATCAGGAATATGACCTTAATCTATCATCCCAGCTACAGCTTGATAGAAACAACTGTACTTGAAAGATGCTGGATCATGTGCTTCCACTTCAAGTCACCAGTGTAACAGTATATTCAATCTTTCCCCTCAAATGTATTTGGTATAGTTTTAGGTTGTTCTGGTTTTTAACAACTTGCTAAAGATTTGTATTGTTCTGAGGTAAAGAGTAAAACCTGAATGAATCAAACATGGAAAAGAAGGACAAACATTCATTTGTTTTTCTGTCACCTCCACCTGTTTAAGGCATTCCAGGCCAGGCTCATTCATATGTTTGTAAACATAGAATCATAGTCCACAGCAACAATCAAGTAGAGAATTCCTTCTTTAGAGAGCTTCCCAGTTATTATTACAAATAATAGCTTATCACCCCAAAATCTCCAAAAAGACGTGTTCTTGGAGCAGGGAGGACGAGCATGTGGGACACAGGGAACACGACACAGACAACACTGTTTTCTCATTCTCAGTAGTTCCACCTTTCACTGCCCCACCCCAGTGCCTATCAGCCATTTCTCTCTCCTCTCACCACCTATCTGAAAGGTCTTCGCATTCCTCCTCCTGCTTTCTTTTGTTGCTTTTAATTCTCTACCTCTTTCTCTAGCTTCCTTCCAAAAACTGTCAGCTGCTTTGCTCAGGGTTTCTCATTAGATCTCAAAATCTTTAAGTAAATGGTTTGCTTTCTACTCAACTTACATTCCACTAACTCTTCTTTCACATTGCTGTTGCCATCACCTTGGACTCATTTTATACTCACACATATTATCACGATGATACAATGAAGAATCTAAATACATCCAAAAGGCTTTCTCACACTCCTTCAGCATGACAAACAACCGCTACTACTCATCTTCAGGAACTCATTTAACTGTTCTTCTCTGTTCACTTTCCATCCTTAATTTTTTTAAGGGCTTCTCTTTCTCATTCATCATGTTCATGATTATTAATCAGGATTTCATTTTCTCCAGGGGAAAACCAGAACATTTCCAAATGAACAATCGCCTTGCAAAAGATCATTTTAAATTCCCGTCACTACATACTGAAAAGTCACAGACTTCTAAGTCTGCCCCTGAATCCCAGCCACATTGTTTCTGGCAGTGGATTTCACAGAATCATACAATGGTTTGGCTTGGAAGGAATCCTTAAAGATCACCTAGTCCAACCACCTGCACAGACAGTCATCTTTCACTGGATCAGGTTGCTCAAAGCACTTCCCTTTAAGCCCGTGTTTCTTAATAGAGGTAAGAACAGGCACACAGATAGTCACACACATCCCTTCCACTTCACATCACTTTCATCTCTTTCAGAACACCAGTCTCAAGAATCATCTTTAACTTGTCCTTCAATCTATCTCCTTATCAGTTCTCCACATTATCATACCCTTTGCCATCTTCTACATGTTTAATGTAATTTCTTCTAATACATCTGTTGATGTTGTCCAGTGTTGCTTTAAATGCACCATTAGCATTAGAGAGGAAATGAAAATTACTAGGCACTCTCTTACTGGTTCACTCACCATGAATAAACATTTCCATCTGCCACAGAGCAAATCACTTCAATCTTTGACAAAACAAAAAAACCCTCTGAAATCAATAAAAGCAGAGAGCCAAAATGAAACAAGAGGTTTTAGATAATAAATTGATACCATTGCTTGTACATAACAGAGAGAATACTCATCGCTATTTGAGCTTTAACTTGGAGTCATGCAGGAAGGAAAAAAGTCACAATTATGGCACACAGACACACATACCATTTCCCAGTCTTTATATTGGGCAAAGTTTCCTCAAATATCCCCGGTAAATACATCTATTTCAGAACCACTGAAAGCAGTAACAAAGAGCATCCTGAATTCTCTTTATCAAAGCCAAATTCTGGTGCAAACACTGTGACACGTACTGACTTAAGATACACCCTAATGAAGGAGGTATATTCTAGTAGACCAGGGAAAGACCTGTCAGAGCCCTTCTGATGGTCACAGAGGGGAGATTATCACTGGCACCACCACAGCAGACTGACATTTCAAGTCAATGTTTGAGTTATCATGAAGGATCAGATGACATGTTTTTATTTAAGCACGAATGATTTTGAAATAGAAATGGGAATTTCAGCAAGTTGCAGGTTGAACAAATTGATTTTGTACAATGTATTTTTCACTTTTGCTCCAGAGAGGAAATTTTTAAAAAATTCACACTATATGGAGAGTCAAAGAAATTGATGGTTTCATACTAGCACTATATCACTGCCAGAAGCTGAAGCTAAACCAATCACTTTTTAACTAGAAATGAGCCTGTGACATGATATACTGATCTCAGTCTGAACTTCACAAAGTTCATGGTGGTTGTGTTCGGATTGGGCATTTGGCTTAGGATCCTCTCCACTTTAACAAAGAAGAACAGTGTTTTAAAGTAACAGTGGACTCTCCTCTATCAAGCTTAATAGGAATCAATGAATCAGCTTGATCCGATCTCATTTCAACATTGTAAGAAGTCTAAATAGGTGTCTTTTAGCACTGCAGTTATTATAAACCCCTCTAAGTCTCTCTGGGAGTCGTTCTTGTATGGATGTGAATTCCAATATGAACAGGATTTGAGAACACCTTGAACATATTTTCCTGGTAATTTGCTGAATTGCAAACTTGAGATGGGGAAATATTTTTAGAACAACAGAGCCCTCTAATGGATTAATGCTGTATTACTGGGTTATTTTTCAGTGCTGCAGTAAAAATAATTCAGTTTTTAACTTGAAAAAAAAAAACAAAACATAAGAGGTACCTAGAGAAGAATTACAGACTATGAAAGCTTAAAGACAGAAGCTATTTCTTCTGACTCCCAAATAGCCAGAAATCACATAAAGAAATATACATTGTTCAAATGGAGGATGTAAAATAAAACCTCTTAGGGCCATTTGATATTTTTGGTTTTAAATAAATAAGCTTTGGAAAGAAAAAGCTGGTTTTGCAGCACTGTTTGTAATATTCATACACACACAAGGAGCTGACAGGCTGGTGTAACTTCTAACCTTCACTCTGTTTCAGGGCTTGACTTTCATTTGCATTCTGTGGCACTGCAGTCAATGATCTCTGTAGAGCATCCATGTAGTAGAAGGGAATAAACATATAGTAGAAAGGCTGTATGGGGTGTGCTTTCATGATCAGCTAAAGCAAAACTGAAATCGGTTGATGTGGAAAGCACAGAGCTGATACAACTCACCATACAGCCACACAAGAAAGAGAACCAACACACATGTGCACACACAAAATAATAATTTAAAAAAAAAAAATCTAGAAGAAAGCACAAGAAGGGGGAGGGGTAAGCAGTCTTACATTACTTTAGATAAACATGATCTCCATCTTGAAAACATAACAGAGCAATGAAGAACCCTTCAATAGTGAATGGCTCTTGAACAGTTTTGTATCAATACAGGCAGTCAGAAAAACTGACTCAGCATAGTGGGCAGAGCTGGGAGTGCCCAATAACAACAGAGAGAGACCAAAGGACCACTAGAGGCAAGAAAGATGATCCCAATGGTTATATGCAGGTAGAGTAAGAAAAAAGCAAGAAAGCAAAAATTGGATGTCTGGTATTGAGACTCTCAAGACGGTCACAGCTAGTTTCAAATGACGTATCACTCTGGAAGGGAAAGTGGTTTGCAAGTCCATATATGTCATTGAAGTACCACATTTGTCCCTTAATCAAAAAGTTCAGAACATCCATAAGGGAGCACTCAAAAGTATTCAGGGGCATAAGATGAATATAGTATTGATTCTGAAGGTAAATATGGCTCGTTACGATGAACATCCACAAAAACTCGACTCTCATTGATGGGAATGCATTCCATGGACTCTTACTGACGAAATACCTTGAAACCCCATGACGGAACACTAACATTGAACATCACAGCACAGCGTGGGTTATCCCAAAGGTAGAGGCTGTTAAGTAAGTTGGACAACGTGATTCTTTCTACTGAAATGATGTAAGGAAACCTCAGTGAAGTAGAGACTTTGATGGTGAAGGTATGGCATTTGTGTTTTGGTTTTGTTCCTATTTAAAGACCTCCAGCTAGAAACCTTAGTTAAATACACAAACTAATTGGCAGCAGCAATTGAGACTGAGGATTTCAGTATAGCTAAAGAGTGCTGTGCTCAACTACGAAGACCAATTCCTCTCCATGGTGCTCATTTAGCAAAACACATGCTGCAGGCTTAAATTCAAATATCTGTAGCCAATACAGTTTTGGTCAAATATTACATCTAAGTAATTTGTGGAGTTTTGTTAGAGCCACAGAACAATATAAATCCATAAATTGCATCACGTTTTTGATTAGGTGGTTGTTGCCCAACCTCAAAGAATGTACCTGACAAGTAAAACTTTCTTGGAGCACAGTACATAGGGGAGGAAAAATAAAATGGGGTCTTTCTCAGTCTCAAATTTCCTGCCTTTCCCTGGGAAAAAATAGTAAGATTAAATATTGAACATTATGTGGTCCCTCAAGCTCATCTAAATAATTTCACACTTAAGAGGATAACAGGAGAAGACATGAGATCAACTCCAAAATCACAGGTCTTACTAAAAGACCAGTCATGTTTGAAACAGGAGTTTCTGTACAGAAATTTGAGAGAAAATGAGAATAAAGCAAGCACATAACATCCCTCCCAAATGCCCTCCCAGGTTCCAGTTACTTGTGGGTCATTAATTTCCTCACATACAAATAATACCTTCCATTTAATGTCCTGCAATAAATGTTTCTTCCACACAGCCATTCATTGAACCCAGTTATTCTCATTCATTCCCTATCTACAGCATCCTAAAGAGTTCCACAGCTAACTACTTCATATCATAATACATTCATGCCCAAAACGAAACACTCTGGATTTTGGGATTTGCTTAAACTATTATAGTGCACAACAGAAACTGGTCAACCTACGTTCTTAAAAACAAAGAGAACATCAGTTTTGAACATTTAGCTGAAGTACCAGTTAAATCTACTTCTGTATAGCACCCTTTAGAGAGCATTGTATTATAGGGCAGTGAAACCAATGTACAAAATAAGCCTTCTGATTTAGTAGAGTGCTTATGGCATACATTTTAAGAGTGAATTAATCCCAGTCCTGCCACTCACCTGTTGTGACACTCAGTGCTTTTCACTTCACCTCACTATATATTCATTTTTTCCACTGTACAATAGACATAATGATACTTCACCTGCTTTTTGAAGCCTTCTGAGAATTGCAGCAATAAAGTACTACATAAAGAGATATGCATTTATATTGAAATGCACCTATTCACAAAGAGCCATCAGTGTCCAACTCACTAGTTAAATCATCTTTATAAGTATTTATTCACAAAAAGCATATGAAAAATTTACCTGCTCATTTTTGCAGATCCACACAGTGCTCCCCTGAAGTAGAACAAAGATTTTGGCTTTGTATCCTTTCAGCTCAAGGTATCCGCTTTTCTCAGGGGTGACAGAAGTTCGAGACTGCGACTTATTGTCAGACTGCAATTTCAAGGCATTGAGCATCGTATTAACCCAGTCATTCCTTTCTTCTAAACAATAAAAAAAAAAAAAATTAGACAAAGATACACGGTTATGCAGCAGCTCATACGTCTCTACGTATTGGTTTTTCTGTTCTTCCTACTATGTTATGCTGGTTGATGGTATAGCTATACCACAGAGAGAACATCCACCTTGAAGAAGAGGTGTAAATAAAAATAACATGAGAGTTTGTTTCAGTGGAGATGTTAAGCAGACAGCCATACAATTGATTCCCAACAATCAACACACAAACTAAAAGATATACAAACCAATGATCAAGATTCTTAAAACCATGCCTACTAAGATGCTTAATTCCAAACAGCTGAAAGACTGACGTGGTAAGTGGTATGTTCACTTTCTAGAAGCCAGATCAATGGGAAAGAACTATAGAAGCTATGTGAGCAAAAACCAGGGAGCCTAAAAATCATCTGTCACTAAATAAACAAGCCATTGCCAATGCTATTCCATGTCTGGCCATGCTTTTAAGCAAAAACATTTGGCAATTTACAATGTATTCCATTAAGGTGTAGTGGTTAAGCTTGATATTGTCAAGGGTACTGTGTAATCAAGAAAATGCATGTTTGAATATCTGTGCATGCATTATTAATTTAACATCTTACAAAAACATGAATATAAGTAGGTGAAGTAATAAAGTTCCACTCAGTCTCATTCACTATGTTCGGATATTTCACCAGACTAAGATCAATATACTTTAATGCTGAATACTCTGAATGAATTAGACTTGCCCCATGCAACTGAAACACCATGAATATTTCAATTCTTTGCTCTAAAAGATTCAGGTCATAAAATATATTGGGCTGGGGGCAGAGAGGGAAGGAAAGTTCTGTCCATGGTATATCTCAAGTTGACATTGCCGAACGCTGCAAACAGCACCATTAAAAAAGTAACACATTCACTTCATCAGTGTCATAGGTGTGCAAGAAGGAACAAATACACGAATTTAAGCAGTTTGAAGAAGAGGAAGATAGCAGCTCAACAGACCAGCACAGAGAAGGTGATACAGGTGCTCCTCTTAGTAGTTTTGTTTTAATATGTGCTTTTTTTTTTTTTAAGCACTTTGTAAACACCACTTGAATATCTCAGTATAATTAAGGGTATCAAATTACTCTAAAAGTTGTTTTGTTTTTCTATAACAGTATTTCACTCCAATTAAAGAAAATCTCACTCTATCTGAGCAGATTATGCTCTAACCCAGTGCTGTCCCAAATTACTTATACAACACACATTTCTAACCTTAAGTGAACAGCTTTACAGACAGGCCACTATGTCCAAAGATGGTTATATACCAAATGAAAACGCAATTTCATGTATAACAAGTGGTTGCTCTGAATATATTTTATAAGTCAGTGTAAGCTGTTAACATTTTTTTCATATTCAAAAGCAACAGTCCATAAAGCAAATTAAGGCCCTATAAAATGTATTGCACTAAGATGGTTATGTACCAATTTATACATATAAAAAAAAAGTTAAAAATAAATTTGGAAGAGAAAGGCAAAAATAATAAAAATAGGCATACTTTTAAACTCAGCTAAGAGCATAAAAATGCCTGAAATTATTTGAGCCAAACCTGATAAGAAGGATTTGTTCACTGATGCTGCACTTGTGTTACAGCCTGCAGCAAATGTTTACAACCAAGCTATAACCCATAAAAATGGGATTTGATAATGGAAATGCTGAGAGACCTTTAACTGTAATGGCTCTGGCATGTACAGCTGTAAATACATATCATTTGTTTCTAGGTATTCCATTTTATTTGATTGTTTCCAGAAATAAGTCATACATAGACTGATATTGATTCCATGTATTATGGCTGTAGGTTGATAAAACATTAAATTAGACAGCAGACTAACTTGCCTGCTACAATTAACACTGGTATTCTCTATCAATACATCACTGAAAATACTGTAGAAGACAGAAAATAAAGATACACAGAAAATCCCAGATTTCCATTGATCACAGCATCGCATTCAAGCCATCAACTTCTTTGTTGCTCTTTGTCAATTTTATATCAAGTGGTGACTCAGAAAAGATGGCTGAGAGCACACAGGCTGTAAGAGCTGCTAGTGAGACCTGAGGAACGTTCAGAAAAATTCATCTTTGGGAAGGATGGGGAAGGAGGTAGAAGAGCTGGAAAACAGTATTCTACTTTTAATATCTTTAAAAGCCATTCCCCAATGATTTCAGTTGTTCTTACAAAGCTTACTCTTATCTCCAGTTTCACTTAATGAGCCCAAAAGAGCTGGATTCCAGAAATATTTCTGGTAGTATAACAAGTTATATTTCACAAACATAATTTATCAGCAATGACCACACAGCTTTTTGGCAATCATTACAATTACACATGTTCTACTTACCTTCTTTATCCACACGGAAGACAAAAGTCCTATTGGATGTGACAACTTCAAATTTATTCTCCCCGTGAACTCTCACTGTTGCTATAGCAGAGAGCAGTATTATCCCCTTTGAGAACACTTCCTATAATAAAAATGCAATAGAAACAGTTAAACACACTCAAGGAGTTAAATGTCTCTCAGGTAATATTACTTGACATGATGTTCAGGAAGTTTGCATACACAGGCTATGCTCCTAGAAGTTCATCACATTATTAGTAAAACTGCATCAATAAGTAAACTGCTTCATTACCTACACACCACCAGCTTCACTGTTCTGGGTCTGTGTACACCTACTGCCTTCTAAAATAGAGTAAAATCCCTTGGTGCGATAGAATGCAGATATTTGAGATATCACTTCATGAATAGTCCCGTGACATTAATATCACAAAATATCACATAAAATTTACAATTTTATGCCAAAGTAGCTACATTGCCTATGTCACAGAATCATAATCTAAAAAATATAATTATACCTGTAGAATAGAAACAGACAAGGGAAAAAATTGTGCCTTCTCCAGGCAGAAAATTCCAAATGTTGTTTCTGTTCCTTCCCCACTCCTTCAGTGGCTAGTCAATAAGAAAAGTAAATTCACTGAGTTTATCCTTAATTTTTAACTCAAGGCAAGTCATCACTCTAGAAAAATCCATTGCTCTGTCCTTACTATCAAGAATCCTCTAGCTTGGATCAGGTATTTTTCTGCTATATGAGGTGGGAGGAGAACAATCCCTCAAAAACATCATTTGGCATCAGAGCAGATTTTCCTAAAAGATGCTCATTTCCAACTAGGAACCAGGACAACTGAACTGAACACAAAGGCTATATAGGAAAAAGGAATTCTACAAGTACTTTCTCCAAGAGGCTTGTCTTTTAACCTAATTAACTCAAGTATTGCATATTAGGAAAAAAAAAAAACACACACACTCAAGCAGACATGCAAAAATATTTCTCCCCACTTCCTGGATTCCAGAGTTAACACTGCTGCTCCTGTCCTCACTACACTTTGATCAATTGGTTTTCTGACTAAGACAATTCAGATATACTGCTAAGATTTATGATCCAGATGCAGTAATAGGCCAAGAGTCAGCTCCCCATAAAGGATTTGACTGCAATAACTTTCCTCCCAAACTATAAATTATTATAATGGACTTTATACAAGGACTTCAGAACCACTGTGAATGCTAAGCATGAAGGATACACACAGAATCATTTTTTTTGTTTATTGAGTTTAATATGCTACTGATTTTCACGAAATCCACACCCTCATGTTGTTTCAATTGTAGGTACTAATATATATAAGTGAATGCAGTTAAGCAAATAAGCAGAAATACATGTGAGCATGTTACTATCATTACACACAAGAACTACTCTGTCACTCAAAATGATCTTAGCATCGCACACCTATTTTCATTATGGCTATGTTTGTTAGAAGACTTTAACAGATTTGTTAATAAGGATGGATATTATGTTTAGTGAACCTTCATAATGGCACAGCAAATGTATTACATGTTATTTGTAAATGTGTTCAGATACAATTATATGATGGTGTTTGCAGGCATCTACTGGCTGTATTTGGTACTGTAAGAGAATAATTCAGACTTCTGAAAGTCACAACTATTTTATTGTATTTGCGTAAAAAAAAAAAAAAAAAGTCTGTTTCCTTTTACACTTAGCACAATTTTGGTTTTGCTATTTAAACAATCATCATTTTTAAAGCTTTGTTCTCCGAGGCATAATAATTTCTCAATCTTTTCTCTGCAGCAGCTTCTCTTTCATGTGCAAGAAATTATGCCTACTGTTCAAAAGCTCTTGTTGATCAAGATACAATTTCTCTCTTTTAAATACTCCGGATTAGAAATTAGGTGAATTATTTAAGAATGTAAGGGGGTGGCAGGAAATAAACACAGCTAAAAACGTAACAAATATTTCTTCTGTAACTGAGAGGTGTAGACTAATTTTAGGGCTGCTAAAAATTATCTGACAGAACAATTTTCTAGTGGGGGAAGTTTTTTGATATAAACTGATTTAATGAAAACTTTTATTTTCAAATACAGCCCAATGGAGTCTTCCTTGACAGCTGTGTTTCAGAGCTGGGCTAAAAGATCCTGGAAAACATCATTTTGCACTGCTCTGGCTTTCCTTCCACAACAGATTGTTGATTTCAAGAATGACAATGATTCACCTGTTCCATAGTGTTTTGTTTTGTTTTTTTAAATTTTTTTATGCTCACATGCAACATAACACAACAAAATATTTAACTTCTCCACATGAAAATGCGAGACTTTTTCCTAAATCGCTAATATAATTGTCAGGGACCATAAGATGCTTTTTTAATAAAAGCTTTCAACATAATCACCAGTTTTTGCCTCACCATAAAGTACATGTTATAGCACTAAAGTTCTCCTGCCCAAAGTGGGAAGAAATTTGAAACAAGAACTGTACATATTGGGTAACTGAAAAGAATTCTCAAATTCTACCTTCCCCTCTTCAGTTTGCTCTCACTTCTGTTAACCACATTCTGTTATGACAAAACCACACGGGATGCTGCTCTGACCACATCCACTTGCTCACAACCATGAACATATTAAAAGAAGAAATGAGCAGCATCACAGATTCAAAGTCAAATTGTTCCTAGGTCAGATGCTCTTTGTAGAAAACTTAATATATTTTTCATATATGCAGATATGACCTAGAGATCCCTATCAATTAGAAGTTGACACACAACTAGATCAGGGTTAGTGAAATATTTAGGAAATTAAGGTATAAATCAGAGAAGTATTTAGATGGACTGAGTACACATTTTCAGGAATGTGTCTTCCCTTCCCATCCTCCACTTGTTTCACTCTTCATTAGCCATATAGCACACTTCCCCTTCTTGAGAACCTCACTCCTCTCAAGTTCCTAATTTGAATGACAAATAGAGCTATTTAATATCAGTAATGTTTCTGGGTAAAATAAACAGTTTCATTCCACTGAATCTACCCTTCTCTGATTGTACTAATGAGAAAAATATCCGAGTATGGATTGGTTTCCTTTTGAGAACTACTTTTAATTGATATATGAAACCAAAACTACAGCAATGCCTTTATAACGTGCTTGTCTGTGTAGGAACATCCTTAGACACACGATAGAATAGACAGATCTTGCACTTAGGATCTAAAGTTAAAACAACAACTTCCCCATTTAAATATCTAGCTAGCTAACTAGCTATGTAGTGAGTAGGAGCGACCCACTGCCTTGCAGTGAACTGTGTAATTATCCCTTTCCCCAGAATTTGGCTCCCGAGCTGCATGCAGGTCTTGATGGGTCTGCAAATAGTTGCTTACTATGCCAAGGTAAAAACACATAAGAACAACAGGAGCATGCTGGTTTGCATCTAGCAGGCAACATGGGTGCTCTGGGGGTGGGAGCAGTGATCCAGCAGATACCAATGTATCAAAGCCTCATGCTGTCCAGTGATGCCACTGACCACACAACGCAATCCCAGTGTGCAGAGAACTGTTAATAGCCAACTATGTTTTCCTCCTATCAACAAGCTAGTCCAAGAGTTTCACCAATCTTCTGCTCCCAGAATTTGCTTTAGGCCTCGCAGTTCTCAAACATATGAAGTTCTTAGCATATGTGACTCATCAAGCTAACAAGTCAGACACCCAGGTTTGGTCAAACTGTAGACACACACAGACCAACCCACGTCTCTTTCAGTCCCAGGAGTGAGGTTCTGTACTAAGGTTCCAGGAAAAGTGAGACAAAGAGGCTTCAGACCAAGCCTTTTGCAAGCTCCTGACAGTCTAACCTACCACAAGGAACTATTAAATAGATAATGCAGCTTTCTATGCATCATGTGACACACCAAATATTCTCCTCAGCAGAAAGGAAGACTTCTGGAATCTCCTACAACAGACAAATGCACAACTGACCTTCAAGTAACTTTTTCAGTGACCTCCAAAAAAAAAATAATCCCCAGTGTGGATACAAGATTTAAAATTCTGTATTAGCAATTCTTTCACTAATTATGCTACAGACAGTGTTAAGCAAATCCCAGTGCTGTATTTTCCAAGTCTTTCTTAATGACTAACCCTGCTTTTCAGCTCCTCTGAAGCCCTGGGATGAATATCACAATGGGGTAACATTTTTTGTCAGTGAAATCCCAATGTTATTCCATTGTTCCCTTCATCTACAAAATCATATATTCTACTGTAAGGGAAGCAAAGTAAGCAAGTAAAAATAGATCATTCCATGTTCCTAATCAGCAGGCATAAAGAACAATGTAAATAATTTTTTGAGCTTGTTCTTAATTTCTCTCAGGAAATAAGCAGCCTTTCCTACTTCAGTTCTATGCCCTCCCCTCCATAATCTGCTAAAATAAGTCTAAGAGTATGTATATTATAAAGCGTCTATAGGGCACTTACTAATTAACACCACTCTATTGCTTGGGAACTTTTACCTGAAATTGTATTTTTTTTCTAATTTAATATGCATCTCCAACAGGAAATGCTTTCCAGCATTTCAGGTGACATACAGGTATATAAACTCACCTGCACCAAACACGCATATTATACAATCATCTATCACTTTCAAGTTATTTATTTCTTCAAGAGGATAAATTAATCATAGAGAAAAAAAATGCAGTGGTCTAAAGTGTATTAAATAAAAGGGAAAAAAAAGGCAAAACAGAACAAAACAAAAAAAACAAAACAAAAAAAAAAAAAACAAACACAACTTTCTTTTACAAAGAAAGCCATGCTTAAAGACAGGTCTGGTTCCCTCCCCCTGCCACCTCAGGCAGTTTCTGTTCTGAAAAGTAATATCAAAAGGTCAAATAAGCCTTTCGTAAATCTCAATTTCATAGAAGGAATGCACATTTTGTTGAAAAGCGGGATTTACAAATCTGTTTCTGTATCACATATCAGAAGTGAACTATTTTAATCAAAGCAACTTATGAGCCCGCAAATATTTTGGTAAGAATCTATCCTTAGGTAGAGAACCAAAGAACAGGCACTGACATCACAGTGCTACTCTGAGTAAGAAGTTCTGGCGATACTGACCTGAAAAGGTCAGGCATGCAAGCCCTTCCAGAAAACAAGAGGATGAAAAACACATTAAGATCTCAAGGACACATTAACATATTTAATCATGTCTCATGCTAATACTTTGCAATTTAAAATTAATTTAAAATGAATATTCATGGATAATTATTTCTGAATTTTTTTCATGGTAATTTGTGTATTACACAGATGCATTTTCTTGGAAACGCGACCAAAATGTGTCTCTTACCTTATCATTATTGTAATAAGAAATGCTGTCTCCGTCAAACTTAACCCAGCGCTTCTGAAACATACGTTTGCTGTGAATCAAAAAATTAAAACGTTTAAAACTATAAATACAAGTTAATGCTGACTTTTAAGAATGTCTCAAGCACAAATTATGAAAAGGCCAAATCACATTTAGCTTCCTGTGTCTCAGCCTAAACATTCTGAAAAGTAAAACAGATCTTAGCCCTACCATATATTTTCAAAAGGAGAATGATGTTTTCAAATATAATAAAAATATTTGGAAAAAAAAAAGAAGTGCAGTATTACTGGTCTTCTTTTATAAATCAGTGTCTCATGTTTTTAAACAATTCAGTTTCCTTTCTATTTCCTCTCCATGTGCTCTGTGTCACATCTTGAGTGACAGAGGAAAAAAGAACTTTCAATGATGTAATTTTGCTAGAAACTATCAATGATGAGAACTATTATTATTGAAGGCAAAGAAATATTCTGAACATAGAGCATATCTTTAAGTGTTACAAGCTCTGTAAGATATTTTCCAAAAAGGAAAGCTGAGAACCTAAAATGGCCATCTCATCATCATGTTTAAAAGGAGGACATTTCTGTTTACAGGCTATGGTATCTTTAGTTATCAATATCTCCTGAACACTCTCTTTCTTCTTTGGCCAATGAATAAATAATGGTCACACCAAATCACTCAACAAGAACAACATAAAATTTCATTTTCAATCTGTGTTATTAACTAGACATCATTAATGAGAAGCTCATTTGATTATTTCAGTTTGCTGTTAACTCATGCTCTATAAGGACCTCCTAAGAAAAAGTTTTACATGAACCTGAAGTATTCTGTTATGCTCATTAATAATGTTGACAGCCTATTAGTTATAATCTATAAAAGTTTCAATTCTAAAATCTATTAAACAAGTTAATTAAGCAAGAACAAGACCCCACTCTAACATCTCTTTGCCCAACATTATTTCCTTTCCTGCTAAATGAGTGCTCTGCTTTAGGATTAGTAGACTGTGATAGTTTATCAAAACTTTAATCAAATAGCAGCTCTGGCTTAATTAACTTGTATTATATGACTACAATAAATCATCATCTTTCATAAGCTGGAAAGGCCAATAAAATCTATTTTCCATTAAAATGTCAGTAAACTTCAAGATGATGCAGGGAAGAAAAAGTGAACCCAAGTACCACATACAATGTGAGTAAACTGAATGGCTTTACAATTTATTGTGAGATAAAAAGAGAAGCTGTACTTTAAATGCACAATTTGTGTCAATTTAAGACAACAGTATATATTCATTCCCCTGAGGAGACACAAAGTGCCACGTGTAAATGGGAGCTTTATAAAAATAAAAAGGGATGTTGGAAGAAACATTCAGTTGTCAGGGACAGAAATAAAATATGACAGTGCTTTACGGTATGAATTTTTTTTTTTTTTTGGTTGTTTGGTTGGTTTCTTAAAGTCTTCAGATATTTGAGAAATGGTATTGGAAGAAAGAGAACCAAAAAAAACCAAAAAGTTATATTCATTAAACAATGCTTAAGAAGAAGTCCTTGAAATTCAGCCAAAGAATCTCACTGGCTCAAGGTTAATGACCCTGCAACTGTTCCACTCAGTCCTAACCAGCACTAATGTCATGGTTAACTCTTTGTCTTTTTCAAGTAATACATTCTCACACAGTACTTTATCTAAAACCTTCATGCTTTGTTTGCAACTCTGATCCTTCAAATAGTACAACATGAGTCAACTGCAAGCATTTTTAACACTGTATTAGCTGACTGCCAAAAGTGTTGGTTAAAAAAAAAGAAATCCTGTAAGTGAAAGAAAACAAAAGTTAAAGCGAACTGCAGCTCTCTGACAAGTTAATACACTAACAACTCTGAAAAAAAAAAAAAAATATGTACAAATGTCTATTATACTGGGAAAATGTCTGTTGACTCTGTGTATAATCATTCTTCAATTCTTTAGCAAAAGTAAACAATGACAATCCATAAATGTCAATGAAACTTTTGAAACAATTTTAAAAAGAAAAAGTTTCAGTAGATTGAAATTCCATAATGCTAGAATAGGTTTATTAAACCAGACTTATGCTTTCTTGTTATTCAGCTTGAACAACGTGTCACTGTATCAACGCAAATAAAGCCAAAATCAAAGAAATTATAACTTGTTAGATCAGAACTCTCAAAAAGGAACAAACAAACAAAAAAAAAGTAAATTGCTACACAATAGAGCTCCTTCCAGTGGGCTCAAACCAAAATGTATTCTCAACCAATTTTATTCAATATTGTCACTAAACTAAAAAAGAAAATTAAAAAAAAAAAAGTTGTATTAGTCAATGAGTAGTGATGATGATTGTAGCTACAAATAATGAAAGTAAAGGTCCAACAGTTTAATATCACCTTCTAGTGTAGCTAAAAATACAGTCCTAAGAACAAAGTATGCAGAACTAATAAGGCTTGAGTAGAAATGCAGTAAAATAGACATATTACAGCACTTACAAGGACAACACCCTTTATTTCTAGATGCTAAATACTAGTAAAGACCAGAAATAGCCTTAAAATTAAAATTGTGCCACTTTCAATACAAAAAGGAATTCAGAAGAAAGACATAAGAACAACTGGTGAACTAGAAACTAGTATTTAAAATGAATTGTCTATTCATTTTATTAAGGAGGAGATTAGAAGGATTTCATCAGACTTTGCAAGTATATCTGAAGGGAATCTGATAACAGAGTGCTCTTTAGTGTAAAACAATCCAAGAGGAGCTGGAATTTAAAGTAAGTTAAAATAAAACAACCTAAAAAACTTAAAATAAAATTAAACATAAGTTTTCTTTTGTTTTCTTTTGTTTCAAATGCAAATGTGGCAAAGAGTGTGTTCTCTTTCTATTGTGTTCATCTCTTCATTACTTCAAATCTTAAAGCAAGACTCGGGCTCAGATTCCTCCCGTCAAACTTTAGGCACATCCATAAACTAAACTAGGAGACAATTCACCCTATATGCATTTCTAAACTCAAAGCTCCATGTACATGCACAATCCTGAAACCAACATGATCTCCAGTAATTATTAATTTATACATCCATGGCCAAATTGGTAAAGTAGTATTTGAGAAGAGTTTGCTTTCACTTACTTTGTAGCCCACAGAAAAATCAGCAAAAATGGACAGACTGGAAATATTGCTACAAATTAATTCTGTATTTTGCTTGTTCATGAGTGGTAATCAACTTTATATATATATATATATATATAAATAATTTTTTTTTTTTAATGAGTGTACCTCCCAAATAAACTTTAGAATAGGTAACATCACTAAAAACTAAGAATTCAGAAGAGCCCTACACTCTTGCAACAAAAACAGTTCCCTTTCCTTTCCCATCACAAATAGTAAACAGTGACCAAATAGAAACTTAACATCTCTCATGCAAACATACACCTTCACAACTATACAGTAATCACTACAAATACCATACCCTTGAGGAGATAATTTATCCAGCCATCCTACTTTAACCTTCTTTACTGATGGTCCATAAAAACAAGCGTACGGTGTTATTGATTCATTTCCAATCGAAGTTTGATCTCCACCAAATTGCCGAATATGAACTTGTTGACTGACCAAGCAATCTGTATCTCCACTTTGTACCTTGCTACAAGATGTTGAGTGTATTTTGGCTTTATTTTTCTTTAAAGGCAAGGAACGTTGTTCTACAACAGAATATACAGATTCACTTTCAGATTCTTCTGGTGCTAATGATTTGTTTTCTGGAGCCAGAGATTCATTCCTTGCAAATTCCTTTGTCTTCTCTTCCTGATTATTAAAGGAACTAGAAAGAAAAAGTGCATTTTACCCTTAATGCATTGCTTCAATGAACAAATACATTAAACTATTAATTGCAACAAATATTGGTGAGACATATTTATAACACATTTATAACTTGTTAAACCATTGTGATAACCACAGACATGCTAAACACAGTTTATCTTACAACTGACCATATTGAATTCTGTTTTCTCTACTTGACAGGACTGGTAGCAAGGTAACGCTTGCTGGTTCCTTTAGAAGCCTGAACAGAAATCTAAAATGAATTTTCCTTCCTCAGGAAACTAGCTTCATTCATTCTAATACTTTGGAGGTATCTGTGGTATCATGTCTCTCTTCCCTCTCCCACCTCAACAGTAGACAGGTACAGAACAGAGACTTTAAGAAGCACATCAGCTCTCACTTTGTCAAACCACGGGCCACTGCCTCATGACAGGAGTAGAGAATAGTTATTTGTTTTATGTTCAGATTTGTTTTCTAATGAGGATGTATAGAGTATGAGAGACAGACACTCAGACACTGTTAGCTAGGAGACATATAAAAATAAAACTTGGGTCTTCCTTGTTCTGATTGGGGAAAAGAAGGACATCTTCCAAATCCACAAAAGATTCTGAATCCTGGGTTAGACAGTCTCAGGACAGGCACAGAGCCAAACTTTGCCTCCTAGAGCATGGGGTAAAGGCTCAAATAGGGGAAAAAAATGAATACAGTCATGGTTGCACCTTCAGAGGTAGAGATCTACTTGTGATACCAGTAAAAAACTCCCTCCTCTTTACATTTTAAATTTCTTTATAGCTTTTATTTAATACCATAGATTCTTGTAAGAAGAATACCCTTCATTCATTTCTACATCCAATTTATTTTCACAAGCCAGGAGTTCATTTCCATGATGTTCCTAGAAAAAAAAATATTTTGCAATCAACACTTGGTACCAAAGTAGTAAGTTATGTTTAAATTACCATAGACACAAACCACACACAAACAACAACCTAAACAGCATAGTTATTCTTTGCCACAGTTTCAAATACACACTTGAAAGATCATGTTTTTAAAAGTATTTCAAGAAATGTTACTTTCAATATTTCCATTTTAAATAATAAAACTCATAAAACATTTGAGCATAGTCCAAAATAACTGATAAAAATAAACTAGATAAAGAAATTCAGTGCATAGAAACATCAGCACTCTGACTTTTCTTGAGGTGCAGTTGAGTATTATTTTTACCCTGAAATTTTCTAAGTTCAAGAGCCATGTGTTGCATGTACATTAAATACACCATTTATGATTTGCCACTGCTACTCTATCTTTCATATCAACATTCCTCCAAATTAAATGTACAGTATTCACAGTACAAGTACACTAGAGATAAAATAACAGTAAATACAAATTCCTACAGAAAGACTGAACTCAGCCATAACGAATATATCTTGCATTTTCTTGCCAAGCTCTTCTTCCTAAAAGGCACATTTAGTAATGTCTGTTTAGAAATCTTTATCACAAGATACTTGCAGTGTACAAAATGTCAAGGTTAACACTGTTCAAGAACATTACATTTCACACTTCCTAAACTTGATCTGACAATCTTATAGCATTGCTAAGCTTCTCAATACTCATCTTGCTTCCTTAAAAAAAAACAAACAAACAAAAAAAAACCCCACTAATATGAACATCTTTATGCATTCTCTGGAAGGATTTTAATTTACTCCTTTAAGCTTTGATGTGTATGTCACAAAGCTGAAGGGTGGCAGAAAAAAAAGTGGATAAGCTTTCACAATGGTTGCCATCTATTTTCTGAGCAGCAGTATCACATCTTGTACTTGAGGGCTGCACCTTGGCAACATAAAAAGGCAAGCTTAAAAAAGAACACAGCCCAAAGCTGTGTACACTGCAGCAAAAATTGTGTAAATCACAGGCTGATGATAGGGTAAACCCAGGTGAACACTCTTCTCTCCTCTGCCAGCCAGATCCATTATTAAAAAAAACACAAAAAACAAAACAAAACACACCAAAAAACAACCACAACCCATACACCACAGTATGAATTATTTTGTTGCACCAAGGATTAGATTAATAATAATAATAATAATAATAATAATAATACACCCATACACCTTGCAAACAAACCGAACAGAGAACTCGAAAGCAACCTTTCCACTGCTTATCAGATGCTTGGATTGACTAGAATCTCCGAAAAGGAGGGAAAATGGTAGTGTCCCGCTTCCATGTAATAGTCACGATGTTAATATCACCCATGAAGCATCTTCAGAGTAAAAATGGTCAGCATCTTTTATCTTCATTTGCTTATCAGGATGCAACCACAAATCAAACCCACTGAAGCCATGTGGTAGTACCTCTTTCTCCTTCTCATGAACCATTATGATAACAGTTTTATGTACTCCTTGTGCCCACTCTGCAATCTTCAGCACTTGGGCAAGCGAATTCAGGGAGCCTGAGAACTTCCAAGCAATAATCAAAAACGCATTTCTATTGTTAGTAGATTTTAAAATGTAGAAGTCCACAAATGAAGACAGGTTGTGGGGACCAGGAGTTCTATTTTCTCACAAAGACATGTATTGCACCCAAAATAAAACCCAGGCATTTCCAATGTGTTGTTTACAGAATTGCTCTACAAGATGCTCAGACTCAAGATCAGACAAAACTCCCATCTCCCACCTCCTGCAAACCTCCAAGGTATTATACAACGATAGCTAGCAGTAGCATTTTCTCCTGAAGATATCTTTATAAGATAAGTATTTCTGAAGAGATAGATATATATATTACACAGAAACTGTTTCTAAATATATACTGTTCTTACGCATAGGAAGCACCTACCCTTAAGGAAGAAATCTGGCTTCCGGATCCCAGATAGATCCCTGCCTACTTGTAGCCCTACATAAAAATGCTCTGCTTTCAATCAGGAAGTAATTCAGATGCCTTTTTCATTTTAGCTTTTTCTAACAGGTAGTCTTAATCACAACAGCAAGTCAGAAAAGCTGATTGCTAAAACATATGGACTGCACTAAGAGTATCGGGACTGAGACTACATTAAACAAAGACCTAATGTCATTCAGCATAGGCATCTTCTTCAAAAGATACTGCCTTAGTCTTCTATTACAGCTAATGTCATACCATTCTCCTCAGGTTGATTCTTGAATCATGGTTTGGCAATACAATTTTATAACAGATTCATAAAGACAAATTCTTCCTTTTAAAATATTAAGGGTTCTTATTTTTAAATGGTAAGATTTGCAATCTGGCCAGCATTCCACAATGTCACAATGCTTTGGAGCTCACATAGCTTACTGAACTCAACATGCATGTTTAATTCAGTCTGACAGCCTAAAGCAAGAAATAAAGCCAATATTTACTCTAGAGGCCTGAACTCATCAGAACTCAGTTTTTCTGTGAATGAACTCTAATATACTTGACTCTTCAGTTGGACACAACAATAAATCAGCTCTAAAATATTTAGAATGTTATTTGTGGTTTGTTTTTGTTTTCTTTTATATCAGTATAATAAAAAAGTTCCTTCTTCAGTTCCCCTTTAGAGGTTTCTGCTTCTAGCTGTCTTTCTTTCTGACCTAAGTCAAAGGTATGTTTTCCTTATAACCTTAATTCCCTGTTCTCTTATGCTCACTTGCCTCCAGTCTGTAGTGACTCATTACCTATTTCTACAGACACTCCCTTTACAAAAGCCTACAGAAGCCTTTTTTTTTCTTTACACCAATGAGACCGGAAGAAGGGTAACAGCCAACTTACAAGCCCTTAGAACAAACTACACTTAGTCACTATAACAATTTGCTGTTTTCTTGTATATAGACAAAATATATTCCCACATGAGCTTATTTTTTAAAACAAAGTAACAATCACAAGCCCTAAAATCTCAGAGATTTACAGTGTTATCTAAACCTTTTTATTTGTTTCTAGGATACTTGATACCTACTGAAAAAAAAAATCTGCAAGTGAAACGTATCTTCGGACCTTTGTTTTATGGTTCTTTATGACCTTTGTCTGCAATTCAGTTCTAATGGAACCAAAATTAACTATGAAGTTTCCAACAGGCATGTGATAAATATAACTCAAGAAATTGTTCACTTACATGAAAGTGATAATTAAAATTCAAATCTTCAGATCAGGGAAGGCATGTTATAATAAACCACATTAATCATGATTCTACAACCAGTAGAAATCACGATTTTATTTCAAGCAGTTAATCCAGTTTAGCAGCATGGTATTTTTGTATTTGGTGCCTTTGTAAGATAAGAGAGATTGCTGACAACCTTACTGGGTATGCTTTTTTATAATCATTTCAATGAAACATACAGAATAATGCTAAAAAGTAATAAGGTGGCTAGGGAACTTTCTCCAAAAAACCTCCTTATGCCATCGAACTAATTATAAAGAAGTTAAATTTTGAATTTTTAAAGACATTGGCACAGACAACAGTAACTGGCACAGGCAAGACACTCTACACAAGGAAAGAAAACAAAAGCTCAGAAATCACTTTTGCACACAGGTAAGAACTAGAAGGAGAAACAAGACATGAACTTATGCATACCTCCTTAAAAAGTCAACAACAAAAAAGCACAACGTATTTCCAAAGAAAATAAAGCATGGACCAAAAATAAAGAATATTTTTATGCTTCTAAAACCACCTCCGTTAGAAGATGAAATTTGAACCATTTATTTTCCCTGACCCTTTCTTAAAAAAAATAAAATTGGGAAAAACAAAAATCCTAGGCATCCATTTGAGTAGCTTTCATTTTAGTCAATATTTTAAAATAGTTTAAAAATTGAAACATTAGAGTGAAGATCAGGATGGAAACCAAGAATAATTTACTGTTTTCTCTAACTCAGTGGCTTGAGATTGGCTGGGACAAGTATAAGCAGTCACAGAATCAACAATTTCTGTTTCGTATCCTGTTAAGTAAGCAGTAGGAGCTGGGATTTGCAGCACTTAGCGGATGCCTAACTAAGCTAGTTTGCCTCCCAGATCTCCACACAATTCCAAAGTCTGTCCACATGCCTTCTACAGCATTCACACCATCTATTACTGACCCCAACAAAAAAAATTCACTTCAGAGAATCCTACAACAGTGACTTGCTTCAAAGAATCCTACAGCAAAAGTGACTTGCTGGTTAGGGAATGCATGAAAAATATCAGAAGTCCTGAAAATATTCATATACAGGAACTAAAAAAGGCTATGGTCGAAAGTTGCCATGAGATCACCAAAGCTAACATGTAAGCTGTGTAGAGATGTCCAGGCTTGATCTGCAACTATCAGAAGAGTGAAAAGCCACTTCTACCTTTACTAGTGAATTCTAATGGTTATTCACCAGTTAACCTCACTTAGGCACAAAGTATTACAATATACCACTGTACCAAAGAAGGTAAAAGGGAGTCATCAAGGTGGTCTGCAATTGCCTGTAACTGACTGGTTTGCATTTGATATGGCAGCCCTGGGCATAAAAAAAAAAAGGGGGTCAGTTATCTGTCCTATATTGCTTTTGTTTAGTCTAGAGAAGAGGAGGCTTAGAGGTGACCTCATCACTCTCTATAACTACCTGAAGGGAAGTTATAGCCAGGTGGGGATTGGTCTCTTCTCCCAGGCAGTTAGCAATAGGACAAGGGGGCATGGGCTTCAACTCTGCCAGGGGAAATTTAGGCTGGATATTAGAAAGAAATTCTTTACAGAGAGAGTGGTCAGGCATTGGAATGGCCTGCCCAGGGAGGTGGTGGACTCGCCGTCCCTGGAGGTTTTTAAACTGAGATTGGACATGGCACTTAGTGCCATGATCTAATAAACGGACTAGAGTTGGACCAAGGGTTGGACTCGATGATCTCTGAGGTCTTTTCCAACCCAGTCGATTCTGTGATTCTGTGATTCTGTGAAAAACAAAACAAAACAACAACACCACCACAACAACAACACACCACCCAAAAAACCCCACACGCCACACCTTCCTATAACTATTGAACAGTACAGAGTGTATCTCAAGATTAAAAAAAGTCACTAGTGCACAAATATTTACATTATAAACCTTTTGCAGGTACCTAAAAAGACAGAAGAGGTACTGGGAAATGAAAAAGCAGGGAAAAAAAATTAAGGGTAACATAAAATACATGAAATATGAAAATTAAAGTGAAGATAGACTAAAGGGAAGATATCCAGACTTCAACTTACTTTAGCATCTTTAGGGTTGTCACAAATAAAGGTTTCCCCATATGGAGATATGATAGGTGGCTTTTCTTCTGTGAAAATTTCTTTAAGAGAAAAAACAAAAACCAGTCAATACTCTATTAAAATACTAATAAAATCAACAAGGAGAGAGATTTTTCTGTTTGTGATTTCTCTGTCCTTCTCAGCAAAAATTTTGAAGAAGCAGCTATTTCCCATTTCTAACAGAACTCCAGACACCTTTTTTCCCCCTCAGACGCTACTACTATATAATTTAAATATAACTTGCATACAAGCATTTTCTTCTTTCCTACACTGCATCAAGTGAAAACAAACAAACAAAACCAACCAACCAAACAAAAAAACAACAAACACCACAAAAATTCATTTTTGAGTCTTCATTTTGTCACCAAGTATTTGCTTGAAATTAATATACATAACTTCAAACAAGACATATCTACAGCGTATGAAAGAACTTTTGTTTACAACTGACTGCAAAAGATTTTTAAACTCTTCCAGTATAATATTTAGTACAATTATTTCCTGGAGCTATAAGCAGTAACTAAAAAATTAAGCAGCATTGGTCAAGAATATGCCCCTTACATCTTTCAATGCTAACTCTGTTTAAAAAAAAAAAACCCAAAACACTATGTATAGCATCTTAGAAACTCAAAATACTTTACAGTAAAAAAATAAATGAGATTTTTAAGACTGTATTTTCTAATTTTCAATTTATTAGTTCATAAACAAAAAGTAAAAATGCAGAACTGTTTAAATGCTCTTCTCTTCTATTATATACGTCATTTTTCCAGAGCTTCCAGATGCCCAACATTTCTTAAAATAAGCAAGTCAGTATCCACTTCAGACAACTTCTGGTCTGAGGTTTCTTTTTCCTCAGTATTCAAGATATAAATATCAGCATGCTTAACTCACTGTTTTGTGATGTTTGCCTCCCAGCGCAAGGAATATTTACAAGATCCACACCTCTTCTTCTCTGAAGGGAACTTGAACAAAATAAAGCAAAAAATGAAAACATTAAGTGAAACTTCCCAGAAATGGAGCAAAAATATCTTATGCAGTTAAACTATTAAAATCATATACAAATATAGAAACAGTCATTTTTAAGCCTTGGGAAAATTTCTGATTTAATCTTAAAGTCACCCAACATGTGTTTTCCTCCCTTTATGACACTGACTACATCTTGAGTTTGGTTTATTTGTTTTGAATTAACCTTACTATACATTTGCATTTCTGAGAAGTATGAAGATCCCCCCACTCCTCCTTCACACTGATTAAAAACTACTATATATAAAGAAGGAAGTACCGTGAAAATCTAATTTCACATTAACGTCTAAGGGAGCCTGGGCATGGAAATTCAGACAAAACATGCTCTCAATCACTGAAAAAAAATGCTGTATGTTTTGATTCGCTAAGGTCACTTTTTTTTCCCAGAAAGTTTTCAATCTGAGTCACAGACAAGATTGCATTGCAACTGCCTGTGACTACTGTTAAGCATTTTGTAGATAGATAAGAATATGTCCCCACACACAACAGACAAATTATTTTATCATCGGTGTTGTGTTAGCCCCTAAGTATTTCAGCAATTTAATGTATAGTGGCACTCATCATGCTGCTGAAGATCACATTTTTTTAAATTATTATTATTGAGATTTCAGGCCAAGACAGCAGCTTTAGAATAAAAACACAGGAACAAATATGCCTGAATTAGTACATTTCTAACCCATCTTCAGTACTCTAGCAGCCTGTATTAGAGGTGTTTTCAGCCAAGCTCTGATTGCCCCCGTTAACATGAATAATTAGCATTTTTTCTTAATTTCATTTTCTCTGCTTGAAGTAACAGTGACATAGACCCTCATGCATCCTTATAGAATGTTCATTGACTGATAAATGCCATACAAGATCCTTGAAGTTATTCTAACAGTTGGCAGGTCCTCCATCCTTCAGAGACAAAGATGTTTGATTAAAAATATCATTATTACTAATTTTTGTTTCCCTACTAGACAGATTGAAAAATTTTATTCTTTTAGGATTAGCTATATTCAAAACTTTAGAAATACTGTTCCATTAATTCCAGGTTGAATTACTCTACATGGCAGGCTGTTGTTTCTCTATGACAGAAGGCATACACTTATGCACTCTATTTCATATGGTTTTTAATCCCCTCCTAAATCTACCCCAAACAAATTATTAGATTAAATTCAATACAGAAGCCACAACTTATAAAGTTATTTGACATTTCATATGTTATCCATGTTATATCAACAAAGCTCCTCAATTGTTTACTCTACCAGGTTATAATTACAAAAAATACACAGCAAATACTTTAAAAGTCTATGTTTCTTCATACAATTTACTAAAATTGATGTAGTTTTGAAGTTACATTAGCAAACTAACTCCATGCCTTTATACTAACAATGCTTACAAAGACATGCATTTTTTAATTCATATATTTTTCAGGACTTGTGTGTTCTTTTTTGATTATTTACCTATGTGTATGCATACATGGCAAGAAAACCTGCTAATAGGCAAACTGTATTCTTATTTTTTCAGCAATCAAAAATAAAAATTTTGACATTTTTTAAAAACAAAAGTTGCAGCTAACGTCATATAACAACTATCTCAAGATATATAATAAATAGAACAAACTTACTTTGAATATCTGCTTAAAAGATTTTGTATAACAAATAACATACAGTACCAGATACAAAATGATAATAATTTGTCAGCGCTCAGTAGAATATAATAGATAATTATTGTATGAATTGAATACCTGGGTTAAAAGATAGAAAAATATGGAAGACTTCTTCGTGAGCAAGTAAGATGGAAAGAAATTTTATACCTACATACATTATGATTTTCCTTAAACATTTTCAAAATTTAATACCTCTTCAGATTAAGGACCTTCTTTATTTTCTCTTTATAGGAAGTATAGTGCAAGCAGTCTGCCAATCACAAAGTGTGCCAATTTTACAAAGATACAAAAATTTCAATTAAGTTAACACTTTGTTACAGCCACTATACAGACCCACTATTTTCATATGTCAAGAGGCACTGGATGCAGCTCAGGCTGCATCCTCTTCCCCACCGCCCTTTCCTTGTGCATAAACAGGATGAAAGGGCGTGATGAGGCAGCGACTGGTCTTGCTAAAGGCCAAGACTGGAAAGGTGAGCACTTCACACTGGGCTGAGCTGCTTAATTCCACATATTCCTGTCACCTCACAAAGAAAGTGAGGGAGAGAGGTCAGTGCCAGCAGTCAAGGCTTCAAAGCCTTCACTGGCATTCACCTGCTGAGTGTTTTAAATGAGCAAAGCTTTTGTTTCCAAACTCATTCAAAACATGTTTTATTCTCTGTCTATCTCAAGACCTAACCCTTCCATAAAGCAAACATGTTAAAAGTGCTCTAGCATGCTGTGTTAGAGCTTTGCGCTTCCTCAACTTTTTGCAAAGGTAAATTAATAGTGATGCTTGACCATAGGAAAAGAGACAACAGCTTCTCACTCCTAAAAACTTTGCTTTGTGTGACAGAACACAAGAGTAGAGAGATACACCAGCACCAGCTTCGGCATCTCATAAGCAATTTTGTCTACTTATATGCTAAGAAATAGAATCTAAAAAAATATCAGCACGAAACAGGAAGTTTCAACCATGGGATCTACCAGCTGCAAAAAGCAAGCAGTGCCTGCTCCGCCAAGCACCATCATATATTTATTTATATTTTCCCCCAAAAGCAGCATATTTTCCAGAATTACTTATGGTCTATCATTCTTCTTATTTCTCTTAATAAAGAACCTGAGTGATCCCACTACTCAACAATACCAGCAGTGTGCTCAGGTGGCCAAAAAGACCAACCGCATTCTGGCTTGTATCAGAAATAGTGTGACCAGCAGGACTAGAGAAGTGATTGTGCCACTGTACTCAGTGCTGGTGAGGCTGCACATTGAATCCCATGTTCAGTTTTGGGCCACTCATCATACGAAGGACATCGAAATACTAAACAGAGTGCAGAATGGTGAGGAGCCTGGAGCACAAGTCTTTTAAGGAGTGGCTGAGGGAACTGGGCCTGTTTAGCCTGGAGAAGGAGGCTGAGGGGAGACCTTATCGCTGCCTACAGTTACCTGAAAGGAGGTTGTAGCATGGAGGGTGTTGGTCTCTTCTCCCAAACAGCAAGTGATAGGATAAGAGAAAATGGCCTCAAGTTGTGCCAGGGGAGGTTGAGACTGGTTATTAGGAAAAAAATCTTCATGGAAAGGATTGTTGGACATTGGAACAGGCTGCCCAGGGAGGTGGTGGTGTCACCACACCTGAAGGTGTTTAAAAGGCATTTAGACGAGGTTCTTAGGGACATTGTTTAGTGCAAGAGTTAGGCTATGGTTGGACTCGGTGATCCTGAGGGTCTCTTCCAACCAAAGAGACTATATGATTCTATGATTATATGATTCTAACACAAGTAACAAAGTTAGTGGATATGAAAAAAAATTAAAAGTATACAGAGTTCATCAGTCTGAAATTTTATCTGTGTAGCATTCAGTAGCAACAAACAGGTCTACCATGTTACAAATCTGCTTAAGCTTTTTCTTTGAACACATTGCTGCTCTGAACAATGCAACAGTAGCTATTTCACCTGACTGCTAAATGACATGATCCAGAGGATCCAAAGCCTCTAAAACTATCTCTATACTTATCTTTAATCTTGAGCTAAAGGCACATCAGTGATTACCTCCATCCATTGCTTTACTTTCCCTAGTTTGTCTTAATTGCCTCAATTTTTCACTTATGTCTTTATGAAAGTCACTTAAAGTACCAAGAGAGACCACAAAACTTCCAATCCACTCTGTTTAACCTTTTGCTCTGTTCCGTAACATTACTGGGGAACCATATTAAAAATCTGAGACTGCTCACTTCAATACAGAATACAGGGTCTCATAAAGGGTGATGAATTTGTCTAAAAAAGGCATTTTAGACACATTTCTATTGATAAAGATGATTTTCAGTCTCCTTAACAACTCCAGTGCTTTGAAACGCCTTTAGAGTGATCTTTACTAATCCTGTATCAAGAGAGCTCATGATGTTATAAGGAGGAAAAGTCTAGCTGACAATAATCTAGCATAATTACACATCACTTCAATTCTGACCAACAAAAACCACTATTACAATCTGCACAATGACCTCACTATCAAGAACACTGTGTAATAGTAACCTTTTTTTGTTTAATTTTGTTTGGTTGTGGTGCATTTTCTGTTGATTTGTTTTGTTTGTTTTCTGGGTTTTCTGTGGTTTGACCTGGGGGGTTTTTGGTGGTTTTTGGCTGGTAGGTTTCTTTTACTGCTATTGTGACTTAGCAGTTGGAGGGTGTGTTTTTTACAGGCAAGAGCCAGAAATGCAAATGAGGCACAGGGATATAATTGGAAGAGGGGCAAGCACATTATTGATAATAAAAAAGCGACATGGTCAGAGCTCTACTATGGCGCACAAGGAGATGGACCGTATGAACTTTTTGTGCCAGAAGGCACACAGGAGATCATGAGAAAAGTATTTCCTTGCATAAAAATTTAATGAATAATATCCACGCACAACTAGAAGGAAATGTTGAGTTTCCCAGAAGATTTCAGCAGGATTTCTCAGCCTCTATGGAAAAGCCTTCACACAGTGTCACAAGGATGAAACCAGCCTCTATCAACATATGTCAAATGAGAATGTTTGTCTATGCAATTCTCTAAGACAAACACAAACTTTCCTGAGGTTAAAGATGCTGCAAGCTGCCATTTTAAAGTTCTGCATTAATTTTTTGCCTCTAAAAAAATACCCAGCACAGTTATCAAGAACACTTCTCTGACATTTAAGTTCTGCTTTGAAGTTCTGGTTTAGCCTTGATCTTCCTCAGACAAACTGCTACTTGCCCTCCAAGATTTCCATATTGTTACAACTGAAGCATAAGATTAAGAAAATAAGCTGGAGCTCACAAATCAAAAAGATGAGTAATGAAGTTAGAGACCCAGTCATATTTCACTAATAGACGGGGTTTTGGAGGATTTACTTCAATGTTGGAAAGACTACAAATACAGCAAATACATTGTCTACTGTGTGCTTGTTTCTCAGAAGACATTAAGAGTCTAAGTTATTGTTATCTTTTAGGATAAGATTCCTATTCAGCAGGAACAACTTTTGTAGAGTGGTTATCTGTACTTCATATAATAAAGTCAACATAAAGCTACCTCCCACTGAACAGTATTCATACTTAAGTTTCAATAAGCACACATTTTTGGTGATTTAGAAAGCACTGAGGAAACATTTTTTAAGACACGCAACAATCTCTCTTAATTGTTACAAAGGATCTTTGCCTCTTCATCTGTTCAAACAAACAATTGTACTACAACATTTAATACTGACTTCTTTCAATAATTTAAAAGAAACTTTTAAATGCTGGGAAAACTCTGCATTTAGGGCATGTATAAACTCGCTAATCTTGCTAATGATGTTTCTAACTGCTGAGATATGCAGATGAAAAAGACAAGATAAATACAAAACATTCTGAGACATGTCCCTTCCAGGCATAGCTAGGGGTTAAAAAAAAAAAAAAAAAAAAAAAGAGAGAGAGACTAAAAAAAGTGCAACCTAATGATACCTAATGATTTGTTTATGGCTACACTGACAAAACTTTGCATCTGTCTGCATGAATTTCTTCTTTTCTTTTTAAGACACTTAACCAGCATGACAATTGAAACCTTACCGTTAAGAGAACAAAAATATCCAACATGAATCTGTGGGGAGATATTCTTAGTTTACACAGCCTGTAATATTGTGAACAACTGCAAATTCAGTACCTATTATTTTTAGCATTCAAACAATATTATTTTCATTTAGATAGGCCTGGAGTGAAGTTCTAACATCTGACCTTTTCCTCTACATTCCATCATATTTTTCCAAGTCAAGTTACAACAACTAATGCTTATTCAAGACAATAAGTGCTACTCACTAACTTGTGGATTCAAATTATGAACTCAACCATTTTGAAGGAAGAAAAATCCTTACCCACATCACATGAATATTAAAAAAAAAAAAAAATTAAAAAATGCAACTCTTCTATGTAATTTATCACAACAAACTTTACTGGACTCCATCCAATAGTACTCTCACCAGTGCTGCACAGAGCTATCCTTATAAACATTCCATTCTCTTCTTCCATTTTTTTTTTTTTCTGCTGTAGTGCCTCAAAAATGTTTTTATACTACAATCATCATTAAAGGTTAAGTTTTCATTACTATGAGAACATCAGCAAAAGCCTAATATGACAAACTGGTTGCATACATTCTCTGAGTTAACACTTAAATGAGAGCCAGTTTAGAAATCGATCTAAGAGCCACCTTGAAGAAAGTTCTTGCTTCAGACCACCAGTATGATGCAATTTCCTCCTCCACATCATATAATGTTCTAATTTAAAACAAAAAAAAAATGTATTTGTCTTTGCATATAAATTCTATGTGCTTTAAGGCTAAGACTCATATAATCGTCTCGTTATGTCCATTTGTGCAATCCTATCAGATATGTCCTGCTTTGTTTACACAGTGGCTATACCATACAATGCACAAAAATAGACCAGAAAGTTTTTCTAAATTTTACCCCACTTTTTGATAAAACTACATTAATACATGTAGTTGTGTAGAACTTCCTGGATCTTTCTTATAAGTTACATGTGAAAAAAAAATTATAAACTTGTTTTTTCCAAGAACGGTATCTCTTGAAAGGTACAACCTTAAAAGTTACTAAGATACAACCTGAATACCTGTGTTTCACAATAACTATAATCTCATCATAAGAGTAGATTTTTATACTTGGAGGTGAATTTGTAGCCCTCTTGAAATCACCATTTTGTCACAATTTTGCAGTGTATTTACAGCACATATCTTAAAAAAAAAAAAAAAAAAAAAATCCACCACCCACACAGAAAAATGACACAAAAAAAATCTCATGAGAAACTCCAAACCAAAATTTCTACAATTATGATTACAACAGAAATTTTTTATTAGAAAGGAACAGCAGTTACCTTGATGAAGCTTGAACTTTACTTGATTCGGGAATTTCTGGTACAGGTCGATGCCTTAATATAAAAGACCGGCTTGCTCTTGGAAATACTTTCACACAGTTTTGTGTACAAGAATCATATAAGTCATTGTCTATCATTTCTCCTTCAAACTTAACGAATGGAGAATTTGGCTCACTATCAGGTAAATCACGCTCATCTGCAAACATCAGATGTTTGTTTTCGCTGTGTTTTGTCTCACATGAATGAGCAAATGAAGGAGGATCACAAAAGGCTGAACAGCCAGTGAAGTGCTCATCAGCTTGGTATGCAGCAGCCTCTTCCAGTGGTGTCTCTGGCTGAGAATTCATCTTAATACTTCCACTTAGACTGACAGCTTTTCGTATGCTGTCTGAATTCTGGTATAAACTAGAAAAATCCACATTCGTAATGCTATCATCATTTGCCCCAGATAAGTTTTGCTGTGCAAGTTCAAACCTTTCTTTATCAATGTCAGCTTTATTAAGTTGTTCTGACAATGTTGCAGGTATCAAGCTAGTCCCATCCACACCTGAATCATGTATTGGAGACTCCTGATCCAAGGACAGACATTGCTTCTCTTCTAAATCTTTCAAGTCTTTTAGATTTTCATAGAAAAAAGAATTTCCTTGCATTTTTGAAAGAGTGGTATCTAATTGCTTAAGAATCCTTCTGCGGTGCCCTGTTGGTAACACTCCCATCTGCTGAAGCACACTGTTGTTTATTCCCACACAATCTGTCACAACTTTATAGCCACATTCTTTAAAGTTAGGAAGATACCGCCCCAAGTTAATGTTGGCCAAGAATTCTTCAATATCAGTGCCGTTGCCTGTGGATGACATGATGGCCGCTTCATCCCGAATATTGCCCCACACAGTCATGTAGAAATGTAGTCAGGATGCGTGCATATTTGCCAGCAACAAAGCTCTCTAAATTTGTTATCAGCCAGCCAGTGGAAAATATCAGTTTCTTCAAGGCACGTCTTCAAGGTTCTTCAGTTCAAACTGTTTTTTTAAAAAGACTGCAAACCTACAGAAAAGAAAAAGGGCATTAAAAAAAAATCCCACCTGAACTCACAGTGATCACTTATAAAATTCTGAAAGGCTTCCTGTCATTTGTATAGTAATATTTTTAAATTGCTTATATATGAAAATTTCAAAGATGGTAAATAGCAGAACCTCTCCATCCTTTTATCTTGGCCTGCATAAATAGAACAGAGAAATCAAAGTCTTAACTGTGCACAAGCTATACAGTCTTAAAACATACAATCCTAGTATTTAACGTTAAGATGAACAGTTAGGAGATGAACCGCTCACCTACACACACACTTTTATTTACACAGTACTCAGACAGAAGGGGGAGAAAAAGTAATCTAAGACCAGAATCGGAACCCAGAGCTTTCCCATTCCCACACTAGCACCACGTAACTACAGCATAGGCCTTCTACTCCCTTATCTTCTGAGCCTTAACCCCTTTATAGCACAGAAACACACTTTTAGCAGGAAAAAAAAAAAAAAAAAAAAAACACAAACAAAAAAAAAAAAAAAAAAAAAAAAAAAAGAAGGAAAAAAAAAAAAAACCCACGAGTGGTCAGAGCATTCTATGTGAACCATGGGCTCAAGCTCTCCTCAACTGAGAATCTGACTGAACAAGTACCATAACCAATAAAATAGCTTACAAAGGTAGAATCACTTGAGCATGTTGAGGGGGAGTGAAGTGCCTTAATTGTTTAAATAACTACAGCCAGAAAGCTAAGGAGGCGATCAAAGTACGTCTTGCAGAGCAGGCCCTTGAAAGCCCTGTCACGAGGGCAAACAGGAAACAGGTAACTACCAGCTTTCAACCCAGACAAGGAAACAGTTTTCCCTTGGTCACAAACAGCAGCAAGGGCATTACTCCGCAGGCAAGTTCTGGCCTCCAGACCAGGGACATTTGGCATCTCATGTGCCCATGACAGTTTTTCCTCGGTATTTTCCAACTCAACTTTTGCACTCTCCAGATTCCACCTATTTAAGTTGTTCTTTCAAGACCCTATCTAAATTCACTATTTAGAGAATAAGAAGCAGACACAGAAGCCACCATTCTGATGGTGTTTGAGACAGCCTGAAATCACATCTCTTTATAGAAGGTTTAAGATCAGCAGCAATCAACAGGTTTTTTCACCTCCCACTTCCTGTATAAAGGGTAATTTGGCCTTAGGAAACCTGCTGACTGCGCAGCTGTCCTGGCACGCAGGTACGAGCCTTAAGCAGCCTGGAAAAGGTTGAACAGCTTTGGTAGGACAGACTTATGTAGCAGTTCGAAAGAAACTATATGGCCAGAAGATATCCATGGCGGTGGGTACCGATACCTTATTCTTCAAGATACTTCCTGACAAAAAGGGTACTACTTCGGATCAAGAATTGAAGCTTAAGAGATTGCCTATTTTTATACTGTATCAATTCCTCCATTAAAGGATAAAACCTCTTCCTGTAAGATTTCTCCAATATCTTTTGAATAACTAAGTCATTACTCAGAAAAACAGTCATAAATAAATCTTTATGCCCCTCCTCATTCCCAAAGGCACATATAAATAAACATAAATTTAATACGGTGTACTGAATTATTATTCAGTATTATTATTATTATCGCTTCTATTGGTGATTGCAATATATTATTATTATGAAATAAATTATTAAATAACTAATTGAATCACTAGAACTCTTTCACTGCAAAACTTTGTAAATACCTTTATTACTCCCACACTTTCAAAAGATGGTAACGAAAAACAGGGAAAAAGCAAATCTCTTTATACTTACACCACATATATATGGCATAATAAGAGGAAAAAAAAAAAACATGAGCAAGCCTGCATTTTCCTGAAAGACATAAAAAAAACCAACATAGCATACTTACTATAAATGTTCCATTATTTAACATAAGTCTTTGGATTCTTGCTAGTCTCTTTAACTTGATTTTGGAGGTAATATTTTTATCAGTGTGATCACTGTCCACAAGTCTGAGAAGTGACTTATTATCTCAAATATTAAATTCATGCAATTATACCTTTTCAGACAGAGAGCTCTATGGGCCACTCAGATATGAACTTCTCAAGAGAGATGAAGTTCATTAGGGAGTCAACCCTCACTCCCAAGTCATTTAAATTCAAAAAGCCTTGGATTGAGCTAAAATGATTAACAATCAGCATTTAGATTTAACTTTGTCCTTTCCCAACTTGAGCACTTATCTAAACACAAATCATACCTTTAAAAATGTCAGACATCAGCATTTCTTCAAGCTTTTCACATAAGCTTCTATAAAAGATAGAATTCAACAGTATGGCCTTCACCCATCTCTAAACCCTGAAAAACAGAATTATAACTACATAGTCTCTTAAGAAGTTGAATATATATTCTGAGTACAGAATGAGAAATAATTAGTACAGAAGTTAATAAAGTGGGCACAAAGTATCAGGCAGGCACTGTTTGTGCCAGAGAACAGTCTTTCATGTTTAATGAAAAAAAAACAACAACCAACCAAAAAACCACACATGTTCTAATGTATAAAACCCCTACAACATTAGCATATCAGTCTAAGCGCTTTAATGTTGGAGTTGCACTTGGTAATCTCAGCCATTACCACCTTCCTTGGCAGTTCTGGGTCTCATGGTGGTGTTTGGGTATTTTTTTTCCCCTGAGGTTTTAGTGTTTATTTCAGAGAGTATCATTTTCTCAATCCTACTACCTTGAGTAGTAACCAAAAAAAGAGGCTTAGGAAAGCAGCTTTTAGTTACATATTTATAAATAAATATATATTTTAATATAACCATATATTTATACTCACACACTCTTTTCTGTATCTAAATACTATATTTTTCTACATGCAATAGCTTTGCCAACACCTTATTCTGGAACGCCTCCAGTGTTGTTACTTCAGGAATTCAAATAGCCATGCATTATCAGTGATTTGGATCCTAACCCATCTCTGTATAAACCACATAACAAGGCAGAGGCATACCTAGCACAGAACAAACTTTGTTTCCAAATGTGCAAGAACCATTACTTTTAGCAGCGAATTTTATAAACAAACTATGTATCAGACCAAGAAAGGAAGAAACTGCTCACTGACTTTTTGACCACAAAATGCCAGCGCTGCTAGAAACCAAAGCTCTTTTGTTTTTTGTTTTTTTTTTTAGTAATCTACAGCAGAAGGTGTCAATGCACCCATCAACTGGCAACCAATGACAGAACCCAAGGGAATGGCAGGAAGATGTGCCAGGGGAGGTTTAGGTTGGATATTAGGAAAAGGTTCTTCACCCAGAGGGTGGTGGAGCACTGAACAGGCTCCCCAGAGAGGTGTCACAACCCGAAGCCTGACAGTGTTCAAGAAGAGACTGGACAACGCCCTCAGACACATGGTGTGAACTGTGGGGTTGTCATATGCAGGGACAGGAGAAGGACTCAATGATCCTTGTGGGTCCCTTTCAACTCTGGACTCATCTTCTAAGAAGATTTATAAAGACGTGCTATTGATTCAATCTACCTATACAGCTGCTTAGATACTGGTAAGTTCACAGTCACACATATTTTGTGGGTCTGAGCAATGGGCTACACTGACTCCTGTTTTGGTTTAACTGCTCAAAGGTTCAAGTAGTAAACAGCTAAACAATCTACACACATTAGTGAATGGTTTTATCCCAGGCTAGAAGATGTATTTTGAATCATTTCTTATATTACTATTACCAAGTTTTATCCTTACTAAAGGCTTAACCTCAAGGAGAATACAGAAAAGCAGAACTCTAGGACCACCTTATCCACTATATTAATATATTTCAATGTAATGTATATCAATTAAAAACTAATTTTAACTCCTTTATAGCTTTAATTGCTGAGTAAGTAATAAAAAACAAAGAATATTTATACAGCATTAGATATGTAATGCATATATTTGTTATATACACATGGATATGCATATGCAATTTCACATCAATATTTGTACCACTATGACAGATTAAATAAACAACAGTTTTCAACATTAGTTCACGCGGTTGCATACATCCTATTAAAAAAAAAGGGGGGGGGGGGGGCAGGGAATTTGTCTTTCT
This sequence comes from Streptopelia decaocto, assembly GCF_964273445.1. NCBI lineage: Eukaryota > Metazoa > Chordata > Aves > Columbiformes > Columbidae > Streptopelia > Streptopelia decaocto. The sequence goes on along the minus strand of NC_138658.1, from coordinate 55,023,059 downwards.
TAAATGAAACCGATTCTTGCTGTACTATCATATTCTCCATCGTGGAGTAATCAAGACAAAAGTGAGCATTCAACACGGTTACTAAAAACAGGAAAGTGCTATAGCAGTTATAGAAAAAAAAAAATCAAGCTTCTCAGAAGAAAATTGACCATTCAATTTTACAGAAATAGGTGTAAACATTTAAATTGCCATGTGGAATAAAAAACAATACAAGGGAAACCATCTGGGCTTTTCTTCCAAGAAAATACATTTTGGCAGGGGATGAACTGCAGTTCGTGTTGCACATCCCAAGACTTACAGGAGATCATCCAACTCTCTTCCATAGAAGATACTTCTCACACTTCCTTTCAAACAGATTTTCACATCCTTCCTTTTCCCATCTTATGGAAGGAACTTAGATAAGGAGGTACAACAACTAGGAGTAGTTCTTTTGGTTTTACTGAAAGTGACAGCTAAACAGCACCCAAGAAAAATGACAACACTGGTACAGAAAAAAAAAAAATAATACATAACTTTCAGGACCTTTCCTCACATGGAGGATAAGTTCCTGCATCTAACTTTCTAAAAAGCCATATCAATCCATTTTGATTCTTCCACTCTATGATTTTCAAGTTGAAAATTCTTCAAAACAACAATGATCAGAAAATAGACAAATCTTTGTTGAAGCAAGCAAGCAATCCAACTTTTAATAATGAAATGTGAACAGCAGGATATAGCTGAACACAGAATAATTTAAGTGAGATTCTTTTTTCCCCTTTTTGAGAGTACTACAGATGTTAGCCTGAAGAAAGTGTCAAACCTTTAGAAGTGCATGGCAAGATAATCACACTTTAAGCAATCAGTTCAACAAGTAGAAGCAAGTTCAGGCTTGTCCTCAATTTCTGCTAAACCACATACTAGATTAAGATCTAAATAAACGGGTAAAAAATCCCCCAAAAACCCAAAATGAAACACTACAAAAGGACTCACCACAGAGCAGAATGAAACTCACCAGCAGTGAATTTCATCTTCCCATTGTACTTGACTGCATACAAACTGACAAGATTAACAGGCCTAGAAAACATTCTAACTACTGCAATATTTTACGGTCCTAAATTTACATTTGGCCCTTTGAGGGCAACCATGAGGCTGATGAGGCCCCCGGTTAAAAGGAGTTTGACAGCCCTATTCTAGACCATTAAAGATCTTTCCAAAAATCTACATAATGCAATCAGCATACTGACTGCATTCTACAGGAAAAAAAAAAAAAAAAAAAAAAAAAAAACCCAAAAAAAAAAAACCCCAAAAAAAAACTCAAATGACCTTTTTTAAAGTGGTTGCTTAATGAATTAACATTTGGGTCAACTCAGAGCAAGATAACTGATTGCAACAATTCCAATAGAACTGTTCCCCTTCCAAAAGCAAGACAGTTACTAAGTGTGGTTCAACACAGCGGATAATTATGAAATACCTTCAAGCACATCCTCTGTCAAAATGTCCTTTTTTTTTTTTTTAATTACTTTATTTCAGAACATTTCTCTTCCAGAGAAAAGTTCAACCACCTTTGCTACCTCAGAATTAAACCTCATACTGCAAGAAATTCCAGTGGAACAACTTGTAGGCAGACTCTGGAGTAAAGTACTGCATGGCATTAAGAAGCAAACTAATGGTGGAATTGGCAAAGTACATTTTAGGAAGTTGCTGTGGCAACACTTGGGTGCTGTATCATTCACTTTGCCTTTTCTATCTAGGACAACCTTTGACTCTCTGAAAGTAAACTTCATGCATTTTCTGGTAAAAGTTCCAGAAGTATACCAGCATCTAACAAGAAGTCTGTTTATGTCTAACTTCACAAAAATGACTCATAGAGTAAATAAATATACAATAACAAAGCAATGTTCCTTACTCTGACATTTACATACAGACCGTTAAAATAATTCAAGCCAAAAAGAAAACAGAAGAGGAAAAAATACACCCCTCATCTTCTACCTGCCTACGAGCTATTTCTTGTCAGATTCCACCTTTGGTATCTGACACTTATCTGAGACATGCCCTGTACCAAACCACTCAGCCTCGCCCTTGAACTCGCCAGTGACTTTAAAGTTACTTCTCCGCAGCGTGGTTTCCTCTGGCCGCCGGGACCTCCAGCACCACAGCAGCGGCCGCGGTGAACCTCTGAGCCCGCAGCGGCCCGACCCGGCCCGCGGAGCTGCCCGCGCAGGCCGCCGCACAGCGCACCGGGCAGCAGGCGGGCAGACCTTGCCCTCTGCCTCGCAAACTCCGCGCCCCGCAGAGGATGGCTTACCTCTAGCAAAAAGCAGCGTGGGACGAGGAAGGAGAGAGGCAACGGGAAGGAAGAGCAGAACTTTAGATTGCTTCAGCTTTCTTTTCCCTCTCCGCTCGCTCGCTTTCTTGCTCTTTCTTTTTCTCCTTCCTTCCTGCCTGCCTGCCTGCCTCCACACCCCACCCCACCCCCGCGCTGCTCCCCAGCAGGCCGCGCCCGCGGCGCGGAGCTCCCTCCGCCCTCCCCCGCTCCCGCAGGAGGCGGCCGCACCTGGGCGCGGGCAGGGAGCGGCCGCCGCTCCGCGCCGCTGCTCCGCCCGCGGGCCGCCGGGGCGGCTGCTCAGGGCGTGCTCGCCGGGCAGCATATTTCTTGAGGAGTCAGGAGGAAGCCCGCTTGCAGCCGCAGGCACCGGCTGGAGGGGCGCTTGCCGGCCCGGTGCATGGCTTCGCAGTTTCCCGTGTCCCCTCCCGCAGCCTGGGGTGGCGGTGGGGCTCTCTGCCTCCCACCCTCCCCACCCTGGCAGCAGCCAGCCAGCCAGCAACCAAAAGGCTTCCCCGTACCACATCTGGCACCGAACAGAGTCATGCTCAGGGCAGGCGCTCCAAGTGCGAGGCAGCAGCGTTGCCTTACAGTAGTGGCACAGGTGTTGAGCGATTATCACTTTCTTTTAAATAAATAAATAAATAAGCTTTCGGTAATGCATGTAACTTCCCCACTTCTAGGAAGTCACCCACATCTGTGAATTACTGTCACTCAGCTGAAACTAGCTTTCTGTTACACACACACACACACACAAAAAAAAAAAAAAAAAAAAAAAAAAAAAAAGAGAGACTGAGAAGTACTTTCATATACTCCATCACTCCTCATTTTCATACATCAGTTCTGATTTTGTTCTATTTAAATCCAAGGATGTACCAAAAGGATCACACTGTTGTCGCTGAAGTCAGAGGTCTGCCACCCTGTTGAAGCAGAAATGAAGCAAAGATTTACTGCAAAACAGAGACCAGTAATTAAAGTGCTTATTTAGGAGCAAGTAAACCTGGGTTCTTTTTCCTGCTTTAAAGACTGCTTACTACATGCTAAATGCTGCCATACTAAATAGCCTTACTATTAGTAAGGTTGTTAAAAGCTGTTGGTGCCATGGTGGTAAACTGAGGTTTCAAGATCCCAATTTTGAATGTAAACAGCGTTTTTAGTCTTCAACTCCTAGTCAAAACAATTACAAGTTTGAAGTTCAGCGTTACAGAACCAATTCCATCAGTGCCAAAGCACTTGTGAAAATCCTGCTGCAAGTCCTAATTATTAGATGCCTAAATACCAGTGTACCAAAAAAATGCAGTTAATTTTACATTCTAAACTTGCATTATACAAGCAAATTTTGTGGCAAGTTCCACTCCAGTGCAAACACTTAGGTTTGCCTTTTTAGGTAACCTAAAGAAATTTATTATGTTCTTGCTTGACTTTTTGTTAATGTTTTTGCTGAGCTGTCTCAGTGACATTCCTAACTATTTGCAGAGGGACTCATATGTTTCCAAACCAAGTTAGCGCACAGATGTGATTCAGGTAAGCATACTAACACCCTTTTTGGTCATAGCCTTTCTGGATTGTAACCTAGTGACTCAGAGAGTCATCTGATCACAGATTTGCCTAAGATTTCCAGCTAAGCCTAGCTTCCTTTCAGAACAGTAAGAATACCAATGAATGCTAATTTAGAAAAGGAATTTTAACCACAGTAACTTAAAATATTTGAAAGATTCAGGTCTTGTAAACAACAAAAGACCTGCCCCCTTTGCAAAGCCTATCTTACCATGAAAAAAAAAAAAAAAGGCAGTTTATGATGGGCTGATTTTTTTTTTCTTCAAGTCTTAAGTTATGATTATTGATTAATACCCTTGAGCTATTCTCTGTCAAGAAATTCCCTAGTCCTTCTATAAAGTCAACCTTTGTTTTTCTTCCAGGAACCCCATGTGATTTGCTCATGTAAGTGGGCCAGCAGCAGAGACAGACAATGGTCCCTTCAGCGTTTGTGTTTAAAACAGCTGTCAGAGTTTGACATGGAACCCACTAAAAGGGATTGCCTTCAGCACTTTAATACTTGTGCAGTAGTAGCTTCTCCCCTCAGAGCATAACATGACACTGTGCTCTGACAGTGTGTCTCAACCAGAATTATTTACTTTTCTTGACCACAACAGGAGACCACAAGACCTGATTTTTTTTCCATTTTTTGTTGTGTTTTGTTTGTTTCTTTGTTTTTGTGATTTGTTTTTGTGTGTGTGTGTGGATTTGGTTTTTTTGGGGGGTTGGGGAGCGGAGGGGGCAAGGAAGAAATAAGCATTAAACATCTGAAACATCTTCTCAGTTGTGTTTACATATTTGCTTGCATTATGTCCAGAAAAACTGCTGTATACACAAGTTCATTGCAAGCCATATTGTGCTTTTGGGGCTTTATGGGATTTTCTTGTCTTTATGTGTATATCTAAATGACATCAGCAGGATCAGGCAAACCTATATGATGTTTTACTATTTGTTAGAAATAAAGTAGCATAATTTATCAGATTCTAAGAAGGCTCTCAAGTCTCTGGTTTATCTACAGCATATAGTTCTCTGCCAGAGCATGGAATGGCAGCTTTCTACCACTATGGTAAAAAAAAAAAAAAAAAAAAAAATATTACAAAAATCTAAAAGGAAATTACATCCTACAAACTCTGATGTAATTCAGATATGACATAATGCATAAGATTATTCTATGGCTTCTTGATATTCTGCAGTTTTGAAAATCTGCTTATAGGCTTGAAAACTGCAGATATTTTGTTTCCTGATAATTTCATCTTCCCTTGAATTTATTTATTGCTATAATGAAAAAATGTTAGGTAGCTAATATTTTTGGTAGGTGAAGATAAAATTTCAGATTAGAATTCTAAAAAGAAGTTGCAAGGTTTTTGCCATATCCTCTGGAAGACATTAAGGCCTCTTGTATCCTAAAATACCTTTAACTGTACAAGAAGGCCATTCATAGTGAACATGCAGAAATTGCCTTCCAGCTCAGGCTTATGGTTACAAAAACTTTTAAAATAACCTTGTTTACTATTAACTGATATTGGCCTGATTATTTTATCAGTCCGTAAGCATAACCATGTAAGTCTGTGTTTAACTGAAGATGGCATAATATCATCTAAGCTGTACAGGAGCTGATCCTTAGAATATTAATCTACCTCAGATTTCAATAATCCATCTCTGTGGCTTGTCATAACTCAATGTTTGCCACATCTTTTGTTGTTCATTAAGCTAGTAATGTAACTGATTTAAGCTAGTCAGCTTTTTTCCAGTTTTCAAATATTGTGGGGATTTTTGTGTGTCTTTAAAACTATGGATCAGTTCCACTTGCTGCATATTTATTGTATTTAAGAACTCCAAAGCTAGCTGCACAAACAGCAAATTGCTAAGATAAACTGGGGGAAACAATGGCTACTCCTTCCTTTATGGATGGCCTACAAGTAGCTCTGATATTGTACACAACATTTTTCAGCTGTCTGAAAATACAGAGAACTGAGTATATTTTTTACTTTTAACAAGATTATTTCTCTCTCTTCTGTAAGAATAGCACATCTTTATTACCGTTGAACACAGTCCAAGCTAAGCAGCACTGTTTGAATTTTAAATTCAGTCTTCTGCAGTCTTTTCAGTTTCGTTTGCTCCCCTTTAAAGAAGAGGCAATAAAATTCAGCTACCAGTGTCCTCAAGGTGTTGAGAAGGTTAAATGTATTTAGGTTTTGGAGCTAATGAAATGTTATAAGAAATGCAATGTTAGCTACATCTCAAACAACCAGCAGGTGAATATTTAGGCTTTTTATTATGAGAGATTCACTACTACTGTTACAGTATAGCTTTGATATTATTGTTAATAAAGTATCAGGAAAAATAACCTTGGAAATTGAATAATGCATTACAATTTTCACAAGTAGAGTTCTAGCATGAGGTGGCATTTCACACAGGGTGAGACAAAAATGCTGCAAAGGTTTAGAAAAATGATAGGACTGCAGTTAAGAATAAGCACAAGAGTTGAGATACCCACCTTCTGTTTTTGCATTTGCTATCAACTGTTTCTGTAACCTTGGAATTCAGTGCATTATAAGTCAGTTACTTTTGTATGTCTCACTGGATGCCAACCTACATTTTTACTCAGACCTCTAAGCCAGTTTGACCCCATATTTTAATGTGATTGTATAATAGTCAGTCTGATGTCCAAGAAGCATCCTATCCCTGTACCATATGATGGATCTGTATTTTTAGTCTATCTCTTTATAAACTAGCTAATGTTCTTCTTCACAGATATGACAACACAATGATTGTGGCTTTTGCCATCATGTTTTCTTTAATGGCTATATATTTAACCTTAATATAGTCTCCATTTTCTTAGAACTACTGATGGACTCATGAGGTAGGCACTTCAAGTTATTTTGATACTCATATATGACTTTTGAAACAAATGACATAAAGCTGATATAATAGGGTGATTAGGGTGATATACTGTTTACTGATTACTTCTGCAATATACTGATTTTTTTTCTTCCCCTTACCAATTCTAAGTTGTCAGTGAATTTTCTGCCTTATGTATTGCATATTGAACTCAGCTGCAAATGCAAAATCCTCTACATGCAAGAAGTTATTCCAATTAACTGAAATAGTCTTTATGAGAATAAAAATACTTATAAACCAATAGTAAGATGCTCTAAAAGCACCTCTTATATGGAGGTGATGGGTGAGTCAGAAACATTGAACTTGACCTCGCTCTTAATGGGAGTCCACAAAGATGGCAATTCAAAATACAGCCCTGGGACAACTTGAGGTTTGTGGAAGACAAAGACTGACCCGCTCCACGTCTTGCCTTGAGTCAGCTCCCAAACTTCCTTATCCCAACACTTGTATCTCTTACTTGTATTTAAAGGTTTTCAAGTTGGTTTCGAATACAAATGCAGCTCCAAAGCATGTGGTAAGTTCCTTTCTATTTCTTTACTAATGCTCTCATTTAGGGGACCTCGCTACCTTGGTATGACTTCCTGTCAGCTTTGAGAAGGCTAATGGAGCATTCCTAAGCTTAAAATTAAAACAAAACAAAACAAAAAAACAACAACCAAACAAACTTGAAAATAAATCTCTCTGAAGAACTTTCCTGCAAAGAAGTGCTAAATTTTTCCCATATTCATCTTCTGCGCAGTTCATTGAATTGTAATGAATCACACATCATTAAGGTTTTATCTACACAGCATTGGATTTCTTGCATTCTATAGAAACCACATATGACACATCTAAAGATGCTATTAATCTTAAAGGTCATCATCTCAGATACATCTTTCCCTCTTTCATTTTACCTGTTGCTTGAGCAAATTTGGCATGGAAAGTAAAGAAACATAATAGACATCACAGAACTATTTTTAGGGGAAAAAAATTCCGAAGTGCAATCACAGTTAAAACTGTATATAGTTCAATATAATTTCACACTATTATTTAGGTCTAGTGAAACATATTATCTTTCTTCTGTTTTCTCTTTTCCTCATTGTTTTCCACCCAACCAAAGAAACCAACTCTTGATAGCTGGATCACTCCCCAGAACTCTGATGCTATCAAAGGGACTAAACTGGAGGTTTACTCTATATACAAACAATACTTTAATAGCAAACTCATAATGAAGATACCCCATCTGTCCATGAATAATTAATTGTGAAGTTACTAGATTAAATCAGAAGCTGAGAAGTATCAAGTCTTTGAAGTTTTATTACATACATCCCATTTTACGTACTGTTTGATTAGTTTTCAGTCTATTTTCGAAATAACAAATTGAGAAACAACCTCAAACATAATATGCTAAAAGTCAAAAGCCACCTGGGGAGTACCAGGTTGTACTGGATGTACCAGTAGCCTTAGCTATTTTAAGTAATTGAAGGATGGCATAAATATTCTGCCTACAATTTTGAATTAGATTGCCATTTAAGAAATCTCATTCAAATAGTTTGCTTACATTACAAACTCTGCTGAAATTAGTCACATCACACCATTCTACATGCAGGTAGTTATGGTTCTCTCTATCTATTTAACATCCTTCTGCTCAGAAAATATAATACTTCCTTCAAGGACAGCTTTATGCTAAGGGTATCTCTTAACAGTAACGAAGGTTTAACTCCATTATTAAGGACAGCAGTGTAACAGAGACTGGGACTTCGTCATTAGGAAAAGAAATACCGTCAAGTGTAAACAATGTGTTCATTTCATATTTCTACAGCCTCTCACTTTCTAAAATTTAATTAAAATTGCAATTAAATAAGTGTCACTTCAATTTTGGACAGAAAAGCCTACAGTTTTTCTTATATAATTAAACACTAACACTAAACCAACATCAGTCTTGTTTAATAACTACAGAATACTATTGCTGATCACATCAACAGACATTTTTTTCTTTCCATAATTATTTTTTCCCAAAGGCTATAATTAGGTTATTACTTAATCTTATGAGACAAAACAGCAGAGAGGCTGTGGAAATTATGATCTTCTCCTGGTAAACAGTTAATCAAGTTTCTGACCTTTCAGAGACACAGTGGTAATATTGACCTTTCCTTACAAAACCATTGGAAAGACAATGCATTACATAAGGCCTTCATTCAAGAAAACTCAACCTCATGTGCACAAAGAAAAAAAACTACACAAGACCAAAACCTTGACTAAATCTTTTTGCTTTATGCACACTGGTATGGAATTCAAATTGCATACTCTGTTTAGCTACTGCAATATAAAACTTGTCGCTTGTTAATGAGTGTTTAGAATCCCGGAAGCCTTCACAGTTCTTGCATACAGAACCAAATTAAAAGGAAATAAATTTTAAAATAAAGGAAATTCTAGTTTAAATTAATGCACTAAAACCATTCATTGCCATTTCCACAGTGCACCAAGGGTCTAAATGAGCATGGAAAAAATGTAATGAAAATTGATTAGGATATTTTAGTGGCTATGGCAAGACTACTTTCTCTTCATATCTGTCATCAAATCTCACTTCTCCCGTACCTACAAAGAATTGTCCATTTTAAGAGAAGCATCAGGAAAAGTGGTTTGTATTTCTTTCACAAAAGGGAGGTATAGGACATGCATATTACAGTTCAGCCTGGATTTCAGGCAGAGTAGGTTTTCACCTAAGTCCATCTCCTGTAGAAGACTGTAAATGGGATAATAACATATATGGATTTCAAAGTATATATTGTTATTTTTATCTTCCTCTACATTCTTGCTAAATTTTGTAGGTCCGTGCTCGAGTGGTAAAGGACAGATTAGATGGTCGAGAAGTTCCTCTTGCTGTTCCAAAGATGAGGACCTCACTCACCAAAGGTGATCACTCATAAAGTCCCAGTCTACAATCTTCTTGTCTTTGACCAGTAAATACATGATTATTTGTTCCCAAGCAATATTATTCAAATTATTTACAAATAGTTATCAACAACTGAACTAAAAGAGAACACTTAAAGAATACAAGCTGCCTTTTTTCCCCTCCTCCCAGATCACAAAGCTAACCAAAGGCTGTGCCTATGCAGTTTCACATAGATCAGGCTCAGAAATGAGAAAAACACAGTTTGCACCCTGATCCCTTGTTCTGTGTGTTAGCTCCACTCCAGCACAGCTGAATGTGGCTTGTTTTCTCAACACTGGTTACCTGAGACCTCCACAGAATCTAACTTAAATATAATGGCAAATTTGGGCCAAGAACACTATGCTGCCTTTTAGTGAACAGGTGGCCCCACACCAGGGTTTAGCGCAGGCTCAGACTTTCTTCCCTCCTACGCTCTGGAGCTTTGCCTTTGCTAACGTGAGGCCCATGCACATGATTCATAGTTAAGACGGTTTGATGTCAGGTACTGTGACCGCGCTAGGAGAGATATACCTTTTCTAACCATCTTATTTCATAATTATGTATTTCAAGGGGGTTATGTCTTTCTTCAAAACATCCAGCACTGGTCATTATAATATAGTGCTAAATGAACCATTCAGATGAGCATATAATATAATTTCTATAGCATGGTACATCTTTAGCACTTTCTTTGGTTTTCTTATACTGTTATTATTTGTTCCCCTGGGCCTTAGAATACCAGAGGCAGGAAAAAAAAAACATTACACATATTTGCAAATATTAATATATCAATAAATGCACCAAAATGCATTTATTTTCACCTACTGAACTTTGCATTATATAGAGAGTATAAAGGTAGAACTTACTGGTTCTGCATCATACAGTCTAATGTCTTTTCCTAGCAGGGCAAAGTCCTCTTCTTTTGTTATCAGCTATACAACAATATTAAGGTATTCTGAAAACAACATGTACATCTGCTAAATAATAACTTAATTTAAATGTATATGTTGATCTCTATTTTTTTAAATTTCGTACTTTCTTCCTCCAGCATCCAAGGCCACTATTTAATATGGACATGAAAGCTCTCTTTTTTAAGAATTCTTTGAATAGTTAGATAATATAGCCAAAAGTGAAAGTAAACCATGAATAGGAATTGTTTTAAACCAAAATGAAGAGTAGAACAAATTTTCCACTTTGTCTTTTTTTGCTGATACAGTTTTGGTGAAGACAAGGATTACTCTCCAGAAAGGCAAAATTCAATGGAGAACTAAGCTCTGAGGATGAGTGCACCGCTCTTTTGTTGAACTCTTTCACACACAAAAAACCAAAACAAAACCACAAAAAGAAACAAAAACACGCAAGCAAGCAAGCAAACAAACAAAAAAACAAGACCTGAAAAGATACAATCTAGTGACAATTCTACATCTCTCACAATTGTTCTTGCACTTTTCTTTCTTACACATTGTCTTCGAATTATTTTAATTTTCTTCCCTGTATATTGCCTACCCAGGCAGAGGGCCCTTTTTTGGACAATCAAGTTTCAGGACACCCATGTCTCTTTTCCTCCGAGTCTGTTAGTGCAAGCCTAATTAGCTGGTGTCTATATGTAGAGCTGAACACAATAGCTTGTGTCTTCATCCTAACACTATGGGACTGATTCTTTCTCAGCTAAAGTATGTATTTTAGGCAAAGATTTCCATTGAGCCTGGCTACCCACAGTGGCCAAATCTGTTGAGCTGCTTCTGATACCTTATAACTGGTTTTCTTTGTGCCTCTCTTTTCTTTGTGTGTGTGTGTGTGCATGTGTGTCTCTGTGTGTGTGTCTTTTCTTTCTTCTGCTCAGGACTTTGTAGTAAAAGCTGAAAGATGAAACTATAGTTTCACTGCTAAACTTGACTCTGCTGGAGAATGGAGTAATATTGCCCTAATCAAGTCTACTTATTCCTGCTGTCTCAACCTCCTCTTATTAGCTAGTGTGCCTCATAGTAACCACCTCAGATAACTAACCCAGGCTGAATTTAACTTCACAAAAGCAAAAGCTTGAAGTCATTGTAAAACTCCAGCATTAACTGTGTAGCATAAATTCTATTTAAGTAACCTTTGTACTAGATTCTTTAAAATATTGCATTGAAAGGACTTCCTCTTTCACGTATGTCATCTATTACAGTATCTTATTCAGTTTATTCTATATTTTAGTATAAGCAGTCGTATATTTTCAGAGAATATACACCCACTTTTCTATAACATTTCTGAATGACTCATGTTTGGTGCTTTCATTACCCTTCATGTTTTCTGGTTATAATTTACTCATATCAGCAACATTTACTTTCACAATTCGCAGTGTTCAGAAAGATCCAAGCACAGCCCAGCTCATCACCTGCACTCACCAGGTGAGGCTGGTTTGGACTATGAAGGCCTATGGGTACATGCAGGGACCTACAGCTGGATCTCCTTGGGCAAGAGCTTGTGTCAGGTAAAAACATCTGATTGTTCCCAAAGACTTTATAGTTATACTGTCTAATACCTGTCAGCATGGTACATAAACAAAAGCCTTAAATCATAAGACTATCCACTAAATAGCTTGAAAGATTAAGAAATCCCAGGTACATAATGTATCACCATTTTTCAAGTAAGGAGAAATGGTGAATTAGTAGCAAAATATCACAAATAACAGGTTTTCATAGTCCAACACTGGAAGTGAAATTAAAATAAGGTGTGGGAACTACTTTTGGTTAAAACTATGGGTTTGCTATATGAATGGCTGAATTTAAAGACCTTCAAATATTGATCACCAGACAACCTAAATATGCATTCTCTTTACTACTGCAGAAGAGCAAAAAAGCTGAAAGAATCAACTGTCATTTGAGTGCCATTGCTACCTCATTTTCAGTCATGATGTGTGATATATAATCATGTGCTTAAAATTCATATGTCTCCCAATAGCAGCACTTGTGTTTCATTAATAATGTAGTTTACCTAATTGCCTCTACAATAAATTCTTATACAGAGCACTCTATAATTTTGCAGACCCTTATACCATGTAGTACTTCATGTTTTTGCAAAAGCTTATTCTTTTGCGTGTTTCACTCATGGTTACAGAGAAGACGAATATAATTTTTTTCTTTTTTTTTCTCTAAGTCTTAGTATTATTTCAACTACTTACTAAAAAATTAGAATAGTTTCTCTTCTCCTTTTGAACATGTTTTGGACAACTGTATTTTCTAAACTAACTAATGTCTTCTTTCAAATATGCATAGAAAATTTATCCAGATATTAACTGAAGCAGAAAGATATATATATTTTTTGACAAAACAAACTAACAAAAACAACAACAAAAAGACCCGGTTTGCTTATGGTGAAGAACATGAATATAGATCAGTTCTTGTCATATCTTCTAAAACTGCGTGTTGTAGTAGCTTCTTGTAAGCTTTACAACATTCAATGAATAGCGTATTCTGATAACAAGTCTATTTATTATTATCTATTTCACATAAAAGGTTACTATTTCAAAAACAGTTCTTCTTTTACCTTGATTCAAACTATTGTCTTTTTTCATAACTCGCATCTGAACATCACTAATTTATTTAGTCTGAAGTAATCTAAGCAAATGCATATATTGGAAAAGATCCAGAGCTGATGAATCCAGCTATACTATGGTTAGGGGAACAATAGGGACTCACACCAAGAAGCTTGTCTATACGATACTGTAAATATATAATATTGCAGCTTTGCTCATTTTCTTTTTCTTTTTTTTTTCCTTACATATCCCAAAATGTTGGGGTAGGAAGATAACATTTAAAACTTTCTACACATGAAAGTGTATGTTCTTTTCAGATTTCCTTTTTTACTAGGAATAATTTGTGAAAATGTAGAGATGTTGAGCCATCAGACACAGCAAATAGGTTAATGATTCACATACCTTTTTGTGTTAGCTATGCAGTATACTTTCAGTGGGATCAAGCAAACTATCATGAGTCAAAAGAAACTTTCCTTTTGAATTTAATAATTACAACTGGCTTCTGCTCATAGATTTGGTTAAAGACACTTTCTATCTTTCATTGTTATTTTAACATTTATAAAGTGCTTTACATCTTCAAAGCATTCTGCTGACATTACTTTATTAGTTTTTGCAATGCTTAGATGGAATTTTCAATGAGCTTTTATATCACAGTCCCATTTTAATTGCTATTTAAAACTGCATTAATTATATTTATCATGGGTCATAAAAAGGAATATTTAGTAGGAAAGCCACTGTGCCAACAATTTGTGTAGTACATTTCTTAAACTATAACATATTTTGCTGTATGTGATACTTCTGATTTAGCCCAGTACAGAACTCTGCTAATGAGGGTTTCAGGCCTGTCCTCCCCTGGCACAGCACGATGTGAACCAGCATCACTAAGTGAATGGCAGTGCTGTTCCCCACTTGTTTTCAGTCATTAGTTATTTGAACTTTTAGCTGTTACTGCTTTTTCTTTACCTTTCTTCCTCTGTTATATAAACACACCCCAGAAATCATTGCAAGTTTCTTTACATGTCTATTACTAATAAATATTTTTACTAATCACAAAATTAGATTTGTGGATTCTTTTACTGCTGAAACCTACGTATAATTCAAATAAATCATCCAGACTGCACAGTAGCTTGGACCTGTCCCACCTATTTGATGTCTCTGAACAACAAATGAAATACAGTGGTCACAAAATGGTGTCAAATGACTTACTGCATTTAATGTTAGCTTGCAACGAAAACTCTTCCTTGGTGGTGAATTCACAATTAAGATTGATTTCATAAGTACTGATAACTTACAGCAACTGCAGTGAGAAATTGCTCAGAGCTCCTGAAATTTAAGTCACTGCTACATAACTTAGTCACATAATGTTCCCTAAAGGTTCATGGTTACATTGGCCTTCCTTAGCAATCCTTGCACGTAGCTACAGGACAGCCACGCCTTTCTATCACCTAGTAACTTTTTAATAGTCAACATCAACTCAGAGTTTCTGATCTAGAGTTTGATTTGTCAGTGTGTGTGGAATACAGAACATTTTAAACGCTGTTTAGGCTACAAACACTGAATAGTGTAGTAGTCTAAACCAAGGACAACACCTTGTGGAAGTGTTTGAGCAGAAAAAAAAGAATTGTAGCAGTATATTCTGAACATGAAATAGAAATGGCTGAAGGTAAGATTACACCTGCAGGCAAATCAGGCCAACTCCTGGAAAAAATCTGGCACCTGAACTTGCTAGCGAGAGATGCGCTTCTGAAAAGTGATCTGGAAAATGAAGGTATAACGGACTATGTACTTAGACTGAGCTCTTTAACAAAAGAGGTGAGCGGATCTCTCAGACAGCAGCTGCAGAATGTTATGGAAAGCATTCAAGACACCTGCCACTTGCTGAGTACTCTCCACAACAAACACAAGGAATTGACCACAAGTCCAGGCAAGTATGGAGTGTCTTACCTGTAGACAGAGTGAACTGGGTGTATTGGATGTTAAGCTAAGTTGTGCTGTGTGATGATGCTGGGGAACCTTACTTTCAATTTGTTAGTATTTCAGTGTTTAGACATTCATTAGACCAAATTAATTCATATTTCAACTGTTATATCACACTATTTTTGAGTCTATTACATGAAATTCAATAATTCTCGTTATGTGAGAAACATATATATATATAAATGAAATTAAATAAGAAGAATTGTTTCAAAGTTTTATGTATATTATACTTCAATGGGTTTATCTTGGCCAGATACCAGATGCCCACCCAGCAATGTACTCCCCCTCCTCAACAGGGCAGGGGGAGAAAATAAGATGGAAAAGCTCCTGGGTCAATATAAAGACAGGGAAGTCACTTACCATCATGGGAAAAATGGACTTGATTTAGAGGAAAAAAATAATTTAATTTACTGATGATTGAATCAGATCTGGATAGTGAGAAATGAAAGCGAAAAACCAAACCACCACCTTTTCCCCTTGTTGTGTTATCGAGCATCAAAAAAGCACAGAAAGCAAAGTGTTAGAAAAGTGATGGTGGCAGGGAGTAACACAAAAGAAGGCGTATTTCAAGGTTAACCTTGTAACAGAATGCAAATATGTATTTTCATGCAACACCATAGGATAGTGTAGAGTTACAAGGCCATGTCTTTGTCTGGCTTTAAGCACTTGCAGTATTAGAAAAGTCACATTCACAGCATAGGAGAACACCATTGTTTTGAATGACCCTATTATCTTCAAATTTGATTTTAGGGAAGTTTAAAGAGCTGTTGTTTTTTGTTTGTTTTGTTTTGTTTTTTATTCTGTTTAGAGAATGCAAAATCTAGGGAGGAAACAGGTTAATTTTGGCACTTTTGCCTTTCAGTGAGACTGGAAAGTGGTCTTTAAAACCCCTCATGCAAAAGAAGCTATGTTATTTCCAATCCTTTTGTTTTATTTGTCAGCCCTGATAAACTCTTTAGAAGTTCTTCTTCACTGTTTTAAAAGTAGCTGTATAAAAACAGCAGTACCTTAGAACAAACATTTTAGAGATCATATAATATCACACATTGGTGTGTGATGACATTCCTACTCAATAAAACTATTTTCCAAGTTGAAAAACTTGAGTTATTGATTTACCTCATATGATGTTATTGAACAAAAGTGAATGTAAGCCAGTGGTTTCCCATAAAACTTGAATCAGTCCTTTCTATTGTCCTTCCCTTGTGTGTCTCTATCTATTATAAGTGGAGAGCACACCATACTGTGTTTCATTCTGTACAATATTCTTATTTGTATCGACTTTGACTGGATTTAGCCTGAAAACAAAGCTTTCTGGGATCTCATGCAGTGAACAGAAATAAGCAAAAAATTTTCCAAGAGGTTTGCAATATGCATAACTAACCAAGACACAGTTCCTGTTACAGAGACTGACAGCATAAGGTGAGGGGAGAGCTGGAAGTAATCTATCTGAAATCCTTAAGAGAACATCTAGAAGGATTTCTTTAAAAAGGTGTTAAGAAAAAAGAGGGATCAAAAATTAATAGGCTAAAAATAAAATCTTACATGGATGTCACATAGTGATTGTGTGCCTTTTCTGCTTCCTTCTTCACCAAGCGCTTTTAGTTATATGCAAGAGCAACCTCCATCGTTCCTACAACTGGATGTTACAAACTGCTGAACTTCAGTATTGAACACGTGCTGGTGGTTTTGTGTTATCCTCTATTCTCCATCATAAAAAGTCAAAGCTGCTAAGCATGTTTAATATTGAGCCCATGTATAACAGCTTTGTTAGAGACTCATGTACCAGAATCTTGCAGGATTCCATTTCAGGATATATATATATATATATGTAATTAACGTTTAGTTTTAAACCTCTTCTCAGATTGATTTGGCTGTTATTTGCCAATTCCTTGTTTTAGATAGATTGTCAGAATTTAGCTAGTGTCTGATCACTAGAAAGGTGTTCATTAGAGTTACGAGAGTAGTACTTTAATCAACACACAGTTGTACCTGAACAAATACACAAATGTACTTGTCCATAGTCAATTCTTCAGAAATTCACTTAAATTGATTGGAAATAAATGTAAAAATATTAAATGGAAGCCACAAAATACATTGTTCATCATGTATTGTATGGCACTATGGAATTAGGTGGAATTCATTCAGCATGTGTATAAGTTTTCACAATTTTGGCTTTCTTTTCTTAGCAAAATTTAGATCATTACTATTTTTTTTTCCTCAGAGCACAATGCAATTATAGATTGTCTGCAGAAAGTGAAGAATTATTTGATAAATACAGTCTCACACCTTCAAGAAGCAGAAAATAAACTTTATGTTGCTAGCTGCAGACAAGATGATGATTCTCTGATCCAGACTGCTCAAAATGCTTCTAGAGAAACAGATGTATGTTATCCTGAAGGAGAAGCAACAGAGTCTGTGCAAGGATCTTCCAGTCCCTGTCAGCAACCCCTAAGAACTCCTTCCTTGAACAAGATGGAAAGCCAGAATGTTAATCAGTTCCAGCCAACAGAAACTGAAAGTGCAGAAAAAGACATTGTTTCATCATTAGCTGAAGGTGTATCTGCTCAAGAACAGGACGTTAGGAGGGAATCTCCAATGAAAAAGGAAAATGGTGAACACAGACTACTAACAAACCCTGTTACAGAGAAAAAAGATTGCAACAGAAAAGATAAACCTCATGGAAGTAGCTCTGTTACTGAAAAGTCTCCAGAACAGGCTTTTCAAAGTGGTTTTACAAGCAGTGGCAAAGGTGTTCTATCTGGGACATTGAAAGATATTTACGACAGAACAGTCACAAATCATTTTGAACAGGTAAAGAAGGCAGTAGTCAAAGAATTTTCAAAAGTGGTAGAAAGTGAAGAACATGGAAGAACAATGGAAGACAGTAAAATGGAAACACATAATGAGACTTGTAGGAAGGATCTACTTACCTTCACATCTGCAGCACAAAGATATGATCTTACTCCTGTGTATCCTTCTATGAATGATTCAGAAGTTCAAAAATCTAGGCACTGGAGGAACGAAGAGTAAGCATGTATTCTTCTTTATAGAAACAGACTTACATAATTATCGCTTATTAGCATACATATAAACATCTGTGGGCCTAGAAACTCAATATGCATCTATTGAACAGCTGCTGGGCATTAACATAATAGCAGTTTACAACTTAAGCATGTGCAACAAAGATCTTCCATTTGGTCTAAAGTAAACTGTAAATTTCTATTTGATTGCATCTTTTTTTTATGCTAGAGAGGATCTGAGTCATGGACAGTCAATTCTCAAATTGTTGGAAATCAGTAGGAAAGGACACCAATAAGTCAGTTTTATAATAATTTGTAAACTGTTCTGAAACAAGCTAAACATAGTAATTTTCCTTATTTTCCCTTCTCCTCATAAACATATATTTTTATGAATTATCTGCTTATGCTACAATGAAGTAAATTATTATAGCATAGTATTTAATTAAATTGAATTAAAAATACAAGACCCAAAACACAAAGAGTTACATGTTATGTTCTTTTTCTCCAGACTTCTAGTGGAAGACAGTGCTAAAAATGAAGTAGCTTGTTTTATTAAAGCCCCTGCAAGTGCTTTGGAGACTCTGAAGTGTAAGATAGTCAATGACACTAGTTCCTTGGTGGTGGATGATTCTGAGGAGCTGGTCAGCAATGTCATCAGTATTGAATGCTCTGATTATGAGACAACAATCCCTTTCCCTATCAACATTGCAATTCCATTCACTTCACACTTCAGAGGAAATTATCGGGAGATTATGGTGAAGGTGACTGATGTGAATTTTCAATCAAACTACTTAACTCCTATTTCTTTGGAGGGATACCAAAGGAACCATAAGGTGGGTAACCTCTTATTTGAGCACTGTAAAAACATCATTCCAGGTTCCCAGTTAAGCCTCTGTGGAGTTATACAAGTAAAATTTTCATTATTAAGCAGCATTGCTCACTATGTGGGGTTAAATCGAACTTTTCTTCCTACTTTCTCAGGAGATAATTCTATTTAAAACCCAGGCAAGTGCTTGATCCCACAATGACTGTAACTGTGTAATGGTTCATGATTTTTGCAAATTGCATTATTTGATAAAAGTAAAAACATATTTTGCATTCAGATCACAGAGAAGTAACACAATTCTGTGTGTAACAGTCCAGACTCCACCTCAAAGAAACAGAGGATGTTTGGGGTTTTTTTAACTGCAGAAGAATTGCGTTGATCCAGATTCATCACCCAGTTTACCAGCTCATTTCATTTCACCCCAGTCTAACACTGAAATATTAATGACATCACATGATGACTAGAGATCACCAGATAACTGGGCATCCAAGTGGCAATAATAGTCAATGTATTTTAATTTCACACCTTGCTCTAGAAATAATGTTGCCTTCTCAAACCGCTAATCCACTGTGGAACTCAGTTTCTTTTCCCTCCAATGTACTCTAACCCCACATTCTCTTTGTGCAGGAAACATTAGCGGAAGTGAAAGTTTATCAGCTGGGTGTTTTTTCTGTGTTGTCATGCTTAAAAAAAGAAACATTTACTGTTCCAAAAGTAGGACTCTCACAAAAGCTGAGCATGGATTCTAGAATCTCTTTCTATTACCATCCAGGAACATTCAATTCTCCAGCACCTATGCAGTTAAAGGTGAGCTTGAAATACTCAATACTTGTTCCAGAAGTTGTTATCTGATCAATTCTGAAGCAAGGGTACCAATAATGTAAAAGGGCAACCTGTTCCACTATTAGAAGTGAAAAGTGGTTGTAGCTCCACATCCTGTATACACAGCAAATGGTTTCCTGCCAAGTTTGCTAAAACCACAGTGTCATAAGTAGGCAACGATATGTCTAGCCAAAAGGAAGAACCATCTAACTTTGGTTTTTTTAAACATAAGAAAATTCAGTTGTTTTCTATAATGACATAAGCATCAACTCCAAACTTCAACTGTTTTACCCAGTGTTTAAGTTAATGGAACAATTTTTTTCTCCTGACCTCCATCATTTGTACCAGGCAGTGCAACAGAAGGTTTTGTAATCTCTTAGTTTCAGGGTGAGAATAATCTCAAAAATTTGCTTCAGTTATGATGTGTTTCCCCCTTCCTTTATAAAAACACTGATTCTGAGGTGCAGAGAAGGTAAAATTAACAGTGAAAAAAAAAACAAACTCCCAAACAAAACACATTTGAAAAACCTTAGAAAATTATCAAACCCTGAGGTAGCTCAGGAACAAAGCAGGAACAAAACAATCACAATATTTTAGTCAGTAAAGGTTCGATTTTTTCAATGACATTTAAGCAGTTGGTTGTCCATTTAAGCAGTTGGTTGTCCATTGTATAAAGTGCTGACACATTGGTAGGTTTATTCCTGGGTTACAGAGAAGAGCCTAAAATGCCTGTGATAGTCTAATCTGATTCCAAAAGATAAGTAAAATTATTAAAAAAAAAACAACAAAACAAAAACCAAAGCAAAACAAAACACAAAACAAACAAACAAACAAACAAAAAATCACAGGCATATAAGAGAAGGTTTATTCATTTGTAAATTAATTGTACAATTGCTTTCCATATTTAGGTTCAGCCAATTGAACCGTCATTGGTTTCGACACTGAAAGCAAGACATGATATGTACCACTCAGTGGTATCTACCAGTGCACTGATTTATGTCCAGCATCCTTCAGCCCAACCATTTAACAACTCTGTCACTATTACTCTACCCTGTCCTCCAAACCCAGAAAAAAAAAGGCAAGGAGATGAGACAGAACATACGAGAGCCATTGGTGCTACAGTAAAGAGGGTTGCTACGGCATACCATTCTTGGTAAGAACAACTTCACTACTAATTCAGCATTTTCAAAACATTGAAATCAATTCATTTTAACAGTTACTGATGAATATTTTTTTGTATTAAAAATGTGTTAGTTCTTTAATACAGTCTGCTATACTTAGAAACATTGTTAGAAACACTAGAGCAAATCCCTACAATTCTTATGTTATAGCTTCACCAGGAAAATTCACATAACATTTGATGTATAATCTTTAAATATGATGACCACTATATTTCTAGCAGGAGTCAGGATGAAAAATGTATTAGTTTTTTTCAGCAAGAAATGTTCAACCATTTTCTTTAAAGCCAAACACTGAACATAGAGAATACCCACATCTCAAAGCTGATGTGATAATTATTTTACCAGTCAGTGGTTTGGCTATCCTGGCCTTCGAATGTTCTGATCTCTACACATTCCAATAGCTACCTGAGTCAAAATTTCTGACACAATGATTTGGAGTAGGTCAGTTTTGTGGTAACTGCTGCATTAGGTAAAGGCCCAGATTTTTCTAGAGCACTCACTACAAAATCTCTCAAACTTAGACCTTTTGGAATGTCTTAAAATGCATTAAAACATAAGGACACCTGAAAAAAATCTCTACATTTCAGTTGTTAACTGGCAATGCATTAAAATTTATCCATTGTGAACATTAGAACAGTGGTAAAACTTTTTGGTGGAAAAAAATGGTCAAAGCCGACCTCATCTGTTTTGACAGCATAATAAATGGTGTTCTTACCATCTCATGCAGGAAGAAAAACCAATGTGAACTTATCATTTGATTGTTGTCATCATTCTGTTACCATGGGTTACTCCAGGTTCAGAAAGGCTTACTGAGATTTCTTAGTAGGGACTAGCTTGGGGCAAGAGTCAGCTTTGAAGTACTTCTACTTTAGATCATTAAAGAGTTAGCTTATTTCTACTGTGCTAAACATTAGCTTTTTCAAAATTCATCTACTTGCCAAGAGTATTAGTAACTTGAAAAAAAGCAAGGTATAGATGAAGAAGTCAGACAATATTCTAACTTTCAATTTCTGAAAAACTCAGATAATGTTTTAAAGAGCTTACATTCACACTGCTCTCTTAGACTATAAATCCACCTTTATCACAAACTTCAGATTTGGGAACAGTGCCCATACAAGTTTATAGGAGATTCAAATTTCATTTCCTGTGCCAGAAGCATTTAATTGTATGGCAGTACCCTCATGGCATCTGTGTTCTTAATACCAGTCTAAATGTCACTTTAGATTCTCAGTCAAAAGACATCCACCAAAAGACCCTGGCTTGATTACTTACTTCTGTACAAATTCCTTAGGAAACAATGCCAACCTTTTCCTTTATTTGCATGTAGGCTGAGGCTGTCTGCTTGAGAAATGCTTAGGCTGTCCTGTCTGGTGTATTTTCTTTTTTGGATTGTTCACAGGGTGTGCTTTTGAGGTGAATGGGTTATTCACATCCAGTTTTAAAAAACAGTCAAGCAGAGGTGTGTGTCAAAGTTATCAGCTTTTCTGAAAAACAAAACAAAACAAAACAAAAACAAAACAACAACAAACAAACAAAGACAAACAAACAAAACCAACAAAAACCCCAAACAAACAAGCAAACCCCAACCAACCAACAAAACCCCCATGTTTCATTTGTTAGAATAAATTAGCCAGAGCATGCCATGTCACAGTTGCTTTATTATGAGTGTGATGTAATCACCTGATTTGAAGAGAAACTACTTTTATTTTCTTTGTTGAAACAGATAATGGGTAGCAGTCTTGTCTTATTTTCTAAATTCCTTTGTGGTTATTGAGCAATATTTGCTTCTGGATGAAAAGGTATCTGCTAGTTTGTCTGTTTTGCCTAGCTATCTAATTCTAGAGAATCTAAATCTTGGTTAACGACTTAAAACCGACGACTTAAAAATGACATAATAATCACTGTGCATGATATTAAATGACAGATCAAACTAATTTAATTTAGATAGAAACTGTTCTTTTTCCTTTTTTTAAACATTTTCTGGAGAATTTTTTTTTTTAAATCTCTTAACAATTATATCACTTCCATAGTCTGGAGTATAGTTCCAGATGCAGATTTTCAGCAAGGTGGGAAAAACACACGTAGTCATCAAGCAAAGCAGAAGACAAAGCAGAGCTACAAATGCAAGCATACTCTTCCTATGGGCTATATTTTACATTACATGTTTTCCTATGATTCCTTGGCTTTCCAGGGCTGTGAGTGCTTCTGTGAGAAAATACGGGGAGAATATCAGTGATACTTTGAAATTATTAGGTCACAGAAACAAAGAAGAGGGGTGGAAGGTGTTTGATGATGTTATTATCCAGAATGCACGGAATGGGCTTGTATCATTTGAACTAAATGAGCATTTAGAAAGGTAATGTATTAATAATTCAATAATTTTTTATTTACTAAAATATTTACTTCCAAATATATGGATCAATGGAAATTAGTAAGTTAAGAAATCATCCACTATTCATTGTTAACTTGCCAGCATCTCTTTATTCCTCTTTAAAGTATAAGATCATTTAGATTTGTTATTCATAATTACAGAAAATATAATTTTTTTTAAATATTTTTTTCATCTATAGACTGTACACAACGTAATATATACAAAACTTGAAACAGGAAATGCAGATATTAATCTTTATTTGAAAATGGAATTTAGCTGGGATTTAGTACTGCAAAACCATATTTTTAAAATTTTTTTTTTCAATTTCTCATTAGGAAATATTATCTTATTTTCATCTAAAATTTGTATTTGTTTTGATTCCCCATCCTGGAAACAGTCAAGGCCAGGCTGGATGTGGCCTCACCTGCAGCACTGTGTGCAGTTCTAGATGCCACAGTATGAAAAAAGATATAAAGCTACTGAAGAGTGTCCAGAAGAGGGCTGCGAAGTTGGTGAAGGGTTTGGAGAGGAAGCCATTATGAGAAGCAGCTAAAGTCAGTAGTTTTTTTTCAGCCTGGAGGAGACTAAGGGGAGACATCATCATGGTCTACAGCTTCCTCACAAGAGAAGGAGGAAGGGCAGGTGCTGAACTCTTCTCTTTAGTGAGCAATGACAGAACCCAAGGGAATGGCAGGAAGATGTGCCAGGGGAGGTTTAGGTTGGACATTAGGAAAAGGCTCTTCACCCAGAGGGTGCTGGGGCACTGGAACAGGCTCCCCAGGGAGGTGTCATGGCCCCAAGCCTGATAGTGTTCAAGAAGAGACTGGTCAACACCCTCAGACACATGATGTGAACTGTGGGATTGTCATATACAGGGAGGGGAGTGCCTTTTGTTATTTTGCATAATAAATTGTTAGCAGTTGATAAAATTATTTAAGATAGATATATTCATTTTCTTGATTTTTTTTTTTTCTTAATACAGCTTTGTTGTTATTCGCCTTTCGTTCCTCCTGGAGAACACGTATCTTCTCCTCTTTGCTCAGGCTCTAGAAGAAGCTGTTTATAGCACAATGGCTAATGTGATACTGTATCGGAAAAGAGAAAACCCATATAAAATAGTAGTTTTGCTATCTGCATCCAAAGAATTGACCTGGGAACTTCAAAATCTCCATGAGGAGGGCTACTTTGGACCCCCAGAACCTACACAGCAGTTCTCATTAAGAGAAGGAGAGCAGATTCATTTTAGATTTAGAGGCAATATTTTTGCTTCAGGTAAGGTAATTAATTAATACATGCATCTGGATGAACATTATCAATCACCTCAGCTGTTCAGAAATACCATATATGAGCAGTAGTAGATTGTGGTTAGTCACAGCACATTTAGTTATTTCAGTGTTTTATTCCTTGTAAATGATAGGTGCATGGAACTACACAGGAAACAGCTCTCACTGAAAAATAAAATGTATTACAAGAAAAATATCCCGAGCAACCTGCTCTAGATGACCTTGCTTGACCATAGGGGTTAGACAAGCTGATCTTCAGAGATCTCTTCCAATCTCTACCATTCTGTGCAACCTGTTCCCTCAGAAACTGATGGTATTTCATCTTATATTTCAAAAGGACAGGATTCCATCAATGGGGTTTTGATATAAAGAAGTTTTGATAGGAATTAAACAGGACATTTGATAGGCATTAAACAGATTCCAAACAAAAGAGAAACAGTCCGCTATTTTATCAGTTGAAATTCACTTAAAGTAAGATTAAATGCTGCAATCCAGGGCACGATATTGGGTTTTGTGAGTTGCACTATGAATTGAGGTGATGAGAGCTATTAGGCTGTTTCTATTAGCAGCCTCAAAAATTCCATGCAGTGGCTGCCACTATTCAGAGATTTGCTTAAAGACAGGTAAGAAGCCTCAGAAAATATTTGACACAAAATTATGTACAGTGTCTTCTGTCAGTTTTGGAAAGAATTAATATATACTGGGCCCTCTGAACATAAATACATAAACCCTCCCATTGAAAACTCTGTTTACCCTAAAGAAAGGATTATTCTTCAAAAAGAGAAGCCTCCAGCCCCCAAGGAATGTCTGCTTATCTATGTAAAGAGTAGTGTTATAGATGTATGAATTAAAACGGAATTACAAATCCTAAAAACGCACCTACTTCTCTGCCCCCATTCATTTTGTTACAGATAGACATCCATCCTAAATAACCAGAAAGTATACACTTCTAATTCCATTCACAACACCATTTTATTTTTATTTCTCTCTGTGTTACATACTTCATCGCCTTCTATCCCCCAGTCCTTACTTTTCAACTTGTAGCACAGCCTCCACCACTTGTTCTTTATGCCAACAATTCAGAGGCTAAGACAGCTAAGTATGAAGACATTTCAACTACTGAAACAGCCTGGCAGAAATGTTTGAACCTCAGATATTCAATATAAAGTAATAGTAATAATAAAGAACAACTGAATGTTATGTGATTAGCTCTATTTGACTCACCCTAACGAATTATTTTAGATGTTACCCATTTAAATACGGTATAACTTTTTGGTATTTGCTTTTGTGTGTGTGGTGCTTTTTGTTGTTTGATTTTGTATGAACTGCAGAGAACGGAAAAGATTTTGCAGAAGTCTACAGGCTGATTTTTCATTCACAAAGAAAACCTAGGCTGGAACTTCAAATTAAAGAAGTGGATGAATATGGTAACCACAGCTCACCTCATTACAAAGGAACAGCAGTGTTTTATAAAATTACCAGAGATATGATAACCAAGAAATGGGAACAAGCCTTGCTATGTGGTGAATATCAACACCAGTCTCCACTGTGTAAATTAGCACTAACGTTACCAAAGGTGGGTTTCTCATTTGATAATGTTAGAGATTTTTCTCTTCTTCCCTCATCACATGTTTATTAGGCAAGAGGATCTTGGTATGATTTTTGCTATACAGATACACACAGGACTCACTGATGAAGCACTTCTGGTCCAACAGCAATGTGCAGAAACCCTCATAATTTCTCTCAGCAGGTGAGAGGGACCCTCATCCAAGCATGGGAAAAAAAAAAGTTTAGCAGCAGTTTTTCATACATTTGCTCTCCTCACATGGTATGGCCCTAAGAAATTGTTACTTAAGTTTTAGTTATATACATCTTGTATCTTTGTCTTGGGAACTGCAAATAGCAGGACCATTAAATGGTTCATGTAAACGCTTTCTCCTGTAATGCCTGATAAGCGTCTCCAATATAGTCACGTGGCCAATTGTCTCCGTCTCTGGCAAAAACTATTTTGACATAAATTAGTATTCCTGCAGTGAAATCTCATTGTAATCTTTTCAAGGAGCTTAGGTATGAGCACCCTATATTGTACAAAATATTGCTGCTAGACTACTGTTATCAAAATTGCATACATTTTAATATAAAAATATGTACTGTAACACTTGGTCTAAATCTCTGGTGACAAGCAGTAGCATCTTGTTTTTTTAAATTCGGTTAACTTCACTTTTCCTTAAGCTATCACCCACATATACATCTTTTGTTTCTTAAGTATAGCTCTTGATTTCTCTCTCATCTCCACTCTGCCAAGTAAAAATTAAGAATTAAGAACAGATCTTTTAGTGACTAACTCCATATAAAATGTAAGTTTTCTTCAGAGAATCACATGCTTTCAAGCACTTGGCCTTTTCACAGGGCTAGCATCCCATGGGCAGCGTTCACAGAGTGGGAAATGCAAACTCTTGACGTCAAGTGAGATAATTAAAAAGCAAAATAAAACAAACAAACAAAACCCCCCAAAAAAACAGCAATCTGTGCCACACCCTTAGCATCACTTTTCTTCCACCCACCTGCCTAGCTTCCATCCCATTGTTTCTTTTTATTTAATCTTACTGCATAATAAGAATAAAATTTAAAGGACTAAACGGCATTTGTGCTGAACCACAAGGATAATTACCGAGTATCTTAGATTTGCGTTGGCATATATGGTCTACTGCTATACATATTAGTCCTTAAATGTTCTATTTAGACTTTTCAAAACAAATACTTCTGACTACTCCTTTTCTCCTACTTAATTTAAGGCCATGTTTCTTCTTTCCCAATGTGGCTTAGATCTTGAAGTCTGGCCAATCTTTATAAATGTAAAGGAATATATAATATATGTAAGTACACAGTAGCACCCAGGCAACCTACTAATTTAAATGGAAATAAACAGAGGAACTGTATAATATGATCATTGCTTGTAAATTAGAAATCAGAAATTAAGTCAAACCTCAGGAATGGTGATAACTTTTGAGAATAGCTTTTCTACATCTACACTTTCAACTGAATCAGTTCAATCACAGAGGATCACAGTTTGATGTACAAAGAGTCTAAGGAGAGAGACAGAGTTATTATATCACTTCAGAAAATCAGTGTTGCAGCATCTCAAAAATAATTTTTCTTTTGCTTCTGGAGGAGCATTTCAAAGAGCCATAATCTTCATTAGAAAAAAAAAAAGTGACTGAAATGCTTGAAAACATTTGCATATTGTGATTTGTATTTTCTGTCTTGCACAGAATGAAAACCTCTCTATAGAATGAAGCATGAAAATAACATCTTCCCTTACGTTACAAGTCATCTTTGTACACAAAATGTTATACTTTGCTATAGTTGGTGAACCCTCCTACTTTTTGATCCATCTTCCATCCATCCAGAGTAATAATTTAAAATTGGTAATACCTGAAGTCATGTTTTTTAATAGAGAAGAAATATTCATAAATAATTTAGCTAGTTTAGTTGTCACCTTTTTGAAAAAATATAAAAGCTGATTATTTGACTTCAGTAAATAATTAGTAAATTAAATACAACATATACATACATAAATACAACAAATACTATTGGCATATAAATACACATGGCAAATGGTATTTTCACCCATAACACTGTCTATTGGTATGTAACATTCATTAACACAAAGTTATAATTTTGTTCTCTGTTTTGTTCTTCATACCTTCTTCCAGCCAAGTAAAGCTTGAATTCCATATTGAACCAACTCATGGAAATTTTAAGAGCAAAAAATGTTCTCTTTAATTTTCTCAAAGGAAGCAATAAAGTCCCACACAGATCCATGCTAACATATTCATCAGAAACTTTTGAATAATTAAGTGTTAAGTGTGACGACAGTACAAAATATTCAGAGTACTAAAGTTGTCTATCAAGAGTCACAGAGTATGACTCATAGAATATCAGGTTGGAAGGGACCACAAGGATCATCTGGTCCAAACTTTCTTGGCAAAGCATGCTCTAGACAAGATGGTCCAGCACCCTTGTCCAGCTGAATCTTAAAAGTGACCAATGTTGGGGAATCCACCACTTCCCTGGGGAGACTATTCCAATGGTTGATTGTTCTAATAATGAAAAAAAGGGTTTTGTTGAGATGGAAGTATAATACATATCTGATTTTGTACTGATAGACTCCAAATTACCATGAAAAAAAAAATCTTTACTCATTTTGCTCTCTGAAAACTTCCAGAGCATTCAGCAGCAAATAAGTTGAATGTCCCAAATTATTAAATAACAAAAATGAAAACAAGATTATAGCATGTATCTATGAGGCATCCACATCATGACTGCAGTCTACAGTTTCAGTCATGCAACTCAGTAGGAGGATTTGGAAGAAAAGGAAAGAAAGAAGGTGATCAGAAACATGGAATGGTTCTAGGTAGGAAGACAATACCTTGATGACAACACTGCAGGCAGTTTTGACAAGTTGGAACACTCTATACACTTATGAATATTATGGAGGAACTGCAAAAGGAATTATTATATCCTCTTTCATGGGATGTCAGAATATTGGCATGTGGAAGGTGTAACCAGTAATATAAAATAACATACATTTTACATACAAAAATAATCAGAAGGTGAACTCTTTTTCATATGATATTTGCAGCAGCTAAAAATGTGTTTGAGCTAGAGAATAAATTGACTGGAAGAGACACATAATGATCCAGATGCAATTAAAAGCCATAGCAATGAAAAGGAAATCTTAATTACTTACCGTATCTTATTAGGTGTTCTAAAATTATTAACGATGAAAGCACTGACAGAAAAATTAACATAAGAACTTTTATCCTATTTTTGCTGTCCATGATCTGATCAACATATTTGAATCATATATATCTTCACATTTAGGTGGACTTTCTAACGGGTACAAGAAATGGAAGGAAATGGTTAAAACTGGATGAGAAAACACAGTTATGGAGAAATTTATTGCACTAGTTATATAAACAACTATACCAGCCGTTTGTCAAATGTAACTGTTATTTACCACTTCATTAAAGTACAAGTCTTGTGCTAATGCTCATGTAATATGAACTGAGACTGGCACTGTCCATAATTAGTCACATACTGATGTTTTTAATATGTATTGCCAAAGTACCTAAAACTACCTGATCACACTCATGTGTGTAGACATACACCCAAGCAATGATTCTTCAACTCTGCTAGTTTCTATCACGTCTGTTACTATAGTACAGCAATTAACCTGCCACAAATCTCACAAACATATCAAAACATAATGCTCAGTGTTCATATCTGACATATTGATAATGCTGAGTTGTTCATAGTATTGCTCACACTAACATAGTTGCTTACAGAATTCCAGTTGTCACAGTAAGGCTCTCATGTAGTAATTAATTGACTCTAAGTTGTAGCCTTGTTGATGGACTTCTTCCTTCCTTCCAGTATTCTGTGAGAACTTTTCAGGGCTTGGGAATAAAATCCCCAAAATAACAGTAAATGCAGGGCAAAACCAGCAAAAACTATTTACATTTCTACTACTTCATTGAGTTAATAAATATCTTAAGATTAGTTTAATCACCTTAGCAGATTAGTTGTAATACACATGAGAACACAACACTCAGTGTTGCCAGTCACAATAGAAATTTTCTCAGTGAAATGAAATGAAGCTTTGGCACTTCCTCCTCCTTCTCCGGTCCCGCTTTGCCCTGAGATGATAAAATTAGAACCATTCACATCAGTTATTAGTTTAAACATGCTACATTTCTACAGAAGTAAGCTCATCTTCGCTAACAATTACTATTTATGGAGCTTTCATTTCCTCAGCCTTAGAAAACACGGGTCGATCAAACCTGTTGTTTTCAATGCAGGTTAAATACAGTGGATTAGGTTCTGATGTCAAGTATGTGTGGGCACATCAGTGATATTTCTACTGATTTCAAAGCAGTCATATTTACGTGAAACTGGGCTAAAGAGTTTAAAAGGTTAATTTCTCCTTTTCTGTCTTTCCTGTTTGATATGCTACTAGAGTCTGGTCATGTCTGCGAGGGCCATTTGACAGAGTACTTCAGTGTTATTGGCTGAAATCAGAATGCTTTGCAGAAAGAGTTTGTTGTACTAGATACAATCATTATCAAATTACTATTCTGCTGACGTTTTATGTTTAATGACTGTCTAACAACAAAATAGCATGTGATCCTCTGCTTCAGAAAGGCACTTGCTTAGCTAATTGAAGGGTCTCCCAGAGTAGAAAACTGCTTTGCCCACTGAGAGTATTTACTTATGCTGTCAGCCAGAACAGTGGGGCCACATGCCAGCACAGCTGAACCGTGGGTTGAATTTAGCGCTTCACCACAGATATTTAATCTTTAAATGCAGATTTAATGTTTTAGATCTAATGCATTGTATATCATTACACTATTTCTAGACAATACTCATTTTCAATTCTTATCATTTTACTACTATTTTAACATTAAGTAGCATAAAGTGGTTCAGGTTAAAGTCAATGCGTGGGTAATTGAGTTCATCCACAATAACGTTGAAAATTTAATACAGACCTTTGAGGTGCTAAATTCTCATTAATAAATGAAAATAAGTTTAAATATAAAAGTGTAATTAAACAAAGCCAAAGAAAGCTGAGTCTTGGAAGAAAAACAATGCCCCCTTCTGGAAGAGCTTTATATTTCCTTTGAGGGCTTTTCAGCCACGTTATGCTATCTTCTCACTAGTGCACGTCCAGTAACTGAATAGCTGTGAAAGGAGGCAAGACAAGGCAGGTACAGATCTGCAGATGAGTACAGATGAGTACAGCCCAGGATGGTTTTGCTCTGCCACACAGTGTGTCTAATGTGCATCCCGTGCACACTTAAACTGTCGACCAAGGTGGCTGATGAAAATATGTTTGATCCACAGGTGAAGAGGTAATAGTTACATTCACCTTTTGGATATGTAGCTCAATACATATGAAACACTCCAAATACTGAACCATATATAAAGTCTCTATTAGGAAAGTATTTAAGATAAGCTCAGCAAGGCTCTGGCTCAGTATGCCCAGCAGGAAGAATAAAATAATTTATCCAGTCAGAGTTTCATGCTCTTAATTCACAAATGGAGAAAACAAACTCAGTTAATAAACCTGGAGCAAGTCTCACAGGGAAATCTTTGCATAAATTGAAAGGTAATACGACTGAATGTGTGACAAAAGTCACATGAGCACTAAAAGAGGAGGAAAATTACAGCATTTAACAAAAAAAGAGCTGAACTTCACTTGATACAAATTAATCTCTTCTTGTGCTTAGTGCTTATATAAGTAATTTCTTGTTCTATATGGAGTAGGCAACAACAATAAAGGCCACAAGACTTTCTTCTTTCTCAGCCGTAGGGAGAAAAGGACAAAGTATTTTTTTTACTTTTCTCCAGTGTTCAGAGGA
This sequence comes from Streptopelia decaocto, assembly GCF_964273445.1. Taxonomy (NCBI): domain Eukaryota; kingdom Metazoa; phylum Chordata; class Aves; order Columbiformes; family Columbidae; genus Streptopelia; species Streptopelia decaocto. Next base: position 54,990,988 of record NC_138658.1, on the reverse strand, counting down.
AGAACTCTGTACATGCTAATGGAACTTGTCTTTTCAATTCTGACGATTTTTAGTGATTTATAATCAAAAGTTGAACTATGTAAAATGAATAACTATAGGTACAGATTTGTAAACCTAAGAACAGCTACTACATACCTAGAAACTGTTATTTTCCTTGATATAGTATGGTATGCACACAGTTGTAGTAAGAACACAGAGACAGCAAAGCAAAGTTAATGCAGTATTCAAAATTAGAATCCATTTCATGTATGAAGGAAGGTTCCATACGGATTTTCTGTACACCCAGTTTCTATACACTGGATATGACATAATATTACTAATCAAACATTTGTAAAATTGCATAAATTATTAACTTTTTAATAAGATACAATAAATATCCATCTGGTGTAAACAGACTTAGTTTCATTATTTTAATAGGTGTATACTGCTTTTTACCTACTGATGGTGTTAAATGGTTTTCAATAATGACACAAATCCTATATGTAGGTAGAACCAATTTTAAATGTGGATTTACTGCAATCCACTCCCATATCCTATACCTCATCCCTTACTCATTTTAGTAATTTCTCTTTCCTCAACACATTTTCTTTGATAGCGTGAAAAGATGATAAACCGTCCACGAAGCACAAAAAGAATTTCTTCTGATTCATCAGGTAAGAACACATACATAATATAATAATATCAATATAAATAATAGTTATATTTGCTAGTTTTTTTAAATGCCAAGACTTGTTTCAGTTGTAACTGACATTTTAAAATGCCATATTCAGGAATCAAAGTAGTTAATGTGTTAAAAGATATTAAAAGGGAAAAGAAAAAAAAAGTGATCTATTTACCAGGAAATGCAAACGTTCTTCTAAGAAAATGTTGTGGTGAGGTGCTTGAATGGCATATAATTCTCTGTATAAGGAAATGCAGTCTGTACTGGAAAGCTCCAGGATAACTGATGTATTAGTTATAGGACATACCCAAACCCTTTTATTTTATTGCTAGCGTTCCCCCTGCAGTTCCCAAATTTATAGACCGTTGCTGTATCTGCTCTTGGCTAAATTAACTTCATGTCACACTACAGTTATCAAAAATTGCGTTAGAAATAAGAACTGATGTTGTTTCCATTAAAATAAAAAACAAACCATATTCGGCTAGGGAGTCCACCCACTGAGCCTTCAGGTTTAGAAAGGTTTTCAAAAGAAAGATTTACATAGCAGAAGAATAATACTCTTAATTTACTATTTTTTGTCCTTCAGAGGCCCTGTGGGACAACTTGCTATGTTGGCTTGCAGAAGAGCTTGCAGAAGATAATACATCATTACTTGCTTTGTGCTTACCTGTTCGGCGAAGCGTATTTCAGCTTGTTAAGCTGAAGTGCCCTGATAATTTAACACACCAGATCTACGAGCTGCTTTGCTGCTGGAAAAGGACCCTTCCAAGGTCCGCTAATAAACAGCAGCTCCTGTCTCGCTATTTGCGGAAGAGTGGCAGAAGTGATCTTTCAGAAGAACTTCAGTTTAAGTGGCAAAATAAAGTGTTCACTTGACAGAATCACTGGCAACTAACGGCCCAATTTCTCTTGTTGTTGAAAGGTGCAAATGTTCTGTGATATTTTTGGAAGAATAACTGACAGGGATACCAGTAAGGGATCAGACTGCTTATTTACTTGTTACATTGCAACCTACTTCACTAAAGCAAAGTATAATAGCAATGTCCTTGCTTGCTAAAAGCGAACATTTATCCTGTGGAGAAGTGAGATTCTGAAAATGTAGACATGAAGAATTCTAGACTGGTCTGCATAGGTTTCTAAGGACTTCAATTGTTTGCACATACCATACTCAGTTGGCATAGAATCATATTTCTGCATACTTTAAACACTAGGAATTATTCAATACGCTTTATCAAAATCATATGAATAATTCCATGATATATGGATTACTCTATATCCAGTAATAACAGCTACCAGATTCTTCAGAAAAAAGCATAATAGATCATTATGATGCACAGGGGAAATTTCTTCTTACTTTCAGGTTTGTTATTAATTAATCCTGACTTCTATATTCTCAGTGAATGTTTTTTATCCTTGTGAATGTCATAGCAAATTTCAGTGTTACCACATGTGAACATCTAATCAGAATTTACTGAATTATCTATCATGGTAACTTTATTTTTTTTAAGGTTGCCATCAAATTTGGAAAAAGGAGTATTTCTCCTTATTTTATTCATTATACTGAGTTCTTGTATTGGAGGTATCGATGGTAAACCGGGTGTATTTGTGCAGTCTTTAGCCATGTATTCTAATCCCTAAAAGTTCATTTGTTTCCAGAATGCAAAGTAAGACTACCCTAATTTTTAAAAGTCAGAGAAATAGAAGGGTTGGACATTTATAGATGTATTACTACTGAAATAATATTATAATTTCCAGTCTTCTGTTACTTTCTGCTATATTGCAGTTCACTTCATACAAGACACCAAAATTTTCTCTAAATGCTAAACTGAGATTTCTGTTAAAGGTTCAAAGTATCTGGCAAGGGCCAGTGAATCACACACTTCTGGGAGAAAGTTGACTGCTTGGTATTTGCATGCACAAATATCAATTTGTGATTACACAGGCTGTCACATTTGTGCTATTTCCCTACTGTTCCAGTAATGTGCAACAGATGCAGCTGTTTCTTCAAGCCCACCTGTGCATACTTAGTTTTTAGTTATTGTTAGTCTTCTGGATTCAATGCACCAATTATTTTATGCTTTGAATCCCTCCCTTCACCACTTTAATAATATAATATAAAATTTAAATATTAATCTAAATGTTATTAATCTAGACTTTATTAGTATTTAGACTATTTGCAATCCCTGTATGTCTTGCTGACAAATCTTGATTGTGATACATATTGTTAGTCTGGATATTTTCTTTCCAGTGATCATATATTTGCAACATTTCCAAATCACTACTATAAATGAGAAAACTATATTGCAAAAGATAAAGAGGAATGGTATAAATTAGTTTGATTATTCTATTCAGTAAATCTCATCCTGTAGGATTATCAGTTTTTAATTGCAAGACAGAATATATGAGGAATTTAAATCCTTGACTGTGCCATAATCATCCTTTCTTTTATTTTCTATAAATAAAGATTATTTTTTTTAATCAAAACTGGATACTTATTAGTGGAAAACATTATCACACTTTTCTCAGTGACCTAACACATTTTGGTATCACATCTTTTGTCATCAGTTCCTTCTCTTTAGGAATCAATATTCTGTTGCAGGCTCAGCAGATCTTTTCAGAATATGCATATATTACAATCCTGCTTCAATGTATGATGATACTACAAATAATACTGGAAATATTGTAAAAACTTTGACTGCGTTTTCCCATCTAGAATAAAAGTATTTTAGTGCAAGTACTGATATTCTGCCACAAGATGGCCTCTGTGCCTAAGAAAAACATAACGCCTGTCTTTCACGTGGTGAAATATATGTGAATGAAACACTGCCAAAAACCAAAGACCTAACTAAATGACTAAAAAGTAAATGACACTGTACAGTGTCATTAACATTAGTGCAAAGCAGCAAGAATTGTGGGCATTTCAGTAACATCTATACAACAAGAACAACTGCATTCAGTTTTCTCATCCCAGGAATTTGAGATTATTTTTCACATTAATTGAATGGTTAATTTGTACTAAATTTGCTTAAGTCAAAAGCTCTATTTTATTGGTAGCAAACACTAATCAAGTGACTAAATAAACCACGTATTTTATTAAAGGTTGGGAAAAGACTAGTAAGATAGGTTTTAAAATTAACAATTTTTAATACAACAATCATTTTCTCCTCTGAGGAGGTAAGCTTTAGCCCTGCTAGTTATTTTTCTCTTCTTGCAGTAATTCTTATTTGCAGTCTGAAACTGGTAACTATTCTTGCTGTGGCCCAGCAGAGCTGAGCTGGTTGGTGATGTATTTTTACTCTGTTCCTCTCCCTCCTCATTTCCCCCACCAATTCTGCTTCATCCTGGGGGTTTCCCCACTTGCTGCTTTGGGAAACCTTCACACCTTTTGTTCCTACTTCCACGTTATTTCATCTCCTGGAAGAGCATGGGTAACATTGAACACACATTTTCTCAGTTCACAAAAACATTTTACTCAAAAAGCATATTTTAAGTGCACATTTTTAAAAATATATATATATATGAGGAACACATACAAAACAAACAAGTTTATGCCTGCCTACTTTGTTTACTTTGTCTACCAGATGTGCACAGAAGCACCCTCCTTGTCTAGGTCTCTCTGACCCCAGGGACTTCTGGCAGGAGGAGGGAATATGAGGGGTTTCCCTTCATGTTAGGTCTCAACCAACAGGTGTATATACAGATACATTTTTCTTCTCTCTTTTTTTTTTTTTTTTTTTTCCAGACCAAAATGTGGCCTTCTGTGCAACACAACTATGACATGAGCAGCAATAAGATCTCTAAATGTAGCTCTTCAAGGCTAAAGTAAACTAAAATCAAGCTGCAGCAGAATCCAAACAGACCTTGTCAAAAAGGGATGAACAGTGGGTTGTCAATTGAGATGACTCTCAAGCCTTAAAGAAGGACTGATAACTGGTTGTCAATTGAGATGACTCTCAAGCCTTAAAGAAGGACTGATAACTGACTAATCTGCTTCTTTCCAAATGGCAAATGCCATTCACAGGCTGAAATGACTGAACCATTGCTTTGGAAAATCCAGCTTCTTATCTAGCATCAAAGCTGTCATTTGCTTTTCATTCAATCAAATCTTGTATCCTAAATGAAAGGGTTCCCTCGGTGAGATTTACACTCATTGAACTGTAATCAAACTGTAGGAAAGAATGTGGTCTGTATCACAGAATCACAGAATGTTAGGGATTGGAAGGGACCTCGAAAGATCATCCAGTCTAATCCCCCTGCTGGAGCAGGAACACCTAGATGAGGTCACACAGGAAGGCATCCAGGTGGGTTTTGAATGTCTCCAGAAGAGGAGACTCCACAGCCTCCTCGGGCAGCCTGTTCCAGACTCTGTCACCCCCACCATGAAGAAGTTTCTTCTCAAATTTAAATGGAACCTCCTGTGCTCCAGTTTATACCCATTGCCCCTTGTCCTACCGTTGGTTGTCACCGAGAAGAACTTGGCTCCATCCTTGTGACTCTCACCCTTTACATATTTATAAACATTAATGAGGTCACCCCTCAGTCTCCTCCAAGCTAAAGAGACCCAGCTCCCTCAGCCTTTCCTCGTAAGGGAGATGCTTCACTCCCTTAATCATCTTTGAGGCTCTATATGGGACAAATCTACTTCTGTGCTCTGTGTTTTCATTGTCTGTAAAAAATACACAGTACTGAGAGCAAAATCTGAGATTTATTGATTAGAATGGGTATGTTTCCTACTCCTAAATAACAGGTGATGCTGTGTATTGCTTCTGAACAGGGCAGGCAACTGTACAGAAAGCAGCTAAGATCAGAAGCCAGTTTCTCATAAAGAAATCAACTAGACAACTACAACTTGGCTGACTGAATAAAGAAGATAATTATTTAAATACTGAAGCAGAAAAAAAGAAAGGAAGAAACACAAGTATTCCTTTTCTGTCGTTGTTACAGCATAGGTTGCCACCAGTATCTGAGACTGATGAAGCACAAAGGTAAAAAGCAGATTTTGCATATTCAACATTTAAAATAAAAATTCTCTTAGTGAAACAGGGCTCAATAAACAGGATCAGTAAGCTGTTGAATACAACAGATCAGTTTAATTTAAAAAAAAAAAAAAAAGTCATTTAATCAATATCCCATCCAAGCCCCTTGCAAAAATAATTATTTTATCATTTCTATAGTACTGGGAGAAGTACCATTTTCATAGAAATAACTATGTGTAGCAAAGTCATCTTCAAGCACAAGAATGTCATCTTAAGAACTGCTCCCAAGTGAAGTGAAATGGCTGTAGTAGATGTTCCTTCTAGCTCTTCCCAACAACTCATTTCAGTGAATTTTAACTGCAGCGAGCTAAACCTGAATGGGCAGGGGCACTCAGGAACCTGGCAGAAAATAACCCAGTTGAAACCACTCCTTTATTTCCATAGAATCTTTTCTCTAAGGCACAACAAAAAGCCCTTGAGCATCTCTGATGAATCTCAGAAAAGGTGTCAGCCAAAGAAACACATTATCTGCAATTCCTCTAGTTCTAAGCAGTTGAGTAACTTGAATGTATGTATGAATAATGAATACCAGGTACCAGCCTGTTCTGAGACTCCTTCAAAGTCTCCTTTTTCATGGAGATGTTAGAATATTTTCTCTAATGACTGTGCCTACCCATTAAATATGCAATCATTTTCTATATATCAGTAGAAATCAAGTCTTTTCATGATGCTCTGCAATTATATTTAGGACATCTCCTAATAATACTTGATAGTATAGACATTTGGAAAAGAGCAAACACACCTCTTTCAGCTGTTCTGAAATTGAGTTGAATAATATTGTACAAAATTAATATTATGGAGCTGAAAAGAATTAATGATAAGTTTCCTTATGAATAGACATAATATTTTTCTTCAGAAAAAAGAAAAAAAAAGTCATTAATATGATTACTAGATAAACTCTAAAACAGAAAGTGCAACTTTAAGGTTGTTTCCTTGTATTATATTTCATCTTCTCCCAGGAAACACTAAATGGTCTTTCTCAGTCATCACAACAACATAATCTACAGAAAAAAAAAAAAATCCCAAACATTCCCTCTTCCAAATACCCAGCTCAGCTTTTGCAACAGCCTGTATCATTACAAGATTCTGACAAACTGAAAAACATTGCCTTAGTACTTCTATTACTTTATTAATGTCTTATTTTAATAAAACTTCATTTGTAATTTGGCAACTTGAAGACCTCCCATTGTTAATACAGACTAATATGAAAAGAATTTTCTCATATATTAAGTTAACAAAAGGCTTATAAATTAGTAATCTACTGTAATGTTGTAATAAATCATAGTAAAACTCACAAAAATACAGAGGCAGAGTCCACATTTCATCCTTTCTTCCTGAACAATGAAAGTATCATAAGAAAAATTATTCTATAATATGTTATGCAAGTGTAAGACTTTGTCCTTATCTATAGTTTAAATGAAAGGCAACATTTTGTCATTACTGTCGTAACCCTATTCTTAGTCTTTCAGTAAAAAAAATCATATGCTTTTGAACTCCTCACTACATGTATAAATTCTTCATATCACAGCAGGTACGTTGCCTCAACAGAAGATTTTTCCAAAGCCATGTACAGTTTCTTACATGCTTGGATCTCACTGACATTTTGTCCATTGAAAACCTAACACATCATTGTTCTTTTTAAGAGAAGGAATAGTTAAAAGATCACAGAAAAGGAGATGTCCAAAGGAAACTAAAAAAAGGCTTTTCTAGCCAGAGAAAAGGAAAATTGTGGATGACTTCAAAAAATTATATTCAGTTAGATAAACATAGTACTGATTCTTGAACATACACATAAATATAGATTAGGAATTAGAAGTACTTTCCTAATCATCACAACCTCCCAGCAGGATTAATAGAAGACAATATCTAAAACATTTTAGAATGCATTTTTTAAAGTTCATGGAAGATTTTATAAGTTCTCCAACAATGGAGAACTGAAGTCACAAGGAGAGGAATTCTCTGTCCATTCTCTGTTCCTGGATACACAGATATAGTCTGGACAGGAGTTATCAACATATCTTTTGTACCAGTTGCTCAATGCACCTCATCCTGCAAGTGGGCTATTGCTACTCTTTGTCATGAACCACACTGTTTAGATGCACAGGCACACATACAGACACCTAAACATGATAAGCAACTAGTAGTTCCAGTTCATGTCTAAAAAGACATTAAATTAACGTGATTTATGGTTTCATGGCTGGCAATAAACTGCTGTCAAGTCTTTTGTCTCTTTTCTTTTCCAGTGACTGGTAACCATGGCTACACTACATAATAAAGTTAATCAGTCCACAATGTTGTAATACAGAGTGTGTCTATCATAACTTATTTTGTTATGAAATCCCAAAAAGATGAAACTAGTAATTCAGGGTGAAACACAAACCAGCTACTAGTTAAAATTTTGCTTGTATTGTAATAAAAAATGCATGCTTTGTTGAATGGCATAATTTCTTTTCCTGAATAATTTATGACTGCCAGCCTGTACCATTGAAATGTTCATATTAATTTTAATGAGCTTGTCAAAGCCATTCTAGCCATTTTATGTTTAAAAGATTTAATTGTGGCAATATTTTAACCCCTTGCTTCTTTTTAATGACATAAAAATCTGTTTGATACAAAACAACTTTAAAATAGCTTTGTCTTTTTTTAATTTATAGATCAACATCTATAGTTCATTCAAATATTACTATATGATTCTCTATACTACATTTTAGATTTCCGTATCCATCTTAATTTGGGGGGAGGGGAAAATGTTTCAGTTGCAACTTTTTGGAGGTAGTATTTGCACTTATGTTACTGTGTTTTTCCATACTTTAAAGTCAAGTTAGCTAAATATTTTCATCTTTTCCTTGAATGTTTTCTTCCCTGCATTCATGCCAGGCCTCTTGGAACATCAGGTATTTACCTGCAGACCTTTTGCTATCTCTAGATACCTGGGCTGGCCCTGCCAAGAGCAAACTCAGGTATAAAAGACATGAAAACTCTGTTTAAGAACTATCATTAGTGGTTTTGTGTAAAAAAAATGTACAGAGCAGAAAACAAAAATACCATTACTGGTACACACAAAGTGACAGAAAAATGCATCCTTCAGCTGAAACGTGATCCAATTTCCATTAGGTTGCTCAGTTATTTTCCATGAGAATTGATCCATTTCTGTCAACTATTTCTGAACTACTTAAACATTTAAACAAATTACTTGTATATTTATTTTTCCAGGCATAAATGGAAAAAAATCGTCAAAAGCCCACAAAACCCACTAGATGTTGCTATATGGCTTGGCTGAGCTAAAAATCCATATCTAACACCTTAAAAAAGATGAGCTAATTTCTATTAATTCCTATTTTATCTATAAGAAGATTTTTTTTTTAATTTGACACATAAATTTGTGATGTTAGTCCATGATGATGATGATAAACAAATGTCTGGGATGTGAAGACTCATTCAGTAAATGGACATTCTGTTACCTAAAAATAGGTGAGCAAGATGAATATTCAAAAATTATATTATATAGAATATTAGTCTGAATTTTTTTAAGATTAATAAAGTTAAGAAGTTTAAATTAAGTGCAAGGAACCAGTATATTCTTAGATTAATTAATTAATATTGGAAAGTGATCACATAATTGATTAAAGCTACTTCAGTTTTAACAGGTTTGGTAACAGCTTGGTACAGGCTCCAATATGAGAAGTGGAAAACAACTCCAAATCTTTCTTACAGTAGTGGTTCAGTGTTGTGCTCAGCAATGGAATGTATTCAATAACGGAAGATTCCACCACCCATGGTCAGAGAAATGATCTAGAAATATCTGTGGGAGAAGAAGGACGGGATGTGGTTGCACTACCACACATCTGCAGTCCCCAGAAGCCACCAAAATGGTTGTTGTTACCATACAACCCACCAGTACTTTTTTTTTTAATTATATAATGTTGAAAATAGCTCTCAGAAGCTGCTTCCACTTGTGCTAAAGTTCAGCTACTGACTGTGAAACAGTACAGAATCTCTCAGTGACACAAAATAGAATGCTGATTCCTTGACAGAGAGTTTATTACAGTCTTCTACATGCCCGAGTCAGGGAGAATAGAGATTCCATGTAACAGAGAAAAATGCCTTGAGAACATGCTTTCACGAGGTGCTTCAACTATGCATATGCTGTGATGATTTTAAAATTAAAAAACGTATGATAGCATGCAATGGGATGGAAAGTATTCATTTTTTTCCTCTTTGCCACCATACTTTTACACTTCAATAAGGAGTTTAAAAAATATTGTGTCTCCACAGCTCTCTAAGTCCATCCCTAGGTTACAGGAGGGTTCCTTATTATAAAATAAAGTGGAGGAAAAGACATAGATATACAATGTTGCCATAAATGTCTGTATGATACGAAAGAAGGTGAATTTATATTTCACATTAATTTTAAACTTCAAATCAAGAAAAAAAATTAAATTAAAGAATGTTGTTCGCCCCTTTTCTCTGAAAAAAAAAAAAATAATTTATGTCTTAGTCTGCAACCTCTAAGTCAAAAAAGTTGAAGTGAAATCTTTCAGATGAGTTGGTAATCCACAGCAGAAGGCTTATTTGGGCAAATTTTACACTTGCGATATTTTTGTAGTCTGCTAAAGTACAATTTTTAACTTATTTTTTGTGCTTATAATTGATGCTGTGAGGGCTTCAAAATCTGTTGCAGACTTCCTTCTTTTACTATACTCATAATTAAGATGGGATAGCAGCCAATTTTATTTTCTGCAATGGGTTTCTCTTTGTAAGCTACATTTCCAACTTAATCACCAATGCCTGATGGATCTCAAATCCTACAAAACCTCTTTAAGTCTTACTAGATAGCCAGAATTACAGCAACTCCGAAAATGTGAAACAGGAGAGTGGTTTTGTGACTTGCTTTAAAACAAAACAACACTATTGATAGTTTGAGAAAACTGAAATTTAGAGATTGTGGAATTTGATGTTCCAGTGCACTGAAGACAGTCAGCAATTAAAGACCTAATTTCTGGACATTCTTTGTCTATCTGAGCCTCATGTTTGTAGGGGAGTGGTAATGAGGTGGAGCACAATCTCAGTCTGTAATGATTACTGGGGGTCTGGGCAAATTCCGTGTGCCTGTGCAAGTTCAAACCATATTTGTTTGCACTCCCATGATATTACTTTGAAACTTGAAAAATATAGTGTCTGCAAGAAGTAAACCAGCATTTTTATTTCTTTTACGTACTCATAGCACTCATGATAGTAAGAAAGGATCACTTTAGGACAGATATTTTTGTTAAGGGGAAGATGGCAAAAAATGAAAAAACCTAAACTATATTTGCCACAATAAGACTCTGACAGAGACAACAGTGAACCTCCACAGGCCTAAGATGTCCACATGAATAAGAATATCATCCAGGGTTATGTTAGGGGATGCTTCAGAGGCCACGCTTCAGAGGACAAACTGTATCACTAACAACTCTGCATTAGGAAAATATGTCATCACAGCATGCCACAGGAATTCTTTCCTGAAGCAGTACATTACGGCCACTGTCAGATTAGACCAGAGGGACATTGATCATATGTTGTGTGTCTGACATTCCTGAGTTTCAAAAAAAACTTATTGAAGCTGTAGGTTCAAACACACTAAAAACAAAGCTGAACTGCACTATGTTTGTACATCTTCTTACATACCCAGGCAAATACTCTCATTCAATTCAACATTTCTCATTAACTTTTATAAATATGTAAAGGGTGAGTGTCATGAGGATGGAGCCAGGCTCTTCTTGGTGACAACAAATGATAGGACAAGTGGCAATGGATATCAACTGGAACGCATGAGGTTTCACTTAAATATGAGAAGAAACTTCTTCTCAGTGAGGGTATCAGAGCACTGGAACAGGCTGCCCAGGGAGGCTGTGGAGTCTCCTTCTCTGGAGACATTCAAAACCCACCTGGATGCCTTCCTGTGTCCAGCTTCACCTAGGTGTCCTTGCTCCAGCAGGGGGATTGGACTAGAAGATCTTTCAAGGTCCCTTCCAATCCTTAACATTCTGTGATTCTGTGATTTCCCTCAGGGAAGTGGGACACTACTCATGGAATAAAGTTGTATATACTATCAGGTCTGTCTTTTAGCTTTTGGTCTTGCAACACCTGCACTGAATGATTTTTTTCTTTCCTGAACAGTTTGCCCACATTGCGCTTCACAGAACCACTACAAAAACAGCAGTTTGGTTTTACACATCAGGATTGCATAATACTGGATATGCTTTAAAACAACAGTGTAAAGACTAACAGTAAAACATTAACTTTGTAATATACCATACAAAAAAACCCACCCTGTAATTAAAGAAAGTGGATCAAGGAGCATCCACTGTAGAGTGCTAATGCAAAACTAGCCAGGCAATTATGTTTAGGAGAGCTCAGAAAAAGAGGAGTGTCCCCAAGAGAAAAGGAAGTGCTTAAGGGGTAATAATAGACTTGGAAAAAATCCCTAAGGCAAGAAGGAGAATAAATACAAATGAAGATGATGAAGCAAATGGAATGTGACAGGGAACAAAAGGAGAAAACCATCAAGGATCAAATTCTATTAAACACTTTCATTAATGTAGTAAAATACATAATAACTAATACACTCTTAGTACATGACACCAAGACAGGAAAGGTTAAGCAGAGCATCAGAATAAAAAAAAAAAAAAGACCTCAGAAAACGTATGATTAAATTCAACACAGATATTTGGGAAAGAGAAATAAAATACAAAACTTTAAGAATCGGATGAATATCTGATTGGGCATAAGAATTTAAATGTATATGCATTTTTTATTACTATTTTAATTTTTGAATGTGGAAAGGAAGGCTTTTAAATTTCAAATATTATTTATGGCAAGCAATTCTATTGCATTTTTATTCTAAACAACTCAAAAATGTCTCCTCTTTTGAGAAAAATGAACAAAGCATTTAGGGTAATAAGTTTCCTTGCTCATGCAGAAAATAACCTGCTTTATGGAAAATGACATAAGCAAGTCTAATTCTGCCTCCTTCTGATGGTAACAGCCTTATTTTGCATATCTTCAAATTCTCTTGTTCAAGCCAGTCTCAAAAAACAGCTGAAAGCTTCATGTAAACACTCATATTTACATGGCGGACAATTGTAAGCAGGTCAGCATATGACACTGTTGTCTATTACAAATGTTGTGCCTCTGAAACAAATTCATTCTTCCTGGTATTTTCTCTTTGAATACACAGCACCTTTAATGAAAACTGCCATGAAAAAAGCGTTCTCCAGATGGCAGTCCCATCCATGTACAATACCTCTTCCTACAACGGTTGTTCTTAACTTTCTGCCACTGCTATTTAAGGGTATAAACTAAAGCTTGTGTCTGGAGAACTGGTTACCCACTATTCTGCAGTATAAACACAGAATATTTCCATTTTGAACACTTGTAATCTCCCAGCACTGTCCCAATTACCCTGGATGCCAAGATTGGCATTGGAAAAAACTCACTGAGCAGGTCAACCTTCTGCTACTTAAGAGTATGTGATATAGCCTATCAGCCCTGCTTCTACACACAGAAAAGTATAACACCACCATTGACACACAGGTAGTTTTCCATGGCATGATGCTGCCACTTGGCTAGTTCTACGAACTTTATACTCTGGTTGAATTTAATAAGTTGCATGAATCGCTATGAGTCAGCAGCAGTTGCCTTCCATCTTCACACCGTGTTCAAACACTTGGTACTGGAACAAATCCTCCCTGTACACCAAATTCTGCCACCTTACAAAAAGGATGTTGAAGGTACATAGGAAAGATGATTCAAGATGCTTCATGGGTTATTCGATGATAAACAGTTCAGCTTGAACTGAAGTATTGAATTTTAACAGCCAAAAGTTCAATTAATATTTTCTTTCTTCCTAGTAGACAGTTTCCCTTTAAAAATTTTGCAGGGAAAAGATAAGAAAAAATATCTGTTAACCACTATATAGCTCTATTGCTATACAAAACATTCTATCAGGCATAGAGGTGCTACTCTGGATTCGGAATTTAGAAAGATTAACAGCCCTCCCCACCAACTTCTAAAAATAATTAAATGAAAAATAAAAACTTACCAAAGAAACTCACTCACTAATCAGATCTATATACAGGGGTTTTTATCTAGGACCATGTCCCTACCTGATATCACTCACTGGGCACCACTAGTAGCTGAAGATCTAACCCACAGCTCCTTTTCTTTGTAATACACTCTAAGTTTTGCTTCCTACATATAATTGTAGGTCCCTTGCATCTACAGCCTGATCGGAATCCTGCCTCTGCATGTGAGAAACTTCACTATCAACTTAATTTCCTATGACACCAAATCACTAAATATCAAGGAAGATTAACTACTAAAACATGAATATATGTAATTCTCAGTTTAAAATCATTAAGCGTCATTATCTTGGAGCACTCACATATTTTTCATCTTCACCCCAAGCACCTGTTCATATATATCTCTCAAAGATTTCATGAAATAAAAAATGCTCTTACTCAGTGAATACAAAGGTGATATAAAGTATTACATTTATTTCTTCCAAATAAAAGTCCAGCAAATCATTCCCCAGGTGGCAGTACCAAAAAAAAATGAACTTATTTTCCTAATTGGAGAAAATCATTATCACTAAAACAGTAGCAGCTTGACTAGTGATAACCACATGACAGAAGACGGATGCCCTTCATTCCTTTAATCACATGCTTAAGACCTATCTCAGAAAAATATCTGCTTTCAAGAGAATCTTCCAAAGGAAAGAAACTACTTAGAAAAGGATATTAAATATTCACTGATCTTTAAACAAAAAAACTTTCCACAAAGTTGTTGTTCAGAAAAAGAAACAATTATTCCAGAAACAGCAGCAAAGTTCCTGATAAGCTAATATACATTCAAATAAATTGAGACACTCTTTTCAAGAAGTCAGAGGACATCAATCTATAGACTCAATAATAAGTGTTTTACACTTATTTTACCCTTTCAGATCTTATAAATCATTTATAAAATCCAATACCACTCAGGGAAAGAGATGTATTAGACTCAGTCTTCTAATTAGAACCTCCGAACTTTGCAAAGACTTTCATTTATCCTATAGATATTGATTTTCCCACTGTGTCCAAAGGCTTCTCACTATTAAAAAATGCTTTGACTTCATTAAAATTAATGAAGTAATGTGATAAACAAAGCAAAATTTATCATATTTTATTATTAAAATGAAATCAAAGCAAAACAAAATCAGAAGCAGAAGTATAAATTGACTTGAATATCAGTTCTTCAACAATTTGAGGACCTAGGCTATACCAAGTTGGTTTATTAATTGGAAATAAAACAATACAATTGTTGGACTAAATTAATCCAAATAAGTACATAGAGGATAAAAATGTCCAGGTGACTTTCTTCTTCAATTTATGAATTTGTTCTTAATTTTGTTATTTACACAGGTGTGCCTTTGGTATTTTGCATGCTGGAAATGGATGTCTGCATACAAAAAAAATATAGAAAAATATTTTCTTGTATGCTGTAGGTGTGGAAAATATTGGAAAATCTTTTTTCAAATGTATAGCAGAGGCAACTATGTTCACTGAACTATATTTTGTAGGCAAAACATACCAGAGGCCTGACAATTTTTAGACAATTAAAATCAAATTTTCAAAATACGTTCTAGGTACCGAATGCATAAGGATATCAAACTATGTATAAAGTCCAATAGTGACAGCATAATAAACCTCAAATTCTTAGAAGAAAGATAGAAGGAGATAACAGCTAACCAAGATTCCCTTCATCCTCCATCCTCCTCTTACCCCCTTGCTTTAAGGCCAGTTGCTTTTTCTGGGAGGTGCATCTGAAAAAACGTTCAAGAGTAAGTTTAATTTGTAGTCTGTGCAGTAGGTGGGGCTCTTCCTCATGGAACATGTGCTTGCATAAAGGCTGCATAAATTTTAGTCATAGGCTCTTTCATATGACAACTTCCAGTACAACAATGTCAGAATCTGCAGGAATAAAGAATAAAGCCTGGACTGTATTCCTTTGTTAGGAGAAAAAAAAAAATGAATTTACTGTACTGAAGTATTGTAGAAAGATTTTTTTAGTATGAAAAGTTATCAGGGCTGTGACAATTCGGACTAAAGTAATTCGGAACCTGCTGGTCAAGTCTTTCACAAAATAAAACATGAGATAGGATATTATTCAATTCATTATTTTGTTCACACTATCATATCATTTTAGTGAACAGTATAAATGGGTATTTAAGCATCTATCTGGAATATTTAAAGCAGGGACGCAAACTCATTCTCACCGGGGGCCACATCAGCCTCACGGTTGCCTTCAAAGGGCTGAATGTAGTTTTAGGACTGTATAAATGTAGGAGTAGTTACATTTAAATGAGATGGATCATGAACTGGTTGGATGGCAGAGCTCCGAGGGTCATGATCAATGGTGCAGTCTGTTTGGAAGCCTGTAGTTAGTGGGATTCCACAGCAGTCAGTGCTAGGTCCAGTCCTGTTAAACCTGTTCATCTATGACCTGGATGAAGAGACTGAGTGCACTCTCAGCAAGTTTGCTGATGATATCAAACTTGATGGAAGGGCTGATGCACCAGAAGGCTGTACTGCCATTCAGCGAGAGCTGGACAGGCTGGAGCACTGAGCAGAGAAGAACTTAATGAAGGTTAACAAGGGCAAATGTAGAGTCCTGCACCTGGGGAGGAATGACCACAGACACTATTACAGGTTAGGGGTTGACCTAGTGGAAAGCAGCACTGCAGAGAAGGACTTGGGAGTTCTGGTTGACAACAGGTTGACCATGAGTCAACAATGTGCCCTTGTGGTCAAGAAGGTCAACGGTATCCTGGGGTGCATTAAGAAGAGTGTGACCAACAGGTCTAGGGAAGTCATCCTCTCCCTCTACACTGCCCTGGTGAGGCCGAATCTGGAGTACTGTGTCCAGTTCTGGGCTGCCCAGTTTAATAAGGACAAGGAGTCCAGCAGCAGGCTACGAAGATGATTAGGGGCCTAGAGCACCTTTCCTATGAACAGAGACTGAGAGAGCTGGGTCTGTTTAGCCTGGAAAAGAGAAAGCTGAGAGGGGATCTCATAAATGTTTATAAATATCTCAAGGGTAGATGTCAAGAGGATGGGCCTAGACTCCTTTCAGTGGTGCCCAATGATAGGATGAGGGGCAATATGCACAGGTTGAAGCATAGAAGGTTCCATTTGAATATGAGGAGAAACTTCTTTACTTTGAGGGTAACGGAACACTGCAACAGGCTGCCCAGAGAGGTTGTGGAGTCTCCTTCTCTGGAGACTCCACCTGGACCCACCTGGACACATTCCTGTGAGGTCTGCTCTAGGTGAACATGCTTTAGCAAGTGGATTGTTCTAGATGATCTCCAGAGGTCTCCTCCAACCCCAACCATTCTGTGATTCTATGATATGCAGGAGTAGTTACGTTTATACAGTCCTACCATCACATTTGGCCCTTTGAAGGCAACCGAGAGGCTGATGTGGCCCCAGTGAAAATGAGATTGACAGCCCTGATTTAGAGGAAAAAAATCACCTTGCATTATCATGGGTAAGATAATCCAAGTGTCATCAGTGGAAAGTCTCATATTGCCAGTATTAAGAGATTGTTGTAATTATATAAAGACTGATATGGGAATCAAGTAATAAGCAGCTAAAGGACGATAATGGAATTACTGCTAATCAACACGGGTACATGGAAAATAGATCTTGCCAAATTAAACTAGTATCATTTTTATGAAATTATATATTAATTTGATAAAAATCATCATGGCACATACTAATGGGATTAAAAGGTGAGTAACAAATCGATCTCAACATGTAATGTAAATAGGGAATATCACCAAGTGGCTCTTTTTCTTTCGTCACACTTTTCCAGGACTGATTTTACATTTATTTATATTTTTACAGAACTAGGCACAAAAACAATTCAGTGAATGCTGATAAATTTTATGTTTGGCTCAATGAGCGATCGAGGAAGGCAGGTGCAACCAGTGAAGGAAAAACTCAGTATGGTAATGTGTGCATTCAGGAGCAGAGAATAGAGGTCATTCTTACAAAACGAAAGAGTTTGAGGTTCCCTGGGCAGGACTCAGACAAGGGAGACACAACTCAAGTCTCTTCTCTTTTGCCATCAGCATGAACATCTGAGTATTTTCCCAGAGAACTCAACATACAGTGCACAAAAACAGATTACAGAAACACAAGTGGACCCTAATAACAGAAGGGGGTGCAATGGTGAGTGCCGAGGAAAGAGTTGCGGGGTAGTTTTGTGGGGCTGAGAGGCTGGAATCATACAACTGAATTGCTCCCACATCTAGTGGGAGATGCTGCTATAGTACTAAGCTGAGCTCAAAGCCCTGATTTTGAGTAAGTTACAGTTACAAGAATGACAGATGAAAGTACTAAAAGAATTACTCAAAGCAGTAGAAGACATAAAATGTGCTATAGAAAAAAAAAGCCTCAAGAAGTTCTGTTTTTTTAAGGGATGGAGATGAGTTAAGCAGCTACAAGAGTGCTTATACAGCTCTTAAGTTTAATTCACAACAGATGAACACAGAGAAATTCAGAGGAAAAAAAAAGGTCTTTGAAAGCGAGGATGGTTAACCCCTGGAACAACTACTGGGAAACACTACAGGGGAGTATCGTAGTGGGGCCTGGATGTTCCATATACAGAGAAAACTGTGATTTAGCTCCAAATTAACTATTGTGCCTGAAGGAATGTTCTGGAATCCTAATTCCAACATTACATAGAAAGTCATGAAGCCATAGTCTCTTCTGGCTATGAAGCCGTAGTCTCTTTGTCAGCCAAAGAAATACCTTGCTCTATATGAAGTTCTTAGGTGTAAATGTCATATTCTAGGCCAGAAAATATCCTAACCTCTCCATTTTATCCCAACTCATTTATGTGAGGTAATCCCATCCCAAATTGTGAGAAACTACTTTAGACTTTAGGTATAAGAATTAACAGAATAATATTTATGTCCACAAAAAGTATTTTCTTAGCTGTTTCATTGCAAGTCACTGCAACAAAATATGAATGTATTTAGACTGCATAGAATGTGCTTGCTTCAGCATATACTTTAGACTCAACATTATTCTAGCCTTTCCAAGTTCTTGTGAATAGTCAGCTATAATTTTTTTTGGTCTTTTTTTTCTATGTATATTGTAGAGCTACTTGTCACAGAAATAAGAAACAACTCTGAGGAACTTCGAGGTTTGTAGAGTATTTTCAGGTTATAAAGTAATAACAGAGTCTAGGAGGCAAATGTCTATTAATTAAAAAATGGAGTTTTAAAATAGCACGTTCAAGGTTTCATTTTCAGTTTTATATACTTATGTTCTATTGACTTTAAAAGGGAGTAAAACTTCTTGAAGGAAATAGGACTGGAAGGGACTTTCTGAAAGTGTGACATGTATCCTGTCACCTGTAAGCACTCCTACAGGGCTGAAACATCTCAGCAGAAAAAAAATAATTTGCAGTTCTACACCCACATCTGTATTCTGGAGGAACTGGACATGGAAACATATGGTGCAAATTCACTTCAAGGAAAGGAATATTAATTTTGTTTTGTTGAAGAAACAGCTTTGAAATTTTCTGTGACACTACTGTTTCCTTTTTTAAAAGGAAATAATAGTTTAATGGATAATTTTCTCTGTGTGACTCAATTTTACTTCCCCTTCTGTTTCACCACAGCTCAGTCCCTAGAACAGAGCAGAGCTAACAGTTTATTTTTCTCTGTAATGGTACTTCCCTGACATTTCCCCTCCTGTGGGAGGTGTCCTTGAGGATGTCCACAAGCAGTACCCACAAATACAATCTGGATCTATTTTTAAGGGGAAGTAGGCAAATACTCTCTTTTATACAAACACTTTGGCTTTTCTTAAACCGTTAGAATTATTATTCATGAATTAAGAAGTACAATCACAGTACAAGACAATATGCGGACTGGAAGACAACAACACTAGCACAGGATTTGTGGAATTTTCCAGCCATATGATATTACAGAAACAACTTTATCAAGAGCATGGAAACATGCTATTATAGAAAGTGAACCTATCACCAAACTGAGGTTGAGCCATGAGCCAATAAAACCGAAATTGTACAGCTTCTGCAACTTTGGGAGAGGCTCAGTAATATATACCACCAATAGTTAATCTGTTATTATTTTTGAAATTGGTGTAATAGAAATACCTAAAGGAACAGGAGCAAAAAACTTATTTTTCAAGTGTGCTTTGAAGGGGCAGCTTGCTTAGTATAAAAGACCATGATGTGATTTGAGAAATGTGGAGAAAAAAAAGAGAACTGCAAAAAGTTTTATAATCACAGAGATTTTGGGTGTCTACCATAATAAAAACTGTTCTGGAAAATGACAAACAATGCTATCACTCTATACGTCCCTCAAAGATGCACACACATACACAGAGCAGCAGTGATGGGCAGGACCTTGCCAGCTAGTGCTTGTCCCACCTTCCCTGGTGAGGGAGCAGGGCTGGGGTGGGGAGCCCAAAGCCCCCATCACCAGGGATGCTTGTGGTAACAGAGCAGAGCTATGCTCCAGCTGGGATATGAAATCAGGATCACCAGGGCACAGGCACAATATCACAGAAGCATAGCTCAGGCAGGGATCAACCACAAGAGCTTCAGCAGCCCTAAGTGAAGAAGGAGACCCAGCCCCAGCTCAGTCGTCTTTGAAAAGTTTCTTGCCGCAAGCCTCCAAGGATGCATCTTCTTGTTCTTTCTTTCAAAGCCTTCAGCTGCACTAGTAGTAAGTTTTCCCTGAGCTTAGGCAGCCAAACCCCTAGGAAGGTCAGTGGAAAAACAGGGCCCTGACACCCATCTCCTAGTGTGACTCATGACTCAGTACAAATGTTTTATTTGCTTTACAAAGGGGTGAGCAACTCTTCTGCCATTTTGCAATCTTTACCTTAGGCAGCTTGCCCAAGTAAGGATTGCATGGGAATTGCAGCATGCAGCTGTACCTGTCTCCTGTAAAAGATTTTCATTGATTTTCTTAACTCCTACCTTTTAATTTATTTTCTGGGCAATAGTATTTTTCTGAGTTCATGAGACTGATGACAGCAGTTAGATATTGAAAGTTTAGGGCCACGCACAGGACACCAAGTTCATTTAACATCTGTCATTTGGTTGTCATCAAAGGTCCTCATTTAGATAATGTTTCCATTAGCAGGTGGGATCTGAATACCAGAAGTAACATTGAATAGTTATAGTTTGGATTTATACCAGTGTTTGTCATGGAGATTCTCTCAGGTCTCTTCATTATAAGAGCTCGTCTTTTCGGTTGCCAAGCTTCAAATATCAGTGTGAGCTGATATGTTGCTTGTTAGAATATCCTCAAATAGTACTTTTCAGTGGCAGAAATCTATGTTCTCTAGCCAAGTTATTCAAGTAATTTTTTGCTATTGCAAAAATAACTGTAATTTTGAAGAATTTAGAGAATAACACATATTTTGATGACCTTTCCTTTGAAGTCTGGTATTACTATGTTTCAGAGGAAGGAACTCAAATGTTTGGAGTTCTGTCTTGGACACAAAATAGTAAATTTCTGTTCCAATCAAAATGGTAATGTGGTAAAAAATTCCATGTGATACAAAATGTGTGAGAAATGAAATCAAAAAGGGAAATGCGTGTGGTTAACTGGCAGCTGGAATCAATGTTTAAAGCTGTGTGGAACCCAAGAACAGGCCCAAAGCATCCAGTTTAGCTGGGTGTACTTAGTTGTAAGGAGGATACTGTCTACTGTTGCTTAGTGGTTCTTAGCTGATCTAGTAATATCATACTAAAAGAGGGGAACTGTAAACAACCACACAGGGACAGAAACTGTCAAAATTGTTTGGGAGAAGTAGCAGACTGGAGTGTTTCTGGCAATGAGTAAATTCTTTCATTGCACCATTAGGAGTAGGGGACCCTATGAGGTAGGAGTTTGCTGGAAAAGCACAACAAAGCCATTGGTTAAAAATGTTATATTGGCAATTTTGTATCAGAGAGTGGTTCTGACATGGTGCTGAGCAGTTTATTTAGACTAGACTGTTCTAGGTTGTGTTCATTCTGTGTTGCCCAAATGACACCCATAGTTAAGTTTGTAGAATTGCTCAAAAGCCAGAAATCCACCTGAAACCAAAGAGTTTTCCATTTTGGACTTAGAAAATACACATAGCCTGAAAAAAAATCTCTAGTATTCCTTCACCAAGTAGATTTGGCACTAGTGCCTTTTCATCTCTGATCCACAGCCAAAAAATACCTTCTTTCTTTACCACTGTATGTGATTATTCTAGAAATACACATTGTTTAGTGAAGTCAGTCATAGAAAAGGAAACTAATGATAACTATGTTAGAGGCAGATTTTGAACAATATATGATAAATAAAGCATGAGATCATATGCTATAAAATGAATAAGCTGACCTATAGAATAGCTGCTTGCTAATGGACAACGGAACTACGAACAAGTACATTGCAAAAATAGAAAGCATTCTTTCAAAAACAATATTATAATTCATACTTTCAATGTTGGCTTGTGCTAAGGTCTTAATGATGGAACTTGCCAGTTCTGGCACAGCTTTACTGTGCAACCACCTCTTCCAACAGTTTGTTTAATGCAAATGCTATTTGAACAAGATACAGCACATTTACAGCTTTATTCTACCTGTTGTGATTATTTTAATTAAGTTAATACACTGGGGGAGGAGTGGATGAAGCAATCAGTGGATTTTGATCACATTTCTGTTTGTTCTGACAGACAGCTCAGCTGCTGACAGCTTTGTTGACTTGGGTTCAAATAGTCTAGCATTACTTAAGGTAGGAGGTCTGACTTTGGCCCAGATTAATGACAAATAGGGTATGCTCAAGTATAATAATTAGGAAATTACAAGGAACTAAAAGATTAAGATACAGAGAAGCTATTACCAAGCACCAGACAAATTCCTTCTCTGTTTAGCTAGATATTACCAGCAATTTATAGCTGGATTTTGAGTTTCACAGTACCCCATCCCATTTTTACAGGGATTTTTTTTTTTACAGGGATTACAATTAAACCACATACACATGCACATTTTCCAATACATTTTTTTGAAGATCTCTATGATACTCCTGCCTAAAAATCAGAATTGAAAAAGAATTGCTTATAAATGCCCAGAGCAGCACTTTGGGGAAGAACTTTTACAGCAGTGTGTACACAGTTTTATACAGCAGCCAAAACCTCCAAGAGCAAAAGCACAAAGAAATAGAAAGTGCCCTGCAACAGAAGAAGTTGAACACATTTAATCCAAACTTTCCAATGTTATTTTCTCTCAAGTGATTAACCATATTCCTTTGAAGGTGCTGGAAATCATGCAGAAGATGAGCCCCAGAGTGATCTACTGGTATCCTGAGCTTCAAACCTACATGTATACCAGCTGCCTGAACCACATAATTTTTCCCAGCAGCAAGTACAAATGTGATATTTGAAGACTATTTCTAACTCTAAACTTGTAGCAGAACAACATATGACAGCACACCTCTAAGGATCTAAACAAGCATCTGCTATACTTTGTGAAAAAACAGTACACAGATGCTGGAAATCATCTGGGAGGTGTGATTCACAGTTGATCAACTAAAATAGGAATCAGCCCATAGGGAAAAATAGAAAAGTGTTTTTTCCAGAGAAACTTCTCAGAAACTACAGCAAAAAGAGTTTGCTTTCTGTTCCAATGAGCACTGATACCTAATTTGAGATTCTTAGTTTATTTAAGATGGAATATCTAGTTATTTCTATTCAATAAGAGAAAATATAGTTTGTCTGATAAATTAAGGACTGCCAAAGCCACATTTGTTACCTGAACTAGAAAATAACCAAAAGATACTCAATTCAGTTGTCCAGTAAAGCTGTTAGCCTAACACAAAAATATAGCTAGATTGTCATAATTTATATCTAAAAAGGTTTATACATTTTTATTATTTTGTTCTTTTTTCATAGCTAGAATCCAAACACCATCCCTCTTTCTTCTACCCAACAACAACCACACTCACTCTTTAAAGAGGACATGACTTCCTCAGTCTTTGATAGATGTCCCAACCTGCATAGATATCCTCTAACTGCATTCAAATAATTTCATCTATTCTCTAAGCATCCTACAGTAAGTTTCATCAGGCCAAGACTATTTAAAACTGCCTGACTTCAATTAGATTTTTCCTGGTGCTGCTAAATACTTCACCTGTTTGAAATATCTGAGCCTTCTTTTTTTTGCAGTTGCATCTCAGCAGTAGTCACTCCATGACTAATTAGCACACAGAGATGCTCGCAGCTGCTGCACTTTGCTGGGAGGCTTTGATGGCAAGGCTGTTCCTCAGTGTTCTGCCAGTACACCACCTTGTACTTTGGAACTCTATACTCATTGCCTGAGTTGTATTATTTCTATTTTCTCCAGTTCTTCTTGACAGTGGTGTTTTATTAGTGGTATTTGTCATTAGTCTCATTCCAATTATTCTATTCTATTCTATTCTATTCTATTCTATTCTATTCTATTCTATTCTATTCTATTCTATTCTATTCTATTCTATTCTATTCTATTCTATTCTATTCTATTCTGGAGTCATCAGTAGAAATGTTAAGCAAGATCATTATTCAGAATGGATACTGGTGTCACCTTTGTGATGGTGACAGAATAGTGCAAGAAGTGCCTGAGTTCTCAGCAATTTGCATGTTTGATTCATCTGTGTGTGTGTTAGCCTTTGCTATTGTCCACAGCACAACCTATTTACTCCTCTGCCTGCCAGCTGCACAGTTGCCGAGGTTTGATGTGAGATGGTTGCTGAATCAGACAGTCAAAAGCTGAAAGTCAATACGAAATGTGCCTTAAGACCTGCCTTTTGGCAATGCCATATCACTATTTACCTACTGACCTTTAAAGAGGACAAAATTTGATGGTGCTTTGCCCCTCTGCTCCCATGGCTGCAGCCACTATGAGTTCTTGTAAATTATGCCATTTACTCAATTTCTTTGTTTTATTGGATCAGATAAGTCTTTCTGAAATGGGCTGGGAGTTCATATAAGCAAAGATCAGTACCAGGTGTGCAGACTATTCCCTTCCTGGATCTGCTGGCTCTCCTATAAATGTGTGGCTGGTTTTTGTTTTGTTTTGTTTTGTTTTCCTTTGAAAAGCAGATTTGAGGCACTTAGCCTATTCACTGGAGAAAGAAGATTAACAGCCCTGAACCCTATCCCCTATTCTGGATTTTATAACTTCACAATGAGGCTGATGCTTCACTACCCTTAGTTGCTAGGAAGCTGACTTATTTGTTTGTATCCTACACAACACCTGTCAGTTTGGACACTCTTTGGGTAGCAGGAATAGGACTCTGGCACTGAATGTGAATAGCTTATTTTTATTTTAATATGAAGTAGAAAAACCTTTTTTAATTTTAGTATATTGGCAATATGTAATTCTCCTTGAATCTTGTCAGTTCTAGGATGACCTCTGAGACAGTGGTTTTTCTCTGATCAGAAGATTTTTCTGATCCATTTATTCTATCAGCTTAATTGTTTGGGACTTCATCATCTTGGACCCAATTATATGAGTTCTCTCCACATCACTTTTGCTTGTGATGCTGACTCCTCATAGTTTTATCCCTTTTCAGTCTTGTAGAGCTTCTTTAACTAGTTGATTCTATTAATTAGCTCCCTTAATGAATGAAAGATTGCCTTTTGAAATTGAGAACCTCATAGAATAGGTATACGGATAAGTATAAATTATGCACTGAAATCCAGCATGTCAGCTGCTCCACAGTAACCACCTGTGCAGTTCTTTGTGCCTGCCTAATCCCTCACTAAAAGAAGAGCAAACTCATCTGACTTTACAAACAGTGTGACCATACATACAACAGACTACTTCGCAAGTTTTCACTTCATTCCACCCTAATTCGTGTCGCAGATTTAAAAATATTCTTTCATTTACTGTTCCAAAGTAATTAATTTAGATCAACTCATAATCATATTCATATAATCCTTTGATGTTGTCCATTCATTGGATTAAGTGATATTTAATGGTGAGTTTTGCTAGAACAGTCATCAGTATCTACACCTACTATAATATTACTCATTCTACTATCTATGCAATGCTGTCACATCATAAAAATCCCTGATAAAATTTCTCAAAGAGAACTACAGAATCATTTATTATGAGGCATCGGAATACCACAAAAAATCCTCAGGTTTAGCTAAAATTCTTATCAATCCTGTGCTAAAATCATATTAACCTGAAAAGATCTTTCTTTATCCCTTTCTTCCTTATTTCTTCAGTAGATTGTTACAGTGTTCTTAACTCAACATCAGCTTTATTTTTCATCTTTCCTTCCCGTGGATGGAGGGCTTTAAAAGTAAGAATGATGATTATCATTCTGTCACATTTTAGTTACTCCTTTAATAAATTGCTTGATGTCCTGCAGTATTTCAAATTCTTCTATGTTGTTTCTTGGGGGAACAATTTCATTAAGGTGTAATCCATTTAATCCATTGTTTTCATCAATATGAATACCTTTTTTGCTGTTATCTGGCCACCTACTCAGGGAAATCACTCATTTGGGTTTTTCGTGTAGTGTTTTTTTGGTTTTTTACCAACTTTTCTCTCACAGTAGACCTCAATTTCTTTAATCTGATGCAATTACTCAGGCTTTCTGTGCTTTCTGTGTTTACCTAAACCAGGAGCAAGTGTAACATTCAGCTGAACTTGAGGAGCAGTGTTTAAATCCACTTAGTACTGTAAAGATTTAAAATTATTACAGAAGCCTTAGAGCACGATAAAAAAAAAAAAAAAAATCAAAGTCAAAGTGAATATTGGTTAATTTCAAAAAATTAAGACACTTTGAATCTAAAATAACATTAATATGACGCATAATGATTATCTGTCAGAGTGAAAGATTACCAGCCAAATCTGTGATTCAATTATAACATTATTTCATTTGTATATATAGAAAAGGCAGTTGAAAACAGCCTTTTGGTGGCTCATGAATACTGGAGCAATATTTTTTATTACCACTAGGTGTCACCTTCATAACTCTTGAATGAACAACAAATTTAACAAGTTTAAAAGGGAACTATTAGATAGCATCACTCCCTGCATTTTCCTGAACTTTCTATGTCAATTTCTCTAGTTAATTTATTTAATCTGATATGAAAATTTAATTAGCTATGTATTAGATCTTCCCAGACATCTAAAATAATAATTTATTTAGTTTAGCTGCTGTTTCTGCTTTTGAAATTTTAGAAGAAAACTACAATTTCCTTCAATGTGCTAGTAATTTAAATTTGTACAATAGCTGTCATATAAACTTTGTGAATAATTGCAATTACTCCAAATTTAAGTATTGACGAGGTAATACTGCTAATATTTCTGCCCTTTGGCTAATCCTTTGTGCATTTATAGAAACAAAACTCAGAATATTTTTAGATATAGCTTTGACTATTGTTCTTTTTTATAAAAATTTCAGCAGTAATCCTTTTTTCAATACACTCATTATACAAATTCATAGGCTTACATGCTCAGACTCACTGCAAGCTGGACCAGGGAACAGAGAACTGCAGCAGTTTCACCCCGTAAGGCTACAGAATTCAGCAACCCCTAACAACTATAAAATCACAAAAACGTGGCTAACTGAAGGCCTAAGCCAGTGTCAGTCAATAGAAACATTCCTATGAGCTTCAGCAGACTTTGAATAAACCGTAGCTGAAGTAACAAATAATTTTAGTTTATTTAAGATCATGGAAGAGCCTAAATAATTTCTTAAGAAAACCTATCCAAATAGATGCGCAGTTTAAAAACTGAAATTTTAATCTAAACCAGAAAGAAAAGTATATCAGGATAGTGGCTGCTGTTGAAAAACTGTTAAAGGAAATGTGAAATATGCAGAACTATTTTCAGGGAAGGCCTTGATCTTAAGTGGTCCTATTACTACAAATTTAGTGGGAAAAAAAGAGTTAAATTGTAAATTCTTTCCTGTGATTTCTCACTCAAAAAAATGCAAGCAAGAAATGTTTTGAAGAATTTAAATGTTCCTGGTTTTACTATAAGCATAGCTTGCTAATTTTCTCACTTCATACTTTGTAAAATTATCAGCTACAGCGATACTTTTAACAAATCACTTATAGGTATAGCATTTCTCATCAATTTTAATGAGCTGGTGTGATTTTATAATTGCCTTGTAATCACTGATGTGGTAAATATCACTACTGCATTGCATTTCTACCTGGTAAATGAAGTTCAATTACTTAGGAAAACATTTACTGTGACTGCCTGTTTTCTAAAGCACAAAGGATTATCTTTTCACATGTACAGAAGTAAAACCAATTTATTACGAGGACACTTACCTTTAAAAAATCCCAACATCATTTATGTCAGGAGGTGTCACTTCATAAAAATTTGCCCCCAAATTTGACTAAAGTCTCTGAGAGTAAACACAGACAAAACAGTATCTATAACAAAATAGTTGCGCATTAATACTGCATAGTTTTAGTCAAACCACTCAAGAACAACTTTCAAACAAAAAGAGGCAACAAGGACTGTGAAAGAGGAAACTACTCAAGTTTGTTTTGTTAATCACCTGCCATCAATGCATTTTAGCTTTTTGGGTTTTTTTAAACAACTACTTCAAAATACTCAATTATAAGCTTTCCTTAATTATTCATGTACCTTGGGTAACACTCCAGGGTGACTGAGATCCTTAAATGCACTGACAAAGACTTCAGGAAAATTAAATGAAACTGACAGTTTTTCCTTAAGTGATCATCTAAATTTAACCACAAAGGTCATTTAGCAATACACATATTTGTACAGTGATACATAGACAAGAGGCAGTTAATTCATAGATTAGTACCCAGTTTTGAAATTTGGCTGACAAAGTAACTATTGCTAATTGATAAAGTACTAAAAGAAAATAACTGCTCTTGTTGTGATATTGTTATTTCTCTGCTCTTTAACAGAAGAGTTAAAAATTCAGTGCACAGCAAGACCTTTTTTGTTAAAGCATGATGGTTTGTAAGGAGCTCCTTCTGGTGAGAAACCTCCAATAAGTCTCAGACTGCACTGTGTGAAACTGTCTTTAAAAGGACATAACCTTTTAATTTTCCCCCAATACATACGCACTGCATTCCTGTAGGTTTCAATGTACACTGTTAATATGTTATATATTACCAATCAATACAAAAAGAGCAAACTGGTAGATTAAAATGGTGCATGCTCAAGTTCCTCGCATTTATTTTACAGGGTTATTTTGGAATAGGTGCAGTCTGGTTCTCGGGTCAAATGTCTCTACCACAATCGTGGTTCGAAAATTTCAAAAGCCACAGACCTTCATTTTGTGACTGCAGGCTGCTGGGGCTGGAAATACCCCGTCCATCAACTATTAAAGTATCAAAATAATGTTAACTGTAAAGTTAGGAATATTTTTGTTTTCACATAGGCAAAATCAGTCCTCTTACCTTTGAAGATGACACATAATGTGGAATTATAGAACTGTGAAG
The DNA here is from genome assembly GCF_964273445.1 of Streptopelia decaocto. Classification (NCBI taxonomy): domain Eukaryota; kingdom Metazoa; phylum Chordata; class Aves; order Columbiformes; family Columbidae; genus Streptopelia; species Streptopelia decaocto. Next base: position 54,961,763 of record NC_138658.1, on the reverse strand, counting down.
CCACTAAGCACTAAGGTACCAAGCTCCTATGAAATTATCACAGATTGTCTTAGCTTATTAAAATTTGGAAAAGTACGGGTTGTATCTTAGCTTTGGTGAAACTCACTGGAGAAATATACGACATTTGCATTACAATTCAAGCATGTCTGTCAGCTTTTCACAGGCTGAAACTGTTCAGATCCTTGGTTGTAATTCAGACCATATACACTATGAATAATGGAGAGCTGTCAGGAGAGGAAGAGATAATTGAATATTCTCATGTAAAATACTTGTATACTAAATTTTCCTAAATGAAATTTTTATTATTGTGTTCTGTCTTTGTGAATAGAACTGTCCAATGAACACTTTTTCTTTTAAATGAAAGAATTAAAAGAAAAATTAAAAGGAGCAACCTCCTCTCTTAATAAGTAACAGTGAAAATTGCTATTGTATAAAAAAAATAAAATTTTTGATTCATTTATTTCTGTATGGTTTACTAAGTGCAAACATGAATGTCATATATCATTCAGATTGCCATTTTTAAGTTTTGATAGCAAAGAAACTTAAAACATCTTGGAAGGATACTGCTCCAGAAAATAAATTTCAACTTCAGTTCTTTCTAGTGTGAAGAAAGATCAGCCTGCACTTGAAGACTGAAATTTTCCACAGCTTTACATCAAGTGTGCATTTGTGGAAAAAGGAGGCGGAACATCTCATTAACTCCGAATTGTGGAGGGAATTCAGGAAAAAGAGGAAAACCATTAAAGGGCTGGAGGATTTGATTTGGATATTTAAGAAGAAACAATAGGCATGTGTGTCTTTGCTGAACAAAGGACCAGGTAGGAAAGATTGCATTTAATATCTTTGATGGTCAAGACCTCGAGAAGTTTTACTATTTAAGGTGTATCACCAGGCTTAGATATAATAACTTCAGAGCTAAGTTTTGATTTTCTAGATACGTAAAAATAATCTGTCAATAAAATGTCCAATAAATTACTTTTTAGGCCCAAATATCCACTCACATTGCAACTTGGAAGACTGGCAGCTAAGACTTGCTTATATTTCCTAGTGAACACCATATCCATTATCTGAGACATTTTAAAACCACAATTTGCTACTGACAATAGGAGCTATACTTTAGGGCAGTCTTTTGCCCTTTAAAGGATGAACTCATGTCAGCCCTATTCAGCACTTTTAGTATTTGTTAAGTCTATCTTTTTTCTTTCTTAGGATAAGGTCTATCCATGCTATTGCCAGCAAAGATTCAAAGGAGTCCATAGTGGCTTGTTACCTTCTCGAGCAAATGTGTCCATCCAATAAAGCACTCTGCATCTGTACTCCTGTCAAACAGTGGGATTAGATAGAAGCCAAGCACAAGCTGATGGTTCACATCTACTGCTCCCCTACTTCATCCAAGTAGTAATCCAGATACCATCATCTGCTGCTTCTCTTCTTCCCTTCATGCACAGAAATCAGTCAGGCTTTGTTGTGCTTCAGGCATGAAAGGCAGAGCAATTTTTTTTTTTTTTTTTTTATTGTAATACCTATATATTAAAATAGTCTCTTCAAAATCTATTCCTGAATTTAGCTGTATTTCTTCCTAAGTAATTCTTGAAACTCGGGTTACAACTCCAATGAATCCGTGCTGGCACAGTCAAAGCATGCCAGCATTTGTACCCAGCAGAACAGTCACACATATTGAGCTCCCAGCTGCAGGGACAAGGTTTTCTTACATTCAGGCACACAAGCTGTACAGAACCTACACAGGGAAGCATGTAGAAGAGACATAACACTTAAATCTATTCCAAGATGACTTAGCCACTATGGCTTCAGGTTACCTTTTCCCCTTCAAATGTAAACTTAGATTTTCATACCCTCACATAATTTGTTTCTTGTAGCAAACATCAAGTAGGTTTTACAAGAGTGTTGCGAATATAAAATATTATCCACTAAACCATAATGATTGCTCATCTGTAGGACATAAACACTACCAAGTAAATTATTACTTCAGCCTCAAGATCTTTCCTTGGTCATCCAACAAATTATTTACACAGTGTTTTTTACACACTAGTCTCTGGCTTTATAGGCACTGCTGAAATAATGCATTTTAAAAAGTTGTTATATCGGTATGTAAATACAGCAAACAGGGATCAGCTGATTGAAAAATGCATAAATAAGAAAGACCTGAGAGTGGCTTTTCATTAGTCTTTTCTCAGTAATTTTTATTTTAGAATAGAATAGAATAGAATAGAATAGAATAGAATAGAATAGAATAGAATAGAATAGAATAGAATAGAATAGAATAGAATAGAATAGAATAGAATAGAATAGAATAGAATAGAATAGAATAGAATAGAATAGAATAGAACAAAAAGAACACTTTTCTTGAAATTAGGAAGGTAGCAGGAGCTTTCTTTTCAGGCTTGTTGGGTCTCACAGCATAGAGACAGATTCCTGATTATGAGCAAACTGGGACATCTGAACTTGAGCAAGCAAAACACTTTTATGTAACAAATCTGTTGATTCCATCAAATGTTGAAATAATTTTTGGTGTATACTAAAAATGAAATGACAGAATGCAAATGCTGATTTTACTCCATTAAATTCTACAAAGGCAGACCTACATGCATTTTAACTTCTGTAGCCAGCACAAATAAAAAATGAGCTTTAAAAGGAAAGATAAGGGTTTAATAGTCATAAATCTCTGAAAGCATTTAGTGGCATCCAGGTGTTCGTATTGCAAAAAGCCTTTAATAGATGAGATAAGAAAATGCTCTTTCAAAATATATAAAAAGCCATTATAAGAATAGAGTAGACATATATGCAGGCAGGAAACCATATCTTGAAAAACAGAAAATAGTTCAAAGTATATATTATGGGGTAAATTATATCTATTTAATCCTAAAGAGAAATAAGAGATTTTTCCAGCCTCCTACCTCATATTTTAAAAACAATTTAGGCAAAACTATTTTACATCATCCAAAAATTATTTTGTATGTTTGAATACAGAAAGCATTTCATCATAATATTATGAGACTAAATTCACTGGTGATGTATTCATAATGTAAAATATGCGCTTACATTGTGTAATGTGACATTCAGTGGTAAGTGAAGGAAACAGCAGCAATGAGAAGAACGTAAAGAGTATAAGGCCACTTGCTTCAGTTCAAACCCCATTAAGTGTGTCTGTTGCATTAACTGAAGTCAACAGCAACACTCAGATGTTCATTTTTAACTCACAGTATCTTTTAATTTGACTGCTGTCTTGCTTGCTCACGTGATTCTGCCATCAGTAAAATTAAAGTTGTGAAGTTTTCATGTTTTCACAATAAATATTTCTGTTCATCTTCTGCATCACTCCTGAAGGTAACATTTCCATCAGCCTCCTTAGAGAAGCAACAGAAAAAAAAAATCTTTTTTTCCACAGATGCTCAAGAAGTAATGCAATTTATATCTTAAATCCTGGAATTCTGCATCTTCCTTACTTCATCTGAAGAGTCTTAAAATCTCTTATTAGATTAGAAAGATTCAGATTCCTTCCCCACTATTAATTTCCACTGGAACATCCTATCACCAGAGCTGCTACTACTTCAAGGCTTCTGTCCAGCTTAGAACATGGGTTTGGTCCCCCAATCTTTTGAGACTTCTGCATATTTTTCAGCTTTGGTTCATCTGATAAACTAATTGCCCTCAATATTTTTTCATCTGGTTCCCTTTCTGGCCAGCTGATCATCTGAATCATCTTGTTCACAGGTATTCAAACAGTGTTACTGAACCCAGAAGAGATTGTAGATCCCTAATAGCAAGACCAAATTAACCCTTTTTTTGTAGTTTTGATGTCTCATTCTACAATAAGCTTGGCTGATTTATAATAGCTGAAGATTTGTCCTGCAGCATCATTAAAAGCTCTGCAGAAATTCAGGCTACTTACAGTCTGCTGTTTTTTATGACTACTGAATTCATCCATAAACTTTGATGTCCTACATTTCCCATCCAAGTCTGAGGTACCAACTGATTACTGGAATTACATCTGCCACCATTCACACCCCAAACCCCAAAGTCTCAGACTCAAAGAAATTATTGGTATTTTGTTATTTGGTCTTTCAAGTATTAGATTTTCTGGTGTATTTGCAAGGAAGAAAATATTTACAAACTGATGACCTGTTATTTCCAGTGAATGAGTAGCTGCAAGATAGGTGGTGGAGTGCAAGTTATGATTTTTACAGCAAGCAACATTTAGATAAGATTTAAAAACTGTCCTTGGAAGACAGATTTTAGATCGTGGACTTGAATTTAAGAGTGACCTGTCCACTAGGTTACTAGCTGGAGGTCCTTTATCCAAGCTCTCATTTTGGCCCTATTTCTTTGCTGCACTATGTTATTTATATTGACTACCACAGGCCTGTCACTACCATCCTTCAAGTGAGAAACAAGTCCACTATTTATAATTCCAATCCAGAGAGAATTTCTTTAAAAAAGTATATCTTGTTCTTCATTTCTAGCTGGAGCCTCCCACATCCTTTTTCCAAAAGAAGGTTTCCTTAAGTTTTAGATATTTCTGGGGAGAGAGTGAAAGAAAAAGGTAAACCACATCTGTTTCCCATAGAAACTGACTGTTGCCACTTTCAAAGGATGAATGAAAAGTAAAATGAACAAAGTAAATTTTAAAAAAATATAAAACAATCAAATAAGAATGAGATCCTATGAATAGTTTTGCATTTCTCTTTTACAGTAACTTCAGTTACATGTCTTTCATGTTTAATTTAGTAGTATAGATTTTTTGTTTTAATCCTCTACAGATAGAATTCTTATTGTGTTTTAAATGTTTCATCCCTGTGCATTTAAGCCAATGTTCTCTTCTGCCTCTGATTCTACAAAAGAATTAGAATTTTTTTTATTTTTTTTTTTTTTTTAAATCTCTTCCATCACTTTATCACTGTTTCTTCAATTAAGTTTCTTCCTGCTCACTTACCTGGATTTTGCAGTGGAGAATTTACACTAATTACTTTAAACTGAAATTATTTACTGTAGCTAGAGTAGGATGTCAACCACTTCCACGCCTTGTGGTGGTGAATCCAATCCTCAGTAGGTGCAACAGCAATGAATGTGTCTGAACTTATGGGACCTATAATTCTTTCATTCTTTGCTCAGATATAGAAACTGAAACATTCTGGAAGAAAAGAAGATAACGTGTAGCGAATGCTTGATAGTTAAGCAGGAAGGAGAGAGAAAACTGAAAATGTATGTGATGAAGCAGCAGAATAACAGAGAGGAATTAAAAGTCTTCCAGAGAGAAGGAAACTTTAAATGTTTCCTACATATCAATCAGTGTAGATGTTTCTGATCCCTCACAGAAAGACTGCTGCAAATAGCTCTAAAACGTCATAACATTGTCTTCTGTGTGGACTCCTCTATATGTCTTGAAAGTTCCAAATCCTAGCTACAAAGCAAAACTGGAAATACATTGAGAACCATGTAGATGCAGAGAAAAAGTTTTAGAGAAAGGGACAGTAAATTATCTCATTTTACATTGCTTTCACAAGTAACTGAAATTCACAAAATCAAAAATGAAAGTTACATTGGAAGGCTGTTTCTGATTAAAAGCCATTTTATTTCTAAGTGTATTGAGATTATTTCTGACAATATTAAGATAACAGTTCTACCCATTGATTTATGGTAGATTAGATGGGATCACTGTGATCATTTAATCTAATTTTATATAAAATAAGCCAGAGAATGTCTACTCATCAGTGGACAGATTAATGATCAGTCAAATAGCTCTTGACCAAGAAGAATTAATTACTGTTATGGTTGGAGAACTTTCCCATTGACCGATTTATTAAGTAATTTCCACCTTTCATCTAGTTAAATTACTGAAAAAGAAACTCACTTCTGAAGTTGATCAAAATTAGCAGTCAACCTTAGAAACCTAGTTTACCATTATTTCAGCCTAATGTTTTTTTTATGGTCCATAACATCAACTTTAACAGATTCTGTACTAATACACTCTGCAGGTGGAACCAGTCATGAACAACAGTGATTCCTCTAGCCTTAAAGTATGAAAGCTTCCAAAAGCAGGAGAAAGGGGAAAATTTTGCTTAAATGTGCAAGACAACTTTGAAATGCATTATACACCTCATGTCACAATTTATTCAAGACAATAGATTTATGCCATGTTGAAACAGAGCTAACTTTCAGCAAAATCTCTCCTTTGAAGAGAGGACACATATTTGGAACTAAACTGTGCCGTCCACTCTACTGAAAACACTGAGGGATTACCAGTATTAGTGATTAAATATAATAATGTGTATGAGAGACTAGTAAGAGGCACCAGCAACTCTGTGTTCCAGGTGTGTGAGGCACCGGAAAATTATTCTAATGCTGCATATCCTGGGACCTGACTAAAACTGAACTGAAGTCAATGACAAAACGTGACATTTCTGGATATACCCAGAACTACTTCTAGAAGTTTTTCAGTACTTTTTTCTTGTGGAAAAAAACATTAGCACCTACTAGAAGCAACACTTGCCCAGAGCTTACCACATGGTTATATCAGCCCTCATACTTGATTGATTAAAGCAACATTAGTTAGAAGAGCATCATTTTAATCTCAATTTAATTTAATCAATTTAATCAAGGTACAGCTTCTGCGGAGTGCTTGAATGGAATTCACCTATGGGAAAAGCTTCAAGTGATCAATTCAAGATTTACTCTTTCTCCAACTACAGCTAAGATTAGCAGCTGAACATAGAAAATATATATTTAGTTGCATCCAAAGTCTATCACTCAGGCTAAGCACTGTTTTCTGATAAGTTTTCTAAATAGAAAAAACAACATGTTTTCACTCAAACAGAGCCTTTCACTGGAAACATGTCCCAGAAGTCAGCGTCAGGAACCCACCCTTTCAGGACAGAGAGAGCCTTCAGCTGTGCTGCAAGTTCTGAATCTGGGATTTCTTCTCAAGGCACATGTCAGCTCTCAGATCCCACAACCTCATTTCTGTGGATCTGTTCTGCCATATCCACTACCTGTTTCTAAGTGACTTTCATCTCTTTATAATCCCACTTCTTGCTTTTTAGTGCCAGGACCACCATGCAAGGGGCCTTTATGTATTTTTCTGAATCTAGGTTCTATTCATGCTTAAAAGCCTTTCATTTATAATCCTGTTTCACATCTAACCAGTGATCATGAAGTATCTTTAATGAGTGCCACTGATAGAGTCACCTTGTATTGTTACTTTCTTTTTCTTTGTTGTTCCTCCTTCTTATCAGATCAAACATACTTAATATAAAGCTTTTAAATATCATAAATATATACTACTAAACTTATGATTCCTGATGTGCTATTGGCTTTCTAGAGAAACTACACACAGGCTGTATTGCTCACAAAGACAGGAAGCTCTGCAATTTAGCAGATCTAATAGCTTGCTGCTAAGCAAAAGGACATTGTACTCCCTTCTCTTTGCCAGGCACTCTGCCCTGGTGTTCATCCAGCCCCAAGCCAATCTGATGCTGTCACCTACTAGTTTATTCAGGAGCCTGAAAACTACCTCCAGCACGAAGAAATAGATGCAGGCAGCTGAGAGTGGGCTGGGAAGAGACTGCACGAGCTTGCCTTTTTGGTGTCAGTGAACTCTAAGATCTGTTCAGCCAATCCTACTCACACCAAGAAAACAAAGTTTCTTTTTCAGCTTCTCTTTGGCTCCTGTATTTCAATCTGTGCCTATGGTCTCTTGCCCTGGCACTGTGCACCACTAAGAATTTATATCTTCCCATCAGGTATTTATACACATTGATAGGATCCAGTTTGTTGATTACAAGGTCTGTCTTACCTGCATCATCCTGAACACTTTTCATGCCAATCTGGTCCACCTAAGTTTCTTTTCACTCTTAAATTTTAATTCTCAGAAGCCTTATCCCTAAAAAAACATTATTGCATTTTATTCTGGAAAAAAAAAAAAATTATTTTTGCTTCTTGAATGCTTGTTCATAATGGATATCAATAAAAGGCTTTTGCATTTGGGGACTAAGATAACACTATGTTGTCAAAAGCAAAGGCCATTTGAATTTGATAGAAATACCTTACAAGCTTGAATAAAACACATTCTTTTTCGCATGCTCAATTTGACACTTCCTTTACAGGGTATTCTCCTATGTGTTCCCATTATAGCCAGCTCTTTCACAAAACTTTCTATACCTTTAATTTGCCCTGTGACTGCTCTTCTAGTAAGAAGTATTTTATTTTTATAACAAATGAATTTGATCAGAAGATACTTTTGGTTATGCCACTTTTTTTCTGAACTATGTATGTGATTGCATCTGTATTTCATTAGATGTTTGCTCTGCACAAGAGGTATATATGTTTATTTTCCTACTACACATTGAAGACAGATTGAAGATATATAGAAGATAGATAGACAAATACCATAGATGTAACAACACAAGTTGGCAGTTGTATGAATGCTGCTCATGAATTACACAATTCTGTAACATAACAGAAAATTAAAAGGCCTTCACAATGACTATGAAAACCCATCAAAGGGACAGTTGTAGATGGAGATGAAGTGGGGCAGATGCCAGACATGAAAACAGTACTATAAATTACACAGAGGCAGGGGTCTTTAAGATGCCTGGATCTCACACTCAAAAGACATCAGTCCCAACAGTGCAAATTGAGCTTCTACTATGTGTATTTACAACAGAAAATTAAAATGTTTGCATTGATTAGAAATTAAAAAATTAGAAAAAAATATTAGGGAAAAAAAAAAAAAGAAGAAGAAAAATAGAAAAAAAACCTGTAATAACAGCGCTTAGCTTAACCACATAGACACTGAGCAGTTTGTTTTGTTTACTTTCTATCTTTGATCATTGCTCTTCACTGCCACATCTCTCTAGCAAAATATTTAATCTTCAGATGATATTCTGAAGTCCAAAGTCATGAACTGACAGAACCTGTAACAGTAATAGAAGACAGTGATAAGACAGCAGAGGGTCAGATAATAATAGAAAATCATATATGGTACCATCTAATGGTAATTCTTTCTCCTTGGAGTCACAGAAACATTGTATTTGCTGGAAAGGCAAAATCAAGTTTTTGCATACAAAAGGATAAGAGCAAAATAATTTATACGTTAAGGCAATGGATGAACTTATACTGTAAGTGTTACTGGTAATACATGATCTTAGACTCTTTCAATTTTAATTACCCATATAAGTGTTGACCTCATTTTGGCCAAACAGAAGGATACTCAACTTCAGTCACTCTCCTTTCCTCTTTCTCCTTAAGGTACACTTTGGTTTACAATTTTGACCTATCACCTTTCTTCTCCCTCTCTTACACAGTATTCCAAACCAGATTGAAACATGTTAATATACTTTTCAGTTCCTTTCTCCGTGTATGTGCGTGTATGACAATAACTATTTGATAAAGTTTATATCAAATATCACATCCCTACCTCATTATCCTTGTGAAAATATACACAAAATCCTCTCATGGTTGAGGGGAAATAATTATAAATCACATCTTTTGGATTTTATGACAGGCCTTCTTCCTTGATGCACTTTTAGCCTTTATCATGAGAGTTATGAGGCTTTTCTTTGTTTGAGTTTCATCAGCTTGGAGTCTACAGATCTGTTTCTTTCCCTGTGTTCAAAATAGGCAGCTGCAGTGATTGTTATTCTTTATTCATTGGAGTCTTCTCCAAGGGGGTAGCAGTTTCACCTGTGTCACAAAGCTATAAAGCAACTACAGTTTCTGTCCTACACAAGATTTTTTGCTGTATCATAATGGCCTATGTAAATGAGTGAAGAGAGAGAACAGCAGTGTCTGAAAACTGGAAATGCTTAGAAAAAAACCTTTCAAACTTACCAGTAAAAAGATTTGGAGAAGGAACCTCTTGCCGGAACAAGGTTGGGAATTTGAGGAAGAGGCACTGTTGGGACCTGTCACAGATGACTGTTCTTGTAGTCATTACCACTTAAAAGAATGAAACCTGTTCGCAATTGCTAACCTAAAGATATGTTCATCTTCTCAGTTTTAGGCCAGTCTGCTCCTCTAACAAAGATAAGAGTGACTTGCAAAACACCTAATCAGAAACTACAGACACTACGGACCTCACAGCTCTAAACATTTTGACGCCCATACAATTAGTTGAGTCTTGTTTTAACATGTATCTCAAGACTGTTGGATAAAGTGTCCTTTAGCTTAACGTTGCTCATTATATGCTAAAATGATTACATAACCCATATGCAAATATGTAACCAACTGGCTCTTTAGGACTGCCCTGAGGGTGATAAGGTTTTGTATATAATGGCTGTTACTTTTCTTTGTAGCATGCTGGCTTTATTCCAGCATCCAGACTTGTGCAAGTCTGTCATAAACAATATCTTCACCTCTGTGTGCTACGATTTGGCTCATTTGCATGCACACAGGGTAAAGAATCCTGTTTTGGGGACAGCATTCTGACGGGTCTGAGAGAACCAAATACACCGAACCAAACCCTTTTTTTTTTTAAAAGTGGAATTTTTACTGTCTGGCTTCTGTGAGAACACAGAAAAAAAAAAAAATCTTCTGTATTCAAATTTGAATTCTTCCACCACAGGCTAAGAGTGCAATTTCGTTAATGTTTCAGTTTGCATCAGCAATGTACTTTTGAGTGTACTAACCACCTGCACTTACCATGCTTTTAATTTACATTATAGAGTGGCCTTGGAACAAATAGATGCTTTTCTTTTAGCTGAAACTGGACAAGAAGAAATGATCCAGGGGCTTACTTTCTGTCTTCCAACAAATGAGTCCACAGGACCAGACTAAAGCTAGTCCAAAATAAACCCTTTTGTCTGTATACGAGGCCTTGAGCACCAACTGTTCCACTCTGCAAACGTTCTCCTGTAGGTAGAATTATTGCTAAAGCAGACACAGCTGAAGTAAAAAAGGTCAGCTCAACTTAGCAACAAATTCTCCAAAATGCTTTGTTAGTCATGTGTACTTTTGGAAAAAAGCAATTCCAACTTTCACAGTATTTAAAAACTGTTGTTGAATCTGAGATGGACCATTAATAATATTCTACTTTACAAATTTGGAAACTGGAGCTAAGTGAGTTAACTGGCTCATTAACATCATACAGGCATTTCTGTGACTGAGCTGAGGATTTTTTTCCAGCTCCCACTTATATAAATTTGTAGGTGACTCTACCACAACATTAGAGAATCAAATCTCTGGTATGCAAAACATACTCTCTTGGAATAGTAAGACAAATGCATTTCTGCTCCACATACAAAAGGTAGAAAGATATAGTACATGTTCTGTCTCAAATACATGTACAGACCTTCAAAAATTAAAAAAACAAAAAAAAAGTCATACGACTAAATACATAGTCGTATTTAATACTCCAGGAAGGGAGCAAGACATAAGTAGAGCTCTTACTTATGCCTTATTTTAAGGAGTCTGATTCAGAGACTGGTTTAAGACAGATCCAAAATATTAACTTCTCTCGCAAAATATGAAGAAGTGTGGAAAGAAGAAGGAATGAGAAAATCATTATAGCCTGAAAAGATGCAAAAGGCCCAGTCAAAATACTTCCTCTGGACAGATGTTAGCCTGTAAGTGAGGAATAGGGGCTTATGCTCACAACACAGTAAACCAGAAGGCCGAAAAGCAACTCCGTGAGAAAGCGTCATCTCTCCTGTACATTGAAAAAGGGGTTCTGTCAAAGGAAAGGTATGACATCATGTAACAAAGGATCCATGTCATGAAAGCTTAAACCATACAACAGAGAAAAATCTGGTGTATTCCCTCCTCACTGACAGTATTGGGGAACAGGCAGGAGTGCTCAGAAGAGAGAAGCAATCTAGAAGATGAGGGATAACAGCTGGAAAACTGTCTCTAAGAAAGGAAAGGAGAAGTGTCAGGAATCTGGGAGAGTGAACATCATTTTTTCACTGTCAGAGCTGCTGGGAGCAAGCATGGCAACTGGGGTAAATGTAACTGAGGTTCAGCACACCTGAAGGACTACTTGGATCCTTGCCATCCACATTCATAGAAGCTATTTTTCTTCTACACCTGCTCATTGGCTGAAAGCAAGAGTCACCTATTCCCTTGTAATTTACTGCATTGCATCACAACTGGCATTTTATAACAAATTATTAAATGAAGGTCATATTATCCTTATGATATGACATTGAAATCATACTAACATTCTTTTCAAAAATGTGGAAAAAATTAATTCATTTTCTTTTTGCAAGCTGTGGAACTTTATTTTAACTATTCATTCCATGGCATTCAAATAGTTTATTTCAATGCATTGCGGGAGTTCCTGATTTTTCCTGTTTGGATCTCCCATTCAAAGAAACAGAGGAATTTCTATAGAAGACATCCACTCCATTTCCATACTCCCAGCTAATTTTGTGTGTGTATTAATGCTATACAGAAAACAAAATTGAATTCCTGAGACTGCATTTGAAAATACTTTCCAATAACATTTTTTTACATACACTTAATGAAATACTGTTATGTTCAGCTTTGAGTCTAATCTCAAAAGATACATTTCTTCTAGGCTCAGGGCTCCCCTAAACAAACACATAAGCATAACTAAAAGATACTAACCCTGAGGTACTTGAACTGTGCTTGCACTTAGCTTTTTGTTTGGAAAGAAAGAACTTGTAGTGTTCAAAGTGATAGCTAGGAAAAATGTAGCTTAGGTGTCAAAACACACAGGCAAAAAGGATGGAAAATGATTTACCAACAGATAAATTGCCTTTTTGAAGTCAACTACCGAAGATAGAGGTATGAGCCTTTAAAGGCACTGAAGTCTTTGCTTTAATACCTATATTTAATTTCAAATACAAGTTATTCACCAGACATAAGGTTCTCTCCAGGCAGCTGCAGGAATTATTTATTGTAGCAATAGCATTTGAATTCTGAGGCACTGCAATCTCAGCATCAGAGGCAGGGTATCAGAGACAAGGTACTACCCATCAGTTCATCAGTAAAACCATGTGAAAACAAACTTTTTAGCTCTGAGTCAGTAGAGCTACTGTTGTGGGAGCACTCAAAAATCAGTTTTGGCAGGCAATAAGCCCCAAACAGACTTTATTCTAACCAGAATTGTTTAGCAGAGAACCAACTAGAAATGGGTTTTATCCAAAATCTTTCAGCACCCTGACAATGTGATAAAATGCACATTTGGATACTGCTTAGGAATTCAATTACTATACAACCAATTCAAAGTCAAGGGATTCTCAAAACATTAGAATAATGATTCAAAATGTGCATCTATCCACTCACAAAAAGTGAGGACTCTCAAAGGTACCCAGAAGATATAGTCACTCACCAATAAGGCAAGGTGTATCAATCCTCAAGGAAATTTCCTTAGATGGCATTCTGTATCTGAGAAGGAGAGCCTTTGACTGCAGATCTGCTGGTCTGAGGAAGACCAGCTGGAAGTGGATCTCCAGCGATCTCCATTTATACCCTAAGCTGAATGTGAACTTGTGGTCATTTATGGTAGTGGTCTACAAACTCCTCTCACCTGAGGCATTTCACTGGACAAAGGCCCTGTCTATTGACCAAGGGGCATACACATGACCATAGTGGTCTATTGGTCTAGAAGTTTCAGGTGGTCTTGGTTTGTTTTGGTTTTTGTTTTGGTTGGTTGGTTGGTTTTGTGTGGTTTTGAGGTATTTTTTGGTCGTTGTTGTTTTTTTCTTTATTGGTTTCTTAGTTTTTGTTGTTGATTGGCTGTTTGCTTGCTTTTTGGTTTGGTTTAGGTTTTTGTTTGGGGGCGGTGTGCGGGAAAGGAGGTGCAGCCACCACAGATACAGAAAAAAGACTGCAGTAAGAAACAACTATTTTGGAATCAGCCTTCAAAGACAGTAGAGTTGGCAAGTACAGTCTTCATCTGTAATGTGGTTGCAGATGAAACAACAAAAAGTTCCTAGAACTTCATTATTTAGTTCAATTCACTGTTTTGTGAATTTCTATAGATGGCTTCCTGATACAGAAATGTCAAATGTTATAGGACTTACAACAATAGATGTAAGCCTTCAAAAAGACTGTCAAAGTATTATTACACAGAAAGAACATGTTAATATTAATCTAATACTGAGATACTTTAAGTTTAGGAAATATTGCCTTAATGCTATGTTGCAGTCATTTCTGCAGGATAAATAAATAGATAATCCTCTACACCCACTAAGAAATCTCTGTAGAGTGAACCCGTTTAAGACATTTTCACAGAGTCATATATTTCTGAACCAGTCTGTAGGTACACCATAAGTATTAGCTCCAGCTTGGAGGTCTGAATTAATATTTTGGTCTTTTTTTCAAAATAAATTCAGAAGAGCTTTCCCCTTGCTTCTTGCCTCCCCTGACAACTTTAAAGCTTTTGCCCACCAAGGCAGATGGCAAAACATTTTGCTTCCTATGCTACAGTTTTAGCTTAGGCTATAAGCATTCAGTCAAACAGATATAGTCAAGTATCTAGATCTGAGGGAAGAAGTAGCAATATCCACAAGTACCTTCGGCATACTACCAACCCTCCTCTCTGCTCTTCAATTTAATGGCAGGTTAACACACAGCTTAATGAGTACAAGAGGTCAGCACAATCAGTTAAGGCTGAGTCATCTGTGTGGAGGAGGAAGAGAAAAGTGACTTATGAGTTTTTCAACCAGCTTTTGTTTGTTAAAAAGAAAGGTGATTGTCTTTCACTACACAGCCAGCACTTCACTATCAATTTTATATAAAGGTTGTTTCAAGTTTAAAGAGATGGCTTTTTTAGTGCTTTTATAGGCATTTGAAAGAGATGTGAAGAGATGGACGAGTACTGGAAGACTGAAAACTCTTTGTTTCCCTGTAAATGATTTTGGTAGGAAATAGGAGACAATTCACAGCAAAAATAGCCAGTAACAGTCTGAGAACAAAAGCACCTAGATTAAATAGCCATTAGACTAAGTTGTTCATGGACAATTGTGTTGCTGTAGGACTCATCTTTGGGACCTATCTGAATTTGGATGGGTTGGTGGTTTTCAGGGCTTATATGCTCAAAACTAGGCTGCAGTTAAAAGATGTGAAAAGCAACAGCTTAAAGTTTGAACACAGGTTCAGTCTGAGGTTTAACATGCAAATATAAACCCTGATTCTTTTCAGAGTGTTTAGTCAATACAGCACCTCCTGTTTAAATTGTTGATTTTTACTTGCTTCATTTAGTATCCTGGTATCTGCTGATGTCTTCTGTATTTTAGAACATTTAGAACATCTTCTGAAGTTTTCCAGCAGTGTTAGGTATTTCTTGCTAGTTATAACTTTAACAGCCAAATAACACTGAAATATGTTTTAGCATACAGGTCATGTTCCAGTACATACTGCTTTCAGTTAACATTCAGCAGTTACCAGAGAGGAGAAATGAAAGTATAGAGAAAGTATCTTCTTTTTTTCTCCTTCTAAATCCCAACCTTTCATTTTCTGTTCGCCCTCAGCACCGAACAAGTACAATGTAAAAAGCAGTTGCGGTCACTAACTTTCCAAAAGACCTCATCCTGATAATTAAAGTGCCATCCAGAAAGTGTTGGCCTTAGGTTCTCCACAGCCCGAGACTGACCCATCCATTACCAAGCAGATGTCTTTCCCTCAGACCTGCATGCTACACAGTGTCATGCAAGAGGAAAGAAAGGCAAACATAGGGACTAAGTTTACCTCCTGTCTGACAAATGTTTTAACAACAGAATGCAAGGTGTTTCAAAAAGATGAACCCAATATTCATTGCGGAGTAATAATTTTAGGGTCCTTTTTTTGAAACACCCTGTATAATAGCACCACCACTACTCTTTCACCACATTTCAAAACAAAACAGTAAGCCCTGTTCATCTGTTTATAAGAATGGCTGTAGATGCCTACTCTAAGAAGTGATTTTGGGATCTCACATGGGTGGAGGTGATTTCGCAAAAGCTCTTCTGCTCTACGGAGAATGGTGGAGTTTCAAACACACCTTTTTGTGCATTTTGTTTTGCCTGGCTATAAGAGACCTGGCATGCAGGTACCCATCCCTATGTACCTAGCTCACCACATTTGAGAGCCTCATCAGTTAAAAAAGGGAATAAATACTTAGAGAGGTCAAGAGCCTGAAAAGTATACCTTATAATATGTAACATAGCTAAGGTTTTCCTTCGATATCTTCAGGAATCAGACCAGTTAACATCTTCAGCTGTACTTCATGTGTTGAAATGATGACAAAAGGATTTAAAATAGCAATTGCCCATGGGCAATTTACTCTCTTTTGGTATAATACAGAAAAAAAACCCTGTGACATTATGGCTTCACATATAAACAACAAGCTCGTTTCATTTACCATCAGTGTCAGAGATGAAATAAAATTTACCACAGGCAATGAGGTGCTACAATTTACTGATTCATTGTCTCCACTAGCATTCAGAATCCACACCCACCTTTTCATGAAATATAACATTTTTTTTCTGTACAAAAAGATTTTTATATAAGCGTCTGTTCACTAATTTAAAGATTTATTTGACTATGCTGCATTATAAGATCTACTATATGATGTTGGGGTATCAACATTTCACGAGTCACGTCATATTTCTTTCAGAAATGATCAGAAGAGAAAACTTGACCTGTTAAAATTCCCTAGTGTTTCCCAAGAGTTGCAGGAGAGAAGACCTTCAACAGCACAAAATTAAGTTCAGAAATAAAGATACTTTAATTTATGTGGATCTGTTATTATTATTATCCCCATTATAATGAAGATAAACTGGATAAATATTTTCTAGTTTAGTACACTGACACTGATAAAATGAAGCCAGACCCATTACAAGATGATACTAGAAGAGAAAGTGGTCTTTTTCATATTGGAACAAAGAGGAATAAAATCTCAACAGAACCACTAGGTACAATATAGCACAGATGTTAGAAACATGTTTTTATACAGCATAAAAATCTCACTTCACCATATTTAAACTTAAATCATTCACAAATTTGGTTTATAATTTGCTTTTTAGATAGTTTCAAACAGATGTAATGAAGGAAGTGACCTCTCTGAAGTACATCTAGTTTGTACTAAGATTAGGTCTGCTTGATTTCTCTCAATCTTTTAACACTTCCTTTAAAGTTACAACTTAGATCACTAACTGTTTAAAATCAAAAGTATAAGTCTACTCCACTTATATCATTTACTGTGCCAAAACAGCAGTGCTCTACACTCCTCATCTTCTCACTGTAGTATCTAACATTTTGAAAATACTCCCTTAGAAATATATACATGCTAAAAACCCTCAACCTTTTCATTTAATCTCATTTACAGTATCAAGTTATACAAATCAGTCAGCCACAAACAGCTTAAGTATAAATTTTTAGCTGCCTGAAAACATTAATTTGTATGTACTTATTGTGCATTATTTTTGTGTGTACTTGCATGTGTATAGTCATACTTATTACACTAAGTACCAAGGCAATTCAGACATAATTTAGTACTTTTATCCACAGATTTTTCTATTTCTTAGATACTATCTGTATAAGAACATACAAAATTTCTGTATTTTTTGAACATATTTTGAATAGCATTTAACTGTAGAATCACAGAAAATAGGGCTAGAAAGGACCTTAGGCAATCATAATGTGTCCCCAAGTTAAAAAAACTCTACACAGACCCATAAAAAAAATCACCAGTTATATTCTCTAGTTCATTGCATTCCCTGTAATTATTGTAGCATCTATCAACTTTATTTTGGATTTTAATACATATATATGAGAAGAGTGGAAACGTGCATAGCTTGAATAGCTTATTTTAACTTACTTTTATAAATTTGGTTTTAGTCCCACATACCCAGAGAAAGAATTGTGCATTTAAGCTTCAGGGTTTAGTCAGTACAGGCA
This sequence comes from Streptopelia decaocto, assembly GCF_964273445.1. Taxonomy (NCBI): domain Eukaryota; kingdom Metazoa; phylum Chordata; class Aves; order Columbiformes; family Columbidae; genus Streptopelia; species Streptopelia decaocto. The sequence continues at coordinate 54,943,904 of NC_138658.1, read as the reverse complement.
TTTCACCCCCCAGAAGAAATTCCACATTCCCTGGAAGAAGCCTTCTTGAGTTAACATACAGTATTTCAGCACTATACAATATGTCATTGCAGGAGTTCATGGAAGTGTCTGTAAAAAATATGTTTCATCCTCAAAACTCATTTTTTACACAGAAATCTTATGAAAAATATTGCAGTCATAGCTCAGCAAGTGATTTTAAAGAATGAGGAAGTTCAAAATAACTATATCCTGAAGCAATTCCTGATCATTGTTAAATTTTGCTTAACAATAACAAAAAAATGTTGCCTATTAAAAAAAAAATAAACTATTGAGTACTTTGTACATGGTTTTCTACAAGGAGTGAGGCTTCTGGACTCAAACACCTAAGACATATCTGAGTTAAAAGCATAATCGTTAAAGTCTTCCAGCCTGTTAATGGAAAGAGAGAAGCATTTCTGGATCACCTTCATTTGGTGTCCCAGAATTAATCAAACCTAAAGTGTTTATGCTCTTAACTTTGAATCCTAATTTAGTGGAGTGAGTTTGGCTCCTGCCTCCTTGAGTGCACTCCACAACCCTAAGTGCCCTATGGATATACATTAAAATACACCATATATCAGCTGAGGCAGCTGATATTGAATCTTAGGACATATGTCCTTAATCTAGCCATTTTCTGGGCATGTCTTGGTTATGTCTACCTCTGTGCAAGTCTTAAAGCCCTTTTTCCTAGGTAAAGAGCAATTGCCAAATTTTTCTGAATATGGTCTCTCACTGAAATCAATGTCAGTGGAGTTAGAGATTGTCCCATTTCAACTTCTTACAAAAAATTGTTTCAGAGAATGAAACACATTTTCAGCCTTCCTGTAAGTTTTTATAAGTATCCTGATTTAATCTCAATGGTGAAATGCAGATTTTGCAGCTGAAGCAGGAGGCAAGTTTAAACACAATTCACATAAATAGCAGCTGATGCGAAAATTAAAATCCAGCCTCTCTGATGAAGATCAGGGGCAGCTCTTACCTTGGGGCCAATCTCACAGAACTGTTCAAACCTCACTGACATTTTTGTCATTTTGTGCTGCTAGTCTCATGAACAACAGAGCAAAGGTAATTTTTAATGTGAACGTAAGATATAGAAGCAAGAGCAATGTGTGATGTGTAGCAATTTCTCACATGTAACAGGTTTCCATACCCCTGTTAACTGCACACATTAATACAGCTTTCACTGATGCATCACCGAGCTCTTGTGCAGAGTAAATCTTAGTGGAATTTCTCTGGCAATACAGACTTAATGATAACAACAAAAAAAGGCAGGGGGACAGGTAGGAAAAATTTATGACTTTCAGTTCTCCGAAGTATAGCAAGATTTGTTTCATTTTGTTTTCTTAGTAGTGTCTTGGTAGCAAATACCCAAAACTGTTCATGTTTTCTATTATAATGTTCTCCTAAATCTCTGGTGTGTTATTCACAGACATGCGTAAATACAAGTGTACGGCAAAATATTCCACAGAGATCCCCAGAAACTAAGCAGCATTAGAGCTGCTACTGGTTTAGTCCCTGGATTGAGCAGGGAATTTGACCAGTGGCTCAGCCTACAGTTAGGTGGTGAAAGAAAGAAAAAGTCTCAAGCTACAGATGTAATATAGCCAGAGAGGGCCTGTGAAAGGAAAGTTAAGTACACAAGAACTATACCTCTGTGAGGAAGACAAAGGGTGTCTTGTCTAAGTCTCAGCTTAGAGTTGAGAGGAAGGGAAAGCCCAGAGCTACAAAGAAAATAGTATCAGAGAAGAGCTGTCAAAGGAAATTGGGGATTTTTAAATAACTAGCATTTTGTTTCTAGATGAATCAAAGGCCTCTGGCTCCCTATGGCTCAGCCTAGGGTGAGGATGAAGGTTAAAGAGAGGGAATGCTTGGAGCTACGTACATAGCTGGGGATGGGAAAGAATTATGTAAAAACAGCCAAGGGCTGATGCTAGAACTCTCTGGTGGAGAATATTCTGTTCTTGGAGGGAGAGGGATCCCCTGGGGTATGATAACCTACATATGGTTAGAGATGGGGTTCAGAGCAAGAGAGCACACAGCTACAGCCGAAGGGATTCTGGAAGGACGCTGTCAGAGGAGACAGAAAGCTGCCAGAAGAAATATCCCTGAGGAACGGTTAGCCTTAGGAAGGGCAAAGGTAATTTGCCCAAGGCTCAGCATAGCATTCGGGTTGAGGGAAAGAATATGTCCAGAGAGCTACATTTGCAGGGGGGTTGTAGAGTGCCTTTCAACATAAACTAAGGGTTGATTCTCATATTCTTTTGTGACTATAGGTTCTCCATACAAGACAATGTATCAAGGACATATTGATGCTGTGCCACCACGGCAAGGGAACCGCTACAAATATCTGTAAACTTTCAAAATAGCATATGATGTACATCATACTGTGATCAGAGATGAAACTGAGAAGGCAGATTTTGCATTTAGTAACTTCAGGAAAATGTTATTCTGGCTAAAAGTACAGTTAACATTAACAGGAAAAAAAAATAATTAAAAAAAAAGAAGTATATATATATAATTTATGCTTCTTTTCTAATGTCAATAACCGAAGATCACCTTGTTAATATAGTGTTCTGAATGAAAGAATCATTTTGTAGTCGCATCATGGCAGGATCCTACAGGCTTATTCTTACCATACATTTTACCAATGAAGAGACAATTTTACCTTAACTGTGTCTGGGATTGATCCAATTTAGGTTTTTCTTAAACCATAATATGATTTTGTAATACTGCAGATGAATCACCATTTTAAATCCTTTCTTCCTAATGATCCTAGATAAAATACATAAAAATGAGAGGTTACTTCCCCCGCTGCCAACATATCTTCTTCCTATACATTGCATTACTTCAGAGAGTTTTGCTATTGCCATCCAAACGTCTGTAGATTTCTAATTGTTTTACTTCTGCCTTTTAAAAGTGATGTTTTGCTACACAAAGACAGTGATAAATTTTAGACCATGACTGCTAGGATTTTAGGAAATTACTTTATTGGTAGCAACTTGGCAGTCCCAATCCCTGAATCGATAGTAAAGTGACTCATGTGTCTCTGGTTCAACTTTGAAAAGGCAGTGTAGACTATTAATTTGTTGGTGCTGCAAAATGTGAGCACTCATGCATATGAAAAGGACATTCGGGCACACATGAGCAGATTATATTCCTGGGGAAAGCATAAAACTTTAGCCTTATTCAGACCATAGAAGTGTTCTGAATTAAATTTAGCTCATAAAAACTTCTACACATTATTTTAGTAGTAAACAAGTCAATAAATGAGTAGGAAGGATTTTATTACTCTTTCTGTGCCTGAATTCAAAAGGGTGCAAAGTGTATTAAGCTTGTGCATTGTTTGACTTCCAGTTCAACTGAAGAACGGACATTAAACATTTAAGCATTTTAAGCATTTTTATGTTTCTGACCAGAAATACCAGCTGAGTTCTAACATTCAGAAATAGACAGAGGAAAACTATAATCCCTTTTATTCTCAACATTGCTACATCTTAACTTTTCCTTCAATTTAAGAAGTAGTTACTATTACCTTCTGGATTTTACTTCCATCATTTTGGGATAAAAATTCGATGCTTTATTATATGCATTTTTAACATGCTTTGACTGACTACTAAAAAGTAGTTGTGTATCTCCAACTCTGGAAGGAACCAACAGATCTAGAAATAAAACTACATAAAACAAATACAGCATTCTTAGCATCTATTACACTCATCTACTTACAATGATTTGCACTTTCAACAATTTTAATGAAAATGGAGCCAATTCTCAAATTTTGCCATTGGAGTCAAAACATATTCAGACAGACACAGGAAATTCCACTATGTACTAGAAAAACTAGACTACAGATTCTTAGGTGAACTAGTTAAATCATTCACCTCTTCGGAATTAATTTTTAAGTTTTGATAATATAGAAAGCCTACAACTGTGATTTCTAAAGGGACAAAGATCTATCTGTAATGAAATGAAATAACTCCTTTCAGACTGAAGTCAGAGAATAGAGAAACACACGAATCTGTTCTTGTTCATTACATTTTGACTTCTCACCTGGAAGAATATGTCTAAAAGTTTTTAAATCTTCACATTTTGGTTTCCAACTGAATTTTCTTTGAGTCAGGAAGATGAAGGTTGGTAGAACTTTGTAGTGTATTTTGCTAATACTTGCATTCCTTCCAATTTGATGAAAGTGCAGAAAATCTTTGGTTAAAATAATCTGCAGACACCAGGTATTTTTCAAACACAGTCAAAGTGACAGTGCAGGAGCAAGTGGGGACAAAATTGAACTGAGTTAAAAAAAAAAAAAAAGCACTTGGCAACTTTAGTTGGGTGATTAATAGGACACCACAGAACTTGAACAACAGACATTTATTAATGATAAGAGAAATGGAAATGCTAAACAGAGAAGTGAAAGGAATGCTAACTCTTGAAAGCAGAGTTGTGCCAGGAGACGGGGGAACATAAAGAGCCCTGCCAGGAAAGAGGAAGGACACGCGGAAGCTGCTGAAGTAGTGGCACGTCTGTCATTATAAATGTTAGAGGACGTTTGGAGTTATGTGTAAGGAGAAATCAATTTTCAAAAGAGAAAAAGCAGTTGAACTAATATAAGACAAGGCAACCTAGGAACTGTGTATTCAGACAAGTTTGGCCCATGAACTACAACAAAAACCACAAAGACAGAAATGCCCTTGGGCTGGATCCTCCCTTGTCATGCTTAATCACCTGTTTGAAGGAATAAATAAGTTTCACTAAAAGATACAAACCTATAAAAGTGCAAGATTCAGTCAGGTTGTGCCCTGGTTCCTGACAGCACAGGGCAGAACTGGAGAATTCAGAGAGGAAAGTGCCTGTGTCCAGAAAGCCTCATCCACACAGCTCCAAAATTCACCATCAATGGATGAAAGCTGAGCTTGACACAGGACTTTCTACCACAACTTTCCTGGCATAGCGTGTGTCCAGTCGGTGCTGGGGATGGACAGACACGTCACCTACAGCCAGTTACAATCAACTCCCTATAATTTCTAAATCTTCTGTCAGTGTTCAGCACCATCCAGTTAAGTGGCAAAAGTATTATAAACGTTCTCATAGACAGGAATTAACACTCATTGCATGTACATCTGTCAGGAAGTTTTAGGGGCTTCCTGAGTGTTGTGTTCTTTATGTTTGGAACATCCAGTGTGAAGTCAGTGGGTTGATTTGGTTTGTTAGCAGCTGGTTTGTGCAGATTCATTGCCCTTTCTTCATGGTTCATAGGGGAAATACTGTAGCCCTATCCCTGGAGACCACTTGGACTGTTACTACCACTTGTAAACCAGGTGGTATCTACACAACAAGACTAAGAGATTCTACTGGCTCACAACACCCTAAGTCTTCATGTTACTGTTTCTTTGCTTTTGCCAAAGATTTATTTTCCCCCCTCACAATTTTGTGACTTGTTTAAACCTGAAATTACACAGGAAATCAGTAAGAACCTATGCTTCTCCAGTTGCAGTTATCTAGCAATGTATTAATTAACAGCTTACGTAATATTGTCATTTAAGAGACTGTCTCAGCACACCTGCATGCTGAAATGAGATAATTCTGTATTCACCTGCTTATCAAAGTACAAGGCAGAAGCCTTGGCCAGCTTATTCAATACAGACACTTGGGTCAAGCCACTTCAGACCTCAGTCACCTTAACTGTACTTTTCATTCATTTCAGGCAGTCTCTTCTGTGATGGAAAAAAAAAGACAGAAGGCCATCCTTTGGAGTGCTGGAATTCATATTAAAATAGCTTTTGTGCACACAACAATTTTAGAATTCAGAAGGTGTGGCAGTTGCACATTCCATCCCCGCCCCCCACTTCCTTCAATGTGGAAGGTGCATGCACATCCCCCTCTGCCTCAACACATCCCCCCTCTCCTTCAGTGGGGCAGTTAATAGCTCTTTTTGTTTGCTGTTAGCCAGGAGAGAAGAAGAGGCACTGAGAAGTCAGGAAGTTTCTGGGCACCCATAGCCAGAGTTGGGGGCAGGGGCAGTGCAGAGAAGCTGAGAAGCTTCTGGAATGCCCACAGCCAGATCTGACAAGACTATAAAAATGGGATCCCGTTTGTGCGGTCCTCTCAAAGCCGCAGGTCTGCCGAAGTTCAGAGCCTGCCCCTTAGACTGGGACTGGGACCACCTCACTTCTGCGTGTGGGTGAGTGATAACTAAATAATTCCTTGCCAAAACCAAGCAAGTGTATTTTCCTTGATGGAATAAGAAAGTGTATTTCCTCACTGCATAAGCGAGTGTAGTAATAATTCCTTGTTGGACTCAGGCAAGTGTATTTCCTCGCTAGACAAGCGACTGCAGTATCCTGGAGTCAGATGGCTCTGACATTATTTCTTGTGAGTGCGGGTATGTATGCTGTGGATATCCATTATTCTTATTTGCTGTACCCCAATAATTTCCTCAAATGATATCCAAACCTGTATTTTATGTTATCAGAGTGCTAACTAATTGTATAAACCCCGTTTCTAATTGGTTGTTTCGCCAGATTTTTTCAGACAGAATAAAAGCCTGTTTTGGACCTTGTTTGCCCCCCCCCCCCAAACTAACTTCGGGGTGCTTCTGTGACAGAAGGTTTGAACCATCTGGGTATTTGCAAAAATAAAGCAATCATTTAATCTTTCATCATTATTAGTGTTGTTTTACCAAAACTGGAATGGATAATTGATTTTTATTATTATATATTAAATATAAAAAGTTACTGATGTCTCAGACTGCTTCAAGAAAAGGGATTGGTGTTAGTCTTTAACATCACTTCAAGGAGTTTCAATCTAAGCAGGTGAAGACATACACAGGTGAGGGAAGGCCACACAATATTTTTTTCAAATATGTTGTCAGCATATGCAATGTTAATTTCATAGGAGAAAAAGAAAAGAAAACACTGTATGACTTTGCCAAAAAAAAAACAACAACAAAAAAAACAAACCAGTAAAATGAGTGTGTAAACTGAAGAACTATAACGAGATATCGGAATGACTTACAAGATGTAGCTGAAATTCTGCTTATAGATGACAGCATTTGGGTTCATAACTCAATGCTTGTGTTTGGAACAGACACGACTGAAAAGTCTTCTTCTTAGAAGGGTCAGTTTATAGAATTTTGTCTAATAATCTACGGAGCAATCTGAAATCAATTTCTGACTTTTAACGTTAAAGTTCAAGGTGATTTGCTTTGTGTTAGAACATGAATGACCTGCTCTTGCTCTATCAACAGCTCTTTCTTCAGGTCTCTCACAATGATTACCTTGAGAAAGAGTTCTGTCTTTTTTGTGTCTGACTCTAGAGTAATTTTGATTGCTTAACAAACATACAAATATTCAAACCAAAAGGAAAGCTACTATTTGGGCTTTTCCAGAATTATGATGCAAAGGATGTGTCAAATGACTGTGCAGAATGGAAAATTTAAGAGAAAAGAATAAATAAACTACTGATGTGAGCCAAAAGGTGAAAGCTTTGTCTGCAGGATGTTTTGGTTACTAAAGCTAAATAATCCTACATCTAAAGAACATGGCCAAATGGGAACAACTGCACCATAAAACATGCTGTGATGGCCAGAGACAGACACTAACCAGCTGCTTCTTAGATCAACTGCCTTAGAAGCACATTGTGTCCAGGAGTCAGCTTTCATTCCAAGCATCAGGCGGGCAGTAACATAAAGAACAGGTCTGTAAGAGCTATTCTATGAAAGCTGACATATCAAAATGTTATGCAGTATCACCGAGTCATTACAGTGGTCCAGATCCACATGAAATGCCACATGACTGAGAGTCAAGGTTTCTCTGCCTTTTCCCCCCCTTAAGAGTAAAAATTTTTAAAATGTTTTTATTTACTGAGCATCCCAAGAGATGAGTTTGAGTAATAGCATATAATGAGACCTTGAGCTGAAGGTTTCAGTTTATTTGACCTCATTAGGAAATTTATAATGGATGTTGCTGTAGTCTTCACTGATACATATAATTGTACTGAGCTTTGGGGAGATTTTTAATCTTGACAGAAGCTTGAGCCGGCTATGCTAAAGCTCACTACAATTCCAAATAGCAAAGAAGATAAAAAGATCCTTAAAAATACTAAAATTCTAGAATTTTCTTAGTGTCACCCTCAATATGTAATAGTAAATTCTCTAAGAGCTAAACCATATCAGCTGAAATATAATACATTGCTAGTTTCACACTTCCAGCAATCTGTGGTACAGTATTTTGTGCACTAATGTTAGAACAATCCTGCTGTCATTCTATCAGAGATGTTTTAAGAATCCTTGGTGTGAGGAGATGGTTTTTCTCAGTGAAACCAACTGTACCAACAGATGTATGGGTGAAGTCACTGTAGGAGTTCCTTGCTGATAATAGACACCTGAAGGCTTAAAGGACTGTAATTCTGTTTGTGATCACAACTCAAATACTTTACTATTCAATTAGAAAATAGTAAGAAAAACTGTCCCAGTGTAATTGGCTTTTTCCTTCAGGAGAGAACTACTGAATATAATATATTTTTTCTTGGTGGCTTTTCAGTATAAATACTGACGTTTCAGTGTTCTTGGCATTTCAAACTACATGGCATATCACTTTAAAGATCCCATTATCCTTTCATAATAGAATTTTTCTTTTGCTTAAGAGACTGTTTGCCAACAATAGAGTCCTTCCAGGTCTCATATATAATCTTGGGTGTGATCCAAGGCCAGCTGAAGCTGATCAAATATTTTCTTTTCTCAATGGATTTTGATTTGGATCTTATGTTTCTCAGTGTCTCAGTTCTGCTTTGCATAATAAAATTAATCATACTGCTGTACCTCAATGGTATTGTGAAGTTAAACCAATTAATGTCCAGTGAAGCACTCAGATATAACAAAGCAGTAGGAACAAATTAACTGTATGACTGAATGGCCCTAGCTAAAAGTTAAAAGTGGATAATTGGACTTTATCTACATGAAAAATCACAGCAGAATTGGTATTTGATGCAATATATTGCAGTATCTGCCTCAAACATATTTACAAAGTTGTTCTATGTTGATAAGCACACTACTTCACTACAAAGCAGCTACATATCAATGCAGTAAAAGTGTATTATTTGTAAAGTAGTTTGCAAATTTTATGGATGGAAATAAATAACTAGAGGCATGACAAACTCCACTCTTTTTCTTTCTAATTAATGTTTTAGTTGTGGAAGGAAAGAAAACAAATTTATATAACAAGGACAGTCATTGTTCTACATTGTTTTTATCCAATTTTTCAAAGTAAAGGCCAATATCTTTACAAAGAATTTGTAGGAAGAGTTTTCTTGGCTTCCTATGACTCTATTTTCTGTATTATCTTTATGGATTATATGTCATAACCATAACTAATACTAATGCCCATTAAACTGTAAATGAAGTAAGAGAATAACCTAAATTCGATGAGATTTTTTTCTGTGAATATGAGAATATATAATACTGAATATTTTAGCGACACATCTGTGCCATTATGTAGTGCTAGTCATTTTTGTAAAGACAGCCTCCCAGATCCTTTGGCTTACTTATTTTATTTTTTTTTTAGTAGGAAACAATCTTACTATGCAGCATGAAGAAAAGTAGCAGCGTGACACCAGAACAAGCAAAACACCTTGTTAATGAGAAATGCACTTACATGTCAGGTTCCAAGTTTCAGAAGCAAAGAGTTTGAACAATTAATTCAGAAGACCATGGTGGCCAGAAGAAAAGTAAAGGAAATCTCCTGCTTCATTCAGGAGACTAGACAGGTTTGAATATGAGGTTTGACAAACTCATGCAAATGTGAATGATTTTATGCAAGCTAATAGAATAACATACTGAAACAGAATTGCCCTTTAATTAGAGTTGGCAAGCTGGAAGGAAAGCCCATTAAGCCTGGAAGCTTGTAAGGTTCATGGTGTATTAGACCATCCCAGAGAGAATTAAATTTTCAAAGACTTTCTATTCTTCTAGGAGGTCTCCCGCCTGAAGAACAAAATTGCTCTATTATCAATTGTTTAGAATCTAAATGGAAAAAAACTATAAATTCAGTTTGTATCATCATTGATTAATCCTCTGGAAAAGAGCATAATCTTTCATTGTCATTCATTGTCCCTGACCATCCACAGAAAAAGGTGTACCCCACAGAGCTCTGCTTAAGTTACCCATCAGTAGCCTTCAGGACTGTAGGAATGAACATGAAATCAGACCACAGAGGTAATCAGCAACAACTTAGAAAGGAATAGCACAAACTTATAGACAGACTGCTACTTCACAATGAAACTGCACAGATGCAAGTGAATCACATTTGTAGGTCATGCGTGTGAAGACTGAGAATTTGAAGGCAAATCTTAGAAATCTGTGCTTAACTCTGTTATACTAAGTAGTGAAAATGGAAAAACTGTGAAAAATAAGTGGAGCAGGTGGTTAAAGAGCTGATAGCCTATCTCTCCAAAGATAATGGGATAGATAATGTTTCCATTAAGCTTAGCAGATTCCAATTCAGAAACTGGAAAAGGAAGGAGGAATATAGACACTCTCTGTAGCCCAGTCACACTACTTTGCTGTTCGGCAAAGAAAGACTATACTAGCACCCAAGCTTCATCTGTCCAGCAAAGCACATCCCTCCAGCAATGCCAGAAACCGTATGCAATGTATGCATTTCACAAGAACTGAGACATCCCTAAGCATTCATAGGTGACTCATGTAAATAGCCACAGATCCCCTGTTGTAGCATCAGTTTAAAAATGACCTTGGTTTGCTGCACATGGAAAACGAACTGAAATCTTGAAAGTCATTTTTTCTGGTAGGACTGCTTTTTCTGTGGCTTTGTATAGACGGAAAATTGATTATGGATGAGGGACTTTTCTGATTCTCCCTTTTCCCATGCCTACCTGGAGTCACTAGCTCTGGACATCACACAGACCCCCTCTCTACACCCTCAGGTTATACTAAGCTCATTGTCCAGGCAAACTCCGGTACACCTCTCAGTCCCTAGGCAGGGATGGGACCAGTAGAGTGAAGAGCTGGAAGTCCACCAAGGGAACAGCCTCAACCTGCCATCAGCAGAGAGGAGCAAGACAAGGACTGGTGGGTAGGTACAGAGCAGGCCCCATAGGGACTGTTAGCAGATCACCCATAGTCAAATGTCAGGGATCCCATTACCAGCATCTCCCACTTCTGCTTGGTACTTCAAGGTCCTACTCGTATGCTGCCAACCAGAAGCAAAACCATTCAAAACAGGAGCTGTAAGCAAATGTCATCTACTAAAGGGCCTCAGGGCAGTTCTGAAGATGTCAAAATGACAGCCTGTAGTCACCATTATGTACCTGCTGTCCATGATGTAAGTCTGCTGTTGGGCCTGACCAGCCAAGATCATGGCACAAGGTAGTTGTACTGCAAAAACAGCTAGCATCACCTCCATTATTATTCCCCCTTTCCTGAAAAACCCAGGATCTCTAAATCCACTTGCAAATTACAGGAGACTACTAGAGAGACCAGGGCAGCTCCACTGCTCCTCCCCGGTACATCCTTCTTATAGTCACAAACTTTAGAAGTGCACAAACCACTACAGCCCAACTCAGAACCTTCATATGCTTCCATAAACTTCTGAAGAGTTCCAATGACAGCCACTCAGTCTTCCTCAGACAATGCTTCAGAAAGCCTGTCTATAAATGAATTAGCTTGTTGTTTAGGACTCAGGAGTCTCAGTATGAAAAAAGAAGAAAATACTAGAAGAGGTATGTGTCTAGAAGCTCCACTAGTTCTTAGGGCACTCACATTGGGAATAGATGAAGAACAGATTTTCGTTATTTTCTTAATATCTTGCTTCTCTCCTTCACATCCTCATGACAAATTTTATTCCTCTCCTCATGCTTACTCCCTGCTGCCTCTATTTGGCATAACCAGGTGTCCTAAGATGATGGGTATTTCTTGCCTCGGGGACCTGGTTCCTTGAAGGAGGTGTGTTGCCCTGTACACATGAGTCCAACCCATCATATGTGTATGTAACCCATTTTGTTATGACGATGATGAGAGAGCAGGAACAAGAAACCTTGCTCAGCAGAAAGGATGTGCTTTTCCCTAAGGGTGGGTCAGGCAACAATATGTTTTGTTTAGCTACCAGAAGTTGAAATTGGGCTCCTGGTCACAGATCTCATTTGAATCACTGACAACAGCAACAGGCAGCATAAATGCTTTGCACACTCAGAATTGAGGTTGTGAGTGAAGGGTAACCCTTTTATAGAAGGTAGTAGGTGCAGAAAGCTCTCTTCCCATTTTCATGAAAAAAAGGCTTGATTTACTGAGGTGAAAAGGCACCTGATGCAGTGTGAGACACCAAATACACTCCGGATGTAACTGTTGCACTTGCTTCATGGAGAATCTGAACCCGAGCACAGCATCTGGGTAGGAGTTCAACCGTCAGCAGGACCTGGCACTACAGACATTCCCTACTGGTACAGCCTCTGATCAGCTAGTCCCCCTGCCATCTCCTGAACAGGTGGAATGCATATTCACATATGCAAATGATAAACAGTTATTAATCACTTCTAATGAATCATGAAGCATTCAAAAACAATATCATAGCATCAATCAACTACAGAATTTACATTTAAATATACCTATTTGGGGAGATAATTTTCCATGTATCTTTGGAAATTAAAGCAGCAACCAGACAATTTGCTATTTAAAAAAAGGCAATATCAAATAACATATTTGCATTGTAAAAAGTAACTGGGTTTTTTGATGACTCACACAGCAATATCACTGTGTATTTTCATCTAACATTAATTAACTTTTATGTCTTGTACCACCATAGATGGTTTCAGGGCACCATAGGAGATGCACAAAAGATATCCATTACACTATATATTTATTTCATATATATATATATGTATACTTATGCACAACACAGTATATTATACCTATCCTCCAGCTACAAAAGAAATACCTATCTCATGGCATCAGTGCCAGAAAAAAAAAAAAAAGTAAATCCCAGGGATTATATACTCTTAGGTGAACACTAAGAAATTCACTATTTGAAAATGATGGCAACTGAAGGGGATGATGGTGGAGAATCAATCATGATCTTTGCTTGAGGAAAAAAAGCAAATTTAATCCCTCTCCACCATACGGCTGGCTAAATATTTCTATTTAAAGAATGTAAACCTTCATCTAGGTAATATAAAGCCCCATGAAAAGTTTTGGTTAACAGGAGAAAACTCAATTAAAAACCTCAATTAAATATAGAAAATTAAAATGACTAAATAAATTTTTATCTGAGTGAGTTACCTTATAAATCCCAGAATGCCTAATTTCAGAAACAGATTTCTGTATTCATCTCAGATTACAAAATGTTAATTTGTTAGGAAAGGAAAACTTAAAGAATTTAAGTCAATAAATGCTTAAAATGTTTTAAATGCATTCTGGTTTAGATAGAATTGTCTTTTAATCCATCTGGCTGGACTTCCACATGTAAAGGTCTTATTAAATGGAAATTGTTATGAATTTTATATGTGAAAAATTACATGCATTTGACCCTCTGCCAGCAATAATTATGCTTAAATAGACTGTATCATATAACAGAGAGACAGCTAGTATTCCTTATGTTTGCATTTATGAAAAGGGTACAAAATATTTATTAAAACATAAAAAAAATTCTCATTTGGGCCTGAAGAAACTTAGTAATCCACATCATGTTCATGGAGAATATGATTATTTTATAGCTAAGGTTCTAAGTAATTAAATATGCTCCAGAACATTTACTTAAATTAGATTAATCAGAGTCAGTTACACAAAGTAACTAACAGGCAATTTACATGTGTGAAACCAAATGGTATTTGTTGTCAGAAATAGCTGACAAAACAAGGGCTAGGAAGGGTTGAGAATCAGAAGTTCTGTAGACATTTAGAAGAGAACGAGTCTCTGCTTCCACCTTTCCTTTCAAAAACTAGCTTAACCTATCTATGTGGGTACAATTCCTCTGTGGTTGGAATCCCTAGAAAGCTAATATCCCTGAGTTACTTGGAAAGTATTCCATAAGATCACTGTGGTGGTTGCAGGTGTTATGAGATCCATACTGATTGAGGCAAGTGACACGAGATGGTAGGCAACAGCCATGGGCTGACAAGCGTATGCTTGTTTTCAGTGTATGATAAGCTGCATGCTTAGTTTAAAAAGGTGGAGGTGAGGTCATTTGTCTTGTTTGTTTAGCCCTGAGTCAGGTGAGAATATCTAGAAGAAGAGTTTCTCTTCCTGGAAGAAAGCATGCATGCTTGTTGGGAGCAGCTTCAATGTTACAATAAATTAGGAGAGGATGGAGGAAAGCTGAGTAGGGAGAAGAATATTATCTGGTTCGACAGGGGAAATATAATAATAAGCAGTAACCTGCAGGAGGGCAGGTTGCAACAGTGGGGAGCTCATTGATGGCAAGGTGCAGATCCAACACCAGGCCTCAGAAGTGATGGAAAAAAATGACTTTCAAAGCAATCCCAGTAAGACCATGTGGACATCATGCAGCTAGGAAAGCCTTTTAAATTTTGACTTGAAAGAAAGAGATGAAGAAGATGTTGCCATAGAAAAGATATATGTGGCAAGTGAAAAGGTAAGTTTTCAGGCTTTTTATTTACTCTTTGCTTTTCTCACCTTTTTGTCACATCAGAGTCAGTGCACCATTAGGCCCTGAGCCACCTGATCTAACTTGGTAGTTGGTCCTGCCTTGGAGCAAGGACTAGACAATCTCCAAAAGTCCCTTCCAATTAACTTTTTCCACAGTCCTATGAACTTTGAGGGGAAGGTTTGTATTTTCATTGGTAGCACAAATGTAGCACAACAAATTGTAGAGGAAATAATAGGCACTATGAATATGACACATGGAAGCCTTCTAATGGATGTGAAGAGCACATGCCTCTGCTTCTCAGCCCACAGCTGATGCCTACCATATCCTACCACTTGCCTCTATCAATGTGGATCTCATGACACCTGCAAATGCAGGTTACATTCCCTACCACTGTAAGGACAGACAGACTCAATTTTCATAACAGAATATTCTTGGAACAAAAAACCTACCCAAACCTTTACAAACTATATTATGTTAGTATACTGCAACCTTTTGTGCAAATACTTTGTGTCCACAGATGAAATCTTTCCTTTAAAGTGATTTGAACAAAAAAAGGAAAGTGAGAATCTGATGGACAGATTTTCCCAATTAATTTCACTACAAATGCATGTGAAATTTCTCATTCTGAATATATGCTTCTATTTTTAGAAACATAACTGATACATTTAAGGCTTTCTATTTTTCATCTGAAAAACAGTCATGCCCTGAAATCTATTACAGAAAAGTTTCTCAGAAAACCGTTGGGTCAAAAGGAAGAACAGATAATTAAGCAAAATTGTTACACCAACTGCTAATGCAGTGACAAAATGTTTTCCCTAGTATCATTTTAAGTGACTGAAGATACAGAGATTTTTTTTTGGCTCCCATTAAAAAACTGCTCTAACCTGCTTGATCTGACTGTGAGGACTTTTGTCCTGGTGCCAAGTTATATTCAGATAGTTTCTTCCCATGTCAGAAGTTACATAATTAAAATAATCAGGTAGAAGTACTGGAATAGCAAGCAGTGAAACATTAACTTCTCGAGGAAGCATAGGTGTTTTGACAAAAATATGAAAGGAAAACTTGTGAAGCTTTAATAATACACATGTGAAATAAGTATAGCTTTGTTGGAGGTTTACTTCCTCTATATTTTTCCCTAGAGGAGAATAACCTTGCTAGCTCTCAGGAACATAGTGGAAGGGTAGGATGAGGTCCATTTCAAGAACCAATTATTTCCAGAGTCAGTCTATGGTCTTAGTAAATGCTCACCTGTAGGGAGCTGAGAAGCCCAGCTGAAACATCTACACATAGAAGCAATATATTACATGGAAAATAAAGCATTTAAAACAAGCCCACCAGCTGTGGACTGTGACCTGTATTCTCAAAACTCAGTAACATGGACAGTGTTGAGTACACATTGCCAAAGCTCCTAGATGCCTGGCCTCCACAGTAGACTTCAGATATCTGGACCAATTGCATTAGCTCCCAACTTTGTTTATGTAGCGGGAAGTCTCAGAGAGAGAAACATGACAAGTATGTTCAATGACAACTTGCCAAGATTCAGACACAGAAAACAAATCTGAGCAGAAGTATATCTTAAGTCTGCCTTATTGTAAAACTTTCTGACTTAGTACTTCAGAATAAAAATAAACATCAGCTTATGGTATTGGGCAGCAATTGTGGCATTGGGCCAAGCACTTCTGCAGAGAAATGGTACTTAAAACCTATTTCTGTCCTCACTTCTTTGCTGATCAATATACCCTGTCCTTGAAACACACACAATAACACAGAATTCCTCCAGCCACTCAATAGTCAGGATTTTTTTCACTTCCTCACTCTTCTGAAGAGTGGAAGTACTTCAAAAGGGAGGTTTGAGAGTAACCACTGCTTAAGAGTAGTATATGATGTAGAAATTACAGCATCATCTAGGGAGGCAGAGATGTGGGTCTGAAGCCTTTTAGGGGCAAATGGTATTCTGTATGCGTCTCCTGCAAGCTAAGGGGCTATTTGGCATAAAAGGATAATAGTTCGTAACCTCCACATTTTTAAGATGGAGGGAAATGCCTGTGGAGGTTTACTAAGTTTGTTTGCTTTTTTGGGGTTAGCTTTTGCAGATATCTGAAGTGTGTATAAATAGGCAAGAGGCAATTTGTCCACCTGGACCTGAAGTCAGATGTCTGCAGTGTATCATGTGCCCAGGTCACAGATCGTAGAATAGATTTTCAGAGCATATTTGCTTGTGTGAGTCTTTCAAGAAAGAGAGAGATCGAGAACTACTCAGCATTTAGATTCAGATTTGTCTTATCAGGAGGCAAAACCTGACAGCATTATCACAGCATTTATGTTGCTGACGTAGTTGTGCACTGTCTGAGAAGCAAGGTAAACTGCCTGCACTAAATCCCTTAGTTTGCAACTACTTTACCAATGGTGACCAGGTTTAAGTCACAGCTTGCTCGCGTATCTCTCAACCACGCTGCAGTTACTTGTAAGCCTGTACTGTCGATGCCTGTACAGCTGCACAACATGGCACACATGCGGATGAGGATCTTATGGCCCTTCAGAAACTCTCCTGTGTGATGCTCAAGAGCACTATGCTGTTTACATATCTGCAGCACTTGGCAACTATTAATCAGGATTTTCAGGCTCTCCACTTGGGACTGAAAGATCAGGTCTGCCATCCAACCTTTAGCAAAGTCCTTTTTTGGGGATCTCATTCTGTGTAATACTGAAGCTAAGTAAATGTCAGATACTCAGAGTACAGAATAATAGAAATTTCTAATAATAGAGTTGGAGGGGAACAGGAAAGATCATACAGTCCATCCCATTCTTTCAAACTAGGACCAAGTCTAAATACACTGTTCTAAACATTTCTCAAGTGTAATTTTAAAGTGCAAATTGAAGTGAAATTCTACATTTCTGTGCAGTCCTATTTCAGCGGCTGGCTGTTCTCACCATGAGAAACTGTTCATTATACTGAACCTAAATACTTAATGTGACTAGAGAACATACTAGATAAATTATATAATTCATATACTTTTTCATGCAGATAATTGGCTTTTCAGAATAAGCTTTGTGTCCTTAAAAAATCTTCAATTATTTTAATTTTTGTGTGTTTCTTTCATAAATGTTTTTTTTTATGTGATCCAGATTACTTTTTCCAGAAAGCTGCTCTATTTTCTAATACATCATTTTATTACCGAAATGTTCTCAATAAAAATTACTATGTTATGCCAGTCTATTCTCATAATGCCCAGTGTGGGTTTGCATAAGAAAAATAACAATCCTTGTCCTAAAATAGACAAATGCCTAGCAGGGGTTTCAAGAATGTTTTAGTATATTTCCGAAAGCCTGATTTAACATTTCCATTTCTTTTAGAATTAGCTGTTATCTAATAGCTGTCATAGGGGATCAAAGCTAAGGTCTGATTTACTTGTTATGCCATCTTATATAGTAGCAGGTGAAAAACGTTTTTTCTCCTATATCATCAATGGCATTACATGTGCGCATGGCTTTCACTCCCATCATCTCCCTTCCAAATTGAAGGAACCTAGTCCTGCAACCTCTCTTTATATGAAATCTGCTTAAGTTTGGACAGACACTTCTAGTTTCTTATTTCCCAGGTAGTCCAACAAGTGCAATGAGAGGTCCAAACATTCCCATGTCTTGTTTCTGAAGGAAGCCAGTAGCAAATAATTGCAAGGAGAGTATATATGCTATAGGAAAAATACAGAAAGATTTTTTCACCTCTATGTCCTTCCAGGCTCCAAAAATAAGAAAGTAGCTGCGCCTGATCTGCCCTAGTTAATTAATTTGCTTAATCCCTCTACCATTCCTATTTATTCTTTTAGCTACCACAGCTTTACAAATTACTTCCACAGTATAAGTATACATTTTGGAAAACTAGTTTCTATTGTTTACTTAAAATCTTCTGCCTGGCACAATCCTTGGTCACTACTAGCTCTTCCATTTTAAAAAGCAATAAGTAAATGTTCTGTGTAAACACATAACATTTATTTCAGAGTCCTTTATTACATCTCCTAGCAATAACTTATTTCCAAGCTGAAGCGCCTTACTTCTTGTACTACATCAGTTACTAATTAGAGGACCTAATTAGCAGAATGCAGAGACAGATAATTTCACTTCCAGCATGTATCTTACTTATCATCTTGTTATTGCAGTGTCCTTTTTCTAGTGTCACAGTTTAAGTGAATTTATACTTGCTGCTTCTGGTTTTGTTTCGTGTTTGGTTTTTTTTGTGGTTGTGTGTGTTTATTTGGGGGGGTTTGTTTATTTGTTTGTTTTTATTTTAGTTGGGAATCAAAACAAGGGAATAAATTATTTCTGCTGTTGCTGTGTTAAAAAATTTGTAAATTAAAGTATTTGACAATAATCCTAAATTTTTTGCCATCTTAAAAAATGTTATGCAGTAACTGATTTGAAACTTTAAATCTGAAAATTGATCCTGCAGAAAAAGCATAATATACATATTGTGGCAGGTATTTGCATTTGCTGCTGAACCAAGAACAGTTATTTCCTTGAATAAAGGATTGCATGGCTTGGAAAAACAACAATTTTCAACAAAAACATCAGGTTCTGGTCATTTGAAAGCCAACTATTTCCCTACTATATATGCCTTTCTTTTAATTATAGTTATAACTGTAACTATAACTTACATTTAAGCGATAACAACATTTAAAATGTTACCCACATTTAATAAACTCAATTTCCCACAAAGTGAAGAAAATTTGAAAATGCCCATCTCCTGTACTCAATTTTAAGGAGAACAGACTTGGTATTCTTATGAGTTTGTTTTAGAAGTGTGTGTTTAACATCCTCTGAAAAAGCTTGTGACAGTGCGTGGTCAAACCCATGGCTCCACATCCAACCAAGTGCACACTGGTTTGTGTGTGTGAACGTATGCAAGTGTAATACACTTCCAGGCAGAAGCTCTAGTGAATTCATAAAACCTAATTCTGAGCATTTGAGAACACATTAACTGAGCACCAGCTAAAACCACACACCAGAGGGTGTATGAATGCCCCTGCTATTCCATTTTGTACAAGGGCAAGATGCTCAGAGAGGGCATTGGAATGAGCTGCCCAGGGAAGTGGTTGAGTCACCACCCCTGAAGGAATTCAAAAGATGTGTAGATGTGGCACTTAGGGACATGGTTTTGTGGTGGACTGGGCAGTGATAGATAAAGGTTAGACACGATGATCCTATAGGTTTTTTTCCAACCTAAATGATTCTATGATTTTATCAAAAAAATATTAAGTTATTTTGAGGAACAGAGTGTATATTAATTTTTTCATAGGAAATTGATAAGAAGAAAAAGTATCTTTTGATTTTTTTTCTAGCATAATTAATCTGGTTTGAATAATCTGCTTATACAAGTAGAAAGTAGCTAATCATCCTTCTGAAGCAGAAAGTGCAAGTTTTATAACAGGCATCCACTTGTCAAAAGCAATAACTCACCTTCAAAACAGGGCCTTACTTTTAAAGCTGACAAGAGGGACATCCTTGAGCTCTCTAAATTAAATATATGAAATTGAAAACAAAACCAAGTATAGTTCACCTAAATAACGTGTCCAAATTTCTGGAACTCCACTCTCATCGTTTTCTACAATTCCACTATTCCGAAAACATCCAATTTAAGGAGAGCAAACCCAAAATATTTGCTGTTTTATTAAGGAATGTAAATGTACATAGCTCATTGCCTAATTTACCATGTAACAGGATTAATGTATCCTTTTTGTACTGCATAATATTGACATAGACAAAAATAGTACATAGATATGTTTATTAGGATTTGAGGGAAATCTCTGAAAAGACAAGTGGCATTTGCCTTCAAGGGGTGGGTGGATTATATTCAAAAAATTACATAAGTTCAAGTAAATAAATAGAAATCAGGATTCACATAAGCTTCTGACTTAAAAGTATTGCTTTTTTAGCTTTCCTGAATGTCTGTACAAAATCCTATTACCACTATGAAAAGAACCACCAACTCTATCTTTACTCAGAAGGTTTCACATCTCAGAAGTAAGGACAGTGATCACATACATACCTCCAACAAAGAAACTGTTTAAGATGATGTGCATCTGGGCAAAGAGATATAAAAAGTACTATGAATTTTAGAATCTGAAAAGCAGAAAGAAATGCTCAGCTACCATACACTTCTAAATATATTCTCCTATATTACAGATATCATTTATTGTTTATCAAAAAACTTATCCATAACTACAGCTGAAGTGTAAGGAAAATTAGGGTCTTGCAGTTTTGAGAAGGGATACTGAGACAAACGAACCCCTGTATCTGACCTCTCAGCTGCCTGCAACTTACACTGCAGTACCTCCTGCAAATATAAAACAGTAGAAAAAAGTAATTACTCAAAATCCAACTGTATAAGTAAAGAGAGTATCTGTCATCTTACACAGACTAAATGATGCAGAAGAAAGAAGATTGGAAATACTGACTTGAACAGCTGATTCTCAATCCTATTAGAGCTTTGCAAATACTGAATAATGGAGATTATTTCTGTAGTGACAACATGGCACCATTCCTATCCATTTGTCATTTAAAAAGTGATATATGGAACAGTTTCAGAGGTACTGTATACCACAATGTCTGTAGCCACAAAAAGCTAAACAATATAAAGGGAGATTTTAACCTAAACAGATGACTCACCTTGTTTTCCTTTGTAGCCATATCTGACGACTCCACTGATGTATGTCTTAAAGTACTTCATTTCAGCCTTCTTAATGCTATAGAATTGTTCAGACACTAAGGAGTGATATTCAAAACATGAGGCAAGCTTAGTCATACAATTACTGATAAACTCCAGGCACTGCATGGAAAACTTCCTAAACAAGCCTACTAATTATTTGTCTTTGATTTTATTGGTTTCATTCTTCTTTGGTGTTGAAAGGGCTTGTATACAAATCATTTTTACACCCTGCCACAAAACAGCTCATTTTCTTTAAACTGGATTTTCTTCTGTGATACAGTAAATGGAATTTGAGCAAGTTGAGCATACCAATCTTCAGCTTCCATCTTTTTTGTTACAATGATTGCAGCTTAAATTTTGAGGGGTTTGGGATGAGTGACAATTAATTAACTAGTGTAAGTATCGTATCTGGATGCAGTGCAAAGTAATAGATGCAGTGCAAAGTAATATCTGTCAATGACAGGCTTTGATTTGTTGGTCCTGTGGTGCCATATTTTGCATATTTTTCAAAATTAATTAACCCTCATAAATTAATTTCTTTAACAAATTTGGGATGCCTAAAATCTCCCTACCCTGTGATATCACTGTTTGACATTCATGTTTTTGTTCTTTGGGTTTTTTGTTTGGTTGGGTTTTTTGTTTTGGTTTGTGTGTTGGTTTTTTTTTTTTTGGGGGGGTCGTGTTTTTATTTTGTTTTGTTTTTTCTAATTTAGTAGTGCCAAAGGTCTCTTTATTATAAAAATAATAACCGATTGAACTTGGAGAACCTACAAAATTTTGTATCAATTTTGGAGTGCAGAAAGGCAATCATGCTGAAACAAATGCAGGTGCAATACAGTGAAATGACATTACAGAAAAAGGGGCAAGAGAGCTCAGACTTCACAAGAATATTTCAGACAACTTTACTCTGACTCTTATATAACATTTTGTTAGATAATGTAGGGTTGAATAACAAACTGTTTATAGGTTCCTGTTCCGAAGTTATGGAAAAAAAAAATAAACTAAATCAAAATTTAAAAAAATATTCCCTCTTTTTTTCTAGGCAGGTGTAATGACAATTTCCTAAATCTGTGAAGAGATACACAGCTGAATGAAGAACAATTAAATTCTGATATGTTCCCCGTGTGAGTCAGAGCAGAATTTTTCCCAAAGAGGAGGTATGTGTTAATATTGTGAAATTTGCATTCTTTCCCAAAAAACTCAGAATTTCTATCAGGAGAAAAAAATAAGATCCTTTTGGAAAAATTAGAACCAATTTTATATGACTTTTTTTAATGCAAATGAAAGCACTTTTTATCCAGTTCAACTTTTACCTCTCTGTTCTGCCAGAGTGAGTTTCATTTGCATTTGCTGCAACAGAGCCTGGAAGCCCTGTCATCATACATCCTATAGTAGATGCTTAATGCTGGAGCAGGTACAACACACATGGAGATGTACAACATCCAGTGACATAATTTTCTTCTGCCCCTTTTCCAGTGGAAAGGATAGTGTTCACTCCTCTTGTAGCCTCTTTTATTGGTTAGAAATGGCTGGTTATGCAATTAATAGCTTTTCCCAGTGTATTTTCCCTAGAAGCAGGACCAGAGGTGATCTATGTAAGCAATCAGCCATTATATTAGCTAATAATAGCAGCTAGGATATTTTCCTTACTGCAACGTAAATGATCCAGACTAAAGTCTTGTTATGTACAGTCATACAGAATAACCTCCAAATGCCACCAAGCTGAGCTACAATGTTCTTGTTTCCTTAAGGCAAGTTCTGTCACACTGTCTTTTAAATAATCAGCAATGCCTGGACCTCAGAGATTTTCAATTTGTTATTGCCTGTTCCCTTCTTCAACAGCTAATAGTAATGGCTAAAGTAAAAATTTAAAATGAGCTGAAAGAAAGAAGTCTTCTTTAGGTTTTTTTTCAATACTTTCAAAGAAGAAGTTTAATCACTACTATCTATGTATCAAGGTTGTGCTATGGTTTTACTCACATGAGGAAGACTGAAACATTGTTCTTCTGTCTCAATGAACGGATGACAATACTTTCAAAAATACAGTGACTTAAAAAATATCAATAAACTAAAGTGCATTCAGTGTATAGGAAAGGGATCAAATGTACTACATGTCTAGCTGTCCCTTCTTCTCTCCTTACCTAGTTCTTGAAGGAAAACTATTTCTATTGCATCCATCCACACTAAAGAAGTAGGGATACTAGCAAGTTGGATGATCATAGTCCAAATAAAAGGTCTTTTCAACATACTAATAAGTGAGTATCTATGATGCTTTGAAATTTACAAAGAAGGCAAACTTACCTAAGGAAAAAACCCTTGAGTTTTCAAGCAAAAGCTCCGTGAACTTCCCCACACAGAAAGGCACCAAACTGGGAAGTCTTACCTGTCTATTGAAGCTAATTCCAGATCATTGGTTTAATTTTTGGTTCTTCAAACACCACTGTAAAGCAAAACAAAGTGTATAAAAGATTAAGTGATCTACCTTAAACAAATAGTGTTTAGTGAAGTATAAGGCATTGACCAATTATGCAGTTTAATGAATCTGCCACCTTGCATCAGCAGTATTTTCTAAATTAAGTCATATTCAGTATAAAAGCCTTATTGTCATTCAGGACACTTCTCAGCTACAGCTGTAAGATTTGATTAAATCACTATGTGCCCACTAGAAACAGCTTGTTGAAGGAAAGCATTGTGAAAATACATGAAATGTTCACAGTGCAAGCAGAACAAAATGACAGGCTAAATTCCACTGATAAAGTCAAAGTATGTATTAAACTCTAGCTTTCCGAGACTTTGTCTCTATTACAGCAGTTTTTTATGACTATAAACTGACAAATCTAAAAAAAAAATGAAACTAAACCTTTGAGATTGCTGTGCATATAGTCCTGCAACAGTGCCTCTAGCTGGTTTTGCTTCTTGCATACCAAAGGTGATATAAGACTAAAGCATCACAATATGCAACAAATCAGAAGTTAGAGGATCGCAGAATGGTCAAGGTAAGAAGAGAATTTTGGAGGTCACCTTGCCCAAACCCCCTGCTCAAGCAGGGCCATGTGACATACGTTGCTCAAGACCATATCCAGACAGCTCTTGAATATCTCCAAGGATGGAGACTCCACAACCTCCCTGGGCAACCTGTGCCAGTGCTCAGTTACCCTCATAGTAAAAAAGCATTTTGTGATGTTCAGAGGGAATGTCTTGGGTTAAGGCTGGTGTGCATTGCCTCTGGTTCTGTCGCTAGGCATCACTAAAAAGACCCTAGCCATGTTTTCTTTGCACCCTCCCTTTAGATACTTGTACATTTGACGAAACTTCCCCAAAACCCTTCTCTAGGCTACACAGTCCCAGCTGTCTCAGCCTTTCCTCATATGAGAGTGCTCTGGGCCTTTCACAATCTTAGTGACTATTTGTTACTGGATTCTGTCCGGTATGGCCATGTCTCCCTTATACTTGGGAGCCCAGAACTGGACCCAGCACTCCAGGTGTGGCCTCACCACTACTGAGTAGGGAGGAAGGATCACCTCCCTCAGCCTGTTGGCAACGCTCCTCCTAATGCAGTCCAGGACACTGACAGCCTTCCTTTTCACAAGGGCACATTGCTGGCTCATGTTCAACTTGGTGTCCACCAGGACCCCCAGGTCGTTTTCTGCAAAGCTGCTTCACAGCTGGTCAGCTGCCAGTGTGTAGGGGTGCCTGGGTCATTCCTCCCCAGGTGCAGAACTTTTTGCTTCCATTCATTGAGTTTCATGAGTTTCCTGTCAGCTCATTTCTCCAGCCTGTCAAGGCTCCTCTGGATGGCAGCATGACCCTGTGAGATATAAGTTTTTCCACTCCATTTTGTTTAATCTGAAAAAGGTCAATGCTCATACATGACAGTAACAGGACACAAAATGAGCATGAATTTAGTATGAAGAGGCAACAGTTTCAATAAGTGCTGTTAGAATTTTACTTTCATCTGCAGAAATATTCTAATTATTTAGGTCACACATGTTGGAAAGGTACAGTTTCTGACACCTGCTGTACAAATTAGACTTCCAGGAACGGCAACAAGTAATTAAAAATACCTCCTACTAGATGCAGGGCAACAGGAATTACAACATACATTCCTAAAAGATCAAAATGTTTGTTGCAGTTTATTGTAACAATTACGATTATTGAAGATGCTTACAGTTTGCTTTATGAAGCATCTGGAGAGAGAGAGAGAAAATGGTGGAAGAGTTTGGATTTTGCTAAGAATAGGTTATCAAAGTACTATCCTAATTTGCCTTAGAATCATCTCCAAAATTGGTATGTATTTTTCCAATCATTACGGAGTTGTTATAATAAAATTGAAGTATAGAACCATAGAATGGTTTGGGTTGGAAGGGACCTTGAAGATCATCTAGTGCCAACCCCCCTGACATAGGCAGGGACACCTTCCACCAGACCAGGTTGCTCAAAGCCCCGTCCAGCCTGGCCTTGAACACTTCCAGGGATGGGGCATCCACAGCTTCTCCAGGCAACCTGTTCCAGTGCCTCACCACCCTCACAGTAAAGAATTTCCTCCTTATATCTAATCTAAAACTACCGTCTTTCAGTTTAAAGCCATTATCCCTTGTCCTGTCACTACATACCCTTTTCACATATATACTTTTTGTGCTCAGTATTCAGGGTTCAAAGTTTTGTACACCATAAGAAAATATTTTTGTGCAGTCTGAAAGATTAAAAAAAATATAAAGGATACTAGCATGATTCAATATTAACATAAATTGTACATCAGATCATCACTTTTTGCTTAGTACTTCCAAATAGCCCATGAAATACAAAAGGGGTCACAACAACAGGGTGTTTCTAATGAGCAGAGGCTGCTGAGCTGTGGGAAGTAACAGTACAAGTATTTGAGATAGATATTTATTGCTTTCCTGCCCCAGCTCTAGAGCGAGAATGTTCTGCCTCAGGAAAAGGAGATCTTTGGAAATCAGTTCATGATGCAGGATGACATGTTGGCAAGGCCTGCTGATACAATGGGAGGAGCAGAGCAGCTCAGATGCACAAATAGAAACCACTACACGCACTGGTTTACATCACGGTTCTATAAATGCTTCACCCTGTTCCTCAGGACATATTATCTGGAGCATTATAAATTCAATGAAGCCAATTAATCTGAACTATTTCTAGGTAGACTGCTCTTAAAAATCATTGGTTTAAGTCTGACATGAACTAATGTCTACATTTTCCAGATCACGATCTCTTTTGTATCAGACATAAACAACAGAATCTGATACAAATTAGGGAGTTAGTATTCTATTTTTAAATTGAAGTCTAATTGGAAAAATATAACCTCCAGCAAATCTACAGTCACTATAATCAATTAAAGCGATAGCTTTGGAACTGCAAACCATTTCCTCAGTCACATCAACTACTGCAATATTTATGAATTGCTTTCCTCATCATAATAATTTAACTGTTACTGTTATTATAGAGGCAATGGGGCAAGAGCATGTCTAACACCAGTTATAATTAATACACAAAATTCACCTAGTAATATGAAAACTATAATGATCATAAGTAATCACTGTCCAGAAAAAAAAATAAAAGTTATCAAAATATTTTAATTGCTCTTGAATTATAAAGCTTATAGATTATTTTTCAATATAATGCCACAATAGATTAAACACACACATGTACACACACATACATATGCTAACATATGTATGCATTTCTTCTATCAGCTGAAGATCCATGCCATTTGCAAGCTAAAAATGCTCCACAGTCCCCTCTAATTAAGGGAGGATGTGTGCAGTGTTGTCTCCCCATTTCCATGTTAGAACAGATGAGAAGGAAAGCAATGCTCTGCGTCATGAACATAACATTTATCTTAACTCCACAATACCACCCAGCAGTTAGGGCTGCCATCCAGGAAGGACTCAATTGCCTCCAAACCCAGGGATGCAAATCCTAAATGCCTTATGTCTGGTCTTTGGAGAGGGTTAAAAAGCCTGAACAGAGCCTCCCTCTGAAATGCACAAACTGGGATTCATGGACATTTGGCCAGCAAGAAGCACACAGGGCTGTTCCCAGGCTCCATCCTTATGTACATGCCTGACAAGAGCTGATAACTAAACATGTGACCACAAGACATTCTGAGCTCAGAATCTACTCCTGGGATGAGCACTTGAAAGCTCAGACATTTTGAGCCCAGTCATCCAAATTCTATAGAGGTTTAATCTTAGATATATGTTTTTCTTTTTTCTTTTTTTTTTTTTTTTAATTTCTTGAATCTGTACATCATTTATTTTCAGGTATAAGAAAAAACTAACAGAAATCCCACTCTGATCTTAGAGACACTTATGATTTCCAGTGAGTACAATTTTCGTTATTTATAAGCCATCTGTGGAAGTATTTACATTTATTTAGCAGAATTCCACTAGAGCTGCCTCCTGCTATCTTCTTGTTGGATGTTACTATTTAAACATACGTAAGTAAAACAAAGGCTGACCTGTAGCTTATGCTTCAATGCAATAATAAATCATGATTAATTTTCAGTGTCATTGTAGTTGTTGGATGCAGACAAAGAACAGGGATTGCAGCTCTCTTGTGATTGATTTCACCTTTGTCAGAGTATTATAAAATATTACATCAGGATTCTATTCCTGGATTGAACTGAGTTATAAGTTCTCTCAAGACAGTACAGGCTTCAAGCATCATTTTTTTCCTTTTTTCATTTACTCTTATTTCTTTGGAATAGCTTATACTACATAGACAGCTTGACTGAAATCCAAAAGGGTCAATAAAATGGCTTGAGTACACACATAAGTGTTCTGGCTCTCTAAAAAAATTTATTCCAATCCTTATCTCTAACCTAAAACAAGCAAAACTGTTGTGTGAAGTATTAATCATTTGTGCCTAATGAAAGTGAGTTTTTTTACATACCTGCCATTTTGCATGTGCTCAGTTTGATCATGATTTGGCAAAGCACTTCCGCACTTGCTTGTGAATGTATCTTTACAGTTCAATATGATCTTTGGTATTGCATCAAATATCTCTTATTTTTAATCTTATTCTGTAAAACAGTTATGAAATAACATTTGGCAGAGTGACCATACAAATTTATTGTAAAAAAAAAAAATGTAGTAATAGTAAGCTAAGATTATTTTTCTTCATACTTTCAAAAAGGTTAAATTCAGAATTCTCATTGTGAGCTCTCAGCTATTTTGTCCATCTTGAAATGTCTCAGGAGTCTCAAAAACATGAGTGTTCACAATAGATTTACTAATGTATTTCCTCTACTGCTAAATATGGTATAATAAGGTCAGATAAATGTGATGGATCATCTAAAAAGTATGCTGAAAATAGAAAATAAATCACCAGTGCAAAGACCTCAAGCCTTTGCCTTCTGTCATGAATGCTTCAAAGGGGAAAAAATATTTTATAAAAGAAAGAGGTTATTTGTATTACACAAAGATGGAAAATATCTGAAATAACCAGTATGGGACTCAAGGGGAAAAAAATAAATAAATTCCATTTCTAATTTTTGTTCGTCACTTTTTCAGTTCTTATATTAAATAGTTTCTCCTCAGCTTGCAAGTGCCTAACACCACTGCTCTCTTGGTGAACACTTCCATGAGCTGCTTTGAGTGCTGTCTTCTCAGTATTGCAAGCCCTTTGAAAAAAGCAATTCTGACAGTTTTTGGTAGCTCCAGAAAAAGAAATGCAATTTTTAGTATGCACAGGTAAAAGCTACAAGTTTTTGTACTTCATCCTTACTCTTCACTGTTTGTTATGTACACATAAATAGACACTTGTAGGGACACAGAAGAGAAATATGAGAAAATGAAATATAAGACTTTTTGCTTTTACTGTGCTACTTCTATTTCTTTGCAATACAATGTATATGTGTGCATACACACATGTAAAAGAAGGAACAAAGAATTACAGTAAAATAATGAAGTTTCAGTTCTGCCAGGGAGAGACAAGATATTCTGTAGCAGTACAGGACTTCCAAACCTACATCCTTCAAGTCTTTTGTATCAGTATTCCCAGAAAATTTACTGCTAGAAAAGTTAACACAATGCAGGTTCAGGGTTGAATCTGAAGACACTTTTCCTTCTTTCAATGTTTATACATCTACTAACAGAAAACCTGTGAACCAGTTCAGAGAAGTTTGTAGTGCTACTCTCACATGAAATTTTTTTTTGAAGTAAACTTAAAAAACACTGTCATTTTCTTATAATCTTCATCTAGCCATAATTTTTAGCTGACTTTGTCTATCAGCTGTTAAAATGTGAATGCTAAATTTTCAGCTTTAGGCTGTTTCATGTTACTTGAAATACAGATTCACTATGCTACATTTGTCTATCTGATTGCCCCCCGGTTCACAGTTCCCAAACTTGAGAGTGCTCCCTCTCAGCAATATCTAAATTTAAATGAGTTTAATTCTAAGAGACATGTAAGTTATCAAACATGGAGGTTATTCTTAGGTTTTGGGCCTTTTTTAAATGTTTTTTTACTGTGAAAGGCTAGTTTGAATGGCTTCTATAAAATTTACAGACATAAAATATTATCTCAGTCTTGGAAAATCTGTGGTCATTTTTGCCTTCCTCATTGTCCTACTTCCTGCCAAAACTTTTTGGCAGTGATGTCTGGGATACTTGATCTTCCAGAATCAACCTATATAGTGAGTGGGCTGAACTTGAATCATACATCCTTCAATTATGAAATGCCTTTTCCACCAATGTAAAAGCTTGCATATACCATCAGCAGATTGAGACTCTGCCTACCAAGCATTTGCAGTCCCATTTCATGTACCAGTACTTACATATTCAGTACTACCTGTCATAACAAGACACAGATGTATGAATGGGATGTCTGTGAGTTAAAGCTTTTTGCACAAAGAAATATAAACTTATGTTTTTCTGCCTTCCATGCTAGACTGCTTAAAGAAGTATCGATGTTTTCCCTGTAAATAAATGAGTGAAGTTAATACACAATGATAATAAAATGCAATAGAACCCAGAAAAAGACACCTTCTCTATTATCAGGACATCTAATTGGAAATCACACAATAGAGATGTCAAGTCAATTATAGTTGTAATAATTTGAAAATTAGTATTACCTATCAATTCTTGACTGAAAATAAGTGCAGAACAGAAGAATCTGTATCTAGCATATTATTTTAAAAATATATCAGACCTTTTTGTGTGGATTCTTAATGAAATTTAATAAAAATTTTCATGGAAATTTCTGATTCTTCAGTGCAATTGATACTAAACATGAAATCCCTTGTATTTATTTACTTTTTGGCTCTAATTCAGAAACATATCTACGTGAAAATATTTTCTTCCTGAATTACAACATACAAAATATTTATTAGCCTAGTATGAATCCTATTGGGGCAGTTTACTAATTGCATTTGAAAGAAAAAAGGGACATGTTAGTTACCAGATGAGTTAGTCTTTGAATTGTGGTTTGGCTATCCAAATGCCAAAATTACATTGAAAGACATAAGGGAAAAAATAGTCATGGTAAGAGGACAATTCATCACAGCAACAGATTCTTCTTTAGTCATTAAATTCTGCCATAAATCGTTGGAAAGAATTTCCCTTTCTTCCCAGAAAATCAAGAAACTACAACTATACCTAAGAATTAGGGTATGCTTGTCTTTTCAGAAAACTATCATACTGTTTTATTTGCCTTACAATCTGAAGTGAAGCAGGAGGAATTTATATATTTTCCTAGCTACAAACTGTTTCTACATACTACTTTGCCACAGGCTTTGCCACAGGGAAAATAACACATGAACATCAAAAAAATCCCAGCTATGAAACAACTACTTAACCAAATAAATCATTGAACACTTTTTTAACCTTCAACAACCTTACATAACTTTTACAAAGGCTACTCCTTGGTAGCCCAGATCCATCATTTGGCCCCCAGTGGGTGATAAGAACAGAAATGACAGAGTTTAGCTGAAAAAACACAGAGCTGATAGATAACAGAGATGGTTGATTTGATCAATTTATGAGAAGATGGATTGTTTGAGGCATCACAAGAAGAAATATTTTGTGCAAGAAATCTTCAAGAGGCTTACACAATTGTGAATACTGATGGTTTTATTTTCTACTGTGTTCTACAATAGACTCTACAGGCATTTTACTTGAATTAGGAAAGGTATGGAGCTGGAGTAGAAGCCAGTAAAAAAGGATGCTTTGGAAACCGCGCATATGAAGGTTTTAAAACTCTTTTCCTCTGTTTTCTTGTCTATACCATTAATTGAAATACAAAAATGTATCTATTCAAAACTCTACCTTCAGGAGAAATATACAACTATTTTCCCTATCTCAAGACTTCCTTTAGCTCTCTATTACCATCTATACTTTAGTCAGCCTCTTACTTATTTAATAATTTTTGAGCTAGTTTCCACATTCTCCAGCTTCTGAATAATTTCCTCATGTCATTACAGTACATATTTTACTATCCATAGTACTACCTACCACGTAAACTCTGCCTAAATGCCCTTACCAAAGAAACTGATGATGTTATATATTCCACCATATCACGTTTTCCAGTTCCACATTTCTTTAAGTATTTTTCTTCCAAAGTGAGTTGTACCACCTGGCAAGCTGACCTTTCAGCCTCCCAAATAAATACTTGGTAATAGCTCCTTCCAACACAACAGATCAATGAACTA
The DNA here is from genome assembly GCF_964273445.1 of Streptopelia decaocto. Lineage (NCBI taxonomy): Eukaryota > Metazoa > Chordata > Aves > Columbiformes > Columbidae > Streptopelia > Streptopelia decaocto. Next base: position 54,911,908 of record NC_138658.1, on the reverse strand, counting down.
TAATACAGAAAGAAAAGATTGTTTTAAAACTCATCCTTGTGTTTTCTTAATTTTCCTGCATTCCCAGTTATGGCTACTTCAACAGTCAAGTGGGGACACTGCTAAGTGACTAGAATTGTGCTGTGGTTCTTGGCAGTCCTATCAGTTCTGTACCTCAACCTTTGGCCATCGTACAATTCCTATTTCTGATACAGTCCTGAAGTACTTCATTGGAAACAAATGGAAAAGGAAAATAATTAAAACTAAATAAATAGTATAAAAGCTAATATAAAAATCTAACGCAAATTCTTCCTTGCATATAAAATGCTTATTTTACCCAGCCAAGATGAAATGTGATTTCATTAATAAATTTGAGGTGTGAAAGTACGTTTTCGTAACCCCCATTAATATGATATGCAGTTGGGTTTTTGGAAGTGGTCTTTTGTCCTCATGTCTGGGGGTTTGATGTCTCTCCTTCTACCTGTTTGACATTATTTTGGTTGGCTGTGTGAAGTTAAATCAAAGAGGGCTGCTAGCCATAACAAGCAAAAAACAACATAATGTCACCATTAGGATCCCTTCAGTCAGAATACTAGAAGTTCCTCAGGGGAAATAATTGGTGAACCAGTCAGTAAGAAATATCTTTCACCAGCCATTTCTCAAGGTTAGAAAGACCACTGAACTGTTAAGAACCTTGGCCTGGAGGAAAATAGAGGGGAATATGCAGCCGAAAAAGTCACAGGATTCTGGAGGAGAAAAGTCTGTCTCTCTGTGCCAAGTTAGACAGAAGCTGTTGCAATGCCTTGGTATAGACCTAAGGTCATTTCCCAAGACTTCAAATCTCAACTGTTACAATAGGTGAGCCCCAGGTTCTATGCATCGTATGTACTTTTGGATGAGTAAACAGTACATCAATTAATAATACGTTATTCTTTGACTCTGTAATTAGTCACATGCCCAGGGCTGCTGAAGAAAAGCGCCTTCTAACATTAACTGCATTGCATTCTTTTGCAATCAGAGTATTTTGAACATACGAAAGAACTTCACAATAAGACTGAAAGATTTGTGAGGATCCACACAGAAAGATTTGAATAAAGATTAATATCTGCAGATTGTTACTTCTCTTAACAAACCACAGAGCACAAAGTCCTCTTCACCCCTAATCAAACCGTGAGGACAAGCAGTGTTATCATCAGGTCATTTACTTGGGTTAGAAAGCTAACCCTGATAAGACAACCCACAGGACAGAGTCTAGGAAAGAGCTCACAGGTACAATTTACCCGTAAGTAGTCATAACAAAAAGAGTGAAAAATGAATAATTTGACATGAAGTATTTTGACACCACCAGAATGAAATTAAAAGGTAAAACAACTCATTTTGACATATTCCTGTCAAAAAATGTGTTAGAATTGATGCAGTCCCACAGCCAAAGTTCCCAAAGAACCCAAAGTTCAGTTTTCTTTAGGAATACAAAGTTTTGTCAAAATTGTTTAGTGTGATACTTTTCATGCAGATTTACAGCTGTGGCAGTAACTCCCTCTTGTTATTAATATGATTCTTCCATAGCATCTATCAATCTCAAGATACTTCACTAAGATAGTGAATATCATCACTAAATATCATCATTTTTGCCCTTTTTTTACAGATGGAAAAAGAGGTATGTAGTTGGGGACACACGATAACTTACTTAACAGCAGGTTACCTCATCAGATGAAAGGGGTATAGAAACATAACGTATGTGCAATACCTGGAGGACCAGACAATGGAGAACTGCCACAGTTGCCCCATGGTCAAGCCACCTACACTACTGAGGCTGCTTACTCTGGATGCACCTGCATATTACTGTGGCTTCCCTACTCACCAGAAACTTAAAGACCTCTAGCTACAACCCTTATTACACCAGCCAGCTACTCCCTCACTCCTTATGTGAGGGTATAAAGTATTACTAAGTTTGGTTTTACAAAATAAACAACCTGTTTTCACTATAAGGAAAAGGAAGACAACATCCTTACCAGTAACAGCAAAAGTCACCTACACTCATATTTCATTCCCTTTGGTCCTGTAAATTAAACACAGCAGAGGAAATACTGTTGGGATAGACAAAACACAGCACCTCCTGTGACCCATCTTCCCATCCATCCAGCCCTAAAATATTCCAAAGGTCAAAGCTCCCAGTTACACTAGAGTTCACGCAAGTGTTAGTGGTCAGAGGTTGGGACCATGCTAAGGCCAGGACCACATTAAATTTCTAACAGTCTAACTCTGTGGAAAACTGTATAGCAGACCCAGGTGAAATCTCCTGAGACTGTTTGCTAGTACAAAGTACAAGCAGCATAGGTGTATTTTCATGCTTATTTTCTATTACAAAAAATCTCCAAAGTCATCACTTTTCTAAAACACAGTATATTTGTGGACGTCTCAGCTTTCCATGCTGAAAATCCCAAGAAGGGCATAATATATTCCTGATTTTACTCCATATTTTTCTATTTAGACTGAGCCATGCTATGCACTTAATGGTGCACTGAGGTGTGCAACTCCAAACTCAGCAAAGGCCAACAGTTGCTCACAATACTGTTAACTATTACTTTAATTATATCGTGTCTTATTGGCTGTATTCAATTAGAGAATTTTTTTCTATTAAAAATATTTTTGTGAGGTTTCTCCTCAGGCCCAAGATTATACCTTTATCTATTTCACAAATTGTATGTGTATTTAGCAAACTAGATCAAGATACTGCTTTTAGCAACTACAAATTTGTTTTCCTCCATTATTTGGTTGAGCTGTAAATAAATGTTCTAGCACAGCTCTTATCTTTGGAAGAAAATAAGCCAAAGTTTAAACCATAACAGAAGTTTAAAAACATAAAATTAAAAGTATCACCTTACCATATCTGAGAATTCTGTTAAAAATCAATAATATTTCCAGAATATATCATTTTACAATTTCACTTCTCCCTGAGAAAAGTGAGACAGCAGGAAGTACCAGATACTGCAGAGTAAAAAATGTGAAACAGCAAATACTGAGCATTCAAACAGCACAGGGCACACATGTATAAAAGTGTCAAATGAAACTCCAGTGAATACTGTATTGGATTCTGAAGTTTTTAATAGCATGTTACCTATAAGACAATGTTTTTTAAAAAAAAAAAAAAACCCTCACATGGGAAAGTTAGACAACCTAAAACCTTCTGGTGGGTGAGGGAGTAAGAAAGGTCAGACACTAGGTATATTTGACTACTCTTTTCATCTTCTTCATAATATTAATATCTGACAGCCTTGTAAATCTTTTTGTTTCATTCTATCATAAATAAAATCTGTTGCAGTAATCATCTTCAGTTAGGGCTCTGAATCATTGTCTTTTTGGGTGGTGCTGTTAGTGTTGGTCTCATTTGTGTCTAGCAACATTTTGGTTGCTAAGGAATACAATGTATTGATTAGAAATTACAGTCCCAATTACAGGGATAAAGATCTGGTCTTTTCAAAAGAAAGAAAAAACGAAACAAAAAAAACCCAACCAGAATGCAATTAAAAATTAACAGCAACCCAGCATTTCTCAAATTGCAGTTCCTTAAGTTCTACTTTACTAAATTGACTGCTTTATTTTGAAAGGCCTTTCTAGAAGGGCTCAGTACCACATGTGGCAAGGGAGGTGGTGCCAGTTCAGCCAGCATGCCCTCATCAGCCTCTCCTTTGCCAGTCAGCTACAGGCAGTACAGGACCCCACAAAAGCTGACCTTTGTGCCAGGGTCACTGGAATGTCACCCATCAGATCCAGGTATCCGAAGAGAACTTCAGCTTCTTGAAGCACAGTTTCAGCAGAAGGCTCTTCAGCAGAAGCTGTGGTCTGAAAGCCCCAAATGCTTAGCATGTTGTGATATCAGACATCAGAATATGTTTCCCTCACATGAGCTGGAGAAAGGATCAGAAGCTAGATCTGTCCTTTCCTCTAGAAACTGGGCCAATCACAAGACTTCAGTGGCATGTTCACTGTCTCTGAAATATCTAGTTAATCGTTGCAAAGAGCTCAGTTCAACCAGGATAACTCAACTTTTCTGGGTTAGGTTACTGTCCTGAAAGAGAAAATGTGAGGTTTACATCAGTCTGAATGTTCATCTTCCACACCTGTGGCAATTATGGGGCTAAAAGCAAAAAATGAGCAAGCTTTGGTCAGTTATTTGAAAAATTAGTAGAGACCTCAATCTGCAGCCTTGAGTAGTGTATCTGAGAAGCAAGATCTGAGACCCACCAGCTGTCTCACCAGCTCATGGTTGTTATCTATCCTAGTACTAACTCCAAGTCTCACTCTGAGAAGCCTATCTGCCTACATGGGTAGACAAAAGGGAGCTTTGGCTGCACCCTGAGCTCCTCAGACATTGCTCTATTAGTAAAGCTGCATTATTCCAGGACAGTGTTGTGTTCACATTACTTAGGGTGAATCAGGACCCAGCTCAATCACTGAAAGGCTTCAGCAGAGCCAGACTCAAAGTTGGCGTGTCCTTCCTTCACCTCTTACCATTGTGTACAAGCTTCAGGCACAATCAGACCATCTAGTGATAGGCAGCACTATTTCATATTCCATTAAAGGATGTTACCTTCCCATTTAATTAAATAAATGGATGGATATATTGCAGTCAGGCTTACTAATCAGTCACTGTATAATATCTTGGCCAAAGTCCCAATGCTTGACAACAGTAATGGCCTTCCTTTCTACATAGCTTCTAGGTTAATTGACAAAGCAAATCTAATAATTTTAATGAAGAAAAAAAAACCCAAAAGTTTGTTGAAAGTAGTAACTAAAGAGTGACCATTGTTGCTATTTAAATACTTTGGTTTTTTTCACCATCTTCTTAAGGAAGCAAGTGCAAGTGGGAATATTCATTTGTTCATCTGTTGGTCCCCTCATAAACTCTTTCAAACCTGTTGGAAACCTTATCCAAACTGGGAAAACAGTAACAGACTGAACAGTTATTGAAATTTTACAATCAGTGACGCAGTGGAAGAGAGTAAGTCTCTGGGAGGATAAGCACAGCATGAAATCACCTTCTCTTACATCACATAACATCTGTGCAGAGGCAGACATTCTGAGCATCCCAAACAAAAGGAAAGCTTTGATAACTGTAACAGACTACTAAAAGTCTGACTGCAAGACACACTTCTCTAGCAAACTACACGTGGGTTGTTCCATTGCTGGTGAAGACATAAGCAGACATGAAGACACAGAAGGCATAACTGCATCACTGGTTTCTCTCTCTCTTTCCCAACCTGCTGGGGTTTAGGCATTGGGCATTGGATGTTCTATCATCAGCACAACACCTGTGGTTCCTGAGCTGAGGAAGACTGATGGGAGAGACAGTTATCTGTCTCACTAGGATTTCTGGGAGATTTCTATAGTCACCGAACCAGGTGTCTTTGTGGGATTTCTCAGCCTGGACAAAGCACTGGGCTAATGCAGCAGTTAGTGAAAGTGAACTAAAAGATAACAGATCCGCTTTCTTATAGATGCATGGGCAGAAAGAGCAGAAACATGACAGATAAGGTCTTCCAGTGTCCACTTCTTGTAGCAAGAACATAGAAAACCAGGTTTCTAATGTACTATCTACATTGGCAGTTCAGAAAATGCAAAATTCTGAAAATATAGCTAGCTTACCAGGATAACAGCAAATTAAAATAAAATAAAATAAAATAAAATAATAAAAAAAATAACCCAGACATTGTAAACAGTTTTCTAAAAAACGCATTTTTTTTCCTAGCAACACCATTTAAAGAGCTATGAAGAACATGTGGCTTTCCTTTTCCTTCCAGCCACCACTTGCTCTGAGTAACACAAATTTAAATGATACTAAAGGGTGCAACCTACAAGTCATAGTTGCACATTGCCTTTTGGTACGATTCAATACTTTCCAGTCCCAAACCCTCTCCAGGAGAAATTCAGCTGCTTACTGTAAATAATTTCAAGAACATAATTACAGTCAGAGTAAAAAATTTGTTTTCAACATGAAAACTCAAGCTGTTGAGCTGCAGTAGAAAAATTCAGAATAAAAAATGGAGAAAATAAATTAAAATAATGAAATATTCGTATTTTCTTCCTGGCAGAGCTGATCATTTCAAGCATTGCCTCTGTGGTTGAAAATGGGCAATTATAGTAGTCTAAAAAAGAAATATTGTTACTGCCTTCTCATAGAATACTTACATCTACTCAAAATGGACTATGAAACATCCCCAGTGGGTATCTAAGAAATAATTACTGTTTCAATGTTAACCAACAATATTTTAACCAGCAACTGTAGAACATAAAAAAAAGCAGTGTTTCAAGACCACTGATGATCAAGTGTAAGAGAGTTGTGATAAATGGTGCAGAATCTGGTTGGAGTCCTGTAGTTAGTGGGGTTGCTCAAGGGTCAGTACTAGGTCCAGTCCTGTTCAACCTGTTCATCAATGACCTGGATAAAGAGACTGAGTGCACCCTCAGCAAGTTTGCTGATAATACCAAACTGGGAGGAAAGGTTGACACACCAGAAGGCTGTGCTGCCGTTCAGAGAAACCTGGACAGGCTGGAGGACTGGGCAGAGAAGAACCTGATGAAGTTCAAAAAGGGCAAGTGTAAGGTCCTACACCTGGGGAGGAATAACCCCACACACCAGTGCAGGTTAGGGGCGCACCTGCTGGAAAGCAGCACTGCAAAGAAGGACTTGGAAGTTCTGGTCAACAACAGGTTGACCATGAGCCAGCAATGTGCTCTTGTGGCCAAGAAGGTTAATGGTGTCCTGGGGTGCATTAGGAAAAGTGTGACCACCAGGTCAAGTGAGTTTATCCTCCCCCTCTATTCTGCCCTGGTGAGGCCACATCTGGAGTACTGTGTCCAGTTCTGGGCTTCTCAGTTTAAGGAGGATAAGGAATTACTGAAGGGAATCCAGTGGAAAGCCACAAAGATGATGAGGTGTTCGGACCGTCTTTGTGAGGAAAGACTGAGAGGGCTGGGTCTGTTCAGCCTGGAGAAGAGAAAGGTGAGAGTGAATCTTATCAATGTTTATAAATATCTCAATGGTGGGTGTCAAGAAGGTGGGACCTGACTCCTTTCAGTGGTGCCAATGATAGTATGAGGGGCAATAGGCACAGAGGGGAAACTTCTTTACTTTGAGGGTGCCAGAGCACTAGAACAGGCTGCCCAGAGAAGTTGTGGAGTCTCCTTTTCTGAAGACATTAAAAACTTGCCTGGACGCTTTTCTGTGGGATCTCCTCTAGGGGAACCTGCTTTAGCAGATGGGTTGGACTAGGTGAACTCCAGAGGTCCCTTCCAACCCAAACCATTCTGTGATCCTGTGGTTCAATAGCTTGAGGATTTCTAATCAGCTTTTCCAGCAGGGCAACTGCTTTTATCTTCTCATCCATAAGACCTGAATGTCCTCCATATTCTAAAGGTAATTATTCAGTAAGTAGATATTTGGTATTATAACCTTTGCACAAATCTTTCTCTGAAATTTGTGGGCATTTGGTCATGGCTTCTCCAAAATAATATGCAGGCAAAGCAAAGTTTAACCATTCCCTTCTTCCCTTCCTGCTCTCACTTGGATGTTTTCTCCCAGTCCAGTCCATCTCTCTGCACATTCTGTATCATTGATTCCTGTGCAAATTTTTTAATAATCTTGCTCAGGGTCACATCCAACTCTGTCTGCATCTTAATAATATCCTGGATATCTCCACTTTGGCTGCTGTTCAAAAATAAATGTCACTAATGGTTTTAGCTTTATTTGGTAAAGGCCTGAGCTGCATAGTCTATAGCAGGAAGCTCTGCACAATTTGGTCCAGGAAAACAGTAGCTCTCTGTATTTGAAAATTAGTTAATTTTTATTATGTTACACTCCAGAAAGAATCTTTAAATCAGTAAGTCCTTTTCAGCAGCAATGAAATACTCCTCCAAGGCATCTTCTAAACATGTTTCTTTCGCTTCCTATGTGCTAAGAGGTAACTGGTAGCTGAGCTCATTAGGGGTGACATCAGACATTTCAGTTCAGCTGAGGTAACAGCCTGCTGCCTCTGAGGAAGGAGGTTCTGCTCCGCTCCCTTCACTCTCCTCACATACTCTTGCTTCTGTATCCGTTTCAGGAAAACAGTAGAAAACTGGAAAAATAATCTGGTAGATAAAAACAGAAATTGAATAGCTTAGCTGATTTACCATGCAATCAGCACAAGAGAAGCAGGGGAATCTGCTCCTGGAAGTAGGAGGGGAAGAGGAGACAGCAAAGAAAAGGAGTCTGAAAATTCTCTTAAGCTGTTAAATCAGACTATGCAATGAAGTCATGTTGTGGAACTTTTTCCTGAAAGAGCAGAAGTTATTTCACTTGGACCATACTGAATGAGGCACAGGGGGCAGTTGCTGCTCTTTTTTCTGAAATTCTGAATTATTCTGTCATAACTTTCATATTATTCCATTTAGAGAGCCAGCAGAGAAGACTGTAAAATGGCACGATCTCACAATCTGATCACAGAAACATAGAATCAGAGAATAGCTTAGGTTGGAAGGGACATTAAAGATCACATAGTTCCAAGCCCCTTGACATAGGCAGGGACACCTTCCATCAGACCAGGTTGCTCAAAGTCCCATCAAGCCTGGCCTTGAACACTTCCAGGGCTACAGCTTCTCTGGGCAGCCTGTTCCAGTGCCTCACTGCTCTCATGGTGAAGAATTTCCTCTTTATATCTAATCTCCATCGACCCTCTTTCAGTTTAAAGCCACTATCCCTTGTCCTGTCACTACATGCCCTTGTAAAAAGTCCCTCTCCAGCTTTCTTGTAGACCCTTTTAGGTACTGGAAGGCTGCTATAAGGCGTCCCCGGAGCTTTCTCCAGGCTGAACAACCCCAACTCTCTCAGCCTGTCTTCATAGCAGAGATGCTTCAGCCCTCTGATCATCTTTGTGGTCCTCCTCTGGACTCGCTTCAACAGGTCCATGTCGTTCTTATGTTGGGGGCCCCAGAGCTGGATGCAGTACTTCAGGTGGGGCCTCACAAGAGCAGAGTAGAGGAAGATAATTACCTCCCTGAACATACAAGTCACTTATATCAGAAAAAGAACACTAGCAAAAGCCAAAAAAACTTGGTATACATGTAACTTTTTCCTTCCATTGCACTTTAAATTTTCAAAAACTTATATTTGCAGTGATCAAGGCAACCATAGCTGGATTTTCACAAGTCTAAATCAAATGGAGTGAACCTTGAAATAGAAGAATCTTTTTATGATCTCTCAATCAAAAAACCCCAAAATTCACCAGTGACACTATTACTGTTCTCTACTATCTCTCTCCTGAGATTGATTTTCAGAATAATAAATGTTTATCTGCAATTTATTTCTTCTTGTAAACAATATTCTGTCAGAAAGCCTGCACAGTACAAAAAGCACAAGCAGCAAAGAATCATGAATTAAACAACACTTTTTAATTTCTAAGGTCTGAGGGCAGTGTGTTATATTGCACATTTTCTCAGTTTTAAAACTCTCTGTCACTTTCCTGTAACATGGACATTAAGTATATCAACTTTATATATATATATATACACACACACACACACGTATGAGAGAAAATAATAGATTGATGGTACAATGACTAAAAAGCAGAATAACGCACAATAAAGAAAAGACCTGGAAAGTCTTATTCACTGAATCACATCCACTGAATGCAGTAAAATATGGATATCAAATTTTAGAAAAACGCTGCTGTGCATTTGGAATAACTGGTCTCCCTTAATTAAGACCTGTGATGACCTTTGTGCTCTTACAAGTAATGTATGGCCTAGTAGTTTCCACAGGCTGCTTAAATGCAAGAAGAGAACACATTTGATTTTAAGACAACACTTGACTAAAAGGGCTTGGTAGGGCCAGTTAAAATTTCAGCAATGTATTGCTTCACTCCGTGTCCAAATTATACTTTAGTTGTATTTCAGCAAAGATGCCACTTGTTGCCATGACAACAGCTGAGGCAAGAGGTATTGACAAAAGAGAACTCTGCATTCCACATAAAGGATGAGTTATGTGTTAGAACAGACAAAAGAGTAGTAAATGGTCTCTGTCTTCTGAGCTTTATGAATACAAGCACCTCAGAACTAGACCAGAAAGTATTTTTCTTGTGTTCAGAAAAGAGAACAATTTATAGGACAAGTCTTTGACATTGCAGATCTCCTGTTCCTGAATAGCTCACCCCTTACATTGGATCTATAAACACCATCTGTGTACACTGAAAAAACATTTCCAGAAATAAATGAGTCACATACCAGATCTCTTGTCGGTAACACAGGAAGCAAATCTGTAGCAAGTGATAAATAAAACAACATAAGTTAATATCCTAGAATCTATCCCAACACTTACAAAGTAATTGCTTATATAAAATGAATAAAAACACATTACAAGTTTATTTTCCTGCTGATGAGTACATCTAGGTTTTTAACATGCTCTGCTTGTTTCTTACTTTACTGCTAACCACAGTAAAATTGACAACTATCAGCATACATCATTCTTGGATTTCACTCAAAGTCTCATCATTTGAACATGTATTAGAAGACCTGGAAGTTACTTATGAATAAATGATCTGCCATGGCTTTCAGACTGAACAGGGGAAGAAGAAAAAGGACAGGGAATACACAATAAACCATGCCAATTCAGAGATTTTTCTAGTTTGCATAAGTCAAGAGGTTTCAAGATCTAGAGAACATGGATGACTTGCAACAGTGTACATAATTCTTAACAGCTCATGATATCTCCTATGAAAAAATCAGAGCTGAGACAGAAAGAGCATTAGCAAAGGCCTGCATGCTGTCTGAAAGACCTTACAAAGCCATGAACAAGGCAGAACAAAGGTGGCATGACAGAGAGACCCAGAGGAGTAGTTTGTCTGACTGAACCCATCATTCCTTAAACAGGTCAATCACTTCCTAGCCCCTAAGTAAATGGTCAAATGCTCAAAAGACCTTTCTGCAAGGAAGCAGTTATGAGTCTGGTGTCCTGGCTTAATCTCAGATTAAATCTCAGTCTTTCACACTCTTAATTTGCTGTGATGAGGTCAGTTGAAATCTGAGCTAAATATACTCATTTTGTTTTGCTTATTTCCTTTACTTCTTTTATTTGCGTGAGACTTTTTTTTTTCTTAACAAATGTTTTAATGAATTAATGACATGCAAGTAACTACATATCATGAATAAAATACTGCTTTCCATAGGACAGAATGTAATGGCTATTTAAGATGATGCTACGCATTTAGAATGTACTTTCCAAATACTAAGGTAAAACCAGTTTCTGTCTCTAAACAGAATGTATCCTGAATAAGAAAGCTGGAGAAAAGAGTACAAGTTGATCAAGAGTTGAGGGCTATTTCTGAGAGTCATAAATGTGTTATAAAATTTCAGACTAGGACATGGCCTTATGAACCAACTCAGAAAAAGGTTTTTAAATATGGAGACAGAAGATTGTATGGAGATGACTGTATCAGGAACAAAGAACAAATTGATGACAAAGTAATATTTTGCAAATGATGTACAGTAGCAGTATAAAGAAAAAGAGCTAGGTAGAAAATTGGAGATGCAAAGTTATGCAAGACCGTTGGGGAGAAAGTTTATCAAAGGATAGCATTTTCTGCAGCATGAAAAATGAGAGAGGAAGGTGCAGGGAAAAAAAAATATATGGTCAATCAGGTGATATGGGGAGATGATCCATGAACCTTTGTGTGAACAAATGCCTATCAATATGAATACAATCTGCAAATACAATAGTCCTCTGTATGAAAGATTCAACTCACCTTTAACCATCAAAGACAAAGGTTATTCTAGGATGAGTAAAAATGGGGAGAGACTTGTGATTCTGTTTGCTACATTAGCAGAATTCACCTGGAATCGGAAAGTTTTGACTTTGGATTCTGAAAATAAGTGAAATCAGAGAGAGAGAACTGAATATCCTGGGAGAAATAAGCATTTGCAATAATTGTGATGGCAAGAACCAGGTGATCAGCAGAAGCAAGTAAAACTAATTTAGACATGGTTTAAATAGCACAAAAGTAGAGAAGATAGACATCTGGAATACAAATCCCAAACTCAAGTGAATGAGAAAGGCTTCTTACGTTGCCTATTCTGGAATAAGGCATGAGAAATGGTTCAAGAGGAAAATAGGGAATTCCATTTTTAAAAAGTAAAATTTTATAAATATTTTATAAAGGTTTATAAGGTGTGAGGTAAGAGTATTACCTTACAAACTATGAGCAGAACTCAATAAATGACCCCAAAGTGAAAATATGTTCCTCCACAAGATACCAGAAAAAACCTAGGCAATCACAAGCTACTTTTAAAGACCAGACTTCAGTGTCCAAGTCAAAGGCTGCCCTCATCAAATTCAAAAGTTTAGCTTCATCAAACAGAAAGTACCGTGTTCAGAAAGAACAATGTCAGAGTGAGAAACGGTATTCTGTAACTTCACAATATAAGGTTTCACTAATGCAATATATTTTACTCTGCGTAATTCTATTTTTCATTGGCTTGTATGATGTTGAGCTTTTAGACCCTGTTTTTAGCTTTTTTTACTTTGATCTAGAAATGTTATTTTCTGTGCTTCAATTTAATTTTTGTCATTTTTATTGCCAGCCTATCAAAATGGAGCATTCACATTGTTCTGATGGAGCACTTAAAAGAAAAACCATTAGTGAGAGGTTGAATTTATATTTTTTCTTCCTGTAGAAAACAGATCTAAAAATATCACCCTTATCTTCCAGTTTTATTTTTTAGCAACAACAACCCTTCTATTTTCGTAAGTTCAACAATCAAAAATCAGAAAAATTGGAAAACCCTAAGTTTTCAAATAATAACACACTATTTTCTTGATATAGAATATTTAAAGAACTGGAATATTCTCTCTCAAATGATCACTTTACACCTTAAATTTTTACTCTGTCCTCTCCCAGTATCCTTCATCCTTTGTTATCTCCAACTATTTTTGTATCACTGGAAAGCTTAATTCAAGACTTCTGTAAGACTGCGAAATAAATAGCACCATTAGAAACTGTTATACAAACCACATGTGAATTGGTGATTTATGGTACCTATAATATTTGTGGAAATAACAGTAACTATCTTCCTGATTTCTGGATTAAAAAATGTCTCATCTTGATAGAGACTGCTCTAACCAACAAGCCTGCGGCTAGTCTGAGGGGGCATGTCAAAAGTGTTTTATTAAAATATGAGGAAAAAAAAAAACTGAACATGGATGAGTTGTGATTGTCAATCCCTCTTCGAGCAACTTTTTAAATATTTTCATTAATGGCTTGCTAATATCAATTACAAAAAAAATACATAAAATATGCAAGCCTCTTGCAAGACCTAGACTTGAAGCCTAAGCTATCCTTTATCATGTGGATATTCTCAGCACTTTGCCTTATTCTTTCTCCCTGGCATGATGAATGTTTCAACATTTGATGGTAAATGTCATCCTGAAGATGAAAGATGTGGGTCTGAGTTCTCCTTAATGAAAGGATTTAGTCTTCTATACCTCCCTCTAAACTGCTTGATAAGAAATAAGATATCACCCCTCCTCTAGCCATGTTTTGTGGGACCCTGATCTACTGGGCCCTATGCAGAAAATATTTAGTTTTGAATCCCAAGATAGTTTAGGTGTGAATCGGATGTTTAACCCTCTCAGAATAGAGGTATTTCTTGACACGTCCAGAAAAAGTTCCCACCTCAATTGCTAAGGAACTCTCCACTGCTACTGAGCACCTGCAGCTTGGCAGCAACTAACTCATAAGGGTGATACTGAGGATCACAGTTTTGTGTACAGACACTAGAATGGTCATTGATCACAGAGCCACTTGGAACACTCCAGAAACATGTTCTGTTTTTAAAAAACAGCTGTAAAGTATACACGTATTCCAATAAAAAGTATATATATCTATGGCTATGAAGACTATGGCTTACAAGTCTGCATTCTCTCATTTGTTTCCTAATTCAGCATATGTAAAACAGACAAAAATAATCCTGAGTCACTGTATGGCATTGTTACTCTTTGTCTAGCCAAAAGGAAACTGTTTTGGCTCACCTCATAGAAATGCTGCCTTGGAACCATAGGCATCCTAGTTCAATTCCTGACTAATAATGTTCGGCCTGTGCATACACACCAGAGTTAAATCTCCAGATGGGAAGGATGGAGACTTTCCTAATTAGTTAAGTCTGCTTTTCATATCAGTCCACCACTTGGCACACATACAATGCTCTACTCCAAACCATTCTGTGATTTCTCAGCTCCTGCAAAATGTACTGATTTTGCAGCTGGCTATTTCCCATACATTCTTCATTATCTTTACCTGGTGGATCCAGTAGCAATTTCAGGCTCTGTCCTCTGAGGCATTCATTGCACAGGTTAATTACATTGATCAGTCACCTCAGATCTGGAGATTTTACGCTGATGAATCTGTCTTTAACCCTAAATCAAAAAAGTGTCTTGTAATTCATGTAGCAATATCAATTAGACAAACCTCATTATTTCATATATCAAACAAATTTAACCCTGTGCTCTTGCAACTGATCAGTTCACCTTCAGATCAAGCCACTTATACTATCACTATTCTTTCACTTCACCTAAATAAAAAAATTGCTCCTATATTCTGTCAAAAATGATGCAATCATTTCTTTATTTCAACAGACAATTTTTGTGTTGTTTGGTAGTAGTGTTTTTAAGTGAAGTCTGGATTTAGGTCTCGTCTATGCAGCTACCTGTAATTATGTTTAGATTTTTCCAGATGCTTTTTAATATCTATAGTAAATGTCTACTCAATCAGCAACTATCATCACAGCAGTTAGGTCTTTGGATTGTAGAAAAAGGAACAAACTTTCAGTTTTCATGCCATCCTGCCTTTTTATACATTTTAAGAAGATTCAAAGTGTGTATCTGAAAAAATAAGTAAAACAATAAAGAATATTATTTTATGTTTTCCTCTTTTGATTTGTCTATTGACAAAAAAACTTTTAAAATCTGAACCTCCAGCATCAAACTGTTACTCTAACCCTATCAGACACTATTCCATAAAGTATGGATTTCTACATTGCATAGTTCTCTTATTCACATGATAAAATAAGTTTTTAATCTTAGAAAACGGTAGTGCCTTAAAGCACTAAGACTTGTGTTGGAATTAGAAGACGACTGATGTGGCAACAGCCCTTTTAGCTACTGTCAGCACCTGTCAGAAATTATAGCACAGAATAATATATGAGATGCTAGAGCTTTGCCTGTACAAACTAAAAGGTGTGAGATGTTGAGTGCCACTCTTAGCAGACTTTGGAAAACACAGTGTTTCAAAAAGATGAACCCACTTTCAAGTCACAGTATACTTCAAATTGGGTCCCTCGTTTTGAAACACCCTGTATTTATTTCATTGCTCTAAGTGCACTAATAAATACACACTCTGGCCTGAATCTTCTGCTAAAATATTCTCAGACACTGGGTTCTGAAGGATACCGTCCTGATTACATAAATTCCCATTCACTTAAAATTGAATTGTTTGCTTCCATTATGTCTTCCTCAGTGTTTTATAAAGCAGAAGTGAATGTTGATTATGAAGAAATTCAGAAGTTCAATCCTCAATAAACAACCATAATTTCTACAAAATTAACCTATTCAGGTATTCTACAGAATTGTATGTTTTTATTTATTTCACTGTTATTTCATTGCTTCAGATACTTGTTTTGGTCCTGTCTCCTCTTCAGTTACAATAAGGTTCAGAGCTACAACATGGAGTAGAGCACCACTGGTGACAGATGGTTGATTAAAATCATAGAGACAGATTAAGCAAGAAAATGTTAGAGGGCTGAAGGAGGCAATTAAAATGGCAGTTTGCTCAAGAAAGCAAAAGAGAGGTCATTTTTGCCCTTAAGAAATTTATTAAGCTATGCTACAGTAATCAGGATTACCAACTGCTCAATGGTTAGTGACAGAAAATCTGCTCTGTATGTGGGTATTTCTCATCAAAATCAGTTCTCAAATTTGATTCCAGATATGCACTGTTCTTTTTTCCAAACTTAGAGAAGCAGCTCAGTCAGCTTTTTCAGAAAGACCATACAAGTCCTAGAATACTTGCTGCAGCTGTGATGATCCATTTTAAGCACAGGGAGCATCACCAAAATTTGTTGTTGTAAGCATTCAAAGGCCACTGTGGTGATCTTGTTTTCTCTTCTATATAGAGCAAAAGAACAACTCTATGAGCATCTTCAGAAGCAGACTTTCATGGCTATACTTCTAATGGCCACAGGTTGGGAATATACCAGTTTTCAAATGTTAACTTTATTTTGCCTTCTAGAAACATAAACAACTAGAAGTCTCCACCAGAAACCAAAACATAATATATTGTGCTTGCTTACAGAAATTAGGAAAAAAAATAGCAAGAGAAAGACTACAGCCAACCTAGTTACATCAATGCTGATGGATATTCTACCTCATTTCTTTTATTATTATGTTAATTTTTACAATTATTTTTGCAGAATCACTGAATGGTTGAGGGTTGGAAGGCACCCCTGAAGGTCATCTAGTCCAATGCCCTGCTCAAGCAGGGCCACCTAGAGGTGGTTTCCCAGGACCATGTCCAGAAGGATGGAGACTCCACAACCTCCCTGAGCAATCTGTGCCAGGGCTCAGTCACCTTCACAGTGGAAAAGTGTTTTGTGATGTTCAGAGGAAACCTCATGGGTTACAGCTGATGTCCATTGCCTCTGGTCCTCCCACTGGGCACCACTGAAAAGACCCTGGCTCTGTCTTCTTTGTGACTTCTCCTTCAGATATTTGTAGATATTTATGAGATCTCCCCAGAGCCTTTTCTTTTCTAGGCTCTCTTCTCTTAGAATTTTCTCATATGGGAGATGCTCCAAGCACTTCATCATCTTAGTAGCTCTTTACTGGGCACTCTCCCTGTTGTGTCCATGTCTCTCTTGTACTTAGGAGCCCAGAATTGGACACAGCTCTCCAGGTGTGGCCTCATCAGTGCTGAGTAGAAAAGGAGAGTCACCTCCCTTAACCTGCTGGCAAATTTCCTAACGCAGCCCAAGATGCCTCCCTCGCCATAAGGGCACGCTGATGGCTCATGTTCAGCTTCTAAGACCACCAAGTCATTTTCTGCAAAGCTGGTTTCTCGTCAGTTGTCCCCCAGCATATTCTGTGGCATGGGCGTTTTTTCCTCCACAGGTGCAGGACTTTTCACTTCCCTTAAGTAAGAGACCCTTAAATAAAATTAACTTAAATATAATACAGTTCCTTTAAGTTTTAAATAATTATTTTTTTTGTTCAGTTCTAAACATATGATTTCTTTATCATTCATAAAGTGGTGGCAGAGGAGTTTGTGAAACAGTGCAGTTTTAACTGGAAAGGTAAAGACGTGTAGTGCCAGTGTTCACTTAATGGTTAGACTCCATGATCTTGAGGGTCTCTTCTAATCAAAGAGATTCTGTGATTCTGAGTATGGATTTAACCACCCATTTAAATTGGATTCCACCATGAGCATGTTTCTCCTGAACTTAGGTGATCTGTTACACCTTTTCTTGCCTTATCAGTTCCAGGTTTTGCAGTGCAAGAAAACCAAAAGTTCATCTTCACTTGAAGATGATGTAAAGTAGGATTACTGTTGAGTAGAGCTTCTGAAATTTGAATTTTACTTTTACTGTTTTACTTAATGCACAGTAAAGTCTCATATATTAAAAAAAAAGAAAACAAAACAAAACAAAACCAAAAACAAACAAACAAACAAAACCAACAAACAACACTGAAACCTGTGTGGTGCTGCCAGATTCATTCACTTACACTGAAGTAAAATTTTAATGAGTACTTTTGGTTTAAACATATTCCAGAAATCTCAGTTAAAAATAATTTCAGTTTGCGTTTGGGTTAATTTGAGAAGTCAATCACTCACACCCCATCCAATAAACTCTTCTCATCCCAGACACCTGGTGATTTCAACATTCAATATCCTCTGTCATTCAGGTAAGTACACTAATTATTTCCTTTCTCAGATTCTATATCAAGACTTAAATTCAAGTCCACATTGGATCTTTCTGACTCCACCAAATGTTCTAGCAATACTTGCATCTACAGAAAAGACCTTTTGTAAACTGCAAAAAGAAACAACATACCTGCTTTCAGGAACCAATTTCCACACCACCAAAATCATTACTTCCATTTATAAGATGAGGTGTCCTTTATTTCATGGGTCTTTTTAACTCAAATATTTCACCCTTTTAACTATGCTTGTTGCACTGTGCCTGGGCACAGGTGGAGCAAATTGAGATGACCCAGTTCAAATGTGTTTCCAGTTAGAGTACAAAAATGAATCTGCTCTCCCATGTGCATTTCCATCAATCTTTATCCAAAATATTGATTAGATAAAAGATTGCTGAAAGATGTGTGTGAACACAGGTTCAGATGTGGAATAAAAAAAGTTATTTTCTACCACAGAAACTGAGGAATATGGAGGATAGGAAGACTGTGAAAAGGAATAAAATTCAGCTTCTCAAGAAGAAAGCTGAGCTGGTATTAATTACCAGTTTGTTTTACAAAATTCAGCAAACCTTTAAGCAAGCATAACAGCCCACCTACAGTTCATCGGGTTTAAGTGGCTTTCCCTAACAATGCTCTGTGCTACACTATGGTAGCATAGCAATGTGCACTTCAGTGCAAAATGCTTTCCTTCACACTTCTAGCACCAGAAGATCAAGACAGATAGGGTAGAGTTCAAATAAGATAGACCTAGCTATACCCTTATCTTTTGTTGCTCAGAGTTTATGTAAAATTAAGATAAAATTGAGACACTCCTCAAAACAGATAAAGGGCAACAGAAGATAATTATATCTAAAGTAAAGCATGCAAAGCTAGCACCTGTTCCCAGAGATAATACAGGTAGGGATCAGTCTAACATATCTGGGGGCAGAAACAGCACCAACAGAAGTGGCATCATTTATTAGCATTTGTTGACAGGACCTGTTGGCATTCTTTCAACACCTTATTATTAATGTCCTGCCATTTTAAATTAAGTATGGAAAAAAGCAACCCTTCAAAAGTGAAAGCACAGAGCCTGTGTGGAACACCAGCTAGATGTTGTAATTAGAGACATTGCCAGGTGCCACCCAGCAATCTTTGCTCAACGTAGGCTGTTGTCAAGACACACACAACACCAGTATTTGAATTGATCTATGGTATAAACAGAAAGACTGAATCACCAGACATGGAAAATTTTAAGTTAGAATTTTTTTGTAGCCTGAAACACAGTAATTGTAGACAGTACATGAAAAAGCAGGTTCAAGATCACTTGACTGGGATCTCTCTGTCAAGAATTGATGTTGATAAAACACATCATCCCAAAGCAGTGCACATGAGAAGGCAGGTGAAAGGCACTGGACTCCCCTCTCTCTTTTGACATAAAGGACAGTGCTGTGAGGATGCCTCCTGGCCCTTTTATACAGTAAGAGAAATATCACAGTTTCAAACATTTATTCAGTGGTCAATCTTCATCTAATGCCTCTTGTTCCCTGGAATAAACCAGAGAAAGAGAAGATGCCCACACCTCATGTCTATATATTCACCTCTCTAGGTCTTTATGCTTTAGAGGTCTTTCAGTGAAATCAAATGGATTTTAGAGCACTTAAAATGATTGTCTTTTAAGCAATAAGCAATACTTAATCACCATGGCAACACGGCTGCTGACACTGTAAGACAGAGATTAAGAGCTTATTTGAAATGTCTGTACAACTAACTTTGAGAAAGGCATGCACTGTGACTTTTTAACACATTTCTAAGAAAAACCTGTTTAAATTGGTATGTTCATGTAAAAAAAAAAAAAAAAAAAAAAAAACACCAGACCTTTAAAACTTTTGGTTTTATTAATATTTGCACAACTATACCTCCTCAAGGTGTTACAGAAAGAACAAATCACCCAGTGGTTTCACTTCATGTGAACAGCAAGATGTTTGCTTGAGGATGACCAAAAATAGACAGTCCGATCACACAAGTAACAAACTACATTCTGGAATATATATATAGTAAGTAGAAATGCATAGAAATTATTTAGCTCTGACTAATTTAAGATTGATGAAGGAAACAAGTGATAACTGTGAAAACAGAGAGAAGTGGCTCATACAAAAATTGCAAATGATAGGAAAGCTAATAGAATGGTACAAGGTTACAAAATTCATCAGAAGTCTCATGTCCATTAAGTTGATTTTGATCTGAGTTTAAAATTCCTCTTCGGAAGTATTTGTGTTATCACAAATAAGACAGTATTAAAAAGATGATATTTTAAGACACTCAACCTTAGATTCTTTCTTTTGTAAATCTTGCTTTTCTGAGGCAGGATACAGCACAGACATTATCTTCTATGGTTTTTCAGCAGACAATTGCTGAATTTAAATTATAGAACCACAGAATCATTTAGGTTGCAAAAGAGCTTTAAGATCAAATCCATTTGTTAACCTAGCACTATTAAATCCACCACTAAACCATGTCCCCTACGTGTCTTTTTAACACACACAGAGATGGTGACTCAACCACTTCTCTGAGCAGTTTGACAACACTTTGAGTGAGAAAATTTTTCCTAATATCCAATCTAAGCCTCCCCTGGTGCAACTTGAGGCCATTTCCTCTTGTCCTATCACTTGATATTTGGGAGAAGAGACCAATACCTTCCATGTTACAACCTCCTTTCAGGTAGTTGTAGACAGCAATAAGGTCTCCCCTCACCCTCCTTTTCTCCAGGCTAAACAAACCCAGTTCCTTCAGCTGCTTCTCACAAGACTTGTGCTCCAGACCCCTCACCAGCTTCGTTGCTGTTCTCTGCACTCTCTCCAGCACCTCAATGTCTTTCTTGTAGTGAGCAGCCCAAAACTGAATACAGGATTCAAGATGGGTTCTCACCAGTGCCTAGTATAGGGGGACAATCACATCAATAGCTCTGCTGGTCACACTTTTCCTGATACAACCTAATGTAATAGTTTCCTTTTTTGTTCCAAGTTAAACATTCCTACAACATTTCTTAATTTTTCAGCATCTTTATCACACACAGATTGCTCTCTGTCAATGATTCATTCATATGTGCCTGCTGTGCTGCACCACTCATTTATATTTCATGCTAGTACTTCTTTGTCTTTTTTCTGTGGTCAAGTTTAATGAATAATTTGTTTAGAATAGCTAAGATTTTTTCTTCAGTATATATGAAGAGGACTCACATAATTAATCATTTATAAAATATCTGCTTAAAATTTTTTCTCTGTACCAATTTTTGAAAAGTTACGAATGTGCTATGTATATCTCTTTTGGAGTTTAAATTAATTATTTTTTTTTCATTAGTTTTGATATTTTTTTGCTACTAAGGCTTTTTACTATTTTTTTCTCTCTCTAGTCATATAATAGTTCTAAATTCTGCAAACTGCTGAGCAATTTCTGGGAGATAAATTCTGTTTAATATATTTGTTTTATTTACATGGTTTGTGATATCCATTAGGTCATTCAGTGTTTCATTCAGATTAAGTTAATGTAAATAAAAATCCAGTTTTTAAAGTAATGTCCAAACTTATAGCTTCCATTACAGTTATTACTTTGGCAGACACACTGAAGTCTGCATTTGTAAAACATATGCTCTATATTGCAATTAATTTTTAGTAGTGTCCCAAATGCATGAATTGGTATCCCACAGAGAGCTCCAAAGTGTGATTGATTAAGCAGTACGGTAGATGGTTTTAATGCATTTTGCTTTGAATACTTGGTCTAAAATGATTGCAAAGGCATCAGAGTGATTAGTTTAGATGTGGCAGCTTCTAATAAATAAACTCAGCGTAATGGATTGTCTGCATGACTCAGCTAATCCTATTGATTATGAGATGCTAAAACAGCAACATAAGGGTTTTTTAAAACAATTACTTATTCTGTTTCCTTTGGGAAGTTTAACAGATTTTTCTTAATGTACTGTGCCCCGTTTGGCTGAAAATCATAATGCAAGTCAGCTCAGGGACTGGAAGGCAGAGTCTGCTTCTGCCATACCAGCATAATACCCCCTCCCAAGCAATCACTGTGCCATCAGCTGTGGGGATTCACATCAGACAGCATGTATTGGGTCACTCACTGAACAACAAAGGAATTATATTGTACTTTGTTTAGAAATACAAGGTGAGAAAAATTATTTCAGTGCCTTTCTCGCACTCCCCTGCAAAAGGCCAGCTATTGAGCAGACTGTAAAATCCCTGAAGCAGAAGCCCTGTTTTACAGACTGTGAAGCAGATAGCACATTTTTGCCAGTATATCATAATAAATAGGAATTGTGACCTAACTCATAGTCATAGTTACCATAAGCTATGCAGCGTGATGGAAATAGGCTTGAGAAAATGAGGAAATGCCTGACCCTGGAACAAACTGTGTGGTCAGAACAGAAGTACAGTACGAGAAACCTATTTTCCATCTGATCAGAAATGCTTCAGACATCTCACTCAGCCCTGCCCAGAAAACATCTTTTGCAGTACACCCAACATACTTGATTGATAAGTGATTGTCTAGTGTCTCCAGCAAACACCTTGATGCCTGAAATGCAGTCCCTTTTCTATACTACCCTCATTGATGATACTGGAATACTTTATAGTGAGCTTAGAAATTTTTGAGTGTGCCTAAGGTGTCCAGTGGGTTGCTCTCTAGGCTATGCAAACATAACAAGCTTAAGGGACTGGTCAGTAGCTCGCACCCTATTTTATCACAAGGATTTATTCACAGTTACAAAATGAAAGGGAAAACAAGAAACTCTAATACTTAATTTATCAACGTTTAGTTCTACAGGAGTGGAAGGTTTGAAAAAGAAAGTTGCTAGGCAGTGAGGTGAACCAAAGTCTCAAGGCCAGGGCTAGGTCCAAGCTATGTGCCTCTACTGGAAACTTCCCTTACTTACAGACACGACTCTTTGCAGACACCTGCTACTTATTCTGTGCTTCCTCAAGTAAAACATGTAATTCTAAAAGAGGGACCACTTGCAAATAGTTAATACAATTGTCAGCATCCAGCAGTGCAGAAACTTCAATGTGCACAGCACTATGATACAGGAAAGGATGGGATTCCAAACATTGTCAGTGTAATGATCGAACTTAAATAAACAAGAGAAAATTCCAGCAAGGGGCATGGAAAAGAAAATGTTAGATTCAGGAAGAAGATTTTAAAGCATTTCCTAAAGCTTTATATTGAATGTTCTTTCTTTGTAAGCATTTTGCCATCTTTCAACAGGAAGTATAGGAGAAGAGAACTAAGAAAGGAGATCCATGCCTAAGGACAACGATGCATGTGAGTTCTGAGATGGATATAGGGAAAGAGGTCCCCTTGGTTGAATGTAAAGGTTTGGGGAGGAAAGATAATGGCAAAGCTGACAAACAGGTGAGGGAAGCTTTGTGGGTTCTTGAAGCAAGCAAGAAAAAAGCATTTATTTAGGAGTCAGAGGAGACTCAAGGTTTAAGATGGAGCTATCTACGATCACTTGCGTTTTTCCATCAGAAATTGGCAAGAGACCAAAGAAAAAACAGGCAACTACCATAGGAAAAGTGATCATACAAGCCACACAAGTAAGCTAGAAAACAGTTTTCTAGGAAATAATAATAAAAACAAAAAAGTATAGATTATATATATATTAAAAAGAATGTATTACATATATTTTAGAATAATAAATTATTACTCTAATCACAATATCATAATTCTAAAACAGAATATTCTTTTCTATTTGTTTCTGAATAGATTCTAACTCACAACCTTCTCTGAATTACCATTTGTCCCTTTCAAATAATTTTAAAGCATTTAAAAATTTTTTTTCAGATTGGATGAAAAGCCATTCTGATCTTCTCTTCATTCAAACTTAGACCACATTTTACTTACAATGCTCCTGTTTCTTTTTAGTCCTCAAGGCCTGTATGACGTTCTTGGGCTTCAGTGAAGAGTTTTTCATTTACTTCCATAAGGAATTGGGGAATAGAAAGATTTCTAAAAGAATGAAAGTTATTTTCATTCTTCCTATCATTCTAAGTCTCCTGAGAAGGGCACTGTGCTATAAAAATAAATTAATAAATAAACACACCTCATCTATCCTAACTATTTTCAGTACTTGACACTAAAAGATAAAATTGTCTACAGGTAAATTGATTAAAACTGTGTGGAGCTTCAGCCTTGTAAATGTATTTACCTGGTAAGCCTCCGCTTGTTATTTTGTTACTGGGAGTATAAAGTGTTCCTGGCTTATGGCTCTATTGAAGGTTCAGAAATTTAAACAAATTGTACTTTTTTCCATTCTACGACCATATAATTTATCAAGCCACAGCCTTGCTCAGTTTATTACATTATTTTTCCATGCATGAAAATCCATTTGCTCATCTGCTTCTTATTGAAAATGGTAATTTCCTGGGTGGATGCACATCTGTTATCATATCAGAGTACAGTATGATGAGCCTGAGTGCAAAACACCTACCACGTCTTTTCAATGACACTAGAATTTAATGAAACAAAACCAAGAAAATAAAAAATTAAAACCTTTCAACACTGGATGACACTGAGAATTATTTCCACCCTTTTCAAACTCTCTTGGATACCTCTCACTGTGTCTAACAAAATCGTTAAACAAATCCTATAATGCACTTAAGAAGAAAGTCCTAAATATCTAGAGAAAATAAAAATGGCAACACTTACAGAAAGTTTCATTTCTCCTAAGTGAGAACCAACCATCTAAAATAAACTAAGTGTACTATGGTAATTGTTTACACTACCTCAATAGTGGAAGGGGAAGAGCAGAGTAGTACTGAGCAGATAATTCATCCTGCCCACATTTTAGCTGGATTCAAGGACAGTATGGCAAGAAGAGTGTTTCTGGCTATATTCTTTACAGTCATTCCTATCACCTCATTTACCAGGTAAAAGAAGAAAACTGCTCTTAAATTCTTTTCTTTCTCTCTGCCATCATAACATACTGTCACAATACTGTTCAGATTCATCACAGATCCTTTAACGGGAAGGGCTCTATGAACAGGAATCTTGAATTTCAAATATGGAAAAAATAAATTAATGAGTCAGATATATACACGTTACACAGCAGGGTAATACACCAGCTGAATAACAGAAGCTTGATCAGAATTTTGCTGTTGACCTCACTGACAAATTTCCTAGCACCAGGTAGGATATGAAAATAAAATTAAGCTCCTTTTACATTAAAATTTTTTCTCTGTGTATTTGTGTTAGACAGACACAGTTTAAAAAGCTTCAAAAAATTATACCTTTAATGAAATATTTGTGTTAGCACCTTTTAGAGAAGAAATATTAAAAAAAACACAAGTTTATTCCTTCTGAAGTCAAGAGAGCTTCCAGATTACTCAAAATAAATGCATTTGTATTTGTAGTACCACATGAATTGTTAATTCAATTTAAATTCACTCAAATAAACTTTATTGTTCAGTGAGAAACAACACATTCAAAAGCAGCTGTCTTCAGTACCTTCCAGGGAATATTTTAAAGAACATTCACATCAAAAAGGACTTTAATTCTGCTGAATTTCATTCCGTTCCTTTAGAAACTCAAAATGACAGGAGAGCCACTTCAAGAGGTTTCCGTGCAAAGTCATTTTTCCTGCAGAACATGGAGGCCACAGCTATGTAGGAAATCATGGAGATAAATGAAAATGTCCAGAAAACAGAAGGTTAACTATCTCAGCTCTTGATTTTGAAGCCCTGCAGTTGCTTTCAGCAACCCACCAATTAGTCTTACTAAGACAGCAAGCATCCCATAGGGAAATACAGACAAGAATAATTGACAGCATGCACCTGCTTCTGTAGGGAAGAGGAACACCTACCAGTATCAAGGAGAACATTTGAAAGTCTGCAAGCTAGACTACCGTGTCCGCAAAACCCATATGTGGGCTTTTGCGGTTTTTGACACTGTACTACCTTTAATGGATCTTTTGTGCAAATGAACATCTCTCATTTTCTGTGTGATATCGGGTAGCAGTAATTTCCTCCAGGAACATAGAATACATTTTTAATTACTGCAAGCATTGCTTACACTAGGCTAAAAGAACATTAGCTTTCTAACAATATATTAGCTTGCTACCATATATTCTAATCCTGACCTCTTAAAACAGTCAGTTTCATTCAGAATAAGGTAAACTCATCTCATGGGATAACACTGTTTTTTCTCCAACAGCAAAAATATAGGGAATCCGTAAGTGCTTGGAAAAGTTTATTTTAGACTATTTTAGGAAACTATTAATAACCTTTCCCAAAGTGTACAAGTTTGCAAACCATCTGGTCCACAGGAAACCAAGAAAAGCGAAGTTGAGTTCTGGGACCATAATGCTGACATGATGTGAAGCACCCTCTGTGAAGTATACTGCTGCTGCTTTGAGCAAGGTTAGTATGAGAAAAGTTACTTCCAATACATATTCTGTATTTTTTGTGAGATGGATTGACTCATGTTCTCAGCCCAGATTCTTCATAAGAAATAACCCTACCAAAAGAATCACGATACCTTTTACATGCTGTGATGATGATTTCAGTTATGTTAGAAAATTAAATTCTTCAACACAGTGTTTACAAGTAAACACAGAATGTCATCTGCTATTCAGCACTTGGAAACACACAACATTGTTCTTTCTATGTTCTCTGGTTGAAATCATAACTTTATTCTGACAAGCTGATGGGTCTTTAACATTGTGCTAAAGCAGCATGAAGTAAAACCTCCCAGTAAAAATGTGTTTTGACAGTATGCTTGAAAAGGTTTTAAACTGTTTAAGTAGCCAGACAATACTTTTTCTTCTTCTTTTATTGATATGTATTTTCTCAATATCCTTGCAATTCACTTTCATTTCACTGCCCGTAAATATACTTCTGCAAATCCTTAGACCTTTCTACTAAAAGATATTAATTCAGTTCATTTTTATAATAATATTTTTAATTGGTCTTATTATAGCTAGAAAAGCAGAGAACATAGTACAACTTATTTTATCTTGTGTTTTCAACACTTTCTGCTCTCCATCAAACAAAGTACAGATGAAAATAGTATCTGAAGACTTTATTGAAAGATTAATGGGCTCATCTGTCAGTACACTTGTTCCCTAGTCGCATGCTAGCTTAAGTATTGGTCAGTACAAAGCATCTCAATACATTTAAGTTTATCTGAACCGTACACCAAAAACTGCCAGAGAAACTGAGGCAGACTGGGGGTCCTAAAATTATAGAGATGTAAAGAAGCCATCATGCAATCAATACATATTAAAAAAAAAAAAGACGATAATTTCCATCATCATTTATTAAATCTAGAAGAAAACAGTAGAAGAAATCTGAGCAAATTTAAAACTACTATTAAGACATTGTCCTTCAGGAGCATTTGAATTGCAAAGATGGACTTTCAAGAAGAGAGAGGAAACTAGAAAAGCTGATGCAGTGACACGTGATGCAGGGATACAGCTGAGGTCATGCAGCTGCCCAGCCCTGCACACCCATAGCCAGAGGTGGGCTGAGACCTGCTCTGCTCTGTTCATTGGGGCCAGAGGCAGCAGGAAGACAGAGCGTTTTAGAAATCGGCATCTTGAAACAAACCCGAGGCAACAGTGAAGCACATTCTCACTGCCACGCAAGTGTTCAGTGATTTCCCTGCACATCTTCTGAAAGCCAGTGGGAACTTGGAAGCCTAATTCCTTCTTTATCCCTCCAGAATCTCCCTGTCTTGGATCATACTTGGACCGTAGTTATTACACAAAAAATCGATTTCAAGTCTTTTACTACAAATAGGATGGACTAAAATATTAGAGCAAAAATTGGGGGTTTTTTGCTACTAGAATTAGAAGATAATTTTATTATGCTCTATTATACCATATTTCAATTACTTCCTACCACACCTAAAAATGAAGTCAAACAGTTTTGCAAATATTGTTTGAATTTTCTTTATGGTAGAAAATATTCTAAGAAGGACTCCTTAAACATGATCAGTCAAAAAGAACTATAAATAAAACATAAGTATCAGTACAGAAAAAAGATAAAGCTTTTAGTATAGGAAAAACAAACTTAAAAGTTGCATTAAATGTGGTTCATCTGGCTGCAGAAGTTGCTGAAAAATAAACCTTTGAGAATCTGACCTTTCACCCTGAAAAAGTAACAGTTATAATCCCCTGTTACATATGGTCTTCCATTGCTCCTAAGTCAAACTCTTCAGAAGTGGCTGGATTTGGAAATCTATTTTGGTATGCTCTGTTAAATCCAATATTAATTGTTCGTGATCTAAAATGCATACACCTTAATATCTGATACTGAATATTTAAATATTCAGCTGCATTTCATAAAATCACAGGGCTAAAGAAAATACAAAGAGGTCAAAGTCCATTCCTCACTAGATGGCAGGATGACAACACACACATGAACCTTAACTTATGCTTTTCTAATTTGCTCTTAAAAACTCTCATCTGTCAAGATTCCTCTGCCTCCCTAGTCAGTCTCTTCCACTTTTTCATCAACCAGAAAAGGTAGCATGGTGAGAAGCCCCTGGAGATTTTCAAAATCTGCCTGGACAGCTACTTGAACAACTGTAATTAAAATAGTCAAAGATTACCACGTAACTATGTAAATCACTTCAGAATAAAAGGCAATTTATTTTTTGTAAATATGTTCAGATGCGTATACCATGCTAATCATCTGAATGTTTCACGAGATTCAAGGTGATTTTTTTATTTAGAACATAAACACTATTTTTTTTCTTATGAAAAATTATTTTAATGATATCTCTGTGCAGAAAGGAAAAGACTTTTAGCAAGTCTGTATGACCAAAGACAAGTAAAATCAAGAAATGTTAACATGTTAACTGGTGCAGCATCCTGAAAACATTATTAACAACACCCTAATGCTTAAATTCCACATAATTTCAAGACAAAAATAGTAAGAAAATAATATATGATAATTATCAACAAGTTTTTCCCACCACCAGAGACTTCTGAAGTCTGATTCTGCCTTTCCAAAGTCAGTTTCCATCTCATTTCTAATGGCTATATCCAGAAATTTACATCTCTCAATGTAAGACTATGACAAATTAAATACTGAGTTAAAGCTGGAAGAGCATGAATACCATAATTATGTCAAAACAAGTTTTGCAAGTCAAGAAATTGAGAGTGTAAACACTCTAGTCTAATGCTGTGTGTTACTGGTGTTACAAATATCTATACAATGACATTTACAAGGTATAAATTTTAACATGCAAGGTCTGATTAGAAGAAATTATTTTTAAAAGCATTTCAGTGAGTGAGGAGAGGAAAGTAAAGAGTTATTTTACATTTTCTTTTACACTACACATGCTATTGTTTGAATAAATAGCTTTAATCTCCAGTCCCTCTTCAGGCCAAGACATTTATGATTAAAAAGACCAGGCAGAGTTCTTGGGAAATCAGCAGGTCCACAGATGACAGAATAGAATAATTTAGGTTGGAAAGGCCCTTTAAGATCACAAAGTCTTTAAGATCACAAAGTCCAACCATTAACCTACCACTGTCAAGTCCACCACTAAACCATATCCCTAAGCACCACATCTACATGTCTTTCAAGCACACACAAAGATGGTAACTCAATGGCTTTCCTGGCCAGCCTGTTCAACCCTTTCCATGAATAGATTTTTTCCTTGGATCCAGTCTAAGTCTCTACTAGTGCAACTTTCCTCCTATGACTTGCTACTTGGGAGAAGAGACTGACACCCATTTCACTACAGCCTTCTTTCAGGCAGTTGTAGAGAACGATAAGGTCTCCCCTCAGCCTCATTTTCTGCAGGCTAAATAGCCTCAGTTCCCTCAGCTGCTCCTCATAAGACTTACTCTCCAGACCCTTCACGAGTTTTGTTGCTCTTCTTTGGACAAAAAGATTGCCCATGGCCTGACTCCTGACATATTAGTCTGATCAGCTCCTCCTGAAGAGACAGCTATTAATTTATATACTCTGCCTCCATAACTCTGCATTTATTGTCAGTGGAAAGCAGCATGGTTCCCTGTAGACATATTCAGGGCTTCTCAGTCCAGCTGCTGTTCCAACATGCTGCCTCGAGGAGCCTCTCCCTCTTCGTTGACAGCAGAGGCAAACGAGACAACCTGACCTCCAAGCATAGGTGCCTACAATAGATATTAAAAAAAAACCTCCTCAAAACTACTAAAAACCAAACAAACAACCCTCACTATTTTATTCTCTCGTATCTATAGATACATTTCACTTTTACCATGAATGAACTCTCTCCCCCTTCAAACTCACTTCCTTCCAAAGTTCTACAATGATAGTATTTTTTTCCATAAAATTTCATGCCCAGAGGAAGTTGTTTACAGGAACATTGCCACCAAGAATATCTTTGGCTAGCAGCAGAGCATCTAATGGAAAACTATGCCAGAAAATTCCTTCATATCCACAAGACATATAGAAAGTTATCTGGGTGTAATATCTAAAGCTCTGAAATGTAGGCAGGCTGATTAATTTTGTTTAGGCAGCTACAAACTGTTTAACATCTTTACCTATTCTATGTTATTCTTCTTAGTTAATTCCAGATGCCTGGATGAAAACTATGATAACAAGAAACAACAGTCCTCAATACATAAGTTAAATTACCACCATACTTCCTTGATACAATCTATGCATGAAAACTAAATTAGGTATTAGTCATTTTTTGGATTTACAACAAATAACTGCCTGGCAGCCTATTATGAAATGAAATCCATAAGTCTTGAGGTAGCCACTCAGCCCCCCTCAGAGGTCATGAGAGTCACAGCAGCTAAACAGAGATGCTCACATGCTGATCACTTTCACTTGAGAAAGATTTGAAATGTCAAGGACAGACTCTGAGAAAGGATTGGGGCTTAAGAACCTAATCCTGGTGTGCCCGTTTGACAAAGCAGAGAAATACCAGAGCTACACACCTATCCCTCCCTGTTCACAACCCTCTCTTTGAGCAATATTTTTTTCTTATTTCTTTATTTGGGAGTCCCATGGGCTGGGGTCCCATTGAGTTTGACATAAATAGCAGGAATTGAAACCAGTGTTTTCTGAGCTTCTGCAAGGCAACTTAATAGAATTACCTAAAAGATTTAAGCACCTTCAAGGTTTGGCCAACAGAGGAACACCGGCTTTAGAGCGTTAGAAGTGTTTTAAGTGATGCAGACACCAGAAAGCTCCTGAGAAGTGGTCTCCACAATACAGTTTGCTCCACCCTGAGACAAGGATGTTCCACATGTGCGATATGGAAGCTTCCCTTTTCAGCGTCTGAATGAGCAATTTAATACATCTGGTGAGTCACATACCAACATTATTCTTGTCATACAGTAATAAAAT
Organism: Streptopelia decaocto; assembly: GCF_964273445.1. Lineage (NCBI taxonomy): Eukaryota > Metazoa > Chordata > Aves > Columbiformes > Columbidae > Streptopelia > Streptopelia decaocto. The sequence continues at coordinate 54,880,594 of NC_138658.1, read as the reverse complement.
GAACACAAGCAATACTGATGTAGACCCTATGACAGAGCTGTATCCAGAACCAAGATTTTAAGTAAGATTTCTTTTTTTTGTAGCAGCAGTTCCAGAATCTAAATAAAGTTAGTGTCTGTCATGAAAGAAAATGCCAGTCATGAGATCTGTTGCAGCTCTTGGCTCACACAAAATGGTACAGCGAGAACAAAAATATCTTTCAGGAAGTATCTGAAATCTCTGAAAAGTCATTCTAGAATCAAAAAGTAAGTTCACTGCAACTATTGTGGTGAATTATTGATTTCAGGGTAAAACTCAGCATTGCTACAGAATGATAAATGTCACTTAATGTACTTTAGAAATGTTAATTAAAGGGTGACCTATCAGAGAAGTAGATATATAAAACAGCCAATTTAGAAAGAAAAGCATGTTCACAGTGTCTCTCTAATATGACATTATTAATCCCAAAACAGTGCAAGTTCTAAAGCAAAAATAACTAACTAACATAGCTCTTGTGAGGGGAAGTTGCATTAAGCTATTAGACACCTTGCAAACGCCAGACCACACTAATGATGCCTTTAGCTAAAGACAGGAAAAATAGAAGCAGCAAAGTTCATATATATGTCCAGAAACTTTTCTAAGAGAAATATCACTAGCTACCAGTTCATACAGAAAAAGTCCATGCAGTATTTGCCCGAGGCTCACTTACCTTGTTACTCTGATAACTGTGTCGGATAAAACATCACATGACTTCGTCTATTACTTTCCCACAATTGTGATTTCTTCATGGTGCCAGTCTTCAACTTAGAATTTTTTGACCTGTAGAAAATCCAAGGCTCCAAAAAGGTTATTTTTTCATCATCATGCTTATTATACAGCCTTAAACTTCAAAGTCATATTATTACAAGCATTTAATTTTTATTATGTACTCTTAGGTGTGGTTTTCTCTTTAACTCAGTTGTTAAGCACCAAAAATAGAGTGGCTTTACAAGTTGACAATCTAATGCCAGGGAGGTTTATGTAAGGCATAGGTATAAAAATGAGTCCTATCAAAATATTTGTAGTTTAGACAATGAACAGTTTGCACTACTACTTTGTCTTTTAAAAAACTGAGTTGTTTGAAATACAACTGATTTTTTGCATTACTGCCCAGATCCATATCTGTACTGGAATGTTTTGGTGGATTCAAGACAGTTCATCATTTAAAAGATTTGTCATTACTAGGTTGGACCTTTTAATGTAATTTTGAGTCTATGTGCACTGGGCTCCTGTATGGCACAATGTCTTTGGGTATTTATTAAGATTGTGTTCAACACTCTTTCCAAGAAACTGAAGGAATTCACATGAGTGTTATTTTCATACCACCAGCATTTATCATTTGTCATGGAACTAGTGCAGCAGTCCACCTCCAAAAGTAGCTCTCTCCTATGCTTCACAGAAATCAAATATTTTTTCAATATCTTACATTAAAATCTCATCAAAGATATTGTAAAACCAGTTTGGGCTTTTCCAGTCAAAATATTATGAAGCCCCAGAACAGCAAATTTGCTAATTATATGGTATATCACTATGAAAGAAGAAAAAATTGTTGAGAACAAATTGGATCACATTTTGTTTCTCTGCTCTGTTGGAATTCTCTTGGGGTTCATTAGCAGATAGTTACAGAAAACAGGCATCGCAGAGAATGTACTGGGAAATATCATTTTCCTTAATTGTTCCCTAACTAGTCTGTACAGGTTGATGTTGAGGCGCAGGCAGTAGACTTCCACAGCCTGATATTTAAGTAGTTATTTTACTTGCTTTCAATTGTGCTTATGTCCTGCTGGCACTAATAATATAGTGTATTATTCATAAAATTTATTTGAATTTTGTATTAGTGGGCAACAGGCCCTCTCAAACCATTCTGACATGGTTTGGAATTTCCAAATGTTCCCTTTAAACTCTGTTCAATTGCATTTCCAGGACAGAGTAGGTAATAACTTCAGAAAATTACAAAAGAAGAGGGGACCACAAACCTACCTATCTGTTCTTCTGAGAAAGACTTTGGTCTAGCCGTTATAAAGAGCCCGAGTGTTCACGTATGAAACCAACAGCAATAACAACTTTCCTAGGGGAGTGCAAGTAATCCGTGATAACTCTTCAAACTAGTAAGATACTCAAGTATAATTGTTTAAGCTTACAGTTCAGTGCTAGGAAGAAATTGTAAAGAGAAAACAGTACAAGATCAAAATAATTTTTATGACTGAACTTTTTTTTTTTAATTAGGCCATTTTGTCACATAGGAAGTGTAGGACCTTATCAGGGAACAGGTTGCTCCTATGAAATGGAAAATTTATTTTAAGACATAAATTAAATATGGATCTGCTTTTGTTTTCACTGATGATGCTGTTCTTTTCAGTAATTATGAATGAAGCTGAAACAGAGACCATTCTTTTGCTTCAACAACAATGTCTAATTCCATAATGTTCATTATGACAAAGCAAGAGCAGCAGTACCCACTAACACGCTCAACATACGTCAAGGAACATATTGCAAACAGTTTTTACACAGGTAACAGATGGAGAACACCTTTATTTCCTTACAGTACATCTGCCTCCTCGTTTTGTCCATGAATTTATAGTTTTGAATCTGTCAGCTGATATTATAACCCTTTGAAATTAATCCATTTGGCACTGCTGGTATAAGTCTAAGAAAATTTTTATTTGGATGCAACTGATTCAAAGTAGTAAGGCAAGGCCACCTCTGGAGTCTCTGTGCTACTACCCATGCAAGTTACCTCAATCTTAAATAAATGCACTTCCACAGTATACTTGGTCAAAATCACATGTTAAATGGAAAGGATCTGTTCAGAAAGCAGCTGAATAGTTGACTCATCTTGATGCTTACAAAACATTGGCACAAGTGTTTAAAGCAGAGCCTATGAGGCAGGTAAGGCTTTTGCCGGGAGAGAGAGGGCTGCTGTGGTGACATGTGAAACTGCGATCCAGGCTACACACACCTGGTTTTTCTGCATGTCCTGCAGCACAAGAAATAGCCCTTGTACTCTTCCCTCAGCAGACCCTGTGAAAGTTTGGGCTATGCTGGGTGTCCTGTTGCAGCAGAATAATTAAATGTATCACAAAAGGACTGCCCAGAGTACCCTGGCTATTGAACAGCTGCCATAGGACCAGTGTAGGAACCTGTTCTCATGTGGGTCAACAGTGGAGAGTCCAACATTTAGCATTTGCTCTGGCAGTTTCTCAGACAAAACCTATTGCACTTACACGAGTGGCCTGGGGCTGCAAAGCTTCACATTATGGTGCAGTGGCTAATCTGCCCCTACTCAGAGCATTTGCAATTATGCAAAATTTATTCCAAACTACAAGGAAAGTAAGTGGTTCAGAAAAGCTACAGAATATGAAAGAGGTTCAGAGTAACTCAGATTCCCTGTTTCTTCTGTTAGTAAAAGCAGGAAGGGAGGGAGTACTTGTACTCTCCTCACCATTGCCTCCTGCTCTTCCTCATCAGTCTCGAGTCTCTTATTCAAGACCCATAAGTGGAATAGCAGCATTGAAAGAGGCTCAGACAGACAAAACAATAAGTGAGAACTAAAGTAGTTCTATGTTTTGCACATAACAGTTAAGCAAATTGCTTTGCATAATTTTGTTCATACAAAAGATCAGAATAATATGTGTCAAAATGCCAATGCTGCTTAATATTTATATTATGTCTGCCTGATAATTGTATTGTCTTATCCATATCAAATTACAATGGTCATATTGAAGTTAATATTTAGTTCAAACCCCCGTATATTATATATAGAGAGAAATCAGCTCCCTGAAGAGAGGTTTGCAAAGCTTCCTCCTCTCCGAAACCTTCTGTTCAGGATCAGTGAGAAAGCTCCTGGCACCCCTGGGCCTGAGTGGCAGCACCCTCTCCTGCAAGAAAGACACTAATTAGGGACTCTCCATTTTGGTCTACAGAGATTACTTTGTTTTCTGTTGTATCTCTGCAAACAGTCATATACCTGGATGGTTACACAGACAGTAGAAATTACTGATTAATCTATTGATCAGTGTTTACTTTAAAAGTGGGCTAAGAACATCTGAAACATTAGCTGTGAAATCTTTTGTTGTGAGTTAACAGAAGATTTAATCACTCCGAGAACCATAATTATAGCATGAAGTATGATCTAATGGGCAAAAATGTTAATAACAAATAATGAGCTCACTTCCAACAAAATAATCCATTTTCTGAATATCCTCAAAAGACTACAAAGAAAACATGTGGAAGAGAAAAGATAAAATTTTTTTGGTAGCAAATAAGTATACATCCTAACAAAACAAAACAAAGCCCCACACCACAGAGTTGTTTTTATTTATTTAAAGGAAAAGTATGTCAGCAAAACAGAAACTGGAGAGCTACTGATATTTAGAAAAGGATCGGATGCTGTTCAGACGTTACCATACATCTTTCCACAACGTACAATGTTGACGGATGCTCTCTACTCAATGCTGTGTCTGCCCTAAATACTACTTTCCCAGATCTCAGGCTAGAATGCCACAGACATTGCTCTCCTTAGTAGTCCAGTACTTTTTTTGTTGCCTCTTTCACTGCTTTGCCATGCTGCCTGCCCCAGCCAGTCATTCCTGCATCACTCCCTCAGTAAAGGCAGCGCACCTTCATTACCACCAATGAGCAAGACACAACAGATCCAGAATTAAACTAACCACATAAAAACAGAATGAACACACACATTCCAAACTGCCACCAAAAAGGATATCCAGAAAAACCCACCTTCAAGTCTTCAGCACTCTACTCTCTATCCCTTTCTCCCCTGCCTTTTCTGTTGTCTTTCAGTCTACCTGTCCTTCCCCCTTAATAGGCCTTGTACAGAATATCATTACATAAATAAAACAAGACATTTTGTGATTCTGTGATTCTAATGTTGAGAGCCATCTCTCTGTGTGCGTGAAGCCTACAAGATTTTCTTCTCATGTTCACTGTGGTGTAAAATATGCAGAAGACTCCTATCTCTCACACAAGAAGACACAAGGTCTTCAGGGCAGGAGGGTTCTCTTACTCATTTTGCCACCTCTACCCTCCCAAATCACATAATACCAGGTTTGAAAACCCCGCAAGCTGAGAATCAACCTGGCAGACAGGAAAGAATAGCAAAGAACAGCATTGACATGAAATGCTATGGTTTTCTTTATTCGCTGTGCAACCCAAACAAAGTACCCGCCCCTTTCAAAGAGCGCTTCGTGGCTGAAGATAGTCATCAGCTCTGTCTACATTATCTTGCTGTAAGGATATTGGACTGTTATTAAGGAGCTTATTACCAGTTAGGGCTATTCTAAAATGGTCTCCATTTGAGGAAATATTCTATCTTTCATCAGGACTACCTATCCTATGAAATGTATGATTGAACAAACTCATTAGTATTAAAGCTATCACATTCATCAGCTGGAAACAATACCCAAGGTCCCAATGTCAGTATTACCAAGCCATGCTTTGGGATAGATAAGGATATGAAAAATGTGTTCCTTGATTAATTCATAAATGAAGAATGATAACTGAAGAGAAGATGACATTAAACAAAGCAATCTTCAGGGAACATCCTGAGCTCTTGTCTGATCCACTGGGAAATAGTCTGCAGGACTCAAAAGCCTTGTTTATCAAGGTAAATATGTCAAGAAAGAGTTATTCAGACATAGCCTGAAAACAATATGGCTTTAAAAGCAACTTACTTGTTGCTTGTATTGTAAGGACTCTTCCCCAGAGAAAAACATTCAGGATGTCATAACAAAAAACAAATAGAAGTAATCAAGTTGTAAAATTATAGAAGAGCAAACAAAAACAAAACAAAACAAAATAAAAAGGCAAGGACAGATACACAATTGTGTTTAGAAAAAAAAGCATCAGTAAAGACTGCTGGGTCCAGCTGGTCTACCCTGGGACTTTCCTACCCACTTTGCTACCTTCTTTCTACCTCGGCAGTTCCATCCCTACCTCTACCATCATTTTGCATCTCTGGCCTCTCCTCCTCACCTTCCCCACACGTAAAGTGTCTTCTTTTCCTTGCACCAGTCTTACAACTCTTCTTACGCCATGGCTGTTGTCATCTGAGGAGGGAGAGGAGGAACAGCCTGGGGACAGAAACAGTCTAAAAAGTCAGGGAAGAATCTGGAAGGCTCTTGAAAGTGATTCTTACTTCTGCCAGGGTGGGGACTGGTGTGGATTAGAGAGCTGATACTGGAGCAGTCACAGCCTCCCCTATCCCTCCATGGCAGGAGCACTTAAACTTGCCTGTTCATGTGCATACTAGCTGATAGGTATCAAGGGCTTTCAGGCACTCTCTAACTCAGCCAGCCTGAAATGGAGGTAACTCTTAATTTCCAGCAACATCTCTCAGACACTAAGCACTGGCCTTCTTCACCTAACAGCTAAAGCTACATGCCTTGTCTGCATGTTGTAAGTTCCTGGATGAAGTTCAACACCCACAACCTCATAATTGTTACCTTACTGGGAAGCCACAACATAGAAGATACTATTTCTTTCTTTTTTTTCTTTTTAATTAGAAGATACCATTTTATATTTTATGTCATCAACTGTACAAAGTTGACAACACAAACAACTGTCAAGATTGATCACACACAATGTACAAGCACGTCGCATCTGCTTTGGTATCCAGTAGGTCTAGAAAATCAAAACACTAGCATTTGATTCAGTAGTGAGAAGGGAAGAAAAAAAAAAGCTTTCCATATTAATTTTTCAATACTAATTTCCCCAGTTTTGATATAATACAAACTAAAACAAACACAGGTCATGCCAGAACCTTAAAGATAACAGGCTTTTTCTCACATTTGTGTTAATTGTCATATAATTTTCCTTAGTCAAACCAGCACCTACAGCTATCTCAAAGCAATTTTTTCTCTATTCAGAGCTGAGTGTTTTTTAAATACCTGCTTCTTAATACTTCCATCTTCTTCACTTCAGATAGTCCTATTAGACCAGCTCAGAAGTTTTAGATAACTAATGCAGGCTAAAAAGACATGATGTATATAAAGTAAACAGTTCTATTAGTGGTTGCTTTCTTTTGTCAGATGCTGATAAAAACTTTGAACCCAACTCCTCAGACATCATCATTTTTAATTCCAGCAATAAGACGGTGAGCATGCTGTGCACAACCCTAGATTTAGTACGCTGATAGAATTATCCTCCAGGAAAATCTTTACAGAAAAATCATTGGCATAGAAAAGAAAGCCTGAGAACTACTTCATTGTAACCAGGATAATGCAATATGCCCCACTACTTTCACAGAGAATGGGCCAGAATTGGGACAACTTGGAGTAGAAACTGAACCAGATTGGCTATGAATTTCAAAGTTACCCAAAGGACATGCCTCTATGCAGTGATTCATTAAACCTTTCTACAGTGACAAGAAAAGGGCTTTGGATTTGGCTAGAAAGGAGTGTGGAGCCTTTTTAACACTAGGCTTCTCCAGCTCATCCTCTCAAATAAAAGAATCATTAGGGCTACACAAAGACAAATCTGATTTTTAAGCTGCTGAACGATTCTAACTTCTGCTACATGAGCTATAATATGGGTATGAAGATGGCTTCTTTCATCATCACATTTTCTGTTGTTCAGATTTAGACTTGGAAGAGTGATCTTCAGGAGTGTTTCTTAGCCTTTGATTTCTTCTTTTCTTCCCCTCAGACATCACATTTTAGAAGCAGCCTCATCATCTCAAATCCAATATGTCCAAACGTGACCTTTTCTAGCTTAACAATTTCTCTCTTCTGTTTACCTTTTCTAAAGCATTTAACAACTCCACTGCCCTTTCTGTCTCTCAAGAGGCAGAAAAAAACAAGCATAAAAACTATAAAAACAAGCAAGTAAAAACTACACTAAAAATTCTCAAGAAAACTGTTTGGAAACATGACAAAACAGAATTATTTTGGTTTTGCACTCATCAGGATAACATCAGGAAATACGTCATCCTCTACTGCATACCCTTATGTCCTTAAGACAGAGTGACACATTATGGAATTTTGAAAACTTTGAACCAATAAACTAATATTAAAGTGTCCCTAATTTAGCAAGCCAAGAAGATCAGGTCATACAGAATTTTGTCATTCTTCCAACAAAAAATTTAAAAAAAAAAAAAAAAAAAAGCAAGCAAAATTCATTCTCCTAATTAAAAAGTATCTAGCTGTCATTTCTCATTCATAATAGTTTCAACTGAGAAGAAAGTGTTTCTTCTTCATCAGGACTTAAGAGAGTATCTGGCCCTCACCCACAAATATAGAACAGTAATAGCTATTGAAAAAAATCTGTATTTGGTTGTTACTATGGAGATTTCCACAACTTGCAGCTACCAGTGGAATCAAATGGATAGATATGATTGCTACTATACTTTAGAAAGTAAAATAATGGCCTTCGCTTCACTGATCACTAAGATATTACAGTTTGTTTCTGATATTTTCCCTCCAATTCCTAGCTTCTAAATGAAATTACCAGTTTATGGTTATACTGGTTTCTATCAAGTTACCCTCTCTTCCCCCTCTTCCCCTTCTCTGACATTTGTTTGTTCCCTAAATATGTGAGTTATTTTTTTAAACGGTACGGCTTTTCCTCCCGATTATGGAATTGGGGCTTTGGGGGCATCTAATTAAATGTTCTTAAATTGCTCCAAATTAATATCACCCTATTTCAGTTTAAATTGCCTTCCATATGAATGGGTTTATAATCACTTTCTAATTGCTAAGTTAGTCCTTTCAAAGTACACAGTAGATATCCATTAATGATCTGAACAATAGTGTATGTAACTCAAGTTAAAACATTGCCTTCATAACTTAGCTTCTGCATGATTCATATATTATGCAGAGCCGATTAATTAATTTGCTAGTGTACCTCAGTGTTTTGCTGCAGAAATCAGCTTGCATACTGCAGTCATTGCACTATAGTTTTTATAATGCTTATCAATGAACACTGATATAAATGAACACAGCACGCATTATTTTCCTACTTATTTAAAACACTAATGAAACTGTAGGTTGAACTGAAATAGTCTGCTTTAATAAGAAAGGAGATTTGTAGTTGTTACCAGTTTGTTTTCCAGCTGCTTTAGAAGGAGAAAGGGGCTTTAATAGCATACTGTGGCACAGGAAGAGCACCATTTTAAGGCCACTCAATCTCTGTTCTAATATTTTCGTTTCAGAATAGATGCTGCCTCTTCAAATCCTGACTCCATTAAAATTCATTCTTGTGTAAGTGACTTTCAAATTGAGTGACACACAAAACCACATTGTGTATTTTTATCTATCTGTGTGCAAGTGAGCAACATCACTGGAATGCTTACTGCCCAGAATGGTTTTGGCTACTTTTTTTTCTGCAGTAGAGGGCTGCATTTGAAGCTCTATTTAGAATCAACAGCAAGAATTCATCCCGTACTTTCCTCAGTTTTCACTGATGATATAGAGAGATTGTCTAATTTCTTTCTGTGTTTCCATAACTAAATTCTACTGAAGGGGTGTAACAAGTTAGTGCAGAAGGATTCTTCAGCCCTCTCCAGTTAAGAAGCTTAGTGAGAGTTCAAATTATTTAATACAATCTTACTAATAATTCTTGACACTAAAATCATTAATAATTTGTACTAGTATTAGAAATAGGAACACTTCAAAGGAGCAGAAGATTATTTCAGATAAGCATTCAAAATCTAAAAGCTCAAGGAACCATCTTAGTGCTGGAAAACCCTCAAATCTGCTGCCTGGCACTAAAAACAGCTGTTAACAGTGATACTGAAAAGCCTTAACAGGACGAGGCATCTCCGTTGTAAGAGAACATAGACTGTGGCAAAGGACAGTCCTGGTCACCAGATGCTTAACGTCTAAAAGAGACAGGAAATCTCAAGGAAAAAAATAAATAAAGGAGGACTTAGAAGAAGAAAAAGCAAAAGCTAAAATGCAAGTTAACAACACGAACTGAGCTCAACATTGCTATGGCTACCTTCCTTTCAATACCATGGGTAACTCAAGTATTTCATTCTGCAACATACATATATCCATGGATTTTTTTGGTATTATAGTCTTAGCTGGCCAGTAGCAATAAACTTAGTCAACAGCTGAGCTTTTATCTGGTAGCATCATGGGCCAAACTTGATCATGAAGGAGGGTACCTGTACATAAAGAGTGGAAAACATACAAGTTCAAGATATGGAGCTACTGGGAAAAATCCAGTAAAGGGTCACTAAGATGATGAAGGCACTGAAGTATCTCTCATATGAGGAAAGTCAGAGAGCTGCAACTGTTTAGCACAGAGAATAGAAGGGTCAGCAGTATCCTATCGGTGTGTGTAAATACCTGAAAGGAGGGTGCAAAGAGGACAGAAGCAGAGTCTTTCCAGTGGTGCCCAGTGACAGGACCAGAAACAATGAGCACGAACTGAAACACAGGAAACATCAGGAAAAACTTATCTCACTGTGAGTGTGATCGAGCACTGTCACAGGTTGCTCAGGGAGGTGTGGAGTCTCCATCTTTGGAGATATTAAAAAACCATCTAGACATGATCCTGGGCAACTGGCCCTAGGTGGCCCTCCTTGAGCAGGGACATTGGACAAGATAACCTCCAGAGGTTCTTCCAACCCTCAGACTTTCTGTGGTTCTGTAATATCATCTAAATCTATAGCAAGGAGGAAAAAAAGTTAGGTGAGAGGGAAGGTTAGGAGTAAGTTGTGGAACACAAATGAATTTCAAATCCAAATAATAGCTTCCACAATTTCAATATTGAGCTGTTTGAAAAACTAATAGCACTTTTATGACTGCATGGTTACTTCAAGTTTTCTAAAATGCATTCTTCATTCATGTGGACTTCATGATTTGAAAAAATGAATCTGTAACTGAAGAGAAAATTTAACTTCTTCATTACATATGCTATTAGCAGTTCCTAATTTAATATAGTAATGCTCTCAGTGTATGAGATATGTTTACAGAAAGTTCTAGAAGAACATTATTTTCTCTTTTTTAAAACAAACAAACAAACAAAACAACAACAACAACAAAATACTCTCAAAATCAAGTTTCTTAGTCCAGACTTGTAATCTAAAGAGGTTGTTTTATTTTCAGCAATATGATCTGCAATGTCTAACACCAAGCATGCGTCTGTGTGCTTCGCAGAACTACATGCTTTCTCACTACTATTAGAACAAAAGTTTCCATTACCTGTGGCACAGAATTTCAGTTTGCCTGTATTTTTGACAGGTGTGCTAATTTTCTGGAGCACCAAGAAATTCTTGATGCTCTCAGCATTTGAAAATGCATCTGTCAGCACTGAAGTTAGCAGAATTGATATTAAAGGTGTACCTTGGATGCTGTTGAGCAAGACCACATAAATCTAACCTGGCATTTCACAATTTCTTTAACCTTCTCTCTGGCAAGACAATCATAAAAAGAATTACTATTGTGGCTAAGAGGTGAAAGCAGAATTGCACTCCCAAAGTTTAGCAGAAATGTAGGTGGTTGTTCACTTCTGGAGATGATATTATCCCAAGACTGACCTACTGAGGAACATTTCTTAAGTCACATTCACTTCACATAGTACAGTGGCCAGTTTTACTCCTTATCCAAGAAAACTTTCTCCCATTAAGCACAAGAACCTAAGTCCTGTTTAAACTGAAGTATGTCCTAAGGCCTCTCTTTCAGACTGACTTGTATTTCAGCATATTACTAATATTTCTTCTGATTGTTTGGGGATTTTTAGGTTTTCCAATCATGAACCTTCCTTCACCCAAATGCTATTAGCTTGCAAGCAGATTATCTTAGTCCAACAACCTGTTGAAATAAAGAAACAACTAAAGCCTCAGTCTACAACAACTTTACGACATCCCCACCTCACTGAAGACTAGAAAAACAGAAAAATCTGTATCACTCCTGAATGATATATATTGTATTTAATTATATTACACAACTTGCACTCTTGATGGGCAGCTGAGGAGACTTTTGAGCACTCTAAAATGTTAAACTTAAGGAGAACTGATCCATAAATTACTACAAATCACACTGTGCCAGCTCATGTTGATAGCTCTGGGTTACAGTCATTTGCTCACACTGGGCACAGAAGGCAGCACTAGTCATTGCAACAGGATGCCTTATGGAAGCTAAAAGAGGAAGTATCTTCACTCAATTTCAACAAAACTCATCTTTCCTAAATTTTTACATAATTACATTGTCTCTGAAAAAAACATGCAATTGTTTGAGTGTGGGATTCTGCAAAATTGTAGCATTTCCTCTAAACTACATGAGAAGGGTGACTGCATAGTTTTGCACCTTACTACATATTGGCTCATATCCTCCAAGGAACGATATTCATATACACTTGATACATAAACATCTGAAGTACACTTAATATCAGAAAGAACAACTGTGCCTTTAAAGAAGGATCCATTAGAAAACCTAATGACTATTTCTTTAATTAGATATATATTTCATGTATTAACTATGACAAAATCACAATAGCACAAGATTATGGGAAAGTAAATTAATCATGTACACAGGGCACTTGATAATTAAACCTTTTATAATTACTTGCAAAGTTTCCAACAGCAGTATGTCGTATTTGTCAACTCTAGCTATTAATTGTAAGTTGATCCTTAACCTGTAAGATGACGAGAGCCATCTGGGTGGGGTTATTTAAGTCATACTTGTGAGATCCTGAGTGTGACAGCTCCAGGTTTGAGCTTCAGTATTAAGCTGGGGGTATGGGATGGAAAGGGTCTTGTTTTCTTGAGGACCTCCTCTAACAATTTGATGGTCTTAAAATACTTCATGTTACAATGAAAATCTATTCTTTGGCATATACATTCCTCCCATTGTTTCAAAACTCATTGAAGTTATATAGATTGACTTAGGGGGAAAAAAAAATCATTAACATGTTTCATCTCGACTGCAGCAGAGTCTTCATTCAGGTCTATGTAATAATTTCAAAAATAGATGAAAAGCATTTCAAAGAGATTTCTAGCAGCCACTTTTATCTGTGGATGGTGAGCAATGAGAGAAAATATAAACTAAGACAGCACTACAATATTTTTTGTATATAGAGAATTATGAAGTTTATCTACTATAAAGTAGAAAGTTATGAAGCAGACCAGATTTCAGTTTAATATCAGGGTTTCAGAATATTCTTTGGCGTTTGACAAATATATGTGCAGATACTTTTTCAAAGAAATAACAATTTTCCTTTGCACACATTCACTTCAAATACTTTACATACATACTTTACACACATACTTTAAAAAGTGAAAGAAAATAAGGCTAGTTCTAGTGCATTTCTCCCTTACAGTGTTAAAGGATAAATAGAAAACCTCAAACAAACAAGGCCACATGCTAGAAGATTAATAACTGCCATATTTGCAAATGTTGAGACTTTTTGTCAACAGCCTAGGCTTATAAACAAATTAATTTTACAATAAACTCCAGTTCTTGGTGATGACCACTTGAGACTCTAACAAAAAAACTTGTAAGAATAAGGTGGATCTCAAAGCCTGCCTACTTGCTCTTCAGAAAAACACTTTGGATAAATGTTGGGTCTTGGAATCTGCAGTGTGATAAGAAATTCCATTGTATAGACACATTTCAAAATTTCCTAGGCTGTCTGCAGCCATGTGTTTTTAACTGATGTGTGGAACACAATACACATTAATATAGCACCATGCTAAGGTGCACTTTTAACAATCAAAATATATTTGATATGGATGAATGGAGGCGATAATCCTTGCCTCCTGACAAAGGGCATTGTGTAAAACTTTGAATCTCCATATTCCCTCTACAACCACTGACGCTTAGTGGATGTTTCCGAGGGCCTTCAAAATGAGACCTAAGCAAGAGGTGCTTCCCTCCCTTTCTTTTGGTCTCTAACAGCACTAAATTATCCATCATGTTCTTTCTTTGAGAAGATAAATAAGTAGGTATTTTCTTCACATGGAAAAGACTGATCTTTTGCCTGATCATCTAAAAGACAAAAAACTTCTCCTCAAATAACAAAAAAAACAAGGTCCAGGCCAAAACCTGTCAGAAGAATGACTGAAGTCACAAGTGCCACATAACATGTAAGGTCAACAGGTGGAATACTTTGCTGGAAATTGAACTAGAGTGCTGCCAGATAGAGAGTAAGCAAGAACAAACCTGTTGTACTGGCTAGAGCACACAGGAAGCATAAATGATTTCAGAGCTAGCTTTGAGCATGCTTGGTCACATTACAGTAGACTGCTAGCTCTGGAGGGCAAAAATGTAAAATCTAAGAATTTTCATTGAAACATATTTGAATATTTACTATCTCTGTGTTAGGTGCTGTGTTTCAGAATCTTACTAAGCTGCAGAATAGACCTTCTTTTATTATTTTTTCTGAAGAACTGATTTCTCCTGTTTGGTTATTTTGAAAGACTATAAATAGCTTCAGTTGTTTGACAGACTATATAGTTTGGGCTTTCTTAATCTAATATTTTTTTTACTGTTTCTTAAGCTATAGGGACTAAAAGTGTGTGCTACTTGTATGCTCATGTCAGGTGAGCTTTTGACGCAAATTTGGTTTATACCAGACGCCTAACTATTTGTGGTTTTTGTCATAACACATTACTGAGCTGAAGTTAAACATTTCTATTTAACAGAGTGCTCCTCAATGTTATATGAATGTTAGATTTTTGTTTTGCTCTCCCTTGCCACAATCACTTTGCATAATGAGATGTGGCATTACTACAAGTACAAACCCCAGCTTATGGACTGCATGAAAGAAACTGTCATTTGCAATCATTATCAGTAAGGTTTTTTCTTTTCCTGTATTATGGGTAGTGATAGAATTTTATTTGCCTGCTTCTGTTATTCACAGAGCCAGTAACTTAAGCTTGTGATGGTGAAATTCATGATAATGCCTAGACATATTTAGAGAATTCCATTCAAGGAAAACTCCATGATTATATATTTCTTGCTAATTGACTCATGTACAGAAGAGCATGCACAGGAGAAAAAGAATAACTGCCTTTTTTTCACAGGGTTATAATAAATATCTTACGACAAATACCATCCTCATAACCATCTGTACTTAGGCTTTATGTTGCTAACTAAACTATAGCTTGAGATCGTTAGCATATTGAAGGCATAATAAAAAGGGAAAATGTACAGCTTTCAGCTCACCATCAAGTTTCTCAATATTCTGGACAATTAGTTAAGTATGCATTTAGGACTGGCAGCAAGCCAACTACTTATCCCTTAAGCTGAATAGGCCCTTTGGCAAACTGGCAGACCAACTGGAACCGTGCCACACTTGATCCATTCTGGAAGGAGACAGGGGTGGGAAGTGCAGGGAGGAGAAAACAGTAAGAAAGTTCCAGCACAGGCTTGTGGAGACCGAAGAGGCCTTTGTTAATGGCCTGCCTTGGATCTGTGGAGGCCCTCCTCAATGGTCTTCCTCTGCTGATACCAAGCACTGATTTTGTTTAAAAAAATAAAATAAAATAAAATAAATCCCATGAACTGAAAAACCCACTTTTATCCACTTTATAATTGAAGTGCCAAAATTCAAAATTCAGGCCCCTTTTGTGTATATAGCACAATATAACCTTTAGTTAGATGTGTTATAGCAGTCTCAAATAAGAATCAAACTTAATTTCCATGTGAAAGATGAACAGCTTTACAGTTCCTATATATTTTTTGAAATCAGGATTAAAAAAAAAAACAAAAAGTATCTGAGATTGGATCCAAGTTTGGAAGAAACTAACTTTCCTTAGGAAGCAGCTGGTAACTTATGCAGCCTTAATATCAACTTTGTGTAGTGTAAAGGCGGTTAACTGTTACTCTGCTGGATTCACTAGGAGCAGGGAATATTCTCCTGCAGGATCAGAGCTTGTGTGGTGAATGGCCAAAAATGTAAGTCATCAGGCTTTTCACGGAAAAATAGAAAAATACAAAAGCTTCCACGAGTACAATAGCATTGTTTCAGCTTGAACTAAGCAGCAAGAACTGACTTAAACACTCTTTTTTATATGTGTATCCTCATTAAATTGAAAGAGTTAATTCTGTACAGTTTAGCTCATAATACAAATCATTTCATTGGCAGCCTTTTGATTCTCAGAGAAAGCAAAGAAGTCCCCAGGTGCTAACCATATTCATAGGTTAAAATGCAGTAATTTAAAAGGTAATCTTTTGTACTTTATCGGTACTACACAATAGACACTTAATAACATGCCTGACCAGAAATGGATTTTTACCTTAGAATTAGTAAAGCTCTGAAATTCTTCAGTGAATAATTTAGGAATTTCAATTCCCTTCTTAGAGCGTAACAGCTATTCATTAAAAAGTTGCATTTTTCACAGATAGTCATAGAATATAATGGGATTAGGGACTCAGGGACAAAGCCAGAAAGACATTTGTGGACCTAAATCTCATTGAACTCACTCTTGAAACCAAAACTGCACTCCTCTACTATCTCAGTTGTTTCCTAACCCCAAAGACATCCCATCCCCAGAGGTATTTAATATTTCAGCATGAAACTTCCATCAGTGCTTACAGTTTCGCTGATGGGCAGTCCGGAATCACCTCAGTCTTGCAAGTACCAAGTACTTGGTGCTCAAGCGTTGGCTCACTTCTGTCAGGACCCATGAGCGCAGTGAGGGGATCACCTGGAGGGTTTTTTCTGATGGGCATTTCCCTGTACAACAAGTGATAAATCAGTCTGCTGGTGGGAGGTGAGGAGTGATTGCTTTTGCATCACTATGGTTTGATTTTTTTCTTCCTTTATTAAACTGAGTATTTCTTGCTTGTGTCTTTCCAATTCTCTCCCCACTACTGCTGGGGGAAGTGAGCAACTGAGGGCTTAGCTGATGGCTGGGTTCAACCCACCACAGCAACAGATATTTAACATCTTAAAGTGTAATACTATGATTCTCAAGTCACCAAAGTGAAAAACAGGACTTTATTCTGACTTGCTAATATGATATCATGAACACATTTATACAGAAATCAGGTCAAATATATGTGACTCATGATGTTTACACTTTAATTATTTCCTTGCAGACTGAAATACACTGGAAAACTCATTCTTGAAGCTGATAACAATGAAGGGACAGTAAGAAATGATGGAGTTATATGACAACCAAAACACCTGATTAAGAGAGGTGTGCGAGGTATATAGCAGGACAGCGGTTTCCTAAATATTTATGTCATGTATTATTGTAACCACACGATGCATAGTAATTAAGAATATAGTCATCTTCCTTACAGCTAACTTTTCAGACAGTCATTTAATATTGCAGCAGTTGAGACACTAGAAAACCATATACCTAATTATCCTTATCCTTTGTGTCATGAAACAAAATGCCAGCAATGAAGTTCAGACTTGTTGACTGCCAAGATATTTATTATAATCAAAGTAAATATGGAAAAACATTGTTAATCCATGTGTTTGGTACATGACAGTTCAGCCCCTTTATTTGATGGGGCGTTATAATCATGCAACAGAAATATTTAATTGCTAACTCACAGCTAAATACAGAGTTTAAAAGGGCAAAGTTTAATAACATATTTGGTATGCGTAACAGGATGTCTAAACCTGTAAAGATACATCAGCATGCATACAGCGTCAACTGAATTATCATAGATTAACAAGCATCATAATTAGAGTTGTAAGCTGAGCAAGTCTAGCATAAAATGAGATTTTTTTGAAAGGTGATGCACATTTAAGATTAAGAGGCCAAGAACAAGGGGCAATGCATGACTTAAATTATTGTTCATTCCATAGAGGACCTCAAAATCACTTCAAGAGTCATATAAAAAATAAAAACTAAATAATTTGACATCATAAATTTTAATTTGTCTTTAAATATTTTTCACATTTCTATTTCAGTTTATCGAATTCTCTTATCACATCTTATAAGATAAACTGAGGAGGCTGAAACAAAGTTTCTCAAATTTTAGGGAAGTGCTCTAATCTTAGGACTGCTGTATAAATGGCAAATACTGTCATCATTTACAGACAGTAGTAACTTCTAATCAACTCCTGAAAGCTGAACAGGAGGCGTGCCATACTGCAGTTACTAGATGGCCTCAATTCAGGGCTGCAAGCAGGTCCCTAAGCTCTCGAAAGTGGTGCAATGTCAGTGACACCAGGTTCTTATGTTTTTCCCCCTTATCCAAATCTATGTGGCCCTCTTACTCAAAGTACTGACTTCTAAGACCACTTTATCATACATACCAAAGCATTATCTTAGGAGTCTGAGCACAGCACCTTCACTCCAGGGTCTGAACATCAGCAGCCAGGTGCCTAAAAACTCAGCATTCCTAAATTAACCAAACCCAGGTCCTCCTGAAACAGAACAAGACCTTCGATTAGCGTTTCATAAATTAATTTATAAAAGGCTATTATACAGAAGCTGCCTCTCAGGTGTGCAATTAGACCCCTAGGTAATAATATTTTTCATGGCATTCTTCTCTTCATTCATTATGACAGAAAGGAAAGATCACCTCCCTCAAGCTGTTGGCAATGCGCTTCCTAATGTGGTCCAGGAGGCTGTTTGACCACTTTTGCCACTGGAAAACATTGCTGTTTCCCATTCTGTTAACTGACCAGAACCTCCAGGTCCTTTTCTGCAAAGGTGTTTACCATCCATTCTGTCCCCAACACCTATTGGTGCCTGGGGTTATTCCTCCCCAGGTGTAGGACTTAATATCTGCTTTTGTTGAACTTCATGCAATTCCTATTGGCCCATTTTTCCAGCCCGTTGAAATCCGGTTGAATGGGAGTGCCACCCTCTGCTCTATCAACTGCTCCTCCCAGTTTTGTATCATCTCCAAACTTGTTGAGGGTGCACTCTAAGCCACCATCAAAGTAATTAATGAAGATATTAAACAGTACAGGACTTAGTATCAGCCACTTTTTAATCCACCTCAGTGTCTTATTATCTAGTCCATACCTCTTCAGCTTGTCTATGAGGAGATAATGTGTTGGAAAGCCTTGCTAAGGTCAAAACAAACAATATCCGCTACATTCCCTTCATCCACCAAACCAGTCATTTCATCATAGGAGGCTGATATTTGCTCTCTTCCACCCCTCAGAACTTTCTCCCAGCAACCACAACCTTTCAAATACAATCAAGAGTGGCTTCTCAATAACATTGGCCAGCTTCCTCAGCACTAGTGAGTCCATCAGACTTACATACACTCAATCTATTTAGATACTCTCTAATCTGATTCCCCTCAACTGAGGGTAAGTCTTTCTTGCTCCAGACTTCCCCATTGATCTCAGAGATGTGAAATTCCCAAAGGCCAGTCTTACACAAAAGACCAAGACAAAGAAGATATTGAGTACCTCAGCCATTTACACATCCTTTGTCACCATGCCCCCAGATACATTCAGCAGCAGACCCATGTTTTATCTGATATTCCTTCTGCTAACGATAAACCTGTAGAAGCCTTTCTTGTTGCTCTTCCTACCCCTTGCCAGATTCAGCTTCAGCTGGGCTTTAGCTTTCCTAACCATGACCCCATGCATGCTTGGAGAGTGTCTCTATACTCCTCCCAGGTCACCTATCCCTGCTTCTACCTCTTGTAAGCCTCCTTTTTGTGTTGTGTGTGGTTTGTTTGTTTGTTTTAATTTCATAAATATATATATATATATGTACAATTGAATTAAAACAAAATATTTATTTACAATTGTGTTTCTATGTATAGCTTCGGTACCACAAAAAATTCCCAGTGTTAATCAACCCAGAAGTCATAACCTGTATATTAAATGCATCCTTTTTTATGCTCCTGTAGCAGTATTCAACCACTAACATCAAATTAATCATGTTCTGTGGTGAAGAAATTATGCAGTTCCCCATTTAATCAATAATCAGTGCAATCATTTGCAACCCTAACTTCTGAGGCAGTTCTAATTCCACTAGTAGAAAAATCTGCACTGCGAAAACTAGCCTGAATTGTATACCAGGGTCTTCACTTGCAACTTCAGGATTGTTGGTTGTCTTGCTGAGGTTATATGACCACATAAATGTTCGAGTATGTACAAAAAGAACACTAGAACATCCAAAAGGTGTAAATCCAGGTTTTTTTTCAGATAAAAGTCTCAGGGTTCAGCACTTGTGATGATTTTTCCTTACTCATTTTAGGTAACATCTGCTTAGTACTATTCAGAAACATTTGCAAAAGTTATCCTGTCAAAGGAGCTATTGCATCTATGTCTTAGACAATGGCTGTCTGAGATTCATATCAGTTCCAGTTAAATCAGTTTCTTCAGAGTCATCTGTTTGAGTTGAGAGAAGAAGAAAATCATGTGCAAGAGGTTCAAGATAAAACCTTTGGAAAGCCACTACAGTCATATGAGGTGGGTTATTTGTCTGTTGCCTCAGTGCATCCACCACACTCAAATTATTTTTTAAAGTTTGAGTGAAACATTATATGACTTAATCAGAAAAACAGATGTCACCAGAAATTAAAAAAAAAAAAAAAAAAAGTATGCTAGCAGTTGAACTCAAAACTCACAAGCACTGTTTCACACTTCTGGAATGTCCTAATTCAGTAAACATATTGGTGAAAGGAAGGGGCAGTATGCTCTGTCAGTAAGTAAAAGGGGATACACTGGAATATTATGGTGGATTGATACTGTCTTGACACCAGGTGCCCACCAAACTACTCTACGACACTCGTACTCAGATGCACAAGGGAGAGAAAATATAACAAAAGGTTTGTGTGTCAAGATAAGGACAGGAACAAATCACTCACCAATTACCATCATGTGCAAAACAGACTTGACCTGGGGAAATTATCTATTACTAATCAAATCATAGTAGGATAATGAGAAATAAAACCAAATCTTAAAACACCTTCCTCTCACGCTTCCCTTCTTCCCAGGCCCAACTTCAATCCTGAATTTCTCTACCTCCTCCCCACCAGCAGTGCAGGAGGACGGAGAATGGGGGTTGGAGTCAGCTCAGCCCACACTGTGGAAGCTTCTGGCAGTTTCTCACAAAAGCCACCTCTGTAGCCCCACCACTGCCAAAACCTTGCCATGCAAACCCAATACAAATATATACGTAACTCTCATGCAGCAGCCACTTACATTGTGTTACAGCTGAAAGAAACTAACCCCTCGACTAGTTTTTACCCTGAAGAAATAAAAGCTACCCAAGGAAGAGCCATTCTGGCTGAAGTGCAGCACAGCCCTTGGTGAAGTACCAGAGACAATCACAGCACCACACCTGCAAGCAGGCAGGACAAAGTGCCAAAGGCCAGGAGTGTGATCCTGAACATTATCCGTGTTCCTACCCTGCAACAAGTTACTGCTTGGCCATAAAGAAATTAAATTCAGGCACTGCTTTGATGTCCAAAAGGCACAGATAGTTGTAGTTATGGACCAGGCCAGATGTCTGCCAGTCAGACATGACTATGCTTATCATTCCCCTAAGCAACAGCACCTCTCACATCCACAAAATCTAGGCTTCCCACCACCTCTGGCTCCAGAGAACCTCCACACTATGCAAACTGCATTGGTGATGACCACTTTCTTGTAAAAAGTGGGTGCCATGAGCAAATTCCCTTCATTCTGTCCAAAATGTACTGCTCTGAGACTTGGCCCTTCCCTGTCTTCCAAAGCCGGAGGGGGTTTAGTCTCTCATCTCCATTGCACAAATGATTGCCTGCAGGGCTGTTTATAGGAGGCTGATGCTTCCCTCCAGCCAGGGCAGGCAGCCTATGCTTGCATGTTGTATAACCCGACATGGAGGGTAGTTGGACGGGAGAGGAAAAATGGGGAACCCTCCATCCTCTCAGTGGCTTGAGGTTCCTCTCCATAACACAGCCAGGGCCTTTTTAGAGAACTCACCAGATAAAAAGGAGTAGAAATCCCTTCTGGCCAAGGAACTGCTCCAGCCACTATTGTACTGGATATAAAAAGACCCTTTCCTCTTTTAATAATCTCTTTCGCACTGTTAAACAAAACAAACAAAAAACACACCACACACACACCACCAAATGTATCCATGCGGTTCTAGGGGAAAAAAGAGATGAGATGAGAGAGATTAAGTCCTGCCTTCACAGAAGCTTCTGGCTCCACTTTTTACAGTCTAGATAAAACCCTGATGACCCCAGCCCAGTGACTGAGCAGGGGCTAACTGGATGCTGACTGCACTCATCTGTCTCAGCTCCCTGGCTCAGCATGGTGGCAATCTTGGACTCCATCCCCTTTGCTGTATTACCTCTTATTGAAATTGTATCAGGAGATTAGTTGCTGCATACTTCTACATTGCAGTCCCTAAAGGTCAGTGATACTGCATTAAATATGCAGGAACCAAGCCCTCTGTTTCTATTCCATCTGCTTAATACAAACCTCCCATACTGGGATGAATGTCTGTTTGCGTAGGGACAGCAGTCAGAAAAACAGAAAAAAGAATTCATCATCTTTTTATTGGATTCCTGTTCTATCATTCTATATTGTCTATCACCTTTTTTTATCAACAGTTATTCAGAAATCTTTGCAAGAAAGTCAAACCATCAACATTCTTAGACAATGTCATAATAGAAACACTAATAGAAATGGATTTATCATTTCCAACAGTGCTGCGTGGGAGTGTCTTCTACTGTGTGTGACAAAGAGCCCTGAAATATTTAACTCAATCTTAAGAACTAAGTAACACAGTCTCAGAACCCTTTGTTATATGACAAATGACTGCAAGCAGACTTCATCTATTCAGAAAAAAAAATGAGTACAAAAAGAAAATCACTTTTCTTGCTATTTTGACCCATCTGCAAGATAAAAATCTTTGTTCTTTTAAAGATTTTGCATGGATAGAAACTGTGCAGGAAGAGTAAATACACTGGAAGCTAGCAACACCTGTTAGCTAGTATGTAATGGTATCAGGCACAACATGAACAAATTTCGAGAGTTTGAGTATTCTGTAGGTCAGGTAATGAGCAATTTTGTGCTGCCAATGGAATAAATCCTTTTGTTATCTGTAATTTATGTCTATATCTTTCTGTAAAACTTATGGGCTTAGAGTAGTAAGTGGGTACATTTTGACAATCTCTTTACTTGTATTAAACTCTTATTACTAGAAATTGCTAACCTTGCAAAAAATGCATTAGTATTTTTTCTTAAGTCCTTTATGAATCATTACACTTACAGATGGACAGTCATAGCATTCTAGCTCTGACAATCTCTACATATTCTGTATATCTTTCTGAAAATGTTGAAGTATTCTCTTGCATTTATTAAAAAAATGCTTCAAAGAAAAAATTTTGCCGCACAAATAGTAGGTAGATAATCAGCTATCTTAGTGTGACCTTTCACTACCTGCCTCATTTAACCCAGTGGGTCTATCCTGGCTAGGGAATTCAAAGTGGTAACATACATTAAGGATTCAAAGCACATCTATGTGCTTTGATTCCGTGAAATTCAAAATCAAAATAAAGTTAAATATGCCACAGGTATGGCAATGTGACTAAAAGCATCTGACCGGGATGCTTTTTCTAAAAATTCAGAGAGGAAAATAAAAATTGCTATTGATACATGTCAGAAAATCAAATGAGGCCCAGTTTTTGAAAACAGATAAATTGATTTAGGTATAAGGATCCATAGGCAGGGATCATATTGCTACAGATTAAGCTAGACACAATATAAATGCTTCTTTTACTGCAGGCTTGACAGTTCTTAAGATTTACAGAATTCTTCCACTAGCAAAGATTTTTTCCAGATTTATCTCAGAAACTCAGACACTGAAAATTCTGCAGAATTTTAATTAATAAATAATTTTTTTTTTTTTCATTTTTCTCTCCAGAATTTCTAGACTAACTCAAAAACCTGAAATGGAATATTCTTATCCCATGCAAGGAAGCATACATAATGGGTAAATCCTAAGTCAAAAAAGGCCCTTAAGAATATGCTGAACTTTTATTTGTTGCATAAAGTTAAGTTCAGCTGGTAGGAAAAAAGCATTAACAGCAGGAAAAATACACTGAGCATTTATCACTTTCCAGCCAGAATGCAGCATCTACTGGCATTTCTGAAAACACTTTGCATTTATGAGAACACACCCACCAAAGAAATTATAGCACTCCTCACTCTCTGTAATCCTTCCTCATCAGATACACACACAATTTGAGTTACAACAGCCATTTCCTAATCATTCTGTAACTCAGTTTCTATTTAGAGTATTCTGAAAGGCTTTGCTCTTGCTATGAAAAACATACTCAAGTCATCTCATCACATTTTCTGAGAGCTACTGTTGCCAAGATCTGGGCACATAAAGCTCTTTCATATACATTCAAGAAGAGATCTACACTTTTAGGATTTGTGTATCTTAGTCTACCTGAGGCTACAGAAAAACGAAATGAGGAAAAACAACAGTAGCCAAAGATAAGACACTAAATGAGTCAAGACAATGGCTAAAATAGTAATTATTGCATAGAAAGTCTGTGGATGATGTCCTAAATCTTGGAGCTTTAGACTGAAGAGCAGTTTAAGGCCGTGAAGGATACACTAGGGCGAGCAAAACACATCTGACATTTGAGAGAATGAAAGTCACTCACATGAAGAGACTGGGAACTGTTTCCCTGAGATGTAACAACTCTGAGTGAATAAACAGAGTATTCTGGTTTGCATTAGCCATTGGTCCCAGAAGCCTAGAGAAAGGCTTCCACCAGATATCTAATTCTGTTTCCAGGATCCAGCACAGGCACAAGTCAGGGGTCCCCAGAAGTTCAAGTGCAGGATGGTACAAGGTTTAGTCATAACACTGCAGTTTGCAGATGTGGTGAAAGGCTGATTATTTACATAGAATATTCACAGTCAAAGACAGAGGTCATCACTCTGTGTTAAATTATTAGGAGTCTTAAAGGTACAGCACAGACAGGAGGCAGAAGCTGATGTAGCTAATGTCACGGTTTGTCATTATCAGAACAAATAACAGAAACAGATAAAAAGCTGCAACAGATACATTTTCCAGGAACACACACATACGTGTATAGAAGTGTGAGGAAAAAGCCCAAAGGAATAAAAAGACAGATATAAGCTAACAAGGCGGGGGGAAGGAGTGATGGAGCAGAAAAATAAAATAGGCATGAAATCAGAAAGCGCAAGCAATGGAGAAGTGGACTAAAATAATACATATCTATATCTATATATATACACACATATAGTTTATACGTAAATAATCAGCGAAAACCCTAGTGGAAATAAAAGAAACTTTGCACGTAACTGAAGACTACTCATGAAAGATTTGCAAGTAGATGTCAAAAATGGAGACAGCATGTCAAATCCCTGGAGGGTTTGTAGGGTGACATATGAGGTCATAGCTGACTGTCTTCCCCATGTTAATATTTATCAGTCTAGGAAAAATGAAAAGAAGTTGAGAGTGGAAAAAAAAAAAAAAATTAACAAATGAGAAGAAATCCATAGTAAAAGTCTGGAAATAGGTCTAAAAAATAGAAACATAGAAAACATAGAAACAGAAATATGAACCCAAATATAGTAATGTGCTAATCTAATATGCTATTACTAATGTAGAAAATGAAGCAGAAATATTCTTAAGTGTGTGTATGTATGTACATACACATATCACAGGAATATGTATTATCACTTAGAAAAAGAGACATTGTTTATTCAATATATTTCAAATATAAAACTATAAAAGCAGAAGAATTTGTAAGTATGACTTCATGTTTACTGTCAGATGTCACTTAGGATACTTGAGGAAGACCTAGTTTTACTACACACTTCAGAGAAACTGCAGAAGTCCAAGGAGTCTGATCAAAACTTTCATTAACAGAGGACACAGTAAAAATACTTTGATGTGAGATTGTTAGTGCTTTCTGCAACAAAGTTTTGCTTGCATGAAGATAAGAATCTAACAAACCTGTAATAATTCACAAGTGTGATCTTGGATTCAGCAGATCATATTCATGCTCTAGGCAGCAGATATTTACAGTTAGTAATATTGCCAGTGCTACTCTTAGTGGGGAGTTTAAGATGCAGGAGCTTTGATATTGCCCTCCATAAGATGAACATCTCAGTCATTCTTAAGAGGCTAGAGAACGCCAAAAAAAAAAAAAAAAAGTCTGCTCAGGGTGCCAAAGTCAGCCTGACAAAACACCTGAGATTGAACTTGTCTGCAAAGGTGCATCCCAGCCTCAAAAAGATATGCCATGCTGATCACTACGGGGAACTTTCTGCTACTTGTAAGGTGCTAAGTGCCTTTAAAATAAGTGGAAGAGCAAGCACAACTGCCCTTGGGGATTTTTCCCTTCACCAGTACAATGAGCGAGAATATTTGCATAATCAGTAGGATTTTTCTGGCCAGAAGTAGATACACATCTCTGATACAATCAAGCTACACTTCTATAGTCAACAGAGAACATGGGTAATTATAGCAACACACCAAATTCTTTTTAAAGTCAATAACTATAACAAATTAAAAGAATCATGCCCTAAAAGTAAAAATTGCTCGATAAAGGTGACAGACATGGTTGCAGAGGTCAGCATTGCAAATATCCAGATTCAATTAAACATGAAGATGTGCATGGCTGTTTCTTTAGATCTTGAGTATGCTGCAGAAAGTCCCACAGACTAATAACCTAAATTAAGTAGTTTAATTTGTTATTTGTTCTAGTATTCATGTCACATAAAATATTTGTCTTGTTTCATCTATATTCAACCTGTCCTCTAAAAAAAAAAAAAAAAGCAGTCCTAACTTTTCTCCCTGGCTTCTTTTTGTGTGAAAGTCTTTTCATGCCTCCTATTATCCTATTATTTTCCCTATCCAATTCAGATTTGTATTACAAACTATTTGACTTTATATTTCACCTACATGATTAATTTTCTAAAGTAAACCTAAAAGTCTAGGCAGAGATAAATAGGTGAATATAAAGCATCTCTGTTGGTTTGACAAGAGATTTATTTTTCATACATATCTATGTATGACTGGATTAAAATATGTTGTTTCGACAAGCTTATTGATTTCACAGTTTCTAACAATCCACACTTTAAAAATGCAACTAGTAATTTTCATGGCCTAATTTCAGGCTTGATAAATGGCCAAAATTTCAGCCTGTGTTTCCCCCCCCCTAATAAAACAACCAAGATATTTTTGCATTTCCTAGACAAAGTATTCAGAATGTACATTTAAATTACAACTTAAATTACAGAAATATAGATTGCAGCAAATGTGATAACTTATTGTAGGATAAGGTTCATAAAAGATCAGCAAGCGCAAGTAGCACAAACTGTATTATTATGAGGAGATACTGAGGCAAATCAAGGAACTGAGGCCAGTGAGCTGTCACCACCTACCCATTATCACTGTCCACCATAGCTTCTGCTTTCTTTTGCCACACAACCAGGTGGCACCAGTGCCCCTACCCAGCCCTTCACTGGAACAGGACAGAAACAAAAAACATAACAAACAAACAAACAAGACATAGCTACATTACCCCACAGAGAAATGAGAAGCATGAAGTGTTTGTCTTCAGAAAAGGCAAGGGGTGCATGCCATGGAACACAGAACATTTTGTTCTCAAGCAAAATGTATGTAAAAATGTGCAAGGAGGAAGAATCAGTAGCAGAAATGTGTGCAGGGAACAAAAATTCTCCAAAACTGTTTGCTATAAAGTAAAGTATCATTTAACTACCTTCTGTTTCCAGATACTGTGATTTCCCCAGATACTCTAGCAAGCTTAGATTATCTAATTATGTAAAACCTGCCATCACCATCTTTCTCTCATATGTCAAGTTGTAATACATAAAGACACATTGAATTGCCACCATGACTCACCCAAGAGCCATTCAACTCATTTTTTTTATTAATATCACATTTTAATCTCATGAAGCATATAGAAAAGGCAACATGCAGACTGCACAAATATTTTATATCTACCTGCATTTATGTCTTATTAGGATTCATATTTTTTCAGGGCTGTATATATTTTTGGGGGGTCACCATTTAATGGTTCTTTCTTAAGAAATGTCCAACTGAAAATAACTTTCCCCCTTTAACTTTGAAGACTGCCTTCTTTTACTTTATTTGCCTCATTTTCAGCACTTGTAACTGGTCAAATTCAAGACTGGCTGAGCATGTTTCCTGCAGTCATCTGCTGGTTTTGGAGAGAGTTTTCTGACAAATGGGAGAATACTTTGACCTTTTAGCTTTAGAATGTTTCGCGATAGATGATTCAAACATTCTTTTCTAATCTTCCTTATACAAATACATCAAAGTTACTACTTGATAGTGAGAGATTTATCTACAATGAAAGTAAATCATTTATTCTATTTATTGCTATTTCAAGTTTGCTACACTATTCTTTATGGGAAAGAATAAAAGATCAGCGATGACCTGGTTGCCAGTAGCTACCTATCCACAATACACCTGTACCAAAGCTCCAGCTGTTCCTAACAAGCAATGTTACTGAAAGTTTTACTAAAACGGAATAAGGAAAAAAATGAGAACTCTTTAGGAAGCTGATTCTGCTCCAATTTACACCAGAGGCAGAGCTACCATAATATATAATGCCAGAAGATTAAGGCATATGGGTCCCTCAGACACATGACCCAAGCTGAACCCAGTCTCTTTAGCAATTCCTTGGCACATTTAGAAGGCTTCATTGAGTTCAGATAGCAATTTCTTGATGAGGCAGCAAGTCTATTGCAATGATTCTCCTGTGGTGTTCTCTACAGGGTCATATTCTGCCTTGGGGTAAATCCCTGGCCTTCTTGGTGTATATTTAGAACTTGTTTTGGATTGGACTTTGCCCAATTTTGGTTAAAGAAGCAACAGATTCAAGGCAACACAAACAGACAAGATGAAGACAGGAAGACTGAATTTATTTTCCTTATTTTTGCACACTGCTCAAAGAAAATCATGCATTAGCCAAAGTTCTTTTTTTTCCCCCCCTTAAGCCATAGCAGTGTTATTTTAAACTAGTCCAGAAGATAACTTTTTGTATTTACATCTACAGGCAGTCTTCTCACATAGTGCTCCATCTTGCAGTTCACTGAAGAACCTCCATTTCCTGGGAGGAATCATCCTGTGGTCTGTGCACCAGCTAAGTACTGAAACCGACACAGTGCTCATTTTATCTTTTCATGAGCTACTGGGAATCAGTCTGATTCTTTATGAAGACTTACAGAATCAAGAATTGTCCTACCTCAATCTTTCATTAATGACAGCCCTTAAGGACCATAAACACGATAAAGAAATAGTAGACTGTGAAATCACCAGTAAGAGTGTTGCAGCAGAAGTGCAAAGCCAGTAAGCAGTTCTGGTTTTGCAGCCATCAGTCACCATGGAAAAAACACCGAGTATCCTGTACAGATCATATCTCATTCTTGCAGCTTTGGTGTAGGGCACAAAAAAAGAGGTGAAGTAAGAGGAGTAACAGTACACAGCATGTCATTTTGCTCTTCTGTATTGTTTCTCTACATTTCTAGCAAATATCCATTCACAGTCAAAGACAAGAAAATTTTTAGATTTTGACAAAGAATAGAAAACTGACATGAAGAAACCGGCAGCTGTGGCCGGTAATGATTCTTATTGTATAATCTGAACTGTTAAAACCATAATATTAGCCTCACGAGGTTTATAAGTCAGAAGATTTTATATATTTTACTTTTCTGACAGTTACAGCAGAAACAGCTCTTGCTGGATGTTGAAAGAAATTTATAGAGCAAGTACAAAATGTGTTGCAAATCATACCTTCACAGAAAAAGTTTAGGTTGGAAAACAGTTCTGGAGGTCAAGTTGTTGAACTTCCTGCTCAAAGTAGGGCTAACTTCAAAGCAAAATCTGGTCACTCAGGCCTTGCCTGCAGGCACTTTTTACCTACATGCAAACTGGTAGATACCTTTTGATTCAGGTCTGAAAGTCTTCAAGGATGGAGAATCCACAACTTGAGAAACCTAATCTATTGGCTAACCAACTCTCATTGTAAAATTCAGTCTCATTAGATGATGAAGCAGTCTTCTCTGCACATTATTTCTATTGTTACAGTAAGAAAGGAAGAGGAAAGACATAAGAGTAAAAGACAGCCATGAAAAATAAATTAATACTGCTAATGATCAAAATACTATGTACTTCGGGGATAGTGTGCACGGCCAAAATTGTTGCCCCAATGTACCCTAAAGTTTGCCTGATAAAGGAACATGTACATGATACAAATACCAGTAGTATTGGGTGTCAGCCACTTTGTGGTGTGAAAGCAAACAGATAACTCAAAATTTCCTGAAGGAAAAAAAAGGTCTAATAATAATTTTGGAAACATTATCAGTGGGAACTTCCACTACGGACGATCAGCCTTTCCTCATCTGTTTTTTGGGGCTGAAGAAAGTCTTTCTTATTCACATTATTTCATTTTATAGACAGAGGATTCACTGAATAGCAATGAAAGGAAAGCCTCTTTCTCTAAGCAGTTCCTCTGGTTCACTCCAGATACATTCCGTGTCTAGTGCTACATTTCCCTTTGCATTCCATTTTCCTCCAACTATTCCTTAATATTTTACAGCCTTTTGACTGTCTCATAGTTATTTTGTTAATGAAAGTACCCGCAGGATCTGATTGTTAGCAATCATGAATTATCTGGGGAAGACAGTGAATAATGGTTTTTTTAAAAGCTTGCAAATAATAAAATATATTTTTAAATGATTCCTGGAAAGAGCTGCAATAGCATCTGGCAATCCTGAGTACCTGCATTCAAAATGGCACACAGAAAATCTCACACCTATTATTAACTCTCAAAAAGGAGATATAGGAAACATTGGTCCTCTGAAAACATGAGCTCAGGGTCCAACAGTAATTAATAAATGTATTCATAATATACTAACTACTTATGTATGGGAAGATGTGTTAAGAATCATTCTCTTACACTTTCCACCCTTACACATCCATTATCAGCCACTCCATAAGGGAAGAAAATTTCTTATTGGATTTTGGTCTGGTCCAGTTCTCAGGGGAAGATGCCAAGCCAGATTAAATGGGACATGCAAGTGAAGAGAAAGTGAGGCTGTTTGATGAGGCAGGAACAACAACAGCACCAACAAATATAATTGGGAAGATATAAAGCATCTTTATCTCCTTAGTAGAAACAGCAATGTTCTGTCTTTTCCTTCAAGTGATCCTTTACCACCCATCCCAATAGTTCCTGCTGTAGCTTTTCTAAGAGAAATAAAAAAAGAAAATGTAGAAGCAAATGATTCAGATTTTGTTTTTTCTGCCAAGCCTGTTTATCTTCTTTCCCCCATATGTCTCAACTTCAACCCCTACATATAACACAGTCCTTCAAAGGTAGTGAAGTGACCCAAGCAAGGCAGGCAGCCTTGGGTAGGTCACACAGATTATCTGCACTACGGAGCTGGTACGGTCTGCAGCACACCCCACAATCTGGTCTTCTGACTATCCAGAGCAGAGACTGTGCT
Source organism: Streptopelia decaocto (assembly GCF_964273445.1). Lineage (NCBI taxonomy): Eukaryota > Metazoa > Chordata > Aves > Columbiformes > Columbidae > Streptopelia > Streptopelia decaocto. The sequence continues at coordinate 54,849,196 of NC_138658.1, read as the reverse complement.
CAGTCTCTGAGCTTCTTCCCAGACTGTGTAACTCCATAACCCTTTTGTCAGGGTTTAACCCCAGCTGGAAACTGAGTCCCACACAGCCACTTGCTCGCTCACTTCTCCCCAGTGGGATGGGGAGAGAATCAGAAGGGAAAAGTGAGAAAACTTGTGGGTTGAGATAAAGGCAGTTTGATACGTAAAGCAAAAGCTGTGCACACAAGCAAAGCAAAACAACGGGATTCATTCACTACTTCGCATGGCAGGCAGGTGTTCAGCCATCTCCAGGAAAGCTGGGCTCCATCACACAGTACAGTTACTTGGGAAGACAAAAAAACATAACCCCTAACATACCCCCCTTCCTTCTTCTTTCCCCAGCTTTATATGCTAAGAATGATGTCACATGGTATGGATTATCCCTTTGGTCAGTTGGGGTCACCTATCCCAGCTGTGTCCCCTCCCAGCTTCTTGTGCACCCCCAGCCTACTTGCTGGTGGGGTGGTGTGAGAAGCAAAAAAGGCCTTGACACTGTGTAAGCCCTGCTCAGCTGTAACAAAAACATCCCTGTATTTCCAACACCATTTCCCACGCAAATCTAAAATACAGCCCCGTACTAGCTACTATGAAGAAAATTAACTTTATCCCAGCTAAACCAGTACACGTCTGCATGGAGTAGCCTAAGAGGCTATCAGAACATAGAAAAGGTAAAACTCCATTATTATCTTCTCCTTCAGACTAGAACAAAACACAACAAGCAGAAACCACGGAGGTGACATTCTTGACAATAAATTCAATGACTAAACCATTGTGGTGTTCAGGCAAAAAAAGAGCTTGATTAGTAAACAGCTTGGCCTCCTGGCCTCTATTTGCTACCCAAAAAAATACGAGAAAATTTTCCTATGAGAGAGTCTTTCACAGGCTGGCAATGGACCTATTCACATGCCTTTAAAGTTCCATGTGTTTTGTCAATTGACCTATTCACATGCCTTTAAAGTTCCATGACTTTTTCATTACCTCACATCCCATTTGTGTCCATGTTGAGGCCATGTAGCTGAAACAAGAAGCTGCAGAAATAATGCAGAAATGCAGGTGACCAATTAAGTGTGGCTGAATTAAAACTAGATAAAAATCCCAACTTGTGTTGGGGGAAAAAAAAAAAAAAAAAAAAAAATCGGAAAGATTCCTTCCTGTAATAAATTTTATATTGGAGATTGGACTGAGGCTTAAGCTGCATAAAGGTTATTGACAATTCTTCCACTGTTAATATAGAAAAAGAGTTAAACTTCAGACGCCTGGCGGCAACTGCCATTTTATGCCTTTGGTGCCTTTAGTCCATTTTAAGTGTATTACACAATGTGTAACACAAGGGACTCCACAAAATGTGTCTGGATTTTGATTTGAATTGTTTTATGTAATTTAAAAGTTGAAAGAATTAAATACTTGCAGCTTATATTTAGAACTAAAGCTCCTTTTTTGTAAAATTTTTAATTAAATTGCTGCCATTATTTCCCCTGTATTCATTAGTTACTATTTTTCTACAGCATAATCCATCAGGTAACACCATTATTCCTTTTCAGTGATTTTTCTGCTACATTAGAGCTGTTGTGATACCTTTTTCCTGATATATTTCTTACATATACAGTCCTTAGCCTTGTTTCACTGTGCTGAAAGATGGAAATCAAATGCACAATAAGCATGTTAGATCTTTTTAGGTCCTGACTTTTAGCTGGTTTAAATTAATACAGTTCTGTGCCAGCTCGTATAACCATAACGATTTAAATTAGTTACTAGATTTCAGAAATATTTTCTTACGCATCCAAATTATTTTACTGACTGAAAATAAAGGCTAAAATTGTAGTGACCTTCCAGAATTACACTTGTCAAGTCTCATCAGACTCTTGCAGAAGTGCTCAGAGCACAATTCTGACAAGCAGAAAGGGTTATTTCTTACAGATGATGGGCCAATGCTGCACTTTTCAGTTGGTTTTCTAGTCTCCTTGCAAGTACATTTTTTTTGTTCCACTAAATCACAGGTTAAATCCCTCTGAAGGTCACCTTCATAATTGGGACAGTGAAAAGCTGAAGGGGGAATCTTCCACATAGGTCTACAGAGGCTTCTGAATGGGGATTTTTTTTGTGTGAATGGGTTCTTTCTGACCACAATTTTTGTTCCATGTTTATTTAATGAAAGCATACAAGTGCCGAGGAAAACAAACCATGGAACAAATGGCCAGAATCCTGAAAATACAAATTAGTAATCAGATGAAAGGCATTTAAACTCTGCCAATCACATCAAATTGGGTGGCTGCAGATGTGCCTCTTTTCTCAAAGTTGTGAGAAAGGAGGAGAAAACAGTTCATCATGTTATTCATATACCTCAGAGTTTGCTCCGATTTACAGAAGCAATTTGTTCCTCAGCATTAGTAATTTTTGAGGAAGTGCGATTAAAGTGATTATTCAGATGTATTTTAGGAAAATAAAATATACAGAATTACTTCAGTAATTTTTTAAATGAAGCTAGCATGATCTAACACTTCTAAATGCTATTTATAATAACTGAACTACTTGAATACTATTCTTGTACCAACTTCCACGGAAGAAAATAAGATGCCGTTACTGTTGAATACATATTAAAACAATGGAGAAGGAATTACAATTATTCCTTAAATATTCTATACTAAGGAAGCCCTAGATTTAATCATGATCAGCCAAGAAGATAGATCTACATGCCTGATTCTTCAACAGACAATTTGCAGGTCTTCTACCAGTGTATGGACATAAGTGCAAAGTAAAACGAATGCACTGTAGAATTTGGTGAGCAAGAAAAGTTCTATAAACTTTGAATTGTACTTCCTAGAACCATGGCTGCAAGTGTGTGTGGAGCTGTGTGGGTGTGTGCAGCTAAAAATATTCCTCGCTCAAAGCTGAAACAAGGGAAAAGCTGATTAATAACAAAAGCTTTTTTTCACAACTCCTTGCCATACAAGCTATACCCAAGACACAATTACTTCCTCTATACTTCTCTGAGTACAAAGTCAGATTGTAAATCCTTGGTACAATGTAATATTACATTTTACACAAGACACAGTAAATGATTCTTCCAATATATATTCAGTGTAGCTAGGCTAAAAATAAACAAAAGTAATAACAGTATAAGGTTATATCCAGACAATATAAAGTATATCTACATTTCTACATTTCACTCCCATGTTTCAAAAGCCAATCAGGTAAGTTCACTACCTTTTATTTACACACACACACACACAGAGTTTATTTTATCCATTAATTTTAATTCACATGTGCTAGAGTATCAACGCAGATAAAGCAAAGCAGTAGCTTTCTGCAGAGGGACAGTGGGGAAGTAAGCAGATTGTCCACCACACAGCACATCCTTGTCTACTGCAGAGGCATGAAAACATGCAACAGTGCATGCCTGAAGGAGGTCAAAAGAGGATGAAGCTGGCACATATAGCTATGTATCTCCTAAGGCTTCCTCTGTAAAAACAGGCACTACAGATGTAATTAGGGCAGGTCTGTTATTTAACTCGAGGTTGACTGCTACATGACTTGAAAAGAAATAAACAGAAAACATGAAGATCAGACAATGAATCGTGTTTGCAGCTGCACAGCAATGCCCACTGATATTCAAAAAGACAGATCCCATTTACCATGCTATTATAACATTTATTGGGTGGTAGCCAAGATGTAGGTTCTTATATGACTTTAAGACCACCCTACTGAACTGCTTAGGCCCTCCAAAAAGCATCCTCCACATAGAAAGCTGGATTTTCTTCAGAAAGCTTATTTAAATATGCCATTTGTGACTGTAGAATCTCTTGATGTCCCCCACATCCCCATTTCTGTAAAATCTGCAGAACTGCACCATTGCATTTACTGCACACCAGTTTCTAAGACTGATTTACTTCCCACTACAAGTCTCACAACTTCCAAAATGACCCTTAGCAGATTATTTTCATCCAATTTGTTAAAATTAGTTGCTGTTGTTCTTGCTAGATTTAGTCATTAAAAATGCTGCAATATTAGAATTTAATAGCTTATGAAACATAAGGAAAAAAAAGAAAACACAAACCACACAAAAAAGCTTATGAAAGCCTTTCAGCTAATTCAGTAACAGCAGTTTTTACTCTGCATAATTTAGCTCCTTCCAGAAAAGCTCTTTTTCATATATACTTTAGACACCATTCTGTAGGTGTTAGATGTGCACAGATGTGTCCCATTCTGGTTTAAACCTTTCGCACTTAAAAAAAAAAAAAAAAAAAAACACAAGGCGGGGAGGGTGACTAAAAATCCTAAAATGCACCACTGGTGAAGAAATCTCCTGAGGAAGGTGGCTTTTTTAAATTAAGAACTTAATATGGAGGCATCAATAAGCCATTTGCAAAGTGCAGTTCTCTGCCCAACTGAGAGCAACAGAGAGACAAACAAGATAATAGAGTTCACAGAATCCATCATGGCACAAGATTTGAAGCTCAGTTCTGGAAGCAGTCTAATGTTTACACATATATAAAGTGTGAGTGTCACGAGGATGGAGCCAGGCTCTTCTCGGTGACAACCAACGATAGGACAAGGGGTAATGGGTTCAAACTGGAACACAAGAGGTTCCACTTAAATTTGAGAAGAAACTTCTTCTCAGTAAGGGTGACAGAGCACTAGAACAGGCTGCCCAGAGGGGTTGTAGAGTCTCCTGCTCTGGAGACATTCAAAACCCACATGGACACCTTCCTGTGTAATCTCATCTAGGCGTTCCTGCTCCAGCAGGGGGATGGGACTAGATGATCTTTCAAGGTCCCTTCCAATCCCTAACATTCTGTGATTCTGTGATAATCATGTTAATTCAGCTCTGTAACTCACAGCTAATGAGTCATAACTAATCATGGCTTGTTAACTCAGGTGCAGGATCAGAGAAAGCAGGTGGTCTGCAGGTGGACCTAAACTGGCTTGTACGCAGGTACCTCCAGCAGCTCTGCACCTGCTGCATGGATGCCCTGGCAGAACAACCACAGCTGTGACTTCACTTGCCAGGTTGTATTATCTCCATGTGCTCCTCAGAACAAATTATTTCTTTTTAAATGAAAGCAGAAAGCCTGATGCAATGATGTTCTTTGAAAGACTAATTTAATGCAGACAAAATACTATCAAGTTCCCTGAACACCGTATCTAGGCTTACGAATGCCTTCCTCTTCTTTGATTTGTCTCATGGGTCTGAATGTTTAAATCTGCCTCTGCAAAACAGCACTAGCTATGTAAGATGCCCAGTCAAAGAGCGTAACAGAACAGAAAAACACACTTTCTTTGAATGTGGAGAAACCAGACTTTGAACACTTCCAATTATGAGGCATCCACAACTTCTCTGGGCAACCTGCTCCAGTGTCTCCACACCCTCACAGTAAATAATTTCATCCTCATATCCAATCTAAACCTCCCCTTGTCCTCGTCGCTACAGGCCCTTGTGGAGTATCTTACAGACAGTCATCTTGAGTTACTGGAACAACCATGACCAAAATAGAATGAGAAACCAGAAAGTTTTTGCACAAGAAAAGATATTTACAATATGTTAGCCAAACTGCCAGAGGGTGTGCAAGATTAAGTAAAGCAATCACAAGGTAACTTTAAGCACGTGGACAGCTAGCATAAGCCAATTGAAACAAAGTTAAATGCATGTACAACAGCTACTAACTATAAATATAAGTGCTTTGCGGAAATAAAGGGTCTCTTGGTTCACCTACACTGAGACTCCGTGTTGTTAATCCCTCAGACCCTCATCAATAGTCTTGCTCCATCTTTCTTATAGGCCCCTTTTATAATGTATATTCAAAGGATGCAGTAAGGCAGGGGTGTCAAACTCATTTTCACTGGGGACCACATCAGCCTCATGGTTTTCTTCAAATGACCGAATGTAATTTTAGGACTGCCTAAATGTAACTACTCCTACATTTATACAGTCCTAAAATTACATTTGGCCCTTTGAAGGCAAGCACAAGGCCCCCAGTCAAAATGAGTTTGACACCCCTGCAATAAGGTCTCTTCTCCAGGCTGAACCTACCCCCAGCTCTCTCAGCCTGTCTTCACAAGAGAGATCTTCCACATCTCTGATCATTTTTGTGGCCTCCTCTGGACCCACTCTAACAGATCCATGCCTGTCTAGTATGAGGGACTCAAGAGCTGGGTGAAGTATTCCATGTAAGGACTCATAAGAGTGGAGCAGAGGGGGAGAATCACCTCCTTTGACCTGCTGGCCACACTTTTTATGCAGCCCAGGATATGATTGGATTTCTGGGCTGAAAATGCATATCACCAGTTTTCACCTGCCACTATCCCCAAGTCCTTCTCTGTCAGGCTCTTCTCAATCCATTCATCACCCAGGAGGTACTGATACTGACCACTGCCCTGACCCAAGTGCAGGACCTGACACTCTATATTGTTGAGCTTCATAAGCATTTCTCATGGGCCCAGTTCTCCAGCCTGTCAAGGTCCCTCTGGATGGCATCCCTTCCCTGGAGCCTATAAAGTGCACTGCTCAGCTTAGTGTCAAGTTGTGTACTCACGTTCTGCAAAATACATAAGTTACACTAAACATTGCTTTTGTACTTGTGTGGTTCCAAATTGGTCAGGCTATGCCTTCAGCAGTGCAAGCAGGCTATTTTATAAGCTTATAGGTATAGATGCAATTAAGGGGACTGTGGACTAAGCCTAGTCATCCATCGTCAGCAGCAGTTATGCATGCATTAGCAACCCTAATTTAATGTCCTGGGGGAATAAGAGAAGGCTGATTGCTCTCCTGTATGAACAGCCCAGGTAGCTCATTAATGGCGCTGCACCGCCTGTTTCGTCACTCTGCTCACAGTGCCTTAGGCAACAGTGACAAGAGTAAAACTTCATAAAAATAAACAATTCAGAGAACCTGCCACACAACATTACTGTGACTTGTGCAGGGCTGTACCTCATCACTATCAACTATCAGAGCTCACATCTGACATAAAAAAGGCCAGTAACTTGGCATGTGTCTCAGCCTGATGAGCAGTCAAGGTCATTCAACATCTTTCTGGTGCCTCACAAGGCAGGTGACCCTGAGAGGAGAAAAAGGGATATTGGATAACTAGTGGTAAATAAATCTTAAAACATAAAACAAAAATGGAAAAAATAGTAGGTGAAATTGAGGGGATACTTCTCGAATCTTAATTCTTATGTTTCCCATGCTGCCACATTTATTATAGCTGAACTGTGGGAAAAAATCCACAAGACCACACTGCTAGCAGCTGCTGTTAAGCTGCAGTACCAAGTCTATAATCATAATCCGTCAAGTAATATAAGGTAATTTATTGTACACTGCTTAGTGTTGCTACATTTTCTTCTAGAAATAGCTTTGGCTCATTTGGGCGACATATTCTGCTTTTGATTAAATTAACTGCTCAAGACCTGATTGATGTGAGAGTTTGAAAAGACAGTAATTGCCGACCTGGGTTGCTCATCAAAAGCTGGCTTTTCAAATAAAAGTTCATTCTTTGTGTGAGAAGCTTTTTGCTCTGTGAAGAGCTGTGGTACATAACACTATGACTAGCTACAACCATCATTCAGCAAAGACACAAAGAAAATGTGCTAAGATGAAGGAATTTTAATTACATCGGACTCAGCACTAAGGTATCTGTTTCTTTTATTCTCATCCAGGAGCGACACATACAGCAAATACTGTAAACAATGACAAAACTCTCAAAAAACTTCTGAGGAACTTTGAAGGTCAATGTTGTGTAAATTTTTGCTGCTCAGAAGCAGGCCACCCCAACATTAATTATTTCATCTTTTTTTATTCACTGATACACTTGGAGAATATTAGACCTTCTAATCAACTTGGTAATCAGTAAGATTAATTTCTCTCTTGCCCTATGAACTGCTTTTGTAGAAATATAAATGATTGCCAGTGCTGGAGACCTTCTGCTCTCATATTAAAAACTCAGGTTATAGGGTAGCAGGTACAGGTAATTTCATTATAATTATAATTACAGAACTATTATTGCACTATTCTATAAACTTCCACAGAACTAAACATGATTGCAGATTACATTACAATCTCTGTTGGTATGGCTCATGGAAGTAACTTTACTCATTCAAATATTCCAATGTGAGCAAGTACAAGCCTTTGCAGGGCTGAGACTCGAGCCTTACCCTATACCTGCGATGAGACTGCAAAAGAATCTTTATGTGAAGCTTAGGGAATAGTAATAGGTCTGCCAATAACAAACAGGCTGTTCTTTCAAAAAGTGTAAATACAATTATTATAAACTGAAAGACAAAATAGTGAGAGAAATTAACTTCTAAATGTGCCGTGACAAAAGTTACTTCATCATTTCACTTCCATGTGTTCTGATCTGAGAGTGTTTGTGTTACATATTGCATACAATGTTGCAAGTATCTACAATTAAATTAACGTAAGAATTCAAATTTCACCACCATTTACACAAAAATCATATCAGTGAAGTCATCTGAGTTATGGGGTTGATTACTGAACTGCAGTTTGTATCTCTCCTAAAAAGGATGGTGAACTTGCCCAGTATCCCCTGTACAATACTCTGATCTCAGTTATTTGTGTTAATCCCATTAAGTGAAACCTGCCAACTTCATCAGTTAGGATATGGATTTACAAAGGTTTAAATCAGATGAGAGTATTGATTTCTAAAAAATGGTTGGAGCAAGTCCTTATATGTCAGGTAGCTAACATATTCTTCTATAGGAGGCATCTCGTAGCAAGGAGCAATTGCAAATTACGGAAAAATACATACAAAGGAGGCTCAATGTCATGTTGCTATCCTTACAATAGCTGTGAATATAGCCAATGGAAACAGGTATGGCTCAGCCTACCCCAAAGACAGCTTTTGCTTTAGGACCTGTTAACAAAAGAACTAGAAAACTAAAAAGAAAGGAACTACTGCCTGGCTTAGTGACATGTATGTCAATTACTATTACAGAAACCAGCAGCTGTGAGAAAGAATCCTATATCCAATTCTTCATAAGGAAGAAATGCAAGAGAACAGAATACATTTTAAAAGATTCTCTTGAGCAGCATCATGTTTTAATTAAAGAAAATAAGACAGACCATGGCAACGTACAGCACTCCTCATATACCTCACAGCTCAGAGGAATTACTGAGTGTGTAAATCAGTATCTGTCTGCCTTCACAGAACAATGCTGGTGGTTTGACAAGGACTTAAAGTTCTTTCTGTAATGAGCACAGCAGAACCATTGACAGTTTATTTTGAGAGTTAAAGCTATTTCAGGAGCTCCAACCAGAAACTTCTTTGCAACAGTGAAGAAAAAAAAAAAAAAAAAATCATCTCCTCACTCACTAAGGACGAGGTATAAAATTTTCCTTATCAGCCCTTCAAACCTGCAACTTCAACAAAATCTGGAAGCAGAACTAGCCCCATTCTGAATATATGCTTTGGTTTCCCATTCACGTTTCTACAAACTTGACACAATCAAGATGCTTTATTGGATTACTGAGCAAAACCTGTTACTCATGCACTATGACCCCAGTGGCCTGGTGCTGATCCACCAACATGTCCTGTGCACTCACAACAGATCCAACCTGGTTCCAGACCAGCTGGATTCACTGCCAGTCACGCTACACATGGTTAGTGCTCTGTTGCAAGGGTGGTTGTATCAGATAATCAGACAAATGCACCGTGCCAAGTCACATTAAAAGGTACAGATTGGAGGCAAAATCTTCCTGTAAATGTATGAAAGCCTCTTTCTAAATAGGCTTCTATGACTGGCTATCCAAGCCCTGAACTCAGAGCTTATACATGAGTCCCTGAAAACTTAGACCATATCTCTGACAATCTACCCTGACGTGTTTTAAGTAGCTATGGTAAATAGGATATACTCTTCTAAATCACACTGTTCAGAAAAAGTGAGCAAGCTAGTAAACTACTGCCCTCTAAATAGAAAATAATTCCTCTTTTCCACAACTGGTAACAGTAGGATCTGGGAGAAATGGACAATACAGATAAATAAATAATATAATGGGGAAGGTAGTTTTTATTTCTTAAACCCTTGTTTATAATGTAAACTAGAACTTCAGCAAACGCTAATGCATGACACTTGGATTCATAATTTGTTTCCTTGCAAGTCTCTTCTTGTATTCCCCTATCTTTTTTTTTTTTTAAGTAAACAAGGAGGTCTGGCACAAATGCAAGCAAGATACAAATATACAACTTGGACTGACTAGGACTGAGATTAGGAAAAACAAACTATGTTCCCTGCAGCCATAGCAACTATTCAGTTGTCTGTTGAATATTGTAAAGTTCTACCATCCTTAAACCTCAGTGACAGTTGAATGATAGAGTACATGTCCACAGGGTGACTTGCAGGAAGACTTACATCCTTTCCATCCAGTCCTTGAGGCCATCAAATACAAGGCAGGTCTAACCCAGCAGCTACGTAACCATGCCAACACAGCACTAAGGTGAAGGCAGCATGTCCTACTTCTTCGCAAGGTACATTATTTTTACCTCTGGCTTTACCTCAATTTAGTATAGCCTTTGGCTGCCTGGCTTGTCTATTTTCATTCTGCAGGAGAGGAGGATATGTAACAGCTGCTCTCAGATTGACACACACTATTTCATGTTCTTGGGTGGTTTCATTCTTAACTAGCCTAGATCCACAGCCTGTGAACAGAATTTGTTGTTTATGATGTCTACCGATTCCATTGTCAACAGCTCCAGGAACAAGCCTAAATAACATTTTGAACATTCCCCTGGTATGAAGAAGCCAGCCTGTACCAGTTTTCTTGATAAGACTACCAGATACATGTAAAGAGAGAAAAAGAACACGTGTTCATAGTCTTACCTGTTAATTAGAAAACTTGCATAAGCAATATTTCAGTACAGCAAATCTCATTTAATTTCACAATTCCATTTTAAAATTCCTAAATTTAAGATTGTGAAAGTATAGGTGGTTGTATGTGGACAGAAGCTAGGTGATCTTTATAAAATAAACTTCAGGAAATCTCTTCCATTTCATTTTCATATGCTCAAAGGTTAAGAAAACAAAGTGCAGAAAACTAAACTATTAACTGCTTGTTTAAGAGAGGAATTTTTGTTCATTATCTACTTGAGCATTACATTAGTAAGAAAAGGTCTTTTGAAAACAGTAAAGTTCAATTTGACACATCTGGAAAAATTATTTAATATAAAAAAAATCTTTTTTTAAATTATTCTCTGCTATTTATATGTTCTTAATGCTAATATAAAATATCATTCTTTCCAGTATCTAGAAGTGTCATATATCACCTTACTAACAACAAAGATGCAAAATGAACAAAGATTTTTTAAAAAGTTAATATTTAATGTATTGATATTGAAATTACAATATCTTATTTTTTTCTGCAGATTAATTTATCTTTTTTACTTAGAACATACTCAACAAAGGAGGCAAATTAAAATTATAGCAACATGTTAGTTTTCAAAACTAATCCCTCAAATAATTGTCAGCATAAATCTCATTTGTGGCGGAATCAAATTCTCCCTACAACAAGGAATAAGGAAAAGAGGGTTTCAAGAGAACAGGAAAAATTATAACCACTGACTTCAGAGCAAAGTTTTTCCATTCAAAAACCCTACTATTTTCCAAGAAAAAACAAAAGGCATGTTCCTTTGGGTTCATCTTTAAGCTTAGTACATGCCACAGCCAGTATAAACATTAATGAACAACAGCATAAAATAAATAAATATCTCATTTTTCCCCTAAGAAGGAAGAGCACACAAGCAATTTCTAAAATGTGCCTGGATAACTACTGATAAAGGCAGTACAAAGTTTGGTTATTATAGTACGCAGCATTCGCTGTCACTGTTCACACAGCAATGCTTCAGACTCTGCACATTGCTAAGCTAGAAAGAACACTGTTCACCAAAGTTTTTGGTAAGACGAGTGCATTCAACAGTCAGATCACAGAATTATCAGCAAATGGATGAGGCTGGAAGAGACATCACCTGGTCCAAACCCCCTTCTCAAGCTGGGCCACCTAAAGCCAGTTGCCCAGGACCATGTCCAGACAACTTCTAAACATCTACAAGGAGGGAGACTCCACCAGGTCCCTGGACAACCTGCGCCAGCGGTCACTCACTCTCGCAGTGAACAACAGATCAGTAACTGCAGAGACGAATGATGCTTCCTTGTCCCACCATTTACAGCTGTGGCCAACAGCTGGGAATCTACTTGAAATATTCTATATTACCACAAGTCACCTGTTCACCCAGTGTAACCATGTTATCACCATGTAGAATAAACAGTCCTTTGGGAGGCACCAGTGGTCATGCATTTGATGCTGGCACTGACCTGCGCCACTCTGTCGCACACTTCTGTTTTGCAACTCCATTTCTCTTGATCCTGATTTACACCCTTTAGATTCTCTAAGTTGCTTTGATATATTGAGATTTTCAGGATTCCAGTACTGATCTTTGACATGAAGGTAGAATTCACCTTGCAAAATTCAGTCCCATAAAACACTGGTATCTGAACAGTTTCTTTAATGGTTCATCACTTGGTAACTGAAAAATTTTGGTCTTTTTTTTTTTTTTTTTTTTTCTGTTACCTTCTGTTTGTTAGACTTCTGTATTTGTATGTTTATCATTTCCCTGGTTACGTTTTATACTCTGTAGTACTTAACCAGGTAACTTAAGGAAGCAGACACTCTGATGTTCCAAATATCATTACAGATTTTATCAGAAACACACCCGGCTTAAGAACAGTTTCCCTAACTTTCCACCTGTGGAAACCCATGAAACATGAGAATCACAGCCAAAAAAGCTGCCCAAACCTATGTAATCAAAAAGTTATACTCTGTGGGTGTGGTTACTTTTTTTTAAACTAGCAAACAGAATGGAAAGGAGGATGAGATACCTAAAACCTGAGGTAAATTACAATGTTATTTCAGCTAGAATACTCTTAATAACACTGTGTTATTGTGGAATTCTAACTGAATTAAGTTTATTTTTATGAATCAAGGGAAAAAGCATCAACATAAATTCCGTTCAACACTAGAAAAATGTGATAAGCAATGGAAACCCAACACACTCATTTTAGCAGAAGAAATAGATAGTAGTACAGCATTTACCATGCAAGAGCTTGAAAGGAATTTGGGTTACTAGAGAATGTAGTTGCCAAAAAAATGCAAATCAGCCTCGCATTTTTTCCAAAACAGATTAAATTTGTCTAAATTTTAGCTGGTTTAGATGAGATGTCAGAAGCATTTTATTCCTTAACCATTTATGATAAAATTACATTGTTGTTTCCATATAATATACCCATTTCTAACACTGTTGTTCTTATTAACTGACTGTGAAATATTTTTCTTATCAAATTGTAAGAGGCAGAACAACTTTCTGCCATCTTCTCTTATATGATCAAAAATAACTTCTGTTAAACACACAGAGTTCTCTATCTAGAGAAAAACACTACTGCTTTTCCGTGACTACTTTGTTAATCACAAACTAATTTGGAAGAAGTTGATTTACAGCCTCTAACATGAACTGCTACCATGTTAATGTATCAGCTCACATGTTAACATACCAGCTCATATCTGTCTGAAGCTGTCAATTACTAGTTCTCTTGCATGATTGGATTTTGGCAGATTTTTTGCCATTTTTGTTTATTCTGCAACAGATTGACGACTAAAGTTTTCCACCGTCATAGGTGATTTAAGTATAAGTACCTTCTAAAGATTTAGGCAAAAGAATTTATTGGTCAGTTTGAAAGAAAAATTATAAGAACTATCACACCGATCCTAAGAAATCAAAAAACAAACAAACAACCCCCACAAACAAAAACCCCCAAAAAACCCACAAAACAAACAAACCAAAACAAAACACCACACCAAATTAGTGTGGATTTAACAAATGTGTGCAGTTTCAGGTATGTGGTCTTCCTCAGCTACTTGGAGCTTTAATAGGGTAAAAGTCTCTTCACCGTGTACCAAATCACTTTTAAAGTCATCAAGGGGAAAGAAAGCTTAAAAGGATCTGGAGGATGACCAATCTACTGTTACTCAGCCTTAGCTGAACAATGATTTTGAAAGTTAATTTACATTCCAATAATTTTACTTGGTACCAGAAACAAGGTGGGTTTCCGAGAGCATGCTCTTATTACTCCCTTCTTCTATTGATTTATAACCTTCCTTTAGTGGACAGCAATGTGTCAGATGTGATCTTTTCCAAGATCCTACAATAGCCAGCAGTCCATTACATATTAATACAAGCTGAAAAAGACAACCATGTTCACAAACCAGCTTCACCTACTAAAATCCTTCCAGATGTTTGCATAACTTGTAGAAAATAATTCCAAATGTTCCTCCAAGTTTAAGTCAATTAGTCATTTCTATACTAGGATAGGAATGATTGTGATGGCCAAGAGGCCTTATGCCAAAGAAAAGCTCAGATTCAAACAGAGAAAATCACAGCTCTTTAAAAGATAATTACCAGCCACTGTGCAGTGCTAAAGCGCTTCCCTTCTATTAATATCTAGAAAAGCTTCACTTTCCCAGAAGTCTCACACAATTGCATCTTCTATATGCTCAGTACTGTTTTCAGCTGCTCTGAAATCAAACACTCCTAAAAAAAAAGTTTCTACATGTAAGGATGAAACAGATCAAAACATAAGAACATGACAGTACTCACAAAGATGAGAAAAATACATGAGTGCTGCTTATGAATTTGCCTGTCTATTTTTCCACATAGTATTCTCTGAAAGATAAACCCTTAAATGGTCTTAGAATAGTAAATCCCCTTTCATAACCTGAGAGGAAACAAAGCAGAACATATAGGTAAAAGTGCAGTTTTCTGTGGTTATTGCTCACTGAATTTGCATCATTTGAATATCTGGGGATATTTGTTTTTTCTCTACTGTGTAACATATTTAAAATAAATTTGTATTTTGTACTTGAAAAATACAAAAGCCAAATTATATTCCTATATGTGCCTGTGGTTCTTCCTGATGTCATGTGCAAATCACTAGCCTTTTCTTTCCAGTTGTTTTTCGGGTTTTGTTGGTTGGTTGGGGTTTTTTAATTCATATTTTCCATTCCAACTAGAAGGCTTCTAAAAGTCCAGATTTTTTTTTTTTCTCTAGGCGTTTATTTCCTGACATCCCTGTCTTATTGATCTTCATTAAATTTTAAAAATAATAAATAGCAAGCCTCTAGTAGAAACGTCTGGTTTGGTTTGGTTTTGTAGCAGGTAAATAATGTTTCAGAGTGAAAGTGCAACTTTTGAAAGAGCAAGCACGGGTTTGATGAGATCCTGAGATGGACCTGCATTCATAATTTCCTTATAATAATTTCCTTCATTAACCCCAAAATACCAGAAGATCTGGTTTTGGATTGGCTGCTGCTGTCCTTGCCACCAGCTGGCCCTGGGTTTCCCTGCCCCAGCTGCACTGACAGTGCCCCCATCTGCTCACAGCAAAGGACCCATCCTCTGTTTTGAGAAGTTTCCTTTGATGCAGCACGCAATCTTCAGGGCAAGATGACAAAATAAATTACTAAAGAAGGTATGACAGCTGTCAAACTAAGGAAAAAAAAAAATCAGCTATTCCCCCCCTCCCCCCAGTAATTAGTTTATATTATTTACTTTTTTTAATACCAATACCTCTTTGTATGTCAAACAATAATCAAAACCAGTTCTCTTGCAAGCTGCTTTCTATTTTCATAGTTTTCTCCAAATTTAAATAGCAAACATGATTCCTGCAATTCTTCTTAAAAGCTAAAGCTTGAGAACTGGTATCTGGAGCTTGTGATCAATGCAAGTACATGCCTATCATCACCTAGTTTTAATTGCAAGGTTATAGTTTAGTCAGGCTCGCAGGCATCTAGACTTATCTGACCCTCTTGATTAGAAAAGAGTGTTTTCCTACTGAATTATAATACTTCTCCCCAAAGGAACTTTTAATTGCTAGGTATTTTCACTGGCCTTTTAAGGTAGTGAGATTTGCTATTTTTATTTTTCTTCATTATTGTGACTGTATGGAGATTGAGTTAGTTCTTTAGTCTAATCTTTGAGGAAACTTTGAGTTTCCATCTGGCATTCTGATTTACCTGAAAAACTAGGACACATACTATTTTTACTGAAGTGAGTTGCCTTTGTACACCACTGCTTACTCTAAGATTTTCCAGATTATGGCAACTAACATCCCTACTTTTAAAAGTAACCTGGGAAAACATAAAATTTCATGTTATCTTTGTGTAATATTTACTTATTATTTATTGGTCTGTAGCATTTAGAAGCTCTGAACAGGGATGACAGCTGTGCACAAAAGAAAAACTCTTTTCTAAACAGCTTAAAAATGCATATTTTGAATTCAATCAAATTGAGTATTTTAAACTCTTGGCACAGACCACTGAGACTGTTGCAAAAGCCAGAAATAAAACACATCCCAGCAGGAGAACAAAACCAAACAAAAGGGAAGAAGAAAGGGAGCATGAAGGAGTATTCACTTGAAAGTTAAGAGACTGGGCTGTATAAGAGTGGATAAGAGCAAAAAATCAGCTTAAATGAAACAGAAAAGGAAAAAACACACAAGGCAGTGACAACTTCTTTAACTCTGAGAAGCATTCAAACTAAATACCTCTGCTGTAATGTTATTATGTGATAACAGACAGATAGATAAAACTTGAAGAAACAGAAGGTTTTCTGCATGTCATGATTTTCAGTCATTGCCCCTGTTTACCTGGACTGAGAGACCTGTCAAATTATGTTTTGGCTCCCTTCTTAACACACCATATTTAAAAAACAAACAAATAAAAACAAAACAAAACAAAGAAAAAAACCAACAACCAACAACCAACAACCAACAACCAACGAAGAAAAACAGTGAAGGGCAGGATAAGACTGCTGAGAGTTGGGTAGACATCTACACCTTGTCCTGAGAGGGATCAGGCTCTCAGGTTCCCTAATGTACACTGCTAAATTCAAACAAGGCTTTACCCTTACAGATTTAAACGGTCTCATCTGTATGCCTGCTTTTAAGTTTTTCCAGCATTGGCAGCTTGGCTGTTGAGGATAGAGTGTGGAATTATTACGAAGACAGATTGACTACACAGATGACCTTCAGAGCTTACAGAATCTGTAGTCTTGGGGGTGCAAGAGTTGAGACACCCACCCACCCATCACCACGCTCTGAGCACTGGGCTACAGCACAAACTGAGTGAGGGATCCTGTTCACTGGCCCACAGAGCCTGGGTTTGAGACACCTCAGTGTGATGAGCTGTCATTTCAAAGTCCTCTGACTTCACCTCAAAGATCATCGTGTTTTTCTTAAAATCGATATACCCCCTAGTTACATACTATTTTAGTTTTGTATGCTATGACTTGACTTTCATCTTTAACATCACTTCCAAGAAACAAAACATAACCTCAAGTCAGGAGCAGAGATTTAACACTGTACAAGCAGCAGCAGTAGACATGGAAATATGCCTCCCACAATAGCATGAATAATTGAAATTGCCCTATGACACATCATGTGCCACTTGACTCCAGGCAACCAGTTCCTTGATTATCAAATCATGATAATCAGTACAAGGCCCATTCTTTTCTCTGGTACAGTTTTGCATCCTTTCAAACTCTTTTAGTGTTGCATAAAAAGGTCAGGGCTATAAAGATAAAATATACTTTAAGACTTAGCCACTGCTGGTTTTGGCACTGCTATATAAAAAGCACAACTCATTTGAAAAGAATATTAGAACATAATGATAAATGCAGATTATCCAAAAGAAAAACCCAGTGCAATCTTTTTCACACAGTTATACACACACAGGAACTTCCCAATACTTTAAAAAGAAAATACTATACACTGGCAATGCTTTCAAGTGAGGGGGAGGAAAAAAAAAAAAAAAAAGAAGTTTTGAAGCCTGAACTCCATCTCTGCTATTGCAAAACTACAAAATAATCACAGAAGTTGAATTTTACCACTCTCTCTTGTTTGTTTCTGGCTGCGTCTATACTTCTGGTCCTAGGACTTGCCTTTGCATCCTGCATCATCAGAAAGAAAGGTGCTATGAATCATATTCAAATAACCCTCAGGCATTCAAAGTCTTGATCAGGTCAGCACAGTATATTGCCTACTCTGCAAAAAGGCATGTTTGCCATCACCTGTCAGACATTTGAGGAACCAAACCAAACAAACAAATAAAAAATAAAAAAAATTTAAAAAAAATAAAATAAAAATAAAATAAAAATTAAAAAAAAAAACCCACAACCTTCAGGTTGAAACACAGTTTTTATCTGGGGATAAACTGGCAGGTTTCTTATTTCAGACACTGTAGAATAATTCTTACACATAGAAGGGAAAAAATCTTATAAACATATCTGTGAAAGAGAGAATCCCTTATAAAACACTGCTAGCAAAATTCATTTTGAGTTAGTAGAAACAGAATTTTTAAATTTATGATCCTAGATTTCCCATAGTTCCCTTAACATAGTCTCTAGACTGAATACTGGTTAATTCTTAATAACATAGGACACATGCTCAAAATCTATAAGTTGTGCTTAACTACTATTCACCTGTTTTCTGGCTAGACACTAGACAGTAAGATACTCTACTTGCCAAAACAGCTTCTGAAACTGTTCAACTTGATATAAGTGCAAGTCAACAAGGTCTTATTTTAAATAATAACCTCAAGCATTTTGGTAAAATTATGAAATCTGTCATTTGGTCATGAATTATTTATAGAAATAATGTATTAGATTTTTATTAGGAAACATTTTTCTTCTCCTTGTAGGCCAGATGGCTCGACCAGCTTAGGGAGAAAACACATACAGGGCAAGTTTGCAAAGATATAGTAACATGCTCCATATGAGAAAAAAAAAAAAAAAAAAAAAAAGCAGGTGTAAAAAGTTCTGCAGGTTTGCCTTGACATATACACCTTCTTCCACCCTTTTCTCTACCTCAGCTTTGGACAACGCTGGAATTCCTCCTCCCTTCACCCTCTCCTCCACACACACACACGTCAGCTTTCCTGTTGTGAACAAATAAATCCAGAAAATTCTTCTCTCTGTGAACCTTCAATATTATCTTAATACAAACTACCAGCCTAAGTTTCTGCTTTGTGGTAGAGCTACAATATAACAAATCAAAAACTGGACTACCCAGATAACTGTTCCCTCTATGATGCGTTTGCATTGATGCAATTTTCACAGGAAGACCTTGCTGCATTTATTTTGTACTTCCAAGAATAACCCAAATATTCTTGATGTCTGGTCTAATTACTGTTTACAATATTACTCAGGGTTTAAGATTTAGTATCAAGTTTTCCTATGACTTCAAGGAACCTTCATTCCTAAATTCCTTGCTTCATTCATTGTATAGCAAACAGAACCTCAGTTTTCTGAACGTTTTCTTTATGTGTGATACCTAGTAATTTGAAAGTAGTTCATTCTCTAATCTTTCATTGAACTTTTCATCTACTTAAGGACCACAAGAAAGGCCATGAGAGGAGACAAAAAGTCTTTACCACTGTATCTTCTTTGATGCTGACCAAAATAGCTTCTTAGAGAATATTAGAACAGCTCAAGAAGTCATTTTTAATTTTGGCAGATGAATTATTGCTCTATCAATAGTGTGTATTTTCCATCATTCTAATGAGTTCACATAACAGTAAAAAGCTAAAGTTTGTCCAAGCAGAGTTATCTTTTTAAGCTTAATTATTAGATTTTGACTTTTTAAAAGCATGCATATCAGCTGTAGCCTCTGATATTTATGTTAGTATAGTTAGTTAATAGTGTAAATACTCCATCCCCTGCCAAGATAAATGGAATAACAGATTAGCCATTAGATAAGAAATTTGGAATGGTCCAACATGCAAGGAATTACAACAATTTAGAGGACCATCTTAGCTTCTTCCTGGAAAAAAATTGTGAGACATACTAAGCAGTCTTATTTGGAAATGCCCTAGAAAATTGGATATGGTAATTAAAAAACAGGTTCATTTACACGTTGGTAAATTAAGATCCGGAATCTTTTCGTGTTCTGTAGGGAGGTCCTACTGGGTAGGAAACACAAAGAATGAGAACTTAAGGAACACATCCAATAACCCATGTCAAAACAAGATAATCCCTTCATTTTTACTCCATGCTTTATCATGATCAGCAAATGGGAAGCTATCAAGATGATACAACACAAAACATTTATACTCATCTTCAGTTCCCAAGATTTCAGCCTAACCCTTCTAATCATACTACTCTGTAGAGATTTTAGAAATCTCAGATAATTTTGAGATACACTGTTAGAAGCGATACTAAACCTGACCCAAGTTATTATTTACAAAGCAACATTATTTTTATCAGATGACAAGGCATTAGGGAGTTATTCAAACGACAAGTGTTCTGTGGCAACCATCTTTTTGTAACCTTTGTTCGTAACTACAATAACAGAAATACCCTTACCTCAGGGATAAATGAAGCAATGAGCAATGACATTTTCTTTCCTTTTTTTTTTTTTTTTTCCAATCATACCGAAACAGTGACTTATCAGGGCACTGCAGGCACCTGCTTTTCTGTCTTCCACAGTATAGCTATTATCTAGTTATAATTCTTCCCTGAGGTTGTTGGAAATTTCCTTTCTCTACCAGATTAAGAACTCATTCAACATTTTTGCATTTTTGTTGTTGTTGTTTGATTTTTTTGTTTTGCTTTGTTCTTGTTTTTATCTGATCATAAAAACATTGCCCCTTATCTATTTTGTACCCAAATAGACTCCCTGAGACCACTCTTAAGGCTTTACAGTAAGACAGCAGTAGTCTTCACAGAATCTAAAAATCCACAGAAATTTTAGCACACTCAGAAAACTTCAATTGGCATCCACTTTGATTAAACCCTTACAGAAAATACTGGCGACTTTTAGGTCGAACAGGCAAACTCCTTTCTCTTCCTGAAACCAAGGCAAATGCATTATCCCATAAGTTTAGATGGGATGAGAAAGACAGCAAGTACAAAGGAAACTGATCAAGTCTTTAAAGCACAGGTTCTTCAGTTCCACTTGACTCTGGTTATAAGTATCTAAGTTTGAATTCATTAGGAGTTCTGAGTAGTTCTTGTAACCCACTTTTTGTCATCAACTTCTGTAACCCCATCCTTTACATCTAATTCCTTGTTGATATAACCAGATGACTCAGAATCTGCCATTCTGAAAGCATATTTGTTTTTCATTACTTGACTCATCTGAACTATCTTCACCAGAATTTTCTAGCACTGCTTAATGAATGTTGAGGTTTTTTAACCAGCAATGGCTATGTTAAAAAAATACTTTTATTCTAAGAAGGGGAGAAGAACATAGGAGCAACACACATCTGTATGTGTGTATACATACACATAAATAACACTGTGTATGTGCACACACACATATAAACTACAAAGTAAATTATAAGCTATTTGATTACAAATGTAAGAAAGTTACAGGAAAGTCTCAATTCGTTGAAACAATAATGGGTTATTCACAGAATAAGAATGCCCAATACTTCTGTCAATCCCAGTAATCAGTATTTTTTACCAGAACACAATAGTTAATAATTTACCATGTTCAGATCTCATTTGCATTCTGATCTGCAGGTAAGCAAGTAACAGCTCCAGAATTCAGCTAAGTTTTTAAATATAAAAAGTTGCCAATTAATCATTTACTCGTTATTTAAGGAGCACAAATACAGAGTGTTTAAGCTGTAATTCTGCAGTCTGTGACACTAGATTCATGCAACGTCACAGAATCACAGAATGTTAGGGATTGGAAGGGACCTCAAAAGATCATCTAGTCCAATCCCCCTGCCAGAGCAAGAACACCTAGATGAGGCTACACAGGAAGGCATCCAGGCAGGCCTTGAATGCCACCAGAGTAGAAGACTCCACAACCCCCCTGGGCAGCCTGTTCCAGTGCTCTGTCACCCTCACTGAGAAGAAGTTTCTTCTCAAATTTAAGTGGAACCTCTTGTGTCCCAGTTTGAACCCATTACCCCTTGTCCTACCGTTGGTTGTCACCGAGAAGAGCCTAGCTCCATCCTCATGACACTCGCCCTTTATATATCTGTAAATATTAATGAGGTCACCCCTCAGTCTCCTCCAAGCTACAGAGACCCAGCTCGCTCAGCCTTACCTCATAAGGGAGATGCTCTACTCAGTCATCTTTGTTGCCCTGCACTGGACTCTCTCCAGCAGTTCCCTGTCCTTCTTGAACTGAGGGGCCCAGAACTGGACACAATATTCCAGATGTGGTCTCACCAGGGCAGAGTAGAGGGGAAGGAGAACCTCTCTTGACCTACTAACCACCCCCCTTCTAATACACCCCAGGATGCCATTGGCCTTCTTGGCCACAAGGTCACAGTGCTGGCTCATGGTCATCCTGCTGTCCACCAGCAACCCCAGGACCCTTTCCCCTACACTGCTTTCTAATAGGTTGTTCCCCAGCTTATACTGGAACCTGGGGTGGTTCCTACCCAGATGCAAGACTCTACACTTGCCCTTGTTAAATTTCATTAAATTTTTCCCTGCCCAACTCTCCAGCGTGTCCAGGTCTCGCTGGATGGCAGCACAGCCTTCTGGCGTGTCAGCCACTCCTCCCAGCTTCGTGTCATCAGCAAACTTGCTGATAGTATACTCTATTCCCTCATCCAAGTCACTGATTAATATATTGAACAATACAGGCTCCAGTAGTGACCCTTAAGGCACTCCACTAGATACAGGCCTTCAATTGGACTCCGCCCCATTGACCAGACTCTCTGGCTTCTTCCCTTCAGCCAGTTCAAAGTGCACCTCACTACTTGGTCATCCAGACCACACTCACTTGGTTTAGCTGTAAGGATGCTGTGGGAGACTGTGCCAAATGCTTTACTGAAGTCAAGGTAGACCACATCCACTGCTCTGCCATCATCCATCCATCTTGTTATGTCCTCATAAAAGTCAATGAGGTTGGTCAAGCACGACTTCCCCTTGGTGAAGCCATGTTCACTGCCCCTAATGACCCTCTTATCCCTGATATGCCTTGAGATGGCACCAAGGATAAGTTGTTCCATCACTTTCCTAGGGATGAAGGTGAGGCTGACTGGTCTATAGTTACCCGGGTCCTCCTTCTTGCCCTTTTTGAAGACTGGAGTGACACTTGCTTTCCTCCAGTCCTCAGGCACCTCTCTCATTTTCCAAGGCTTGGCAAACATGATGGAGAGTGGTCCAGCAATGACCTCAGCCAGCTCCCTCAGCACCCGTGGGTGCATCCTATCTGGACCCATGGATTTATGGACGTCCAGATTGCCTAGTTGCTCCCTAACCCAGTCCTCATCAACCGAGGCAAACTCCTCCATTGTCCTCTGGGAGAGCAGACAGAGACAAAGAAGGCATTCAGTAACTCTGCCTTCTCTGTATCTTCTGTCACCAGGGCACCCACCTTGTTCATCAGTGGGTCTACATTGGCTCTGGTGTTAGTTTTATCTGCCACGTATTTGGAAAAGCTCTTCCTGTTGTCCTTGACCCCTCTCACCAGGTTTAATTCTAAGGAGGCCTTAGCTTTCCTAGTTGCCTCCCTACACCCTCTGACAACAGCCTTACATTCTTCCCAGGTGGCCAGTTCCTCCTTCCATGATCTGTAAACTCTCCTCTTCCACTTGAGCTTACCCAGCAGTTCCCTGTTTAACCATGCAGGTCTCCTGGCTCCCTTCCTTGACTTCCTATATGTCAGGATGCTCTGATCTTGAGCCTGGTAGAAACAGTCCCTGAACACTAACCAACTATCTTGGGCCCCTTTACCTTCAAGAACCCTTGCCCATGGGATTTCCTCTAGCAATTGTTTGAAAAGGCCAAAGTTTGCCCTGCTGAAGTCCAGGGTTGCAATTCTGCTTGCTATCCTGTTCCTGCCACATGAGATCCTGAACTCCATTATCTCATGGTTGCTGCAACCAAGGCAGCCCTTAACATTTACTGCTTCAACCAGACCCTCCTTGCTAGTGAGGATGAGATCCAGCAGTGCACCTCTTCCAGTCAGCTCCTCCACCCTTTGCATCAGAAAGTTATCATCGTTAAGGCACTGGAGGAACCTCCTAGACTGTAGCTGGTTGGCTGAGTAGTCCTTCCAGCAAACATCAGGGAAGTTAAAATTCCCCCACCACAACCAGGGTCTGTGATTGTGAGGCTGCTCTCAGCTGTCTGTAGAAGGACTCATCAACTTCCTCACCCTGATCTGGTGGCCTATAATAGATACCCACAATAGTATCACACTTGCCAGCCTGCCCCTTAATTTTCACCCATAGACTCTCAACTCATCCATGCCTGGACAATACTCAATACATTGTAGTTGCTCTCTCACATAAAGAGAGACTCCACCACCATGCCTGGCTGGCCTGTCTTTCCTGAAAAGGACATAGTCATCCATAACCACATTCCAGTCATGTGTGCTGTCCCACCATGTCACCGTAATTGCCACAAGGTCATAATATCCTGCCTGAACACAGGTTTCTCATTCCTCCTGCTTATGTCATAGCATAAGTTTGATCTACGTCAAAACATACATTGTATTTCTACTCATCAAGAGTGTACTGCACTCTTAGAATAACCTCAACTTTTTACATCACCTCTGCTCATAGTAGTGTAATAAGCAAATCCTATCCAGCAAAAAGAGCTCCAGTATGAAGTTAAACTGTTGGTATTTTAGGGGATGCTTAAAACAGCAGCACATGGTTATACTAGATCAGTGTTTTATATCTTTTTTTTATGTGAGGAATCCTAAAGCTGCAGGTGCTCTATAATGAACCCACAGTCTTACAGCATTGCAATCTGCTTCACTCCGCCCAGAAGCTGAGCTAAACTCAACTTACTTAAGCTATCAAAAAGAGACATGTTGGTTAAAGAAAATTAACCTTTTTCTCTCCCATGATTTTTCAGTACTACACAAGCCACAATTAGTTCCAACAACAAGTCACAGAAAGTAGGAGATACTTGGGTAACTTCACTGCAAGCATTATGCTGTTAAACGATTTTTTAAATAATGTGATTTTTCACATCAACAACAGGACAATTTGTGTGATTTCTTTCTGAATAAAGCAGAAGCATAGACATTACAAACTAATCTAGAAGTTTAGAAGAGAGATCACACAAATAGCTCCAACCCTTGATACAGTAGAAGGCTATATGAATGGGACACTATTTAGGCTTTTCTACAAAATTGGACAAACAAAACTGGGAAAACTGAAGTATGTCGAAAACCTGGTTTTTTATGTAACAGTCTATGACAAAAGAAGTTTTAAAATTGTTTTGAAGATAATTTTCAATCTAAAGGGGATTTTGCTTTCTTTCTTTAGCAGTATTAAATAATTTCTGAGTAGCTTATCTCAGAAACAGATGCTTAGTGTAAAGTCTAATTAAAAATATTCATAAATATACCACATATTTTTATTAGTAGCTGGAATATATTTGTAATAGCATATCAAAAATTATAACCCCAAAAAAAGACAGTGGGAGTTTAATTATGGACTTGTTAGTCAGGAATTTTGTCTCAGTACTTTATTTCTCTAGAATTCATCCTTTCCATCTGTTGGATGTTACTGTGACATATCAAAATGCCTTAGGATAGGACAACAAACATCTCCCAGCTTAAAAAAAAAAAAAAAATAAAAAAAAAATAAAAAACAAAAAACATCAACTATCCTCTCTTGGAAGCTGAAGGGAAGAGTTAATCGATGTAATAGTTTGATAGTTTGGCTTCCCACTGTCAAAAGCTACATAGGTATTTCCAAGGAGTGAGTCAACCTCTCAAGATGATTTGTTAAATGCCTGAGTAGTCATTGAGACATTTTGCTGTTTTAGCCAATTGAAAGAAACACACATACCAGTAAAAAGAATTAAGTACTAAGCATGATGATATATATGCCATATTTTCAAAAACAGCATATGTATTTGGTTAACACATGGAATAATAGTAACAGGCTTGTATACGTCTCTAAATTAGGCCTCAAAGACAATTTAGAAAGACCCTTTAAAGAGATCATACTAAGCTTGAATGTATGGTTAAATGTAAACACCTCGTTAGAACGTTTCTACCTTTTCATCCAAGTACAACATTTGACTTTTCTATATCAGTCTATTTCTTTCAGCATGAACACTTGAGTTCATAGATGTAAGTGTACTGCAGATATGTCAAACTGATTCTTTCATCGTCTCATCTAACACTAAACATTTTCAGATAGTAACCTTTTGTTGAGTCAGACACATTTAAAGACAGATGTATCAGTTTAGTGCTGAGAAATTTCAGGCAAGCATAAATGCCTGCTCTGGATCTGCCTAAGAAATGACTGCGTGCTTGAGCAAGCTCATTAAAACCTTTATTCTCTTAACTTGCTTGTTCCTGCCTGTAAGTGAGGAATCTCAGACTTATTAGGAAGTGTTAAATGTTAAAAGTATTTTAAGTGGCCTGAAGAAGATAAACTATATTCTTCTCTCTCTTAAAACAGAGCCCAATGTAAGGAATACAAAAATTTATTATGCATATATATATGTATATTTTAGATGTGTCTTTTCTACTCAGGACTAGAAGATTGTTCAGCTTTGATGAAACTGACACTATTGGTTTTCCTTTACTGGATTAAAGATGAACGAGTAACATATGAAACTTAATATTATGACTTCAGTCTGATTTCCAGAGTTCGATATCAGGACTGAACTCATATCTTCAGCTGTCTAGAAAACAGTCATCAACGTTAAGCAAGTTATCTGATTCACATGTAGTTACTGGACAATCTGATTTTAATATTCATAATAAATATTTATTTTAAACCTGTATTTCTGTCTGAAACAAGAAATACCCAGAGGACAACCATTTCACCTAGGTATTCCAATGACTATGAAGAAGCTTAGATAGCTTTCATCCAACTTTTAGATAAGATTAATCTACCCTCAGAATCCCATATTAGGCACACACAGACAGGTTTTTCATCACATCAGTATCATAATTGGTCCAATATCAGCTTGTTCTAAACCCTGATACCCTAGTGTTTTCCTTTATTTTCTGTTCTAAGAGTAATTGCAAAATACTGTATTTAATGAACATAAAATATACTGTGAAACATGAAATACAGTCAGCCACCCCAGAAAACAGGTCTTGGATTTTAATTGTGGATATGACTTTCTTTATTACAAAACTGTAATAAAAGTTACTGGTGTAGAAACTATTACTGTTCAAAGTTCAGTTTCAGAACAAGATCAAGCTTATATATAAGTCTGATCTAAGCTAGGTGTAGCAAGACATATAAAGTATCTTGATAAAGACATGTTTGTAATAATTTCCTTTGACTGCTTTACTAAGCACTAAATACCTAGAACCTGGCTACAAAGAAAGGTAATATTAGCTATATGAAATAACCAGAATAAGGCACTTCCATCCCTATCAACAATAACATGGGAAAATATAACATCTAATTATACTTATCTAAATCTACAGAATTCTGCCAAATGCAGAAGACTACTGTTGTTTGGTTTGGTTTAACTGATTTGCAACTGTTGGTATCATCTACCAATTAAAAGCTTGCATTTCATGCTTTTCTTAAATGTTATAAATGTACCACAAAAGAATATAGTTGAATAGTCATCTGATTTAAAAACATTTCATATCAACATCTTGCTATGTTATGGTCTTGGATTCTGGAAGAACACAGTGAATTCTCCTATTCTTTGGCAACCTTATTTTGGGCTGGATTAATTTAAAAGAACCTCCTGTGTATCGCCTTGTACTTTGTTTCCTACAGCTAACACTAACAGACCTTAATTAGTGCAGTGAGTTGAGTGATACTCATCCAGATGTTATAATAGCTTTTGGCCCACATTAGATTTATCTTAAAGACAGTTATTACACATTTGTTATTTATTTAGATTTTAACTGTTAGCAAAAGTTCAGTGGACATAATAGACACTGAAGTGTGAACATTCAACAAAACGTGAAAGCATGCTTCGAAAAGAACAGATGTTTTAAGAACTCCATGGGGTAAAGAAAACATAATCATCATGAAAACACCTCTGCTCAACCCAAAAACTCCATGAAATTTCAGCTAATTCTTTCATGCCATTAAATCCTAGATTTAGAAATTCAAACAAACTTCTGAACCAAAGACTTATTACCAAGTGTGACGAGGTATTAGTCAATTTACCTTCATGCAAACTTGCTGCTTAAAAAACTCTAAAGTAAAAAAACCCTGCTTGAGTAACCACAACTGCTGATATAAAGGTATATATACCTTTATGTGCATATGTAAGTGACCAGAACCCTCCACTTGTTTCTAGAAGCTCTCAACTTCTACTTCATCCACGTAGAAATTGACACCTAGTCATAGAAAACTGACAACATTTTAAAGCAATGGTTACATTTATAGGGCTAAAGTTAGGAAGCTCACAAAATTCAGTGCTAACATCAATTTCTGAATGATGACAAAGCAGGATTTTATGGAGAATGTACTGTGGTGATGTAACATCAAGCAATTCAAACTTACTTGAATGTACAGAATGGAAACCTGACAGCCAGGCATACTGACCTATGGTAAATGGAACTGATTCAACTGAGGTAACCACAGACCAAGAAAGGCCACCATTTTTAAGACTTAAGTTGTCTTCACAGTCTTTTGCAGATACATCTACACGCATCCTGGCTGCAAACCATGTTGTCATTGGCAACCACTTCCAGGATAGAAGCTGTGTAACCACATGGTTGTGATATTTTGCTTGGCTGAATAAGCTCACTGTCAAAAGTGTTGGTTGGCTCAGCCAAAATATTATCGTAACATAGCTGCGATACTTCTTGCCAAAAGTAAGGAATTCCCTGAGATGACCTGCCTGAATGTGGTCAGCTGCAAATTTAAGTCTGTCTACAAAGGAAGGGTATAGATATAGCTGCAGAAACCTAGGTTAACTCTCTCTGGATATATCTTTGTGCTGTTTGGGAAATGGCTCTACCCACTTTCCAAACTGATTGAAAGTACCGTAGCCACCACTAACAAAGTGGCGATGTTGCTATTGAGAATCTTATTAAGCAAAGGAATGAAAAAGGCTTTATTATGTAGTATAGCTGGTTGGTTTGAGTTGGTATCTCCCTCTGGATTAGGCCACAGGAAGGGCTTTTGATTAGGTTTCCATATCTGCCAATAATGTTTGCTCCTTCGTAACACCTGTAAGTGTGGTCACTACCCAAGTTTAAATTGATTTTTTTTTTTTAATAGGCCTAAAGTTACAGTCTTTAATTTCTGGAAGTTTATTTAATCTAATGCAGACAGGCAGGAAATGAAATCTGAAATTTCTTTTTCTCCTTGGGCTTTGTAGTCTTGAGAAGACTTGCAGCCTCACAGAGACCTGACCACCCTGAGCTCACTGCAGGCACTCCTGGGTTTGGTCTCCCCACAGGGCTCATTACAGATGGTTCTACAGCCTTCTTGACCAGGAGCTGACACCATTGTAACTGTGCATTTACGTTGCAAGCTAGGCAAAATTGGACATAGGGGAGAGTGTTTCTGGCTATGCATTGTATCACTAGAAAAACCTAATTCACCCTGGTAACTAGTGCACATTCAGCATACAGAAAAAGCAGCAGCACATTCAGGAATTCTCAAAATTCTTTTACTTAATTGAGGGAAACCCCCCCCACACACACACACAAAAGGAAGAAATAATAGCAGTAACTGGAATAACTGTAATTGGAGAATTTTCTTCTGAATAGTAGAAGCTCATATTTCACTTTTTCCCCCTGTATACTGCACTATGATTTAATAATAACAATAAAAAAACTTTACAAATTCAGAACTTTTCCATTTTATGCCATAATCTTTTTGCTGATTGCTACCATCATACATAAAAACATAAGAAGTGATATTGAAGTACTAACATTTTTCTATTAAAATGATTAGTTGGTGAGAAGACACACAACATAATAAAATATACAGGCCACAAAGTGTCACCTTCATAGAGCAGGAATTCCCTGCAGTGACACTGGCAAAGCTCAGCCTAGTCATGAGTCATGCTAAAGATTCGTTTAGATTATTGGAGGGCATCCAACCTATTTCAAAGTCTGGCTACAGGGAGTAGCGTGTTGCATGTCTGTCTTAGTCCTGCTGTATTTAAGCATAACTAGATCATCTCTTTATTTCTTTTCTTTTTCTACCCCAGCCTCTCCACCTGAAAGTATGCTCAAATAGTATTCCACAGACCTATCAGCTCCTCTCCTTGACTCATTGTTTTGCCTCTTACATCCATTTAATACGCATCCCTCTGAAGAAGATGCTTCTGCTTGGAAGACTGATGAATCTAATCTGTTTGTATCAGGTGGGTTTTTTTTTTTGTTTTCTTAAGTGGTATCAGATTTATGAACATTCAATATTTCCTTGACATGTGCTCTAAGGAACCAAAAAAAACCCAAAACAAACAAACAATAAAACCCCACCAAAACAAAACAAAAAGCCCCCCACACCACAACATTCTCAAGGAGGGTGTTACCACAACTCAGCACTACAATAAGAATCTTTTGGAGAAGAGCATCTGTAAAGAGATTATCTGCTGATATATGATGTAAATGTGATTGCTCTGGAGGAAAACAGAAACCATGCTGTGAACTACAGTAACAAGACTACTGTGGCTCATTATCTTTATGCTATATCTTTGAAAAGATACATAAGTGTTTTGGTTCAATGTTAGCTTGTTGTAGCTATTAATTTTTGTGTGTGTCTCAGTGCTAACAGAAGCAAAGCCTTTTTTAAATAGCCATGATTTCTCTACAGCCAGAAAAGGGTGGAGTTTCTGAGTTGTGCAGAAGAACAAAATTTACTTTTCAATAGCCACAGTTCTAACAAAGTTTTTCCCCCTGCCTTAAAAATTTTAGTCCAACCATTATTTTTTCCCTTGGAAAAGGGATCTGTTGCAAAGACTGAAGAAAAGAGGCAAAAAGAGGCATATTCTGCTCCCCCAGAGAGGGGATGACAGAGACATTCAAAGTGAGAAGTGGGGGGGGGGAAGAAAAATCGGAGTCCTATCATCATCTGCTAGGATTGCCCAAAACGCACATAGGCTTTAGATTGCAAAATGTGTATTAAAAGTCTACCATATTTTACGTCTAGTAATTTTTCTGTCCAACTTTACAACAAGAAAAACTAACAGAACAGAGTGAAAAAAGACATATTTCTTAATTAACAGTATAAAATTGTCACCAGCAACTCAGTTTCTGGAAATTATTTCCCCAGAGTTACTAAAGTAAGGTTCTTAATAAAAAAAAAATAAAAAAAAATAAAAAAAAAAAAGAACACCAAATTATGGTAGACCCCTCATTAGATTTAATCATCTAAATGTTAGGTGCCTGGAGTCTAACATTAGCAATCAATAGAAAAATTATCAATTCATCCCCCTGTCTCCAGAGAAAATATTTGTCTCTAAACTGGCTACACTAGACAGTCAACTTGTAGGCAGCTTAAATTTGCTGGGATAAATTCCAAACAGACCTTTATTGACTTTTCAAAATTGAGGACAGCAGGAAAATTGACCCGATACCTAGAATCCATCTCTCCTCAAAGTGAGTTGCACCAATATTGTGTGCATAAAAACCAATATTCAGAATACTTATTAAAATAATATTAATAAGCTAGGGAATTACCTTTAACACTTTTAATGACTGATCATTGTTTATGTTCTGACTCTGTGTTCTTGGCTCTGACCCACACATTATGTTCAAATGGCAAAGAGTTTTGACACAATATAGCAACACCTTGCAGTATTCTGCCTAGGTCAACTTCATCGTGTGCCCAACTCCGAACGCTCAGAAAAATGTCACTGAAAAGTCACTTGACATCAGACTAAACAGAAATAAGAACATCCTTATGCACTTTATCAGTAGTCTCTTGTGTACTCAGTTGCACAGTCTTACCAGTTCATTTAGTAGATTTATAATACTTGTACTTCAATCATCTCTCTATCAATGAATTGAAATAATTTTGCAGCTTTAGCAAGTTGGACAAGTAAGCCTCTTGTGGTGTTCTATTTATACTCTGAAGTGTAACATATCAGCACATTTTGAGAAGAGCACTCAAAACTGTCAATGCTTTTGTTATATTCTCAGTGCCATACATTTGAAAACCCTCTGTTTACAGATCTGCAAAGGCATGCAAAAGCACTGTGTGAAGGTTGAGAAAATTTTTACTTATCTTCAGAAAAGGAATAGGTTTACTCTATAGTCAAACAATTAGTCATCCTAGATAAGTCACAGAATTCTCATTTACTTGACTGCTCAATACTTAATACTTACTCCAGCACCAACAGAAGTAGTCATAAATCCTAGTAATCCCTTGGGACCTATTCATGCAGGCTTTTCACCCACACAGTCTTTCTCTGTTGTTAATTTGATTCCCTACATGATCAGAGACATACAACAGACAATGCCATATAAACGCATATCCTAATAGAGAGAAAATTAAAAAAATCAAGCCTAACAGATAAAGCGAGAGAAGAATTAGAATGGAGAAGATGATGTATTAAGACCAGAGAACCAAAGGCAGAAGCCCATCTAAGTAGGCCACCCACACTGTTAATGTGGATAAGTGAATAGCTTTAAGGAGCAGCATAAATGTTAGCGTGTTTGTGTTACAAACTGGTAAATGTTCTAGTTACCGCTTCCCAAAATAGCAAGAAAGTGGCACATCTCTCCTCATGAGATCTCAGCATCACACTCTGAGCTACGAAGTAAACTAGGTTACACATGTTTGTTGGAAAGTCTGCTTATTGCCATTGGGAAAAGAGTGTTTAACAGCCTTGGCTAATAGAGAGGCTAATACTGAAACAGGTCATGTGAACAGACATAAAACACACCTCTCAGTGTATTTTAACCTTTGGTACGATTAGTCTAAAAGTTCTCAGATCTCCCTTCATAATACTTCCATGGGGGATAAAATAAAAATTACAAGCAACAAAACTTAAAAACAGAAGTCTTTCACAGATTTGTTCTAAATGTGCAATACTCAATGTACATTAAGAATAACTGCACCAGGCAACTTCAGGTACTGCACTCTGTCTTTCTCAAGCAGAAATATTTTGAAATTTTGATGCTGTAGGACAGTCGAGTACATCTGTATTTTGAGTGTTGAGCAGCCATTGTAAAAATTAAGTAGTTAAGAATGCAACAATCTCTTTTTTTCAAGGCTCATTTGATGATCATCAACATTTTGATGTTCTGAGGAAAATTAAGGCAAAACCAAATGACAAGTTTTTGTCTTCAATGTCCCTGGTTATACAGCTAAAATTTCACCATCCTCAGTTCTACTCACCTCAAACAAAATACAGTCCCAGCTGACTCTTTCAGCACTTGCTCCACATTCTTTATTGTGATCAGGTGGACTGATACTCTCCTTGACAAAGCGGGCTTACTCCTAAAGCCAGATGATCATGTGAAGGCTAAATGGATCTCCAGAATCCCTTAAGTCTTCCTCTAAACAGTTGTAACTATTCTCCTCCTTTCCTAAGGTGACACAGAACCCATCTTTTCTGTTTCCATTTAAATGGGCATGAAAGATGTCATTATTTACAAGTCTTATAAGCTGCTCACACAAAACAGACAGAAATGCAAGATACATCTTCAAACAGAAAACCTGAGCCCAATTACTATGCTTGTATAGTTAAGAGATAAGAGAGTGAAATCTTCGTGTCATGTTTTTTAGGTCATTTGACTTTATTGCTTTTGTCCTCTGGCCTTCAGTAATCTTTCTTGCCCGTTATTTTATGCAAAGTTAAAGAAAAACAATTGTATGAAGTCAGTATATCCTAGGATATGTTCAGGGAGACTCCGACCTTATTCAGATACAGTCAATTCCTTTACACTAGTGTTCAAAATCAAACAAATTTTGAGAATCAATTTTTTTCTACCTTCTCCTTGCTACATTAATCTGATGAGACTAACAAATTGTAAAGAATGAAAACTGGTAGTTATATCAGATTAATGTCACGGTTTGAAGCTATTGCAAGCCAATCAAAACTATTCAATATCTAAATCCATTTTATAGCTATTAGGATAATCAGTCTAGTAAGAGTTTTATCATCTTCAGTTTCTTTGAGATTGCATGTCAGAACATTTCTGCTATTAAGTCGATTAAATCAGTGTCACAATGTTCAAAATGGGTGTGTTTACAGTAGAAATGGCTAGCTCCACACAATTAAAGCATAACCCTAAAAATCCAGAATATGGATTTATAAGCACAAAGCTCAGTTCTCTCTCGTTCATTTTGCAGATCTGTTACAGTTCTGTTGACTTGAGCTGAACTTCTTTGATGTAACTGTGAGGAATCCCAAATTCTATGGAAATGCATTCTAAAAACGGTCTTGAAATACTACAAAACAACTGAAATTCAGTTATTTCAGCAGCTGTCAGATCTCTTCGGGAAGACGTTACTGAATATTATAGTATGGATGATTTGCCTGAACCCTTTGATGAAAGACACTTCTGTATTCCCAAAACAGAACCTGAGCATCCTTAGTTGTAGCTCTACAATCAAAAAATAAGTTTCCCTAGAACTGCTTCCCAATAATTTGTTAAATAATGCCAAATCCTGGAGGAGACTGTGCACCTGGAACTCATTCACATTTGGGCTTTGTACACACATACATTGCCTGTTCTAGAGTAAAATATAAACATTACCTGTTCACGCCAAAACAATTAATGGAACTGCAAATATACAGCCTAATTTTACTGACTTTTAGGTAATCATGTTGTTTAGGTTTGTCATTTTATACCTACCCAGCTCAAGACTGCACACTTTGGCAGGAGGTTTTCTGAGGGGTTTTTTTTCCCTTCTTCTCCCCTATATAATATAGTAAAACATTTGTCATGGAGCTCAAGACTGTTTATGTCCCCACAGCTGGCAGTACAACAAAAGCCAAGCTCAGATGACTGCAATCTCTAATTAAAGAAGGTAAATGGTATTTAAAAGAAGTAAAATGGTATTTAACTAAAATTGGTTTTAAACATAGTTTTGTTTTCCAGTTGAATGCAAACAAAGGTTAATGTGAAGCAAGTGCACATCCACAAATGCATCAGGATGAAGCTTTAAGAAACAAGGGTAATCTTACCTAATTATTTTAAAACTCATATTGTACTTATTTACAGAAGCCTTGAGCTACAGAAAAAAAAGAACTTTCTTGGAAAGTAAAGTCCATCTTTCACAAAAATATTTTTTAATGAATACTGTGCTACATATAAAGAGATAAGAAGAGCTGAAAATAATGAAAGCACCACAATTAAAATCTGGAGACCATAGAGAAGCAGCTCAAAACCAACAAACCTTGTACTGTCATGACAAAAATACTAGTTGCCAGACGAGAGGCGTACTTGAAAGAAAACATAACCTCTTTTTCACTGTGAAAATTTTCCTTCCCTTCTCTCATTCAAAGAAAGACAAACTGAGCCCACCTTTTCCTTTTTTTCTTTTGTTTCCAGATAGAGCAAGGGAAAAGAGTGAAACAAATACTCAATATCTTTACAATTAGGGAAACACAAATGTTAGCAAGCCAAAAAATAATTCCTCCCTTCTTCTTTCACATTCTGCATGAAGCAGAACAAAAAAGAGGGTGGTGGCAGGGAATAACCTCCTTCCATCATCGCTCACATAGCTTTATACACACACCAAAACAGGCACTATCCAGATATCCTGGAGCAAAACTTTCGGTCACTCACCTTTGCTGTTTCCCAGAAGTCTATGCCAACTCAGGCATAATAGGATGAAGAAATAAAATGTCTCACAGATGTTGTATATACATTGTGGATAGGAGAATACATGATACTGGATAAAATGCAGCTATCTTGGTCAATTTAGGAGGACAGTGGTTCCATCTTGTTCTATACATAAAAACTTCAGAACAGAATAAGGTGGGTTTTTTAAAAAAAAAAACAAAAACAAAAAAAAACCACAAAACCACAAACAAACAAACAAACAAACACCACAACAGCTAGCTAATAATTTCTGAGGCAGTAAGCCAGAAACTCACCGTGACACAACCTTGAATTAATAACAGGACTTGCAGTATTTCTGTTTTTCTACTTATTTCACATCCCCAACTGGGAGTGACAGTTCAGTAATAGAAAACCCAAGGGTGCTGTAAGTTAGAGACAAGGAGAGATTATTGTCTGCAATAGTGAGCTAGTAAGGTACCGTTTCCAACACCTGTTAAGTACAGCCCTGCAACTGCAGGGAGGGACCACAAAATTTTCACTAGTTCAGTAATTTTGCAAGTAACTCTGCTATGATAAGCAACTATATGATTACAAGTGATACATTAATGTAATATAGCACAAGAGAAAAAGCACATCACTTCATCACCATCACCTTTTCCCATAACATCTACAAGGCAACTACAGGCAGCAGCCTCTTAAGCAGGATCTGAAATACAGTATAAAATAGATTCTGACATGGATATGCATTAAGTGAAGAAAATGCATACTTTGCCAGTCATGGATGGATGCACAGATACACAGATGGGAAATTAATGAGTGTTTTTATTGTCTCTGTAATTTGTCAACCCATAACTGAGAAAATCAACATCAGAAAAGTTACAAATAATAATGTCCCTTGGTGCTGTAAAAGTCTTCAAGGACTTCTAAAGGAAAAAACAAACAAACAAAACACAAACAACTTTGTTCCTTGTCTGGTGTGTTTCTTTTCTGGCATTTTTAAGTTAAGAACTGCCCAAAAAGTTTTTCAGACAACGTTATCATTTTCTGCATTTATAAACCTGAGAAAAAAAGCCTTGTGGTTAGAAGTAGAATTTCCCTTGAAAACCTGAAGGAAGTGATTCAGCATGCAAAAAGTGCAAGCTCCAACCTGAGGAGAAACACATTTTGCATTATATAAACTTCAGAAAAGTCATCTATACCATGTGACCCAATTCCCCAAATGCAAAAAGTCATTCCTGCCAACATACTAAATAAGCTGCTGCACAGACACATGTACCACAGAGACAGATGCTGCACAAAAAGCTGCCTTTGTGACCAAAAGGGCCTCCGACAGGTATCTTCAGACTACAGTAATTGTACATATTCAGTGAAATGTAAAGCTTTCAAAGTTATATATATACATATATATATATATATATATATATATATATATATATAAATAAAGATGGCCAGCATACAGCTGGGTAAACACACAATGCAGTGGGTGAGCAACTGGCTGACAGGCCAGCAGGAGGCTCAAAGGGTTCTAGTAAATGGGGTTATGTTAGGCTGGTGAGTCAACACTAGCGAGGTTCCACAGGGATCCATTTTAGGGCCAGAGCTCTTCAATGTCTTTATAAATGACTTGGTCTCAGGACTTGAGGGATTGCTTAGTAAGTTTGCTGATGGCACAAAATTGGGAGAAGCTGTTGACCTTCTTGAGGGCAGAGAAGCCTTGCAGTGGGATCTGGACAAATTGGAAAACTGGGCAACCACCAACTACATGAAGTTCAACAAGGGCAAGTGCTGGATTTTGCACCTGGGACATGGCAACCCTGGTTGTACATACAGAATGGGGGACGAGATGATGGAAAGCAGCTCCATGGAGAAGGATCTGGGGGTTCTGGTCGACAGCAAGTTGAACATGAGACAACACTGGCCCTGGTGGATGAGAGGGCCAACCATGTCCTGGGGTGCATCAAGCACAGCATTGCCAGCTGGGTGAAGGAGGTGATTGTCCAGCTCTGCTCTGCACTGGTGCAGCCTCACCTGGAGCACCGTGTGCAGTTCTGAGCACCACAGGATAACAAAAGATAGAGCTACTGTAGAGTGTCCAGAAGAGGGCTAACAAAGTTGGTGAAGGGTTTGGAGAGGAAGCTGTGTGAGGAGAAAATAAAGTCACTTGGTTTATTCAGCCTGGAGGAGACTGAGGGGAGACCTCATCATGGTCTACAGCTTCCTCACAAGGGGAGGAAGGGTAGGTGCCAAATCCTTCTCTTTAGTAACCAATGACAGAACCCAAGGGAATGGCAGGAAGATGTGCCAGGGGAGGTTTAGGCTGGACATTAGGAAAAGGTTCTCACACCCCAGAGGGTGGTGGAGAACAGGAACAGGCTCCCCAGGGAGGTGTCACAGCCCCAAGCCTGACAGTGTTCAAGAAGAGACTGAACAATGCCCTCAGACACATGGTGTGATCTGTGGGGTTGTCATATGCAGGGACAGGACTTGGACTCTATCCTTGTGGGTCTCTTTCAACTCAGAACATTCTTTAATTCTATGATAAGAAACAAAACCAAGAAGAGTCAGAAAAAGCTAGAGGATTTATCTATTCCTATTTCCTCTCTGTTTCATTCTACTCACTGATAAAATATTCCAGATTGTGAAAAATCCTTATGATGACCAATCTAAAAATAAGTGTGAGTACCATTACAGGATCACTAGAGCAGAAGGCAGCAATTCTTGAGATGGGTAAACTTAATTTGATTTGATACTAATTTCATCTGGGTTGCTGCCAATATTGATAGCTGTGTCATTAGCTCAGCTCTTCTGGTGGTAGCAGTGACATTTTCAGAGCATGGCCAATCTATTACAATGCTTTGACAGCTGCTTGTGCCTATTGCAGTTACATAAGACACACCTAGTATTCACTCTCTCCTTTCATCAAATAGCATTTACAGAAGTCAAGTGAGAAGAGAGGTTTACACCTTCCATCATCACTAACATGTATTGTATTTGCTTTTTACTTCAGAACAAGTCCGTCTGGGGGACATTCCTCAGTGATTTACCACAAGGTTTCCCTCTTTCAACAGCCTTCCTTACAGAAAGTTATCAGAAAACAGATATAGTTGACAACATTAGAGATGCTTATTCAGACACCAGAATAAGCTCCTCCAACCTCTCAGACTCCTTCAGGTTCAGCTTTTCATACTGTTAATTTAAAACCTGAGAAAGAGTAGGTGTTTTTAAACAGCGAGGAAGCCAGGTGCATCAAAAACCTCCTCTGACTGCAGAGAATATTTTGGCTGCTATTCAGAAGCTGCTACCATAATTTCATTCTTTTGGCTCCAGCAAGGCATCAGCATTTTGAAAGAAAGCCTGGCACAGTAGGGAGGAACATGAAGTGTTAGAATCCCAAAACTCAGATCCAAATTATAGAAAAATATATCTCAAATAAAATAAAATTCACAGTTAATTTCAATAAAGCAGGGGCTTTACAACTCTAAACTCTCGACCTACTAGAAAATTTTTCCAACACCTATACCAGGGGTGTCAAAATCATTTCACTGGGTGTCAACATCAGCCTCATGGTTGCCTTCAAAGGACCAAATGTAATTTTAGGACTGTATGAATGTAGGAATAGTTACATACGTCCTAAAATTACATTTGGTGTTTTGAAGGCAACTGCGAGGTTGATGTGATCTCTGGTGAAAATGAGTTTTACACCCTGACCTAAGCCACTAGGATTCAATAGACCATAGAACAGAATTAACTTCTGGATGTACATTCCTTGAGGTTCTGAATCCTAATTTCCTTTTCATTTTCCATGTTTTTTCTGGATCCCATTTCTTATGATTTATACAAACATAAATCACATTTTGTTTCTAACTATACATAAACATTGTATCGAGACTCTGTATCTACAAAATCAAGTACAAACCCTCGCTGTCTTATTTTGAAGTACATCATTGCAAGTACCCAGAAAAAATGAAAGGGGATATTAAACATTAGAGAGAGAATATTTAGGGTTTTTTGGTTTGGGGGTTTTTTTTAAAAATACCAATAGAATTAGACACTACGTTTCTTTTTTTTTTTTTTTTCTTCCCTGTTCTTCAGCTACCATTTTTATTCACCCAAAGCCAAAAACAAACTAAGGACCTCAGGGGCTTTTTGTTTGCTGGTTTGGTTTTTTTTGTTTAGTTTATTTTTTTCTGTTATGAAGTCTATGAGAAGTGGTTGTTTGTTGATAGGGTCAGAAGTTTTATCTTGTGAGCTACTTCATACAAACAGTAGTTAATGGGAGCTCTGATTTTCAAAACAAAGCTTGATGGGGAAGTGTATAGGCAGAAGGAATTAATAAAAAGTATTTTCCTTTTTATGTCTTCCTCTAATAAACAACCAGATGCAGCTATTTAAGATTTTGCTTACAGTACAAAGACTTTTGGTCAATCCTTATTAATAACATGTAAGGATATGGTTCTCTTACAGACTTATGCAATACTCTTTTATACTTTTTTCCTGTCACACTTCCTCTGAAGTACCTCATTATGGATGAGGCAAAACTTGGCCAGCTGGACTAGCAGAGACTTTCATTTTTTGCTAAAAAACATTCTCTGTATCAAATTTGGCTTTCACCACATATTACTGCTAAATTTTGCTCTCCTACCTTTCTAGTGGCATCACACCTCTTGAGATTCTCCCTGTGAGCAGGTCAGTTTAGTTTCTACCGACCTTCCAAGAAGTTTCAAGATAAAATATTTTCAGTTTTTCTACTCAAACTGACAGAATTTCTGCTCCATAAAAATCCAAAAGTTTCAGACTCTTGGTGTGAGTTGGTATGCAAACCAAACAGTGAAAGATCAGAATTTCCCAGAAGTTTGACTTTACAGATTTCCTTCTTCTGTCATACATGGGATACATACTGCTGGCCATATGCTAGTTGATTATTGCCTGCTTGGGGAAGACCTTTTCCTCACGCTGCTGATGTATCTGTAAAAAGGTCAAGATGTTGCAGACAAGGTGACTCAAATCCATGTCTATACCACAATACATTTGACCATTTGCGTCTGTCAATACAAATACAGGGAACAAAAGCCAATGAGATCTTTTTAATAGAAAGGAAGGACTGAAAACAAGTGACCAGATCATTTCCAGCTAATCTCAATCTGAAATAGGTAGAAACAACAATTTTTAAAAACCAAACAGCAACACTGCAGTATTTACTAGAGTTAATAAAAAAGCTGGAATTTTTTTCTAATTCTTACAGTGATTTTTATTTTTTTTAAATTCAATTAATGTCTCTGTGGAAATGTTAGAAAACTCTCTCCGGTCTAAAGTCAAGTTTAAGAAAAGGAAAGACACCACAGAGTAGCCAAATAGATTCAGAAGATATTAAACTTACCTCCACACTAAACTGTGGTTTTCAATGTAAAAAAAAAAAAAAAAAAAAAAAAAAAAAAAAACACCATTGTAATCAAAGATCAGTACCTCCATGATACAGAATTTTATCCCTCTCACTAAATACAATATTTGCAGCCTTTTCCTTACACTTTTCTGTTGAGCACTATGTTCATACACACACAAAAAAAATCTGCAGCACTTTACACTAAAATGTATATCAATACTGTTTTCAAGCATTTTATTCACTGTGTGGTCTGCCCTTCAGGTTCTAGATGAAAGATGAATGAGCCTAGGAAAATAATAAGCAACAAGTGAAAAAGCAGAAGCCAATGTGTTTGTATGTGTATGTATATAGACACACAAAATGGTTCTCCACTTTAATGTGTTTAACATCTGTGGGCAACATCAGATATTTGCTATACACTTAAAACATCCATGTTCCTTGGAACAGCTGGTCCCACTGTCAAACCAAGATTTGAGGTTGTGGGTAACAGAAAGAGATTAGCATTAAGGTCTTCTCACCTACACAGAAGAGTCTATGTACATAAACAAGTTACAGACACTGGCCCCAGTCCCTTTCATTCTGAACATTTTTTTTTTGTTTTAAAGTCAAGTTCATGCAAAGCA
Organism: Streptopelia decaocto; assembly: GCF_964273445.1. Classification (NCBI taxonomy): domain Eukaryota; kingdom Metazoa; phylum Chordata; class Aves; order Columbiformes; family Columbidae; genus Streptopelia; species Streptopelia decaocto. Next base: position 54,807,505 of record NC_138658.1, on the reverse strand, counting down.
TTTTCAAGATCCAAATCACATTCCGTATACAACTGGAATAGTCCAATGATCTTTCTGCACCATCTGAAGCAGCTTGGTTGAAGATCCTAAGATACTATTCTGTTACCATTATTTTAATGCCTATTTTAGTGCAATTCAATTTGTTTGAAAGAAAAACTATTTTTAAACAGTATCAAAAATGCAAGCATATCCACTTGGATAGACATAAGCAAAGGTAAAGAAGTAATTGCAAGCCTTCATTTTCGTTCCTGCTGATAGCAAAATCTTGGCAAAAGGTTGCCAACAACACTTCTGAACATAAGTGCTATTCATGGGACTAATTCTTGAATGTGAGAGTGGAAAATTTGGAATCACATCCAGCCTAAGCAGAAGAAAATCACTGACCTTTCTGCATCTATATGGAAAATAACAAGCTTTCTTCTTGTGCTTAAAACACTGAGAGATGCTGGCATCACACACACATCTTAAAGAATTGAAATGTCATGTTCACTCTGGGAGAGAAAAGAATCCTCAGGTGCTCATTACTACTGAAAAATGTTCCCACAGAAACCAAACCCCAGGCTTTCTCTACATGATCAGCTTTTAAAGGTTAATTAACAACAGCAAGTGATAAAAATTTATAATGTCCTGCTTATAATTTTTTAATGACGTGATTTCCAAACTTTTATCATGGGCTTATGCTTGAAATCAAAGTCCCATCTGCTCACATCTCAGAAAACCCTAGGAAAAAAACAAAACAAAAAAAAAACCCACACTAAACCTTTTGCCCCATGTTGGAGATACAGAACTCATTCATTTTCCATCCCATGCCCCCAAGACACAGATTCTATGCAACTTTGAAATAAACATCTTCAAAGGCATTCCATCATAAGCATGCTACAACGCTTTGGCAAAAAAAATCTGGAAATACTAATTCAAAGAACATCTATTACTTATTTGTTTTTCTAACTCAAGGTAAATTTTCTGTAGAATTTTTGTTCTACTGTTAGACTCTTCTTATATCACATTTCTGCCCTAAAATGAAAATAAACTAAAACATTACTTTTTTCTTTTTTTTTTTTTTTTTTTTTTTTATGGTAACTGAGAACTCAGGTGCTTGCATTTGTGTTCTTTCAACAGTAACTGCATTTTCTCCATAGTTCTTCACTTGTAATTTCTTAGTGAAAGTTTCCACTATCTTAAAAACTCCACAGTGTGGTTCACCTATTATCCTAAATTCTTAAATATATATTCTCTCACCATGGACATTCTGTTCATCACATATAAAAGCAGTAGATAGACAAACTTCAGAAAAAGTTTCCAGTTGGCCAAGATCAAGGAAAATGTGTAACCTTGATGGAAAATAATTTTATGTCTGGATCTCTGCAACATTCCTACTGCTCAGCTCTGCTGAAGAGATATTTGCCAAGGAAACGAAGAAAAACATGAGAAGATAAGGAGCAACAATGAATACAGAAAGATCCACAGCCTTCCCTGTTATGTCTGTATCATGACTTAGATGAGCTTGTGATGATATAAGAAAGACTGTGAAACATTGGGCAGGATGATTGAGTGTGAATAGTCTCCAGTTTTCAGAGCTCAAAACCACTTTCAGATAAGCATGATTTTAAAAGCAGTAGTTGTCAGTAGCTGATCACTCATAGCCTTAAAAATAAAGTCAAATTTAGTTCTCTTGTACAGTTTTGAAGAATTAAATTAATAATAATTTTTAATGCAGTCGTAGGAAGTTGAATTGGAAGATACCTAAAATGAAATAGTAAGTTTAAAATTCTGTCTATTTAGAAGACTAATACTGGAACTTAAAGACAAAAATACATCGCTGACATATAAAATTGAAGATTATCTGGGGATTTGAGAATGCAAACTGTTCATTCAACCTAGGACAAGATCAAGTTCCCCACTGTCCTTGCACTTACTTTCTGCAGATCAACTGTCAGCTTACCATACCCACATTGGTCCTACAGAAACTGGGTGTTTGCTTTCCACCTTTCATAATATTACCAACAAAAAAAAAAAAAGAGAGAGAGAAAGAGAAATGCTGAGCTGCCCATCAAGCACTTATATACTGCATTAGACTTGCTTGCAGCTGAACTAGACAATAAAAGTCATACTGTTCAATAGAAATTACTAATATGCTAAAGAGATTGACAGAAACAAATCACTTCTCTAGTGATACACTAAAACAAGATACAATATCACAATCTACAAGCAATTGACATTAATTGTTACTTTCACATTTTGAAAGTCTTACCAGCTGTTTTTCTGGCTGCATATCTCACTGTCACTACTTCCAAAACAATTTCAGGGAGTGGTTTTGTGGCACACAAGTACACACATACACAATAAGACAGTTGGCCATTCACTTGAAGCAGTACAACTAGAACTATAAGCAAGGGTCTACCTTTTTGGTCCCAAGGCCAATATCACAATGCTTTAATTTAAAATATTTAGACTTTTTCAAATATTATTTTTAATATACATAGACAGGACTAAAACCTGTTCACACTGTTCAGTTCTAACTTGTAGACAGTTAATTCCTCAATACCAAATCAGGTAATACAACAATATAATTATTTTGATAGTCATCATTCTTTTGTGGCTTTCTGTGTTGTGTTTGGTTTTGTTTGGTTGAGGGGGGAGGGATGTATTTTTGTTTGTTTGGATTTTGAGTTTCATTTGGTATGGGTGGTTTTTTTTTAGCTCTCATTCACATTTGCTGAATGTGAAGTCCTTTTAACAAAAGAGATTAAAATCCTTAATATGAACATATGTTTATGTTGGGAGAAAGAGGTAGAGAAACCATTATATCATAAATCACATGCAAAACAATAGACTTATGGACCCAATTACATATTCAGTCTTGCTTCAAATTGTGTCCACCTTTTTGAAACACCCTGTACTATACCAACGTGAAAAGCTGCATTAAGCTACTGGGCTCAGCACTTGTTCCTCTAGCTTTCAAAAACCAAACCTCCAAAATAAGTTAATTAAGGTTTCCAGGACACACATCGATACACAACTTTGTCATACGACATAAATAATCGCATATCATGAGCTTTAACCTTAACCATTAGAACTGCTCTTTGTTTCTTTGAGACATCTACTTTGGAACAATTTGGAAATAAAATCTAGTTTTAGAATATATACATGTGTATTGCACAAAATGTAAGACATTGTAAGCGTACACAACAACAGCAAAAAAAATCCAGAATTCTTTAGCTGTGAGAGACTGGGTCTATTCTTCTAGTTCATTGCATCTACTCATGGGTTAAAAATGTTCATCTGCATTAACATGTGACTTGCACAATGAGCCAACAAGCATCATTTGCAAGCTAATTCTCAATCAGAAAAAAGAGGGGTTATGGCCACAGTGCAGTTCTGAAGTACTGGTAGAGTTTGAACATTCACCACAGGAGGGCAATCCTAATACAACAGGACGGTGTGTACCAGTGGGAGCTCTCACGTCCCCGCTCCCCCCACTTGCAACTGACCGAATGCATTTTGGAGCCGTGTCCATAATACAAAGGTGCTGATCATGAAAAAGAGTGCTTTTTAATGGAGGATCACTGTAATAGCAGGCTTTCCTTTGGCTTCCAGGCTTTTTTCTAGACAGTTCAGGGCATGGACAGAATAAGCACTTCTAGAAGTGTTAGCACTGGTTCAGCAAGTATCCGTTTAAATCGTTTGCATCATTACCAGCCAGTTGGGTTTTTTACTTAAAATATGTAATTTTGTAGATGCAAACAGCTTAGTATCTGAAAAAAAAAAAATGACAGTAAAGTGGTTTAACTCTGGAAAACACAAGGAGTTACATACAGTAGCTTGCCCTGACTTTCTCTCTACCATTTCTGAATTTGTATCTATATTTTATGGCTTCTGCTGTCCTTACTACTGCAGGCACAGTCACAGTAACAGTGCTAACAATAAGGTTTGGTTTCGGCTTCACTTTCACTAGGAAAAAGACTGGTTTTCCTTATAGACTCAAAAAACAGCTTCTAGGATGTATGATGGTTATTGCCTAAGGTTTTTTCCCCTTCCCTTTTTTTTCCCCCACTCTTCTGCATCTTCAGGAAGGGCACTAAATCACCCAGAGTGACTCTTCTGTATATTACAAAGTTTATGATGCAGCAAGTATCTGCAGGAGTGAATGGTTCAATTTCATATAGGCAGACACATGTATACATGACACAGAAAATTTCCACTGTGTTTTGTGCACAGGCTCAATTATAGTCTTTTGATCCCTCTTGGATTTGACCTTTTTCTAATTCATACCTGTCTTTTCAAGCTTACATGTCAGAGCTCTAAATGAACACGTACCCATTCTACACATTGTGATGGGGATGGATCCATCAGTGAGCATAAATTAATTAATCCTAGAACCTCAGCTAGAAGATCTGAGGAATATAATTTTACACAGAGAAAACATTAGCATTACAGGTTGTGCAAGAAATTCTTCAATATAGAAGAAAAGTACAGTTCTCGTATAAATCCCGATTAAAATTGTAAAATGTAAATAGGAAAGTTCCAAATATCAGACTGAGTAATTTGTAAAAGTATGTGAAAGTTCAGCACCATTAAATGTTTAATTTAATGATAGAATCATTAAGTCTCTAGAACCTTATGTTGAGTTGTTTGTTTTTTCTAGCATGTCATGGTTTTCTGTACATTCTTTTGCAGATGAAATAAAAGTCAAGAGTCACTACAAATCCAAGTAGCCTGTTCTGACCTTTGTTTACCATCGTCAACACACTTCAATACCAAAAGGGAAATCTGCAACACATATCATACATAGCAAATGAAGGAGATAATTTTCTCCCCACTTTATCACACTCAGCATCTGATCAGTAACCTCCCAAAAGTTTAATCTCAAGATGCAGAGGTGGTATGTTCATTTTATGGACAATGATTTCTCAAAAATAAATTATGCTTTTCTGTCTGACAAGTAGACCGGGTACATTGTAAATGGTGTTTTAGAGCAAATGCATTGGGTTTTGCTTCTTTTGCATGTGCATCATCACTTCTGTCTAAAGTTATGTTCAGCTACAAGATTTTTATTTTTTTTTTCCCCCCTAAATCCTTTCTCGATTCACTGGGAGAAGTAGATGATTAAAACTTCTGACCTTCTACCTGAAGATATCCTCACGTGTTTTTACTGGAGAGGAAAATATGCAAGAACCTGCATATGCTCCCTATGTGGAAGAACAGGCTTTTCGGAGTGTGAATACAATGAACACTAAAACAGACTTCCACTGTTGTAGACAGCAGCTCCTGATATCGACTGGTGCTGATGAATACATTTCTTTTCTCAGGGAACAACAATACATGCTGTAAATCACTGAAGAGTACATTTATTTCCAGTGTTTGGGAATCAGATTATGAGAACAGCAACGGAAATGGCTGTCAACCACAACTTCTTATTTGGTGACTTACATTATTTAATGCTGCTGACTAGCAAATCATTTTGGGGTTTTTTTTGGCTTTATAAATCACATCTCTACAGGTTGGGGTTTTTTTGTTTGTTTGGTTGTTTTTTTTTGTTTTTGTTTTTTTGTTTTTTTCTCTCCTCTCTGAAAACAGACATCCTTTTAATAGCATATGGAGTTTATAAATGCATTATGTTAAATCAATATCTGTCAAAGTGGTTCATTTGACTAAAAGCCCTTATAATACCTTTTTTGTCATATTCACAGCTCTTATGTCTACAGGAAGCAATAAAGCAAGAGTTAGCTCTAATATTTGTAGAAGGAAGTAATACGCATGCTTTATTAGAGAAGTTTCCTTACAGGTGATATAAACAGGACAGGTCCCTTATTTAAGAAGGTCAGAAGTTCATACACTGGATGAAATGAAAGCCCACCTGAAGCTGTCCCTGGCAAAGGATGTCAGTGGCAAAAAGAGGGGCTTCTATAAGTGCGTAAGTACACCAGAGGTCTTGGTGACATAGGACCTAGGGAGGGCTGAGGTACTGAATGCTACCTTCTCCTCAGTCTCAGACAGCATGACTGGCCTTCAGAAATCCCAAGCCCTAGAGACCACAGGTAGAGTCTGGAACAAGGAACACTTACCCTTAGTGGAAGAGGATCAGATTACTGGATACTTATGCAAATTGAGCATTCATAAGTGAAATGAATGGTCCTGATGGGACACATCCACAAGTGCTGAGGGAGCTAGCAGATGTCATTCTCAATAATCCTTGAACAATCATGGCAATTGGGAGAAGTGTCTCAGGACTAGAGGAAAGTAAACATCACAGAATCATAAAATATTTTGAGTTGGAAAAGACATTAAAGATCATCTAGTTCCAAGCCCCCTACCATGGGCAGGGACACCTTCCACTAGATCAGGTTGCTCAAAGCCCCGTCCAGCCTGACCTTAAACACTTCCAGGAATGGGGCATCTGCAACTTCTCTAGGCAACCTGCTCCAGTGGCTCACCACACTCATTCTTATCTTCAAGAAGCAGGACCCCAGGAAGTGCAGGCCAGTCACCATCACCTCAGTACCTGGAAGGGGATGGAGCAACCCATCCCAGGAACCACTTCCAGGCATGTAAAGGGGAAGAATGTGATTAGAACTAGTCAGCATGGATTCACTAAGGGCAAATCATGCTTGACCAACCTGATAACTTATTATGATGAAATGACTAGCTTGGAAGATGAGGTTTCTCTCCCCTATCCACCACCAAAGAGCACCAAACATTTTCTACCTTGACTTCAGTAAGGCACTGTGCCCCATAATGTCCCTGTAGAGAAAGTGATGAAGCATAGGCTGGATAAGCAGACAGTGAAGTGGTCTGAAAACTGACCGAACAGCTGGTACCAGGGGACAATGATCACTTGTATGAAGTCTAGTGGGAGGCCAGTAACTAGCAACATACCTTGTGGTCAATACTGGTTCCAAACCTGATCAACATCTTCATTAACAATATGGATGATGGGGTAGAGTTACCCTCAGCAAGTTTACTGATGACACAAAACAGGGGGGACTTGATAATACACCAGATGGTTGAGCTGCCGTTCAGAGGGACCTCAACAGGTTGGAAAAAAATGGGTTTACAGGAACACCATGAAGTTCCAAAAAGGGAAGTGTCAGTACTCACTAAGAACTGAACAGCAGGAAAGTAGCTCAGAAGAAAAGGACCCAGGAGTCCCAGTGGACACCAAGTTGAATACAAGCCACCATTGTCCCCCTGCTGCAAAGAAGGCTAACAGTATCATGGGATGTGTTAGGAGGAGCAATGACACCACTAGTAAGCCCAAACCTGGAGTGCTGGGTTCAGTTCTGGGTTCCCCTATGCAAGAGACACATAGACATACTGAAGAGATTCTTGCAAAGAACCATAAAAACAATGAAGACACTGAAGCATGAGGAAAGTCTGCAAGAGCTGCACTGTTTAGCCCAGAGAAGGCTCAAAGGGCATCTTATTTATGTAGAGATATACATGAAGAAAGGGTGCAAAGAGGACAGAGCCAGGTGCTTTCCAGTGTTGGTCAGTAACAGCACAAGAGGCAATGGACACCAATGGAAACACAGATTTCAGATGAACCTCAGGAAACACTTTTTCACCATGAGGGTAACAGAACACTGGCACAGGTTGCCCAAGGATGTTGTGGAGTCTCCCTCCTTGGAGATATTCAAAAGCCATCTGGAGAGGGTCCTGGGCAACTGGACCTATGTAGCCTGCTTGAGCAGGGGGCTGGATCAGATGACCTCTAGAGGTCCCTTCCAACCTCAGCTGTTCTGTGATTACAAGTAGAATCAAGATGCAGTGCCAAAAAAAAAAAAAACCAACACACTGTAACTAGATATGATTTGAAGTTTCTTATTTTCAAGTTAAGTCACACAGTAATAAATTTAGAAGTGCAGGGTTGTTTTTATCATTTTGATAGAGCACATTTATATTAACTATTGGGTTTTTACTTTATACTTATGCTTACTAGGAAATTTAGACATCAGCAAATATCTCTCTAAGCACCTGCAAAGTAGCTGGAAAGTTTAATTAAATGTAAATCAAAACAACTCTTCAAAATCCAAAAGCGTGGAATCCTCATTCCTTCCCATTCAGCTCTTCCCTAAGGACATAGATGAGTAGATTAATAATGTGATCAGTCATCTGAAAATCCAGACTTGGGCAAAACAGTGAACTGAATGAATTCTAACATCTTCAGTACAGTGTGGTAAAAGGACAGAGCAAAATCTCTAAGATTTAAATATAGCACTGGCTGTTTGTACTGCCCATTGTGATGAGTGAGAAATCCCAGATGTTCCCATTTATGGCTAGCCAGATATTTTGCCAGCATCTGCACCATTTCCTTTGTCTGGCGATTTCATTCATCCTCCCTGAGCTGGAGATACAAGTAAAGTTTAGACTGTAAATCTGTAACTGTTTAAGAACTTCTTTACGCTAGAGGAATTAAACTTGTAGCAATTTTAAAGTATGCAAGCAAAACTTCATTTTAGACATCTAGTAAAGACACAGTGGATGAGATAGTAACAGTGTCCACTTGAAGAAGATATCTTCACTACACAAAGATTTTCTCTAAGCTGGAAAACAAGGATGAATTACCCTGAAGGAAGAGGAAAAATTGTGGATTTTTAAAACACAGTAAAATAAATAAATAAATAAATAAATGATAAAAGCTATATTGATTTTCAATATTTCTACAAAGCTCCTAAAGGCAGGTTTGTAAAACTCTGACTTCATGCAGTTTATCTACCTACAGTTAACATTAATGACAATAAATAACCTCTACTCCTAATAACGACATCCTGGAAATAGCCCCGGGCTCTTTAACAGTTCTCCTTGCACAACACTACATACAGATTTGAAAATTATTTTTTCCAGTAATCTGAGTTAATTAATATAATTAGACACAAAATGAAGAAAAAGAACCCGAAAGATCTAGATTTTCCCTTAGGTTTCATTTTTTCAACTGGCAAAACATAGATGAGGCAAAAGGAAACAGTGACATACAAAAAGCTTTGCTTATATGTATGATAGCAATAGCTGTCAGGTGAGGTCCTCCAGCCTGAAGCTCCAGTGGAGAAAAAAAGAAACAAAACAAAACCACAACACACCACAGGTTTTTATGGAAGCTACAACATTAAAGACAAGTAAAAATACCAATTTGCCTTACACAAACCTTACTTGTTCACAAGGGTCTATCATTCCTGGATTCAACCAAAGGGATAGATTAGTACTCTCAAGCCTAGAAGAACTGTATTAAGAGGGATTTTACACCTCAACTGGTAGCCTCCTGAAGGGAACCAAGGACACAGCTGTCTAAGACCTGCCGGTGAGAACTGCCAGGCCAGCAAGGCTGAAATAACTGCTACCAACAGCCTACTTACCCAACCAAGAGGCAGAGAAAGCTGAGCGACACAAAACACAGCGCACATGTAAAGGAAGACTGACCACGTTGAACATGAGCCAGCCATGTGCCCTTGAGGCAGTAAAGGCTAACAGTATCCTGGGCTACATTAGGAGGAGTATTGCCAGCAAGTCATGGAAGGTGATCCTGCCCCTCCACTCAACACTGGTGAGACTACACCTGGAGTGCTGTGTCCAAATCTATGTTCCCCAGAAAAAAAAAAAAAGAGAGAGACATGGACATATTGAAGAGATTCTTGTGAAGGACCATGAAAATGATGAAGGGACTGAAGCCTCTCTCATATGAAGAAAGTGAAAGAGCTGCACTGTTTAGCCTAGAGAAGGCTCAAGGGGCATCTTATTAATGTACAGATATACCTAAAGGGAGAGGTATGTACAAGACAGTCACACACTTTGCAATGGTGCCCAGTGACAGAACCAGAAGCAAGGAGCACAAACTGAAATGCAAGAGGTTCCCTCTGAACATCAGGTAACACTTTCTCACTGTAAGGGTGACTGAGCACTGGAACAGGTTGCTCAGGGAGGTTGTGGGGTCCCCCTCCTCAGAGACACTCAAAAGCTGTCTGGACACCATTCTGGGCAACAGGTGGTCCTGCTTGAGCAGGGACATTGGACAAGATGACCTCCAGTAGTCCCTTCCAAGCTCAACCATTCCATGACTGTAATTCCATAATACTCTCATATTGTAAGAAAGACTAACACATTTTGCTTCTAAAACACTGATTCATAGCAGGAAGCAGTAGAAGGCCCAACCAGACAGACTTATCACAGCTGGGAAAGGCAGGATGGCCACACATTTCCAGCCACATTGTGTGACACCAGGCAGCATCATCCAAAGACAAACAAAGACAGTAAGGCCTGTTTCCAAAGAAATCCAGTAAAAAAGGACAAAAGCAATCAAGGGTAGAGTTTACACTCTAATATTCAGAGGAATTAATGACCCAGTACATTAAGATCAGAAGATTCAATGCTTAGTTCTCATTCAGATACCCAAATTAGGCAGCCAGACACTGGCACTAGAAAGAATGAAGCATACTGAATAGCTGCACTTTTAACTGCTGTATGTTCTAGGAAATAACAGTCTTATTTTTAGAAGAAAAATATTCAAATTTATTTGTGTTAAATCTTACCTTCAGAGTAAATATAGTACATTTTTGTCTTTGGAGCTTGGGTTTTGGTTTGGGAGGGTTGTTTGTGGGGTTTTTGGCTTTTTTGTTGTTTGTTGTTGTTGTTGTTGTTTGTTTGTTTGGGGGGGTGTTTTGGTTTGGTTTTTTTGGCAGGGCAGAGGAACTGTTAAAGTGTGTAGATTACATCCCTGAAAAATAACTGCAGAACTGACTAGAATGTTCAAAATAACTACTGTCATTTGCACAAAATAGTATTTTTCCTTAAGCATTTAAAACACACACACACACCCTAGTTACATATGTACATAAGAATCTAGTCCATCTTACAGAAGCACTTTGAATGCCTTGGTTCAATTACAAAGCTTTCCTTCTCTAAATGTCTAAGTGGTCACAATTGCAATTTAAAGCCTTACATAGAGATTTAGGTTTTTGTTTTTGTTTTTACAAGAAACAAAGTTTTAAAAACCCATTACTGAAATAGACTTTGCTATTTGTAATGGAAGTGAAATTATTCCAGTAACATGGAATTTTTAAACTTCCGTAATACAGCCTTCTACCAATTTAGCATCCTAATTTTACCTCCTGAGACTGTGAGGTCCTTTGAAACTCCTGTTGCTCTCTTCCACCTGCACCCAAGGTACCCACTACTAATGATTTCACAGCGTCATTTCCCAGAGACCTGGAGGCAGAAATAACTCCTGGAAGATATAAGACCTTTCACATTTAGATCCCTTCTTAACTAGTTTTAATTAAAATCATCATCTTCAAACAGTCCGATGGGCCAAGTGTCACAAAGGCACACCAGAAATCAATTTAGGCAGGTGATAAGCTCCAAACAGGCTTTATTCTAACCAGAACTGTTTAGCAGTCAACCAAATAGAAACAGGGTTTATCCAAAATTATTCAGCACTGCAGCAGCTTTAAAGTTTGATATGCCTGTTGGGGATATTACCATTCAAGCACACAAGAATTAGGACCCACAGTGTGCACATGCTCACAAAAACCAGAGGCCTCTTTCACCCAACAGCACACAGAAGAAATAATCACTTGCCCAGAGTGGGTGAGGGCTCACCCAAGGACATATCCAGAAGGAAATAATCACTCACCAAGGAGCAGGTGAAGGCACTCTGTCCCAGAAAGTCTCCTTAGACAGTGTCCCTGATCTCAGGGGAGGGCTCTGTTCAGAGACTCAGTGCTCTGAGAAGACTGCTCCAAGGTGGTCTTTGGCAGAGGCTGTATTACAGCCTGGTTAGAGCTGACGGTGATCATTACAACATGTCCAGATTCTTCTATAGTTCTCCTTGGATGAGGACCCTGTCTATTGACTGACAGTTCCACCCCTCCTGCTCCCCCAGCCACGGGGAGGGGAACTTGAGGAGTCACCATTCCCAGCCACGGGGAGGTGAACATGAGGAGTCACCATTGCCTGGGGTGGGGGCACATGAACCAAGGAGCTAAGTTGAGGGCAGGCACAGTGGGGCACAAAAGGTGCTAAAGAGCCATTGACTGCCCTATTGAAAGAGCTGGAGGGAGAAGTGAGAGGATGCAACTGCCATATCAAGTGCATCTCTTTAGGTGCTTATCACCAAGGGTGATAATTAACATGAGGATGTTAATTGATCCTAACTGAAGGAGAGGAGACCTGAAGGAGACCATGGAAACCTGGTCACCATTTTCCTGGACCAATTCACGTTGGAAAACCAATACTGTTACATAGGCTGTGCCTCCTCAGCATGCAGGTAATATTTAGCCTTTAGGACTGTCAATCTGGTCTATAACAGGACTGCAGGAAGCTCTGTGCTTTCTGTACAAGTGGTCAACATTTCAAATCATTTCAAAACATTTCAAATCAGTTCATTTGCAAGTGAAGGAATATTTATTTCCGTAACATCTTTCATGGGTACGGAACAAACTGTACATGCTATGAAAGCATACTTCTGAAACCATAAGTGATAGTTCTCAGGAAAAATGGAGAATGTGGCACTGTAGACTCCACACACAATATTGAGAAAGAGAAATTAAACAAGCAAGGAAATGCTATCAATTTTACTAGCTCCTAGAACCACATGCAATATCTCCTTGGGAGACAGAGCTTTTGTTTGATACACACCTGTTCAACCTGTCAGAATAAAAATACAGCAGTTGTAGCAGATGTGAGTCAAAAAGAAAAATATTGCTTACAGTGACATCTTTGTCAGGAAGGACAACCCTCCTGCTGAGAGAGTTATGCTAATTACTGGAAATTCAGAGCTGTTGATTATCAACCTCAAGTTGTTTAAAAGCAAAACCTGATATTTTAAGAAAAAAAAAATGTATGGTACTTTCTGCTGGCTAATCTAGCTTCAAAGCAAAACCTCACCAGCTCTGAACTCTCTTCAGCTCCAGATGGACTTTTAAAATCACCTGCAGTACAGCTGATGCCTCACAAGAGAAAACATTCTGCTAAAAATTAGCAATCGCACCTGACTCGCAACTGATTGCATATTTATCGGAAAAAATAAATTTTTTTCTGTTCAAGGAGGTGTGAAAATAGCTCAATCTAGAAAACAGTTTTGTGTACTTGAGAAACCAGAGTAAACTTAATACTGTCAAGACCAGCACTAAAACAAGGTTCTGTATCTAAAGTTTAGAAAGGTAATTACAATGTGAATGAGTAATGGCCCATCACAAGACTGTTCCCTTTACTGAAGCGGAGTGGATACTTGCATACTCAAACTACAGGAATCTTAGACTGTCAGCTATAGTACTAGACCTTCAGCCCTAGTCTCAAGTCAAAACTGAGCAGGCAGTTTTGAACTCACACACCATCACAAGACTCAGCTTTCCCCAGAAAAGAACTCCAGCTGCCTGTCATAATCAACATGTAGCAAACACGGGGCACGTAATGGAAGGGGGACATGTAAGGCAGGGTGAACATCCAAAACACACCTTCTAAACTCAAGTGGAAGCCTGCTGTCCTGCTGTTTGCTAGTTTGCAACCAGTATGATTTCATTGCATATTTTTATAGCACCTGAACAGAAACCACACATCCGGAATTCACCAATTCATTAAAAAAAAAAAAAAAAAATCACGGATTAGAAAACTGATCGCACATTGTGCTTCTGCATATATAGACTGTTTAGACAGGGAAAAACTAGGGCCTTGATGTTCTTTAAAGAAGAGCAGAAGCAAAAACAAATGGTTCCCAAATAAACTTTGTCTAGAAAACAAGAGGAGAGAGAGGAGAGACAAAGAAAACAATCCATGCTGGGGAAAAACCTGGAGATAAATGATGCATGGAGACAAATGCCAGGGGTGCCCATGGACCTTGGTCAGCAGTGCTAGAGACGAACTGCCCAACCGTGAGCAGCTGCACAGTAGAAACCAGAACTCTCTGCCCAGCCTCCCCAAAACAGTAGCAACCTCTTCCATGAAGAGAAGGCGAAACCCAAGGAATGCAGTACTGCGGGCAAGCAAGTGGGCTCTTGTGAGAGCTAGTCAAGCGATATAAAAGCTTCCATCTCATTTGCTCTTAGATAAACCTCAGTTTCTAGATCAACTATAAGTTTACTCTGCCTAACCCATGACAAGCTATTTTGCAGGGCAGCTCCAAATCTTGTTTTTCCCCTCTGAACACCAATCGTTGCACCTGAGCAGTAATTCCAGGTCATCACTATTCACAGCCAAAGGAGAATCCCAGCACCAGCCCTTGGTGCACTTAGGAAACTGCTTCCCAGTTCCTCTACAACTGCTGCTCTGGGTTTCCTTCCTCAAAATTAGGCCGGACAAGGAAACCCAACCCTTCTCAACATAAAAGATTCCTCAGGGATGGATTCTTTCTGCAGACAATTTACTTCAGCAGCTCCTTTGCAGTCTCAACCACACTGGTGGCTCTGGGCTTGCGCTCTCAACCCCAACCACAGACAAACTACTCCACCCTATCCAAGAACTGAGTCAGTAGCAACTCTGACTTTTTAAGCTGGTGGTTTTATCAGTACAAAGTTTGGCATGCACATACAAGAAATTTAAGAAAACATTACTGTACAAAACAAAAACAATATAGATTATTCACTATTAAGATAACACTAAGAGGACAAGACTATTTAGCTGTTATACATTGAAAAACAGAAAACTGTCCATTATATTACAAACAGCTCTAATTTTCTTCCAAGTACCTCCATTCCCACTCAAACCAAGCTGCTAGGTACCTGTCCCTTTGAGCTTCAAGACAGCCAGCAAAATCCTCCCCGCTCTAATGGCACATCTATGCATGAGAACCCTAACACAATTAATAGTAACATGTACATATGTGGAGCTTTGGTTCAGGTTTTGCCAAGTTTTCTTATGTCACCTGTTGTCTCTTTTTACAAGTTATTTCCATAACATCATGCCAACATTAAGACAGAATAAAGGAACCCTAATGAAGTTTTGAAAGCTCTGCTGGGGGTGGATTGGCTCCCTCACCAAAATAAGAACTACCTCAGTAATTTGTTTTCAGAATCATACAAAAGATGTTGTATGTATCTGGTTTTTTACATATATATATATACACACACACACACTTTTATATATAAAAGTTAGTTTTACATTATACAGGAAAGGAACTGAGTACTTTTAAAAACAGTACATTTTTATAGATGAGGAATTAGCATGCTTATGTGGCTAAAAATTCTCAAGACGACTGCAGCTGGTTATAAGAGTGGAACAAATTGCTGAGATATAATCCCTATTGATTTAATTTGCTATTTCTTCTTTTAATTTCCTCTTGTACCATTGTGTGAGAGCCACTTTTCTTTCCTGCCTAATGTAAAGTGAAATGCTTTAGTGACCTCATAATCTCACCATTTCCCAGCACAAATTAATCTTTCTGAAGAAAAAAATAAAGAAATCTTACCACTCGTTTTGTATGCTTTTGTAAACTGATCTAGGACTCTTTTTTCTTCTTGACACCTTCTTCAAAGCATTCTACAGATACTTCATTTTCAGTTGTTTCTGCAGTGATCTAGGGTTATATGCAGGTTACACTATATTTTCCAGTTCCACTCCCAATAAACTGCAGGTATTCTGCAACAAAAAAGGTAAAGAAATGTTTGCAGAAACTAAAATTCAGGTACCAGTAGCACTGTTCTTCCCTTGTATGGACCAAATTCCTGATGTAATGTCCTTGGATTAATTGAGCTTTATAAATTGGTTGGTTTTGTAAAAATAAGATACAAGAGTTTTCTATGGTCACAAGTCTGAAATGCAGTTTGCAGCAACACAGGGAAAGAATAATCAACAGATACTAAACAAGAAGCGAGTATATTATGAATTTGAATACTTTTTTCAATCAAAAAATGTAAGTAATAAGAAAGATTTGAACTGTAAATATTAACAAGTTTAAAGAAGTTCTGTTACTGAAATGTACACTGTCAGGATTCCCAACACATTTCCATGTGCAATTTTTCCTCCTTTGTTACATTGTTTTTATCCAAATCAAATATATATAATGAATGATTAATATACCAGTATTGCTAAAATTAAGGCATCTACACATCAGGCTACAGAATATTTTTAATTTTAAAAAATTCAGTTATTCAGATGAATATTAGCAGGACATCCTAGAAACCAGGATAAAATGATCCAGACATCTGTTTACTTTTTAGAATAGCATCTTCCACTTTTGTATGGCCTTTTTTTTTCCCCCCATTTGCTATCTTTTCCCTTCTTGGTAGGGAAGGTTTTAGATCATGTATCACAGGATAAGTAATATGTATTCAGAATCACAAGTATATATTTACCACCTAAGGTTATTTTAATTTTATTTTCAGTATTTCCTATTCCAGTTGTAGACAAAACATACATCATAGAGGAATTAGGAAGAAACATAACCACATTTTAAAAGCACCTGTTAGTGTCTTCAAACAAAATGTTTTTCTAAAACAGAGTTCAAAGAGACGGAATAGAGTATAATTTCAGCAAGAAATAATATTTTTAGAGAAAAAAAAAGTGTATATTTTGTAAAACTTCTCTCAATAATTCAAATGAACCTGCAACACAAGATAAGAACTTAAAAAATAAAGGTTTAAAGGTGTAATGCCAGGCAGACTTGGCTGTAAACTTCAAAATCTTGCATCAAGTACTATATTTGTTTTTATTACTCACTAAAACTTAAAATAAGTTGTCGTACACCTCACCGCCTATGAAAACTGGTTTAATCTGCTGCCAAAGGATGAAATGTATCATTTATTTCATTCAAGAGCAAAAAAACTATATTCAGTACTTTGCCCTGCTTTCTGTTTCCACAGATAAGCTATTTCACAGAAAAGGACTAGGAAAAATAACTAAGCATAAATAAAGCACTATTATTCCATTCATTCTCTTGTTTATTGTCTGTAACTTTAAATAAAGACCTTTTTCCAAAAAGGACAATAAAGCAGACATTTTACCAGGTCCTGTAGTGACAGGAGAGGGGGTAATGGTTTTAAACTAAAAGAGAGTAGATTTAGATTAGATAGGAGGAAGAAACTTCTTACTATGAGAGTGGTGAGACACTGGAACAGGTTGCTCAGAGAAGCTGTAGATTCCCCACCCTTGGAAGGTGTTCAAGATTAGGTGGATGGGCCTTTGAGCAACCTGATCTAGTGAAAGATGCCCCTGTCCACAAGAAGGCATTGGACTAGATGGCCTTTGAAGGTCCTTTCCAACCAAAACAACCTATGAGTCTGACTTCTTCCTATAACTGAATAATTGGAACACTTTATACCATTTAATTATATCTCCTTTTAATTAATCATCAAGGTCTTTGTATAATTCATAATGCTTCTTC
The DNA here is from genome assembly GCF_964273445.1 of Streptopelia decaocto. Taxonomy (NCBI): domain Eukaryota; kingdom Metazoa; phylum Chordata; class Aves; order Columbiformes; family Columbidae; genus Streptopelia; species Streptopelia decaocto. The sequence continues at coordinate 54,790,200 of NC_138658.1, read as the reverse complement.
ATATAACTCTTCACATTCCCTTCTTCACTGAATATGCCTCTCCATGTGCAAGTGTATTTTTATATATAATAAAATTATATATATATAAGCATTCCACATGGTCTGCGAACAAACCTTAATTATATTCATCAGCACGGACATTTACATTTATTTTTATTTGTATGTTTCCCTTCTTACAGGTCACTGCATGGCACACCAGCCCACTCAACACCTCCACCCATGTCCCACAACAGCCGTTTTGCCACATCTGAGAGAGCTGCTGTTCCAGACAGGAAAAACTTCTGCCTTTCCAAGTTTTTCCCTCATTCCAGGATATAATTTTTAAGCATCTACCACCGTCATGTGCTTGATTTTCTGTCCAGACATTCATGATTCAATATTGGAGAAAAAATATGTAGGTCTAAGGAAATTTAAGAACTATTTGGAACTATTTTCTTCCCAAGGAAAAAGCTGTGACTCCTTACTCTAAAAATACTGGTCCCAATTTGAACTTTCAGGGATGACAAATAGAACTTTTATTTGACAGCATAAAATAACAAGTATTCAGTGGAATAAAAGTTGTATGTAAAATATAGAGGGGGGGAAGTTAAAACTAGGGCCACTTATCTTAGACATCATGCTGAAAGTGACATTCAGTCTTTAATCCAAGATTTCAACATTTGGACTGTGGCTGAAGAAGGCATATAGTGTTATGGCACAAATTGGTAGCCATCTAGCAGTGTTAAGTAGAACTGATTGACAGCTTTTTGGTTTTGACCACTTATTTTTGTACCAGGGCTATATAGGGCCAGGTCTTGAAGAGAATAAAGTACACAGAATCTGTAATAAAAAGTCACGTCTCCTGTTCCTAGCTGTCCTACAGCATCCAGATGTTGTCTCCCACAGTTGGCTTAATACTCTTCTCAGTTTTCTCATTGCCTTTTTACAACACAATGATAGTGGATTATTAAAAGAGTAGGAAACAAATACTTAACTTCTGAAACCTTTGCTTTTCACACAAGCATTTAAACACCAATGAAAAAAACATTAGGCCTTTAATGCACATTGGTGAATATATAAATAAACCATTGATTATGGTAAGCAGTAATCATGCAGAAAACAAATCCAAATCAGGCCTAAGAGGACTTCCATCAAGCAGTTAGGAGAAGAGTCTCCCTCCTGTCTGATGCTAGACATTTACAACAGGTACTTCAAATCTCCATGAAGGTTTATCTGTTCCTATTGTTTGCAAAATAATCTGTTATAGCTGTCTTCTAAGTGGGGCATCAAAACCATGGGAGCAAGCACAAAGTACAAAAATATTAAGATGCACAAGAAATATTGCAACTAATTAGTCTGTTCTCATCACAGCCTGGGCAAACTTCAGAAACTGCTTTGTGTGTTGGTCACCTCGGAGCTAATACAGGTTCTGCCCAGACATGCAAACTGTGCTATTATGAAATACTAATTCAGAAGGATAACTGACAAATATAATTTTTTAAAAACCTTCAGGTCAGTGATGTAGTCATCCTACCTTGTTAGGGGACAGAAGATGTTTTAATTTAGCATCTGTTGAGTGGCTTTTCTGAAGCACATCAGTGATGTCTGAATTCAAAGCTGATGTTTCTGCACCACAGCATTCTCTCAAATACCATTTGACAAATCATCTTATTGCACAACTCAGACAGAACAGACTCTAACTCTTACAAATAAGACAGGTCACATATGAGTGAAGTATGTATACAAAGCTGCTATGAGGATGCCAAATTTTCATTGGTTTCAGAGCAATATAAAGCATAATGTGGATTCATTCCCATTACCCAAGCAGCGTCCAAGAGCTCACCAGCCATGGGGACTGTTCTGTCCATCATTCGCACCGTGCACAGTAATGGGCCTTCCCTGGACCTTACCTGATTTCAAGTGTCCCTGTGGTACAGGACTGTAAGGGTAGCACCAAATCTTTGCACCTCATTGCAAACTTTTTCTCAACCTCTAAGTTCACTTTAAAAACCCACATACACAAAAGTCCAAATGAAATCATCTAATAAGATTTAATGGCTTCCTAACACTATTTTAAAATGTTTCTTTAATAGAATATTGCAGTACATAATCTTATAACAGGCACCTCTTAAGGTTTGCTAAAAGCCTTCACCAGGCTTGTTGTTTTCCCAGAAAATTGAGATATATATGTTTTCCAAATTTATCTGCCTACTTTCAGACCCTTTCCATTTAAACCACATTTAAAATTGCATCAGCTTTACACTGAGAAATGGAATGAGATAAACATACATCTTTTTTGTATTTAAATTAAATGGCAGAAATGCCTGACTGAAGAGAACAGTCAATGCTAGGCTGTTCTTAATGCTGAAGATCTTTAAAATAAAATCAGAAAGGAAAAAGAGTATATAAAACCTGAATTGTGAAATACAGATAATTAGGAACAGTAACAGAGTTATCTGAAGTAAGAATTGCCTTTGTTGCAGCGTGTTCAGGTTCTTCCATCTTCACCTCTGATTTTTCTACCAGGAAACCTTCAGTTATTCTTTATATTGAAGCAAGACCTTCCGTGCAAATCAGAGGCAGATTTGCTTTAAGCAAGTACTCTGTAACTACTGATATCATACAGAGCTGTATTAAATAGCACTCTCATATCATCCTCTATTCAGGGCTTTACATGTGCTTCTGAGCTGCCTGAAAGTTCAAGACTGAGTCAAATCACTCAGCTGATACTCATGATACAAAGCCCTCTCCCAGTACATAGCATCCTTCTGGTGCAGAAAGGCAAGGTCTGGATATCAATGGTACTCATTTTCTTGCACCTAGCTTGAGCTGATCCTCTTAGAAAGACAAATTCACAGATGGATACCCACAAGTCTGAAGTAGGGCCCCTGACAGCCTGTGCACATCCCCATGTGCCTGGTCACAAGTAGCATGACAAGCCAAGACAATGCAGTTCTGGTGCAGATGCCATAGGAAGAACTAGACTTTTAAACAGGACCTCTCTGCAAGCCCAGTGGGTCAAAGGTGTCTAAATCTGTGGAAGGAAAGTACTGACCTTGCTAAAACTAAGTCAGATAAGAACTTTCTGTTACCACAGAGAAACATAAGCTTATGAGGCCTCCAGACCTGATGTTACCTACAGATTTTATAGTACACCAATGTAATTATTTTCAGGTATTTGGTGTTTCAACACCTAAAGAAGCTTAGCTTTGAATTATTCTAATTAAAGTACATTTAAAACCCAGTATTTATCTTAATAGAACACAAGATAGTTCCATCTATCTTGTATGTGAGAATGAGGGATTCACAATACCACATATAACATAAGGCAAGGAAAGAACACCTTGAACTGAGATATTAAAAGAGTGAGGTAGGTGACAACTGCTGCTGGGCAGCAAAATATTTGAGACAGTTTCTGCTATCCCTCTGTCCTAAGAGCTTGAAAGTCTGCTGTTTCTCATCTATTATGTTCTCATTTGACAGTTTCCCATCTGCTTTATTCCCCAGATTTTTGATACTTTCACACCTCTAAGTTCATCTGCTCTCTCCTTTGTCAACTAACACATAACTTGAATGAGAGATAGCAAGCTAAAGCTTAGTAAGGACAGAATGGACCTCTTGTTCATCTCACATCAGCCACTTCTCCATTTATTCATTCCTTTTAACAAACCCTCTATTTCCCCCCATTATTTACTCTGGCAGCACAATAAAGCCTATGAACTTTTGTTTATATCTCATTCACTAAACTTTCACCAGCCTAATGGATATCCAACACTTTGCCCAATGGCTTTCAGCGCTCATCCATACTCCAAAAATTATCATTTTATCTCAGTACTCATAACATTGCTTTCTGGTAATTCTAATAAACATCTGTTCAATTGCTCTCCTTGTTCAAATCATGTCCTTCATACAAACCTCTATAGTACTTTCCTCCACATTATTAGATCAAGTCTAGTCTTAAAGACTTACGATCCTAAACTATTTCTCGGACCTCACCTCCTGTCACAACAACTTAGTCAGAAATGCCTATTTGTCTCCTTCTCCTGCTACTTTTTTACACTTCCTCCATGCTGCCCACTCCACAAAGAAAAAGCCTTCTCACTCCAATATGCCATCCCCCTCCCACACACACATTCTCATTCAAATTCCACCCAAGACCTATTTTTTTGGCACGTCTTAAATAAAAGTCACATTTCTTCAACCCCAATATTTAACTGAGGGTGCTGAACATCTGAAAGGAAAATTTAGCTACAAATATGCTCCTGTTCTGCCAGAGTTCCTCCCTATAATCAGCTTCTCATAAAATCACTGCATCATCCTCATGCCCTCTGCAAAGGATACAGTTCTCACCTCTTCTGTGCAGTCACTACTTTGCCAATCCATAAACCTCTCTAAAAGACATACTTCTGTCATGCTGCTTATTCTGTCTCAAAACTGATTTGTGAATTAGATAAATTGTTATAGAGTTCACTTCCACCATTGGTAGAGTGTTCTCAAAACCAGAGACAATTCCCCACTTCTACTGTGATCAGGGGGATGCTATGCACATTTCAAGACAATCATGTCTAGATTTTTCCCTCCTTTTTCACTGTATAGTTATTAAACTTTTTTTAAGAACCAAACATATTACATAACCAACAAGAAGTATAACAAAATGAGATTCCCAGTTGCAGGAGTAGATGATTTTTAAAAACCAGATCCATGAATGTTCCAAAAAGACTAACAGAAACAAGCAAATGTTCCTTCAATAAAAGGTAGGCAGATTTAGATTAAGTAACTCTATGTTTAATTTTATATAGGAATAAAACACTTCAATAAATCATGAGCTGATCAATGAGAAAAGATACACCACTGGACTACAATGTATAGACTCATTTCTTTTCAGTCTTCCAATGTGAAAGCTGCTTAATGTCTACTAAAATCAAAGTGAAAGAAGTCCTTTCTCATTTGCATTGTAAATGCACACAGCCTACTCCCACAACCAACACCAAGAGCAAATCTGATATAGCAATTCAGAACAGATTTCCTTGCTGCAGCACATTCAGTGCCTGCTGTCACTGCAGCACTTCAGAGAAGCAAATTCGATGTGCTACTCAAGTAACAACTTAGTACCCATTTTAAAATAGGAAGTCTTATTATATATTACAACTAAAGTCCAGTAGTTAAAGTCCACTGTTTCTGGAAAATATCTATCACTTTTTAATGTATTTCTTAATTAAAACTAATTAGAAACTCTTTTCTTGTTTACCCACAGCAAGACTAATTAGTGTGAATTACCTCAGTGTTTCCACAGGCTCTCCAGAGAGAGAGTGCCCAGAGCACACACTGATTCTCCTTCCTGGATGAACAGGCCACTGGAACTGAGTACAGACCACAGAGATACAGACCAAACAGTGTGTTCCAACTTAAAGATATCACAAATTTTTGAATCACATGCTGACTTCAGAAAAGTTATTTTGTCCATATTTCTGTTTGATCCTGAATAACAATTAGTTCAGTACTCCTGGCTTTTGACTCAAAAGAGCTACTGAGACCTTATTTAAAGCCTCAGCAGGAATTGTTCTCACATATCACAAAAATTTTGCAAGGAAAACAAATGTAACAACAGGACCGAAAATCAGCAGCATTGCACATCACCTCTCCTTACAGAAAAAGCTTCTTAACATTTTCCTTCAATTTTAGAACTGCCATTTGAACAGGGTCTCACAACACACCTAAAAAGTCTGTTTGTACTCAAATCAGCAGCAGCTCATAGCAGCTATTAAATGGATGCCACCTGTGCACAGAGCCAATACAAAGGAAAGCATTTCAGTTTTCTGAAGAAATCGGACCACTTTTAAGAGGTCTTCATGAAGAACACATGGATTCAATACACACATCTAATTTCACGTTCACAAAAAAACCTCTGAAGTAACAGAGCTATCCTTAATCAAAACTGATACAAAATAGGATCTGGCTTCATTTCATGACTATATAGTATGTTCAGGTATTATTATAATAAATCCAAGCATTTGAGTAAGACATACCATTTCTCATGGAGATATGCAAAGCACATAATCCAGGCTGGTACTTTATCATCAAAATGAAAGTGTCTGCCATGTGTAAGCTGCTCACCTCAAAACCCCCTCAGTAGTGGGGTGAGGCCACAAGAGGTTTGCGAAAAATAAACACCAGGAAAACTGTCAGAATTATTCATTTACCTGTTGATTCTCTTCCTAATCAGGTCTGAGACATCTCTGAAATTCATGGGAAACCACCATAGTCCTAATGAGATTTTTCTAGTAGAATAAATTATCTGCAGAGGGAAACAGTAGAGCTCCACAACTGGGATCACCATGTTGGTATAAATAAGAGAGCAGGAACTTCAACATTTTATTAAAAGAAAAACACACATTCCCACTTATATCAGTTTACAATGAACAGGCATTTATTATGCCTTTAAAAAACAAAAAAACACCACACAAGTGCAAGCAGCTTGTTGCTATTTAAAGACTCAGCATGGAGTTTTTCTGTGAGGTGACTGTCTCTTAATAGGACCTGAAAGTAGCTGGCAGTAGAGTCAAAATGGTCTGATCTTCATCCTCCTCCCAGCATGCAGTAATGAATCTACAACATTAGAACAACAAATCTGTTACTGTGACCAAAGCCAAGCAACTTACAGCCAAACAAGACAGGCTTTACAGCTCCTCAGGTACTTTAACTTCAGTGCTGTTGGGGAAAACAACAAGGTAGAGCTACAGCCACTTTTCCACCATTATTCCTTGGAGATTATGGTTTTATGCAGGGTGGCAGGTTTGGGCAGAGGAAGCAGCATTAACTAGATAGAACAGTGACTATCAGCATCTTTTGGTGGGGTCTAGAATATGTGACCCTCCACCATGAGCTAAGAAATGACTGTATGTTGGCTGAGCCCTATGAGATGATTTGCTTGCCTTTGGCCACGGTGCAGGAAGCAAAAAGCATGTGCATGAACTGTTCCTGGACACCTCTCTAGCCAAGGTCATTTGATCTTGAGGCAAGTTCACTAATAAAGATAGACCAAGTTTCCACAGAGGCCAACACTTGAAATATTCAAATTTATTAACAAAATTAATCAGACTTTGTTTAATCTTGACAACACTTTAGGCCATTAGCTATGCAGATGCCAGAGAACAGCACTCGGCAGCGACATGCCATGGTAGCATTGCGGATGTTACAGATTGCATGCTTATACAAAGGCATTGTGTAACATTGCTCTTGGCAACAGAGATGGTAAAATCTGTATCATGTGCCCAGTCACATCCTGTAACTGTTAGAATATGAGAAAAAGCAAAAAGCAAGAAGTTGTCAGACAACTACTGCCACAGCTCACATCACACAAATTAATGCTGCCTGATGTCACAGCGGATCTCTTCTATCAGAAGGATTATCCCTACAGTGTGAACTCAAATGCCTTTGATCTGTTAGAGCAATGTATTGGGCTCAAATTCAAAAGGAAAAAGTGTCCTCCCTTTAGCTTCATTATGTGTGAGTTATAACCAGATCTTCATAAACCTTTTTATTGGCCTTTTACCCATTGCAGCAAGAGCACCTGGTATCAACATTACCAATACAGCTTCTCTATTACCTTGTGCATCACTTTGAAAAGGTTTGCAAAGAACTAAAGATACAGCTTTCCCTATCGCAGAACTTCTGTTCTCAGCTCCAGTTTCAGCTATCCCCATGTTAGCAGTTCTCTCTATGTTGCAGGAGTTTGGTAAAGAGCAAGACGTGCTCTGCAGCTGATGTAAACCCATGGGAGGTTCATACCCTATGCAGGAGAGAAATTACGAGCTGCACAAGTGTACACACGGCAGAATGTGCACTGACTTCACAGGTAACATTAAGCATCTAGTATATTCTGGTAGCTAGATTGCACTGATCCTCCTGAACTAATGTGTTTGTATACATGTCTTTATGAAATTTGCAACCCTGAGGAATGTATCTCTGTCTTTCTCCGTGTGTTCCCTCATATTCTCTATTCAGTACTTGGTCTCTTAGTCTTTCCATAGCATTTTCTGCTTTCAATAATGTTAGCATATTCCAACTATTAAAAAAAAATAAAATAAAATAAAGCAGCCTTTATTTTCACAATTCAGTTACCTCACTACAGAAATTGGAAAAAGCAATACAACTACTGATACACTGATTATAGCATATGTTAGCAAGACCTTTATGTCAGATGCTTCACAGTATCCTTATTAATTGCCATTTATTCATGGTCATAGCTATGAATGTTCCAAGAATAAGTTTTTATATTTCACTGTTCCACTCCTATGAGCTATTCTTCCTTTTTCCTTATCAATCTGTGGTAGCTCCACTGGAAAATTTTAGGCTCCAAAGAAATTATTTTTCTATCTTTCATTTGCAGTACTTCCCCTCCCATTTCTCACCTTATGTTAATGCTCTGCATACAAGGTATATAGTTTGTGGTTTTTCAGACACAAACGGTTTTTGGTTTTGGAACGCAAAAGAGCCTTTGGATCCTCATATTATGCCTCAGCTCATGTTTCATATCAATGTCAGCATAAAGTCCCAAGTTCACAGCGACAAGGGTAGGAAGAACCCTGGCATGTGCTAATGCACAGTAAGGTCCAAGCGCTACTAAGCCCAAGAGGTTCATCATTTGGTATTGAAAGTGCCAGTGCTGATGCCAACAGACTTCTTTAAAAAGTTTTATCTAGAATAGGTTAATGTATTTTGGATGCTCATTTGCTTGTATTTTAAATATGTCCTTATTTAAAGACACAGTCTATTATAGCAAAAACTTTTAATGTCACTGTCCAAAATCAAGGAGAAATGCATGATAGGCAAAACTGGTGATCCAGATAACTCTTAAGGATGTCTCAGTTCTCAGCACATTTTTGTTTGCAGAGCATCATGAAAAGAGTCTTAATTCAGAGAGAAGCTAGAGGAATCTGTCAGAAAAGTCAATGCAAAATGTTTCAGACAACAGGAAAAAAAGTTATTTATATTTGTTAGAAAACACTGGACACATTTATTAAATGAGACTAAACCCAAGAAATATGAAAGAAAAACCACTTACTTGTAAATACAATAAATCTCAAAGTGGATTCTGTGATTCCGTAATTTGGCTTAAGAAAATTGTGCAAGAGAAATACTGAACATAACCCTATAAACCCCTTCAACTTATAATATAGGAGTGATCATAACATGAATCAATGATTCAACTGAAGAAAAAGAAAAGAAAGAAGATTACAGGAGCTGAAGCCACAGAGGTCCCAAGGGCTCCAAGTTATGATAAAATTTGGTTTGACATACAGTATCTGTTCTGTGAGATGAGGTTATTAAAAAGTGCAAACTGGAAGAGTTCACAGTACTGAAGTACAGTACATACTCATTACACTTTGGCTTCATAATTGTTCAGGCATGCTATACGTCCTTCTTTACATCTCTTCAAGAGTCTGAGAAGCAACCAAGCCTTGTATTGTCAAAGCAAGCTAAAAGCTTATATTTCCCCATTTTGAAAATTACAGACAATTTGCCAAATGTTGAGAGCTGATAACAGGCAAAATCCCTCCTTTGTGCTCCACTTCCAGTGCAGCACCAGTACTACAGCATATAACCAAACTTTAAGAAATATTTGTACATTCTTCCATACTTCCAAGACTTAGAGACTGTTCAGTCTTCTCTAAACATAGTATTTATTTAGTTGTGTCTAGGTTTACTTAATTTTTTTTCCCTCTACTCACATATAAACATAGCAGTGAACCAACACATACCTTTAGTTGCAAAATCAGTTGGTTGTGCTCAAGTATGGCTATTTCAAAACCTGAGATGCTGTTTGCTTTATCCCTATCTTGTGTCAAGTGTGCATGTTCTGCTTAGTATGTCTTTTTTTCTGTTATGCTCTTTATGTAAGTTGATTTATTTATATTTAATATGAAATTAGATGACTAATACCTAATGTGAGAGTAGAGAGAAGGTGGATCCAGACTCTTCTGCAAAGCACACAGCACCATGCAAGTTACAGCAAGGGAAATTCTGTTTGGGCAAAGAAACTTCACCATGGCAGCTATCACATGTTGGGACATGTGGCCCAGAGAGGTTGTGGAATCTTTATTCCTGGAAATACTCAGAATTCAGCTGGACAAACCCCAGATTGTCCAGGTGAGTTCTGAGCATCTCCAACCTCCTGTTTGAATGAGGTTCAAAGCAAACTCCAGAGCTCCTTTCCAAGCTAAATTATTGTATGATTCTGCAACTGACAGGTAAAGTCAAAGGACCATTTTGACCCACAAAGAAGTCAAATGACTGCAATCTAGGTAAAGAACAGGCTACACATTGCCATTTTTTTCTTTTTTAAGTTGAACACTCTTGAAAGAGATAACACCTTTTTCATAATCCTTCAAAGAGCAGCACATGAGACATTATACTCTGAAATCAGATCAGTTTGCTTTCATTTAATCTTACATTATAGTCTTATTGATCTCGATATATTTAAGTACTCTACAACTTTCAAATAACAGAAGTTAAAAGTGCCTTGCAGATGGTGTTGGTTATTTTAACTCATGTTTGCTCTCCACAAGATAGATGCTGATAATTCTTCAGCAGTTTGCAACTACGATCCCTTTTAAAGATATAAGATCCCAAGTACATAACACCTACATACTCATTTCCTGATACCAGCTGGTGGGGTTATTTATACAACAAAGAATTTCAGCAGCCAAGAGCGGGGGGAAGGGGAGGGAGGTGAAAGGTAGTCAGTTATACTAGAATTTTCTCCGTAGTTGAGCAAAGCTTCGTAAGTACAATCCCCAGAAAAGGTGGGATTGGAAACAGGTCCTCAAGCACACAGCTGGGTGCAGCGGGTGAGCACCTGCACTCCAGAAAGCCAACAGCTTGTATGCCATGCACGCAAACCTGCAGCTGCACATCAGACAATAGTTGATGGAAATGGAGATGCTGAAAATATCATCTCACTGGCTTGGTCTCAGACTTCTTACAACGTTTTTCCTGCAGTCGTACAATAACTTCATTCACTTGAGTTCAACAAAGAACAAAAACTGCCCAGCCCAAAACTTTCCGTAGCATAAAAAGAAGATTGAGTTGCAATTGGCAAGACAGAACTTAAGGCATTGCCAATAGATTCAAAGATGTCTAATGGTTTTAATGAGATGTTACTGTTGTAGTTTAAAATGCTAATCACTTCTCACACTGAAAAGAATAGCCCCTGTATACCCAAAAAAGCAGCATGAGCCAATCATAACAAAAAGAAATAGCAAATTTAAATTTTGAATTTAAGGGTGATTCACTGACCTGACTTTTTCAAAGGAGCTTTTGAGCAGCTGTCACAACACAATCATGTTAAAACACAAATATTTTAAGAATGCTCACTTCGCTCCCTTATACAATGAATCAAGCCATCTGTGCTATTCTGGTCCTTAACTGAGAGTCTATCCACATAGAAGATACTAAAAATCTTGCCAGTTTAGTCCTCTCAGCAGATGCATCCCTGAGGTACAGCTCCAAGATGTTCTCCATTTTAGAGGTAGGTAAAAGTGAGAGAGAAACAGCCATGTTCAGGACAACCAAGATTAATGCTTCTCATTTTGTTTTCCCTTTCCTCTTATCATTGAATCATTTCAGTTGGAAGAGACCCTCAGGATCATTGAGTCCAACCATAACCTAACTCTAGCATTAAACCATGTCCCTAAATACCTCATCTAAATGCCTTTTAAACACTTCCAGGGATGGTGACTCCACCACTTCCCTGGGCAGCCTGTGCCAATGCCTGACAACCCTTTTCATTAAGAAGTTTTTCCTGATATCCAATCTAAACCTCCCCTGGTGCAACTTGAGGCCATTTCCTCTTGTCCTATCACTTGCTACTTGGGAGAAGAGACCAACACTCTCCATCCTACAACCTTCTTTCAGGTAGTTGTAGACAGTGATAAGGTCTCCCCTCAGCCTCTTTTTCTCCAGGCTAAACCGCCTCAGTTCCCTCAACTGCTCCTCATAAGACTTGTGCTCCAGCAGATCAACACTCCCACCCAGTTCTAGGATAATACAAAAGTTAAAGGAGAAGAATTATGTGGATATCTGGAATCACACTGTTCTCTAAAGCCTGGAAAGATCCTCCTGACAGTGAGTAGAGAACTGCATCTTCAAAGAACCCCAATACTTCAGAATGTGTTCTTTCACAGCACGAATTCCAGTCCTCTTCTAGATAAATAGATTGAAGGTCTTGATCACAATGCACAAAATTTGCCTCTGTTTAATGGCAGAACAGAAAGGCAGAAATTACAGAAAGGCACAATCTTATCTTTAGCTATTTCCAGATCTGCATGACTTAATTAGCATTGGAGCATTCAAACTCAGCACCCTGTGGCTTTTCTGTGCCTTTCTCAACAACATATTTGTTGCTTCTTCCTCAAGGCTGTGATTGTATATCTTACTAGAACATAGACATAATTATAAGGCCATGAGGAGTTTCAAAGCATGAACAAATTTAATCCACATTTTCTAATCTCTGAAAGCAAAGACAGAGGAAGAACATTTTGTCATTACCTTCTGCTCATGCTGAGAACAAACATTCAATTCGCAGACAACAAAAAGTATGACTGCTGTTAGCAACAGGTAACTGAGGAGTTACCTGGGTTTGTTTCGGTTAATCTAAAACTCAGGAATATTTAACAGGTTTTGTTGGTTTGGTTAATATTTATCATCTGATAAACAAAATCGCCACATCAAAAAAAGTAAGGTTACAGAAATATTTTCTCCAAGTCCCTTGAGGAATTATTTTTGAAGTTCCATAAATTTAGGAAACTAGAAGAAACAAAACTCTGTTACTGAGTTACTCCACACAGACACTTTTACTTCCAAACACCTTCTAATCTTCTTGTCTCAACTGCAACAATACCTGTGCATAGCCAACATTTGGAGCCAATTTCTTTCATCTTGCCATAGAAATAGAGCTTGAGGGTGCACCAGTCCCTCCTCCCCAACTTGCTTTTGATGTGCAATATTGCAAAGGCAGCCAGTTGGCTCCAAGTTAAAGACAGATGGAAGGTCAAGGGGCAGACAAAAGCCTGATGTAACAGGTTGAGAGAACCCAAGCTAAGAGAAGAAGGCAATTGCAGCATTTGAATCTGTTCACATCTGCCTTCAGCTTCTTTTTCTGAGCATGATGGTCCTGCTGTCCTGCACAGCCAGCTGAGCAGCACGAGCCAAACAGACCCACTTCTCTTGCAGATTTGCATCTTTTCTGTCCCTTCTGAGAGGGCTGACAACTGCATCCAGCCACTAAAACTACCTACAGCAAAGTGACACCCAGTATCTAAACAAACTCCCTAAAGCAGTGTTTCTTAGAATGTTAAAAATCATTATAGAAATGATGGATTAATTTATTTAAGGCTATAAACAGTTATGCACACAGCTACCTCTCCTCAAGTCTTAGGCTCAAAGAGCAACTTCTCTAGATTCACTTCAGATCTTCTTTTCAGTCTTTACTAGACCATTACAGGTTCCTTTTTCTTCTAATGACTATCTGGTTTTTGGGGGGTTCTGCTTTTTTCAGAACAGTTTTACAATCTGTCAGAAGGATATGATGTCACTTTGGGCCAGAACACACACAGGCTGAATACCTGCCAAAATTCTGCTCCCCACTATGTTAGTTGATAGATTTGTACACACTCAATGCCCCATGAACAATGAGGTGAATTAACAGTCTTTTTTGACATTCCTAAAAAAACATAACACCCAGTTCTCCAAACTCTGACCTTGGATGAGCTTGATCTCACACTACAGAGTTACTGTAATTCAGTAAATTTGAATTATGATGGTAAATCGGATAGGAAGAACAAGTTGGAAACTGCCCTTCCTATAGACTCCCCAAAACACCTGAACAAGGAGAGCACATACTACTTGAAGAGTGAGAGAAGGGAAGTGTGACAGCCATGATTTCCTGTCAGTCCCAGAAAGCAGCATAAGGCAGAAGACCTCCCGGTCCTCCTGTTGCATCCTTGTTGCCACTTGCTCATGGCCCTTCAGCAGAGCTATCTGTACTCTGGGTCTTGGCATTTATACTTTGTATCTCCAAGAAAGAAAATGTTGACAACCTTCAGCCACTGTTAAGGCCACTAAAAGGCAAAAGGTCCTTAGGGAAATGCTCTTTACTCACAGATCTTGTGATGTGCATTTGGTTCCAATACACAGCAGCAAATAACTTTCATAGGTGAGAAAAATCATTACAATAATGGTGGTAAATCAGCAAAGATTACACAAATATGTTTCTTCCCTTTCTTTTTAATATCACTAGTTGCAAATCAGCACAAAGCCAAAAAACACGCTTACTATCTTCTGGAACATTAACAGAAAACATTTAGATGGATTAAATGTCCAAATATAAAATTAATTTACTGTAACTGACTCAGGCATATACTTTGGGAAGCTTCAGTAATACCTTTACTCATGTCTCATTTTGAAGTAAATGTTTTTGGCTTACAAAATAATAATTATGTAAGTATAATCCTGATGATAGAGAGCCTAATCTTAGGGAGGTTATTTTGAGCATCTCCAAATTTGATTATGTTCAAATCTTCAGACAATAAAAAGGAACCACTAATTCCAAGTCTATATTGAGGCTTAGATTTTGAAACTGTTCCCTCATTTTGTACTAATTCTGAGAGATAAAATTCTAAAGCAATCTGCATCTAACAACAGCCTTTGTCTGGTTTCAGCAACTTTTTAAAGTCATCAAATGATCTAAGCAAGAAAGCCTAAAAACATATCCCAAGGGGGAAAAGAAAAAAAGATATGTTTTTACAGAGGAAAATGTTACAAACACACAGAGATCTGTTTTTCACAAATATTTAACTTAAAGACATGGACCAGAATCAAATGCTCTAAATCAATGCAGCAACTTTGTCAGGTCATGATTTTCTATCAAGTGAGCACATGAAGCAATAAATTCATTCTATCCAGTGCTACTCCCATTGCCATTATGCTAAAGACTGCACTGCAATACAAATAAAATGGACTTTAAAGCCTTTGACTTAAAAACCCCACAAAACTTATTCAGGTGCAGTCATCTATGTCTTCAATGAACTTCTCAGGGTACAGCAATCTTACATGAAACACATAATGTTGTCTCCCCACCCAAAATATTTGCTTTCATTTTGAGAAGCAGTAGCCTCCTGGCTAATAAACATTAAGATGTCTAGACAAGACAAGTAGATTTGGATTGTTAAATCAAAAATAAATCCGTACATCCACACATAGTATATTGCACTCCTCCAGCATCATGTTGAACAAAGCTGGTCCCAGTAGTCTCAGACTGGCATGGGTTCAACCACATCTCCCAGACTCCAAACAAGAACATTCAGGATATTAAAACTGTGTCAAAGTATCAAAGTCCAAGGCTCACAGAATAAAGACAAGCCCTAAATGAACACACCCAAAAGGCTTTGAAAATAAAACAAGGCTTAACTAACTTTGCTCTTTGGTTACTGATAAAACCTAATACATAAAAATATTCATGCTCATGTGATGCATGAAAGACTTTACAGAGCCTACTTCATCGCTAAAAACAACATAATTTGTTTTTAGAGTTGACATTTTCCCACACAAGACTCAGGTTAAAGGCCCTTTTCCTTGAAAAAGTATTTGTTTTGTGATTTCTATTAAACCTGAAATCAACTTTGAATTATTCACAGTTATAAGAGCATGTTATTGTTTGCAAACTTCTAAAGCTCTGAAGAAGCATACTGTGAGAAGTAAAGGTGTATTTCACCTTAACACTAGATTATCCAAAGTTCATTTACAGTCTTAACACTGCATTAAGAAGGAGTTTTGCATGAACATAGAACATCTATATTAGTATAATTTAGCCTAGGTAAAGCCAGCAGAGCTTTAGTGATAGGAATCTATTTACATTAAAAATTAAATATTATTACACAAATTTATTTGAAGTCTGAAACTTTTTTTAGTTCTTGTATTGCTACCAACACCATTTCCAGAACACTACTAAAAATAACATAATATCTTAAAGGTAAAGACTTATTTTTAAACAAATGAATTCTGCTGAAATTGTAAAAAAAACTATTTTAAATACGTATACATCTGGGGTTGGCAGAGAGAAGTGACCTTTATAAGCCACATTTGCACCTAAAACTGACCCATTCACTGTATTTAATGCTCAATAGAAAGAACCTCCCTAGCCCATACACTCACACCACTTTCTCAAAAGAACAGAACAGCACTCTGCTCTGAAAAAGCACAAGAGGCCTTTAGTAACAGCAGGAAAAAAAAGAGATATACACATTTGCTGCATTTTCTTCTTTAAAAAAGAACTGACACCAAAAGCAGCTGTTAAAGTTGGTGATCTCCCAGGCAAAGCTGGAGTCATACGTAAGCACTCTTTTGTTGAATCAGATTTTCATTGAAACATCCATGGAAATCGCTAGAAAAATGCATAGCTTCATGGTTGATAAGGAGAAGAAATATATTTTAAATATTATTCAGAAGAAGAGTTTAGGGCATATCCAGAACAAGAAACCGAAATTAGCACAGCACTCCTCTGAGCAATACCTTCTGCTTCTCAGCAGGGCTATTTATTCCCAAAGGTATGCTGCTGCGATGCATCTGTAACTGTGTGATAATCTAAGCACCCTCATTCAAAGCTCTACAGGGGCAATGCACCATGTTATGTAGATATAGCCTAAATGTTAGCATCTGGAAAAGAGATAACACATTACAGGTATTTGTAAAAAGACAGAACAGCAGCTTCATCCACTGTGTTTCTTCTGTTAAGCCAATGCAACTGTCTTGTACTGGATTTAAGCTGGAATCTGCTTCTTTTTAGTTCCGTTCCAAGGACTAAGCATGGCTATAGTCTCTGTTCTTTGCAACGTCCACAGTAATTCATTTTATAATTATGCATGATTTAGCAAATATGAAGTTGTAAGATAACAACTAATGATTTTTTCCTAGCCATAAAACAGTAGAAAAACTGTAACGTCCTCAGAGATGAACCATTCAAAAGTAGAACAGTAGCCAAATTCCAGGAGCTTTAAGATGCCACATACAGTGTTCCATCAGTGGCAAGAGAACAAGGAATACATTAAAATATAATATTTGTTATTCTAAAACTAGAATTAAATTACAATGATAATGATACTGTCAACAGTGTATTTAAGATACGACGACTGACTCATGCTGCATTGCATTTTCTTACAGGCTCCTTTGGTCAAGCTTGTGTGACAACTTTCCTAACATCTCAATTAGCCCAAAATCATTGAACTGAGATTGATAATACAGGATCCAAAAATTAAGAAATATAGCAATGCTTACACAGCATGGGCCTCCTGTGACAGTGAGTTTTTTCACTTTATCTTTTGTTATTGTACTTTCAGAGAATAGTAAATACATACCTTCTAAAACCATAATATTTGCTAAATATAGAACATATTTTGAATTTGGGGCAAAAGACTGTTCCATAACTTTATATTCACACTTAGTTGAGCATCTGAAACAAGCAGTCAGAAGCATTTTTCAATTCTAGTGTACATCTTTACAAGCCTGGCTAAGAAAACTAAACCAAACAACATATTTTTGTGAGTAAATAGTTCACTGGATGCAACTTCCAGCCCTGAAGGCTCTCCAGATTTCGCTGGACAAAGCCACAAATGAGCTGACCTAACACTAACAAGTCCTGCACTGAGTATGAGCTTGGACTAGATGGATTTTCTTAGGGACATGGTTTAGTGCTAGAGTTAGATAGGGTTATGGTTGGACTTGATGATCCTGAGGGTCTCTTCCAACTGAAAATATTCTATGATTTACCCAGGTCCCTTCTAACAAATCCTCTGTGATTCCACAAATACACAGAAAACAAGATTTTGATGTAGAAAAGCATTCCAACAAGATATGTTCTAGCTTATCATTTTTTGCTTCAGTAAAAATGATAAGTACAAGATTCCCCTTTATCCACCCCCCCTGCCTTAGTTTCTGAGCCTCCTAAGAGCATACAAACCATTAAGATGATCTTTAATTATTGCAACCGTTTCCTTCTAGCAGTAATCATCAAGCTCTAGGACATTGTTCACTACATTATTTATGGTGTCAGTATCAGTAGCTGCAACCGCACTGAACACAATGTACATCTCTTAGGGGAAAATTAGTGAAGTGTGGGCTATTTTGTCTGGAACAAGCCTGTTGAGCACTTCTGTATGGGCAGCTAACTTCCAAATACCACTCTGAGTGGCAAAGAGCTTGAAAGC
Organism: Streptopelia decaocto; assembly: GCF_964273445.1. Classification (NCBI taxonomy): domain Eukaryota; kingdom Metazoa; phylum Chordata; class Aves; order Columbiformes; family Columbidae; genus Streptopelia; species Streptopelia decaocto. The sequence continues at coordinate 54,771,961 of NC_138658.1, read as the reverse complement.
AACTTTCCAACAAGTCATCTTCAAAAAAATCTCTAGCTCTTTTGAAACATAGGTCATTAATTCCTTTCAAACCTCAGCTTTGATCACTCTAACCTCCACAATTAGTGCAGTGTGCTGTACAAAATGTTTTAAACCCAGAAACAGATTCTGAATTATATACACACTAAGTTCCTGAACATGAAGAAATCCCGAATTTCAGTGATTGCAGTGAAGTACAAGAACATCTCAAATCATTAAATGTTTTTGCATCTCTAAATTAAGCTTTACTTAGTCTACATTTAAGAATTAATTCTACTGGAAATGAGACTAATTAAACCCAGAAATCCTTAGATTGATGCCATCATTCATGAAAGGAGTCATGAATAAAACAGAAGTCAACAATTCTGGGCTAATTACATACAAGAAATCCACTACCCCCTCTTTCTCAAGTCAGCTTCTAGAGGTACAGAGTAGCTCCAACACAGGGAGCACCATACATGCCTACGTGCACATCTAAAACATCAAATCACTAGAAGAAATAAGAGAGGAAATGATGCAATTGTAACTGCCAGAAACTCAAAAACCTCACTCCAGAAGCATTTCTAAGGTTACACTACCCTCACTGCCAGTGGAAAAGTTAAAACTTCCAAGAATTCAAGGCTTACTAATACTATGAAGAATGACACGAAGGTAAAAGACTTAGGGAATGAGAATGATACTGTAGTATCACCTCTGTACCTATTTTGCCTTATAAGCAAGCCTGCTGATGTAAAGTTAAAAGTGTACAGGTCTGCAACCTGCTCAGAGAGGCCAGAGTGACATTTTTAGTTTAACTTTTTCCTTTAGGTGTTCTAGCTTCCATCAGCTTAGATATCTTAGGTGACACAATACTACAAGAGCCTTCCAGTTCCAGCTTGTAGCCTGGAATGTCAGCATTCAAAGAATACAAATTTACACCAGGCTGGAATGAATTCCAGCATTCAAAGTTAGTTAGACAAATACCCCAACCTCTCTTTGATGAAGGGTCTCTTTCTTTGTTAAGAATTGCAAGACTATCAGCGAAGCAAGTCCTGGAGTATTTAGAAATTTATAGATCCAATACAAAAAACTCCAGCCCCCAAAAAATCAGCTAACATACTGAAAGGTAATGACTATAGACTAACTCTCAAGGAAAGAATAGCTACTTACTCAGCAAGTATAGATAAGTTCTTGCCACCACTGCATTGAAAGGAATTTGAAGCTTAGCCTGTCAGTCCAGATACTCTCACAGTTAAGACCTACATGTGCTTACACCTGAACTGAACTTGCATTGCTTTTGATCAACTTGAAGGATTTCCCTCAACTTTCAGTGATTTGTTGTTTAGCAATCTAAATAGGGTCAATAAAAACAGCACTGTTACTCAGTGCCTGGTTTAAATAATTGAGACAGGCAGGAAAGAAGCAAATGTCATCAGGAACCCTGGAGTGTGTTCATGCAACAAAATGCCACCTTTTCCCTTGCAGTAAGCACTGTCTTTGCCTCATTAATAGACTATCTAGTTTGCCAAGATGTCTCGTTGCTTTGCAAAGCAAACACTACCAGCATCTTGTTCTATATTTGCTTTCAAAAAAAAAAAAAAAAAAAAAATTACTTTGAGTAAAACCACTCTTTGAGCGCAGTGGCAAATTAACAAAAGGTAATTAACAAAAGAAAAAGACTACTCATCCAACCTAAACAAGTTTTGCTGTTTTTTGTGTTTTGTTGGGGATTTTTTTCCTCAACTGACTATAAGGATAAAATTCTGCAGAGTGGTTTAAGTAAACTTGAAATTGCGGATTAAGTTCTCTCTCAGACAAATCTTGTTTCTTTAAAACAAATTGCTCACCACATTTCTTCTGAGACAGTCTTCTAATCCAATAGTAACAGGAATCTGAGCACCCATAAAAGGTGTTTCAGAACTACACAGTATCTCTTGAGGTGAAAACACTAAACCTCATCCCACAGTCATAAAGCAGCTTCTCTGATAAAACTTTGTGACCTATTTTACAGTTCCTTCCCTGGCTGGAAAAGGATTTATGGAAGGACATGCATGTCAATTTCTCAGTATCAAGACAGTAATAAACTGTCAGTTATATTTCTAAATTGACAGATGTTATTAAGTTTGCATATTTGCATTAACTCCTCAAAAAAGTTACCGGTACAGAAAAAAGTAGTTCTCAGAGCCCAATTCCAACTTCCTTGAAAAACAGTGTTAAGAATGAATACTATCTTTAAAAGCGATAATTACACTATTAGAAAAAAGGCACAACAAGAGATCAGAAATCAGCACAAAATAAAGAGGATTCAGGTTGTAATAACACAACTAGATATACTTGTATATATACTTACATATACATGAAGTTGAACAGCTGGAATATCTATGATAAGAAAATTCCAGATGTGTCAATAAGTAGTATATTGCATTTACAATACATGATGAAATTGTGTTTAAAATGTGATCTTTTGTGATAGAGACCCAGACAAAAACCAACTGAAAGAATGAGATGATTTTGTTTAATAATCTAAGGCTATCAGATTTTGAGATGTAGCATGCAGTTCAGAGTTATAATCCAGTCACACTTTAAAGGCTCAGACACCAATTAGATTCTCAGATACTGATGCCTCCCATTAACAAAAACAAATCTTCCATCTGTGCCTCATGATGACCCTGCAATATTTGTTTTGTTACCAACTTCACTAAAATTAGCTGCATCTCTGTCACATCACAGCAAGTCTATTGCAATGCAGCCAATGACAGGTTACAATTCAAGTATTTTAAGATGCTCCATTGATGTCTTCTTTGACATTTCAGTTCAGCTGATGCCACATTTCTAACATTTCAAAATAATGTCATTTTACCTTCCAGACAGAACAGTTGTAAGCATTTTAAAAGGACCTGCATGGTCTGCATGGCTTCCAACAGTTTATCAAGGAGGTTTTATTCCAGAAGTCCTAAACACGTGGACCTCTTCCAGTTTCAGTGTTTTTATCCCCTTTAAACAGAGTAAATCAAGAAATGACACTATCAAAGCATAAAGTTCCTTGCACAATTTATTCAGTAGAGATGAAAAAAGTTTGTGTAGATACAAAATAAGAAAGGCATTTCAGAAGCAACAGAAGACAGCTACACGTCCAAAGAGTGAACCTTATGTCTCCTCTCCCCACTGCAGCACAAGCAAATGGATTTGCTGTCTTTGCTCCCAATCTTATAGCAATAACCTCAGCCCCTTTGGAGGTTCTCTAATTTTACTGACCCTAAAGCAAAGACAGGCAAGTAGAAAGAGGAGACTGCAGGGACTACAGTTACCATATCCTCTGCACACCACTGAGGAGCTACAGCTGGCCAGTAGCTGCTACCTCACACTTGGCCTCATGTCCATCTTGCTTTTTTTCTGGAATGCAGGATAAAATAACCTCCAGGCAACTGGGGGTGGCAAGGAGGAGGCTGTGGGTGTTTTGGTATGTGTGTAGTTTGGGTTTTTTGGTGTTTTTTCATATGTTTGTTTGGTTTTTGTTTTTTTTTAAAAAAACACCTTTAAAACTGGCAACTCTGAAGACTGAAAAAAATTAAAGGACATAAGCTTTAAGACTTCTTTGCCATGGCACACTGCTTCCACCTCTGTCCCCAGCTCCAGCCATTCCAGGGAGGGAACTACTCACAGAAGGTAAAACCACTTTGAGTACAAAAGCTTTTGTGGATTTTTGTTTTGTTGGTTTTGCCTGATTTAAAATTTTAAAAAAAAAAAAAAAAAAAAAAAAAAGAATTAAAGGCTTAAAATTTCTACAGATACAGGACAGAGTAAGACAGAAGAAAGGGCAAATTGTATTACTCTCCCTGCCTTTTGATCATGCATTATGAAGACTTAAAGCAGTACATCTGAAAGATGACTGAAAACAGTCAAGTTTCTTCCTGCCTAAACTGTCTCTAACAATAATATCCCTTCACAAGACTAAAAGTTGAACCTATAAGCAAATTCACACACCTGACTCTAGCAGAGCAGTGACGCATTTTCTACAGCAAAAAAAGCTAATAGAAAGAGACAAGCCTACTGCTTTTGAGTAACTCAATTTTCATTGCTTCTAAAAAAATGTGTTCATCTATTTGCCTCTTACTTGATTTTCACACAGCTAAGGTTTATACCTTCATCTTCCTCCAGGTCAAACTGCATTTGCAACTACCTTTGAGACAACCCAGCCATGATATCATTAGGGTAAAACCTTGACATTGGGATTCTGCTCGTACATTTCTGAAAAGCAGGATGTTGTTCTTGTTGCTCAATACTAAAGGGGACTTTCCATCACATCACCAGGTGTTAATCACAGGTGCATGAAAAGTTGTATTAAAATGGGAACCTCGCTATTTACATTTTCTGCAAACTCATCTTGCTTATATGCACCAATTATACTTACATTAAAAAAAAAAAATTCCCATTTTGAGATCTCAGGAATACCACAAACAGGACACACAATGACAGGTATTAAATAATTACCCTCAGCATACTTTTAGTACTCTTGATCCTTCTTCCACTCTCACTTGCTCCAGGGCTTTTACAGCACACTCCTGTTGACCTACTGAATATTCCAACCATTAAAAAAAACAAACACAAAACAAAACCACAAACCTCCAAGTCTGCTGCCACTGAATTAACTGGATTATTTTCACTACTTAATTTACTCAAAGCAAATGCAGTTAGGCCATCTGGAAGCACCTTTGAGAATTCTGTTGTTTTTCCATACAGACACACAGTTGTATGCTCTTCTAACTCTCATGAAGAAAATGACCTCCCAAGAATGCAGCGTATCCAGTGGCAAGGAAGCTTCTTCAGAAACTGCCATTTACACAAATAACAATAGTAGCTGCAGTTATACTAATGACATAAAACTACAAGAGCTAACCTTATCTAAAATTAGGCTGTGAGCTCATCACAGCCAAGTCAGAAATAAGTTACTGGAAAAACATTACACAATGCCATGGGTATAATACAGGCAAAAAGAACTAACGCCTCATTCTAAAGCAGCCAGTGATTGCTACTTAATTTTATTAGTCCTCACCAGGATTCAGGACACAGCCATGTTAGGCACTGTGCACACAGTAAATTAAATTCACCACAGAAAAAAAAAAACGACAGCGAAGGGAGATTCCAGCTATTAGGAGGAACCTGGCAGTAGTTGTGGGGCTATGTTGTCATTCCGATTTGACTACAGAAACTGCAGATTTTTCATGATAAAACTTGGTTTAGATTTACTCACATGCCATGTAAATCACTTTATATGAACACATGTACCATTACCACCTGTTCAGACAGACTGCAACCTTAACAAATCAAGGCAACAGTGGCAAATACCCATTTCAACTTCTACTTAAATGACTACCATGTGCAAACAAATGAAGGACCAGGCTCACAATCTCTAGTCATACATTCCTGACCCAATACTACTACAGAATTCTATTTCTTCCTTTCTTTTCTAGGGATAAATCTTCAGCGAGTTGTCCTCCTAATTCATTTTTTAAGATGTTCACATCAGCAGATAAGATGACCTGTTAAAAAATGGCTTCTTAGGTTAAAGTTGTCAACAAATGCTGTAAGAATTAATTACTTGATCCAGTTTGAGAGATGAAATGAGCAAAAACATGTATAGTGTGAATATAGTTCTTCACTATAGGTCTGTTAGAAGAAGGATTTATTTTACAGAAAAAGAGGGAAAACAAACTCACCCTTTAAATGCATTTCCTGGGGACTGATTCAGCAGCCACTAAAGTTAGTGCAGAAACGGCTTCGTTCCCTATCATAATGGCATCACTGTTTTACACTGTTTATTCCTACATCCTTTCAACAACTGCAGAAAATACCAGGAGGAGATTAAGTCACTTAGAAGCCATTTTAAACACAGCATTCAACTGCTACCTCATTCAACCCAAAAATTTAACTCACATTTTATTCAAATACTACTATAATAAAAAGTACCAATAGAAGAAATATTGCATTTTTCCACACCTCTTGTTCCATGTCTACAAGGTTATTTTTTATTGAAAGATGAAAGACTAATATGGAAGTTTTACTGTAACTGTAGTTGTACAATGGCATGGACAAGAGACTAGCCTGCCAACTGATTCTTCATCTGCTTATAAGCATATTGCACATTTAGTTGTGATATTAAATAGCACTCATAATTTTTTTATTATAATTTGCTTTTAAGCTACATCTTTTTTCACCCATTCTATTTGGTTTTATGGTTATTAAAAAATGAAAATTTCTGACTGTGCTGGACTATAATGATATAGCAACTGCCAGTTGGACAAATGAAAGTCAAAAATATGCATTCCACTGTAAATAAGTGTATAGTACTCCTCACCAGTTTAATTATAATATACTGGAAGTGATAAGTGATTGCTTTTCATGAAGAGGAACGGAAATGCTAATTAGCACTTTTTTAACAAGTGTTTCACTTTATACAAGTGTTTACTGCCAACAAAAATGATTAATATAGCTCTCTTTTTGTGCAGTTGCATTTAAATTTGCCACAATATTGTCTTCATACAGAGCTTGTTTCTTCTTGGAAAGCCAGTGTGGTGGCATATGCACCAATAATTCTTCTAGCTTCTTAACTCTTGAACAAAAATAAGTCAGTGAAATGATGACTCATGCAACAGAGCTTAAATACTTTTATTTTTACTGACCTCCAGAGTTAAGATCTCCTGTTTGATACACTTTCTCATCCAATTTCTTGATTTTCATATCAGTTAAATAAGAACATGACCTTTTTGAAATCAAGGGCATTCTTTTTCACAGTATCTGTATTTTTTTTCCACAGCTATGAAGTTCTTCGTATGACTACATCCGTAGCTTGCTTCCTTACATCTCATTCATGAGCAGATGTACCCACAAACAATTCCACAAGAATGACATCTTGATTGACATCCTGTTCAAAATCAGATATCTCTGTCAAACGTGCACCTTCCTAAAGTATAATATGTGAAACACCATTTTCTCATTTCCTTCTTCCTCCTCAGCTGTGTAAGTCACAATACATTAACTCCACATTTGATATGCACATAAGCCATGTGCAAGACACACATCATTTTTCAGACACATGCAGACAAAAAAAATCAAGTATACCCTGAAGTAACAGTCTGTAATCAGTATGGTAGACAGCCTTGAACTGCCTGTTAGCAACACAGAGCTCAGCATGGCTTCCAAAGCCTGCTCAGGCACTTCAGGTTGACTTGCTAAAGTTGAGTTGTGACAGAACTGGGCTGTTACTGGTCTCCCACCTCTGGTGTGCTGAGTGATGCATACCCATTGCATCCCAGCCAGCACCATGAGTCCAGGTACTTAAAAACTAAACCAAGCAAGGTCAGAGAGGACTAGTACTTCAGCTCCAGCTTAGGTTAAAAAAATTGACTTAAGGCTCTCAGTCCTCTCAAATCATATTTACAGAGGTCTCTCTTAATTTATTTGGAGGCTCTGGTAGGATTGTGCACACAAAACCCATTCTGTCAATTCCGTTCTTGTTTCCAATTCATTTCTCACATTAAAAAAAAGTCAGTTCAAAACCGACAGACCATACATGCTTTGTTATTCACCAGTCTTCAGTCCTAATCCTAAAAGAGAATCAAATACAGCAACCCTTCAATTCAAAAGCTGTCTCGTTTAAGCTTACAGGTTTCCCTACAGACAGGAGGATCCTCTAATAATCTTCTCGTGGCTTCAGGACACTAAGGAAAATAACCCACCTGCATACCTGTCAGACAGCAGCATCAGCTGATGAGTTTCTGACTCCTGGCACATATTTAAGTGCTTGGCTTTAAGACTCAGGATCCCCTTGCCCTAAAGCACAGGGATCAAACTCATTTACGCTGGGGGCCACATCAACCTCACAGTTGCCCTCAAAAGGCCAAATATAATTTTAGGACTGTATAAAAGTAACAACTCCTACATTAGTGGACTATCACATATAGCATGAAGCTGGTTATTTCATTCATAATACACCTTGGTCTAAAATCAGCATACCTCCCAATAGGAAGGAAAACTAAGAGAGCATGCTTAAAGTTTTACTCTCGGTATCTGTTACAAGTGCTTAGAAGACAGAAAAGACAAGCTTTAAAACCCAGCCAATTTCAGTTTGACAAAGGAGAGTCCTCTCAGAAAACTTCAGTCCCCTTAGGTTTCAGGAAAGCCAGCAGAAAGGTAATAAACTAAGTTGCAGCTCACCCTTCTCACCCAGATACTGGGCTGGCAGACAGCCTGAGGCTAGGTAGTTCCACTTCTCAGAGGACTTCCATGGGCCACCTCCTTACAAGAACATAGCATGTTTCATTACATTGGAAGGCAATTCAGCTAGAACCATCAAGGAAGAACAAACCCCCCAAAAAAACGTATAAAGAATTCAATATTCCATTTTCCCTTACCATTGACATAAAGCACATATCTCGTAATGCAAACTCTGGATTTGTAGAACAGGACACAGCACACTAAGTCACAGTAAGGACAGAAATGTTTACATTTGAATGCATTAGTGAAATCTCAAGAAATAAAGCACAGAATTTGTGTGGAAGCACAAAAGAACACACAAGGGTGAGGACTACTCGAAATGCATTTTGCCTTTTTGCAAACTTCTTTCAACAGTTCACCATAAAAAAAAAAAAATCTAAGTAGAAAATGAATATGAACTACAGATTATTGTTGTTTGAGCCCATTGTATGCAACATGTTAATTTCACTCAAAGTGCTCACATTTGCAATAAACATCCATTTATCCACCCAGAAGTGCTGTTTTAGCAGCTAAAATTCTAAGAACACGTGCAAAATTATTTGAAATCAGTAAATTTCCACCACCGAACTTGGCACAACAGCAGGTGCACAAAGTCAAGATTTTAATTACTAAAAGTGGGAGCACACCTGCTTTACTCCAGCTAGCACTAAATCATCTTTTTGAAGACAAGGAGTAGCTTCACCCTTAGCTAATTCACTGTTTAGTAAACAAGATAGTATATTGGAGCCAGCACAATTATACCCATCAGCACTATGGTTACTCCAGATTTATTTGCACATTTATATCAAGACTAATACAGCACTTAAATTTTCACGATTAGCTACTTGTGATGAGGGCCAATTTTCTCCCTAGCTATACTTCATTTCATAGGCCACCATCTGGCCCTGTAAAAGCAGCCTTACAGAGACAGAAATAACACAAACTCTCATAGCTCAGGCCCATAGCAAGAACAAAAGTTTAAAAACTGCTTATTCCTCTCCTGAAGCTATTTTTAATACTACCTATCCCAACATGCATATTACTTACCATTTTTATGATACCCAACAGGCATTATGTGAAAATGAGATTTTACTCTGTATTAGGCAATTACATCTTGTGCAAAACGCTTGCTAGCCACCAAAAAGTGCTTGCTATTCTGTTCCGAATACCTCACTTGGTAGCTGACATGAATTTATAGATATGTGAAAATCTGTGTTCAAAACAAAACAGACTATGATGAAAGGTCAAGTTTGACAGGCTGGAAAAAAGCCTTAAGGCTCCTCTTCAAATCAAGTTTGAGATTTCTTCAAAGGTCAATGTCACTATGACCTATTTAAATTTTCTTCATTAGTCTCAGGAATGCTTTGAAATATTATTGTTCTAAGCGTTTGGGGAAAACCTTAAAACTGATAAAAATTTATCACTGCATGACCAGCACAACATAACCTCCACAGCATGTCAGTTCCTGTGGTTAAAGAGGCTTCTCTATATCATACATCTTTGCATCAAACTTTTGAAACAGTTTCAGTCTGAGTGTTCCAAAATACATCAATATGCTCACAGCCTAATTAATATTCCCCCAAACATAGAGTAATTCTTTTTCACACCATATTCCAAATAACTTTATTTTTTTTTTGTTTTGGGATAAGCCAATGCTTTTTTGTACTCCTAGTGCATATCAGCCAATAGTCATTAGAGCACTTGCATGAGAGAAATCAAGAGGATACTTATTTGTGACTTTTTTCCCCAGGAGGTTTCCTCAAGCATCCTGCAAAGATGACATATCCTATCTGTGCAAGTCTAAAATGAATACTGCATCAACTGGCATCACAGACAAGATTCATAATTATCAACTAAAGGTATGAAATAAGTCATTTCCTTAGAATGAGAGATGTAGCTATGGAAAAATGTTAGTTTCACTCAAATTTGTGTAATTTTAAGAAGAGCTACACAAAATGACTGTATGAAGCTAATTTCTCTTTCATACTGTAAATAACTGCAGAACTCAATTTAGATCTTGGGATCCTGCCTGATTAAAGTTGAGTCTTCGAACAATTTTTATTTCAGTTAATCCGCACTGCATTAAAAGCAGTGCAAAGTCACCGATTCCCTTGAAATACTTTGCAGTAAAGACAGGAAGAGGTGGAAAGATATAGCAGGCACACACAAATTGGCTAAATCCTTCCCCAGAAACAAAATAGACAAAAGTCAGGTCTAACATTTTCCCCTTGCACAAATGTTATTTAGAAAGAGATCTAGGCCAAGCGTTATTCCTATCCAGTTACATACCTTTTAAGTACAATAAGTCACAGGAGCAGCTACAGCAAGATACAAGTTAGAGACCTGTCATTTCACCTATCTTAATAAATAACTCTAAATAAGATAGCTACATACATTTACCTACCAAGACCAACAACAACAACAAAAAAAAAGCTTTTAAGGAAGATATCTTCAGATAGGCCTTATATTTTCTACTTTGTTCTGAAGTTTAAAAATCACACAACTAAGATTTTACTGACAAAAATTTTGTGGGCGGGGGAAAGGAACACATCACGATATACTATTATATTTTTGTATTCATTACCTTCCAAAAGTGCACAGTTTCCCTGAAAATTCACAGAAAGTTATTTACCATCAATACCAATACACATCATAATTAACATAAGTAAACAAAGGTCACAACCGCCATATTTCCTGATGTATTGAGTGGAGTTCACTCCTTATTTTTAAAGGATGTTCATATTATTTATACCATAAGCAGCTTTCATAACTGGCATTCGAGTGCTTTTGCAACTTCAGGGAAAGAGATGCACAAAGGTTATGATAAATATTTGTTTCACTAGTAATTCAGCAAAATGAAGTTTAATGCAAGGCGTCTTTAGCACAATCTAACCCTTATAAATAGGATGACATATAAACAACAACATCTCTCCTCTCATTGGGAAATCATTCCATCTTCTACTGAAATACATCAAGAGCATTTGTGGACAGCACCTCTTTGCACCAGCACTTGGCTAATTTTAATGCACTTCATAACATTAAACATCCTGCTACAGCAAGAGTGTGTGTCAGACACCTGAAAGCCATTACAGCAAGAAAGCCAAATACTCCTCAACTCTAACAGAAAGCCACAGAAAAGTATTCTGCAGATATAGAAGAGGCATGAAAAGGGATGGGCATTTATAGAAAAGACAAGCAAATAAGGGTTGGTTTGCTGAAGCTAGAAGTTCTGCCTGCAACCACTGAAATTTGTAATCGCTGCCGTGCATGCCACTGTTTCCATTATACTTGCATGGACAGCTTCCAAGTTTGTTAAGCCTCCTTCCATCAACGAGCAATTTAAAGAGATTTCAAGCAACTGTTTCATCCAAGCTCACAGTTACCTCACAGAGAAGCATACTCTACAAAAACAGAGGCCATTCTTCAAGAAGTTGCTGCAACTCCCTGTTGCAAAACTTAAAAGACCAGCTCTACACACTCATCCAGACCCAGGTATAAGCTTCAGTCAGATGTACGGCTGAGCAAATAGGACGAGAACAGCACTCACACTAGAAAGGCGTTTACCATACCTGCTTCAGAGGAACATTAGACTTCAATATGAAGTAAAACAAGCTGAATCAAGAGAAGAGCCAGAGAGAAGTACACAATATTCTCATTGCTACAGTCAGGTGGGGATGATTAGCTGGTTAGCACAACTCAGTGGTTATTGACTGGCTTAGAATCCAAGCCAGTCTTCCTCTCTTTCACCTTCTCTTACCGAAGGATTCATTTCTCTCCTGCCACATGCAAAGACGCTGTGAGCATAAGGCTTATACCACAGAGCCACGTTCTCTTACACACAAACCCTTCTTTCAGGAAGGAGTAGTGACATCCAAGGTCACCTCACCATGCCGGCAGAAAAACAACGTGCATGGCGAGTGCATAAAGAAGAGGAGGAGATTGTTCAATACACCACACTTTTCAGATATTCTCAATCATTAAAGAAGAGTATTATGTGCATTAGCAAAAAGCATCTCCACAGGAGAGCCTATTCAACTATAGCTACAACATTAGGGCTTCAGCTGTTGTAAGGAAAAAAGGGGAAGCAGGGCTGGGGAAATGACAAACCCAGACCACAGATATTTCTCATACTGAATTGAACACTTACTGTTCCATGGCCTTCTCTCTCTGAATCAGAGCAATACCTGTACCACTTGACAAAAACATCAGATATGCAGTTGTGTGACTCTTTTCACTGACAATAACTGCTTTACAAAAACAATACCACAGGAAAGCACATCCTCAATGTTCACATATTGCCTTTTCTGGACAGCCTTGCTATACTGCTGTAGAGAATGGGCATTATGGAGTGAGCACAACTTGAGCAGGAAATCATGAAAAATTTACCCAGGAATACCTTTATAAGCCTCCCCTCTGTCCACCTTTCATTTCCATGGAAAAATCATCACCACAAGCCAGTAAATCACATCTATTTTATCACAGATAAGCTTCTTTTCTCATGTGGCTGCACGTTTCTCCCCAATTTCTCTTAATGAAGGCATATGTTTCCTCACGATTTATACAAAGGAGTAGGGATATCATGGTATACCTCTCCTATATCCAGGACTAAAAATCAGAATATACTGAAGCGTACTACAACACAAATGCACCAATACCTTCAGGCTCCCCCTATCCTTTTAATTACTTTTTCCCACCCATATCTCAGAGAGATTTCCTCAATAAGAAACCTACAGATCCTTCCTAGGAACTCTTTTACTTCCCTAGCTCCTGAAAGTGAGTTACTACTTACTCTTTTCTCCTTCAATGTCCAGGTAATAAAGGAGACAGAAACGCATGTCCCAGTGCATGTCCCTTAAAAATAAATAAATAAATAAATAAATAAATAAATAAATAAAATAATTTAAAAAACAAAAAAGGCAGAGCAAAGAAACCAGTTCTCCTGTTACCTTTGTTCCTGCAGGAGAGGCAAAGAACAAAAGGCAATCATCAAGAAGCTTCACAAAAATTAACATGACTTTCTTCTCCTCATTTGTAGGTGCAGGTGCAACCTGGTCTGCCCACCTTGTCAAGGTCAGATGGGGATCACCTGCACCATGGGGCAGTAGAGAGGGCTGACTCTGTCTTTCTTCATATACAATGAGTCCATAGCAGCCTCATTTGGCTCTCATAACTTAGAAAGAGCTGGAATGTTAGTAACTTTGCTAACTCTAATGAAACCCTGTCAGATTTCCATAGGTATTTCACTTAGAGAAAGCGAGAAAGCTAATGGCATTGATATTTGAAAAAAAATGCTTGTATTGAGTAACTGTATTTTATGAAGTAGCAGCTTGGGGATTTTTTTAGATGTTCTTAAATGATCTATGAAAACTGTAGCTCTGTGCAATCTGGAACACATTTTCTTTAATCAAATAGTATCTCACATTCCTTTTGCAGAAAAAATATGTCCTAATTATCTTCTTCTAATAAAAACAGGACAGTTAGTCTGCAACATTCCTGTGTGCCAGGCGCTGCTGAATAGTCTTTTACTGATTTAGACCTTTCGCAGATCCTGAAAACTCAAAGATTAGCTTATAGTTTATGACTCTTGAAATACCAGAAAGGAATTGACTGAATGGGTCCTCACTACCAAAACATGATTTGCTAGCACCAGTGCAAGTTAATCCCAGCCAAGACTAATCTTCTAAAACAGATGACCCAAGTAAGATTTAACTGTAGCTGGATCTGTACATTATAGTTTCAGCTGAATTATGACTTTGTAGTAACTAAAAAGAAAAAAAAAAAAAAACAACAAACAAACCAATAAAAACAAACAAACCAACAAAACCCCTACTAAAACTGGAGAAAACTAACAGGTTTATGTATTAAAAAAAAAAAAAAAGGCATAATGCTGTTGTGTACTTTTTCTTTAATTCTTCTTGGTTTACAAATACATAATCTTTATGTAGCCTGGTCTAACTGGTAGCCCTGGCTTGCTTCCTCATACCCAAAGGAGAAGGGAACCATGTTGCCCAGTGAACTCAGCCCAAACGGTGCCTCCTCCTGTTTTCGCACCAGCCGTGGTTTGCCACAGGGACCGCTGTGGGTGCTGCTGTGGGTGACAAGCCTTCTCCTGGTGCCACAAGCCCCAGAGCTGCCCCATCCACAAGTGGGCAGCACAAACCAGCTCTTTGTGTCAGGCGACAGCCGTTCTCCTGCTCCCAGTAGCAAGAACACACGACCCACAAAGGATCCTAAAACCCAGATCTGTCCCATGCAGCTGGCAAAATTGCACTGCCCTAGAGATAAGAAAAGAACACATTCCTTGTCTCAGCGCTGGATCTCTTTTTATTAGATAACATACATTTGGGATTGTTGGGAAATGTTGCTTCTTCACTTCCTTGCGAGAAGCCTCGTTACCATATGTGCATCGAAGTTATCTTATTGCCAGCAGCTGAAAAAGTGTGGGTGCCAGTGTGTGAATACCAAATAATAAAGGAATCCCCAGGAGACGTCTGATTCAATTTCCTCTGTAGTACAAGACAAACATGAAAATTCATTGTCTTGATTAGCTTTAGTGCAGGGAAACATCTTTCACAGCTGATTGTAAATCTTCTGAATGCTCTCATTTAGCTTTTAACCTTCCTCTCTTTTTCATCCCTGCACAGATAATTCCAGCCCAGACATTCATTTATTTAAATAGCCTAAGACATGCATATGTTGTCTCCAGTCAGAATGAGAAGCCTCTGAAGCGCACAAATAAGACTAAAAACATTATAAACATTCTTCAGAGTATCTTAGTACAAACATATACTGCAGGTCTCATTTCTAGAAATAAGAAAACTACAAGGACCACCCCTATCACAAATAAAATACACCTAGTTTCCTGAGAACTGCTAGTGTCAAAACCAGGGAATGGGGAAGTAGTTTGAAAACTGGAGACTGCACCCTGTGTTTTAAACCACCTCTCCAAGGACCTCCACGATGACATGGAAGCCAGTAATGTGCTGAAGCAGTGTGCCAGTGCAGCTCACAGCAACCAGGGATGAGCGCTGTGGTCTGAGGAGATGTGGGCAGCACGGGCACACAGCTGCACTGCGCTGACAGCCGCTGCCTCTGCTCTGGCTGTGCCGACACCTCTGCCCTTCCATCGTTTCATCCGTGATGTTTCTGTTACAGTTACCAAAAGAATTCTTAAAATGTCAAGAATTGTTATGACCGAGAGAGAAATCACTCTCTAACATGTTTTTCCAGAATTTTATTACTGCAAATGATGGTGGAAATTACTGATCTGCTTTCAAAAAGCATATGGGAGATTAAATCACAAACAGAGCATCATATCTCAATCTGGTTTCTGCCAGTATTCTTCCTCACAGGTCAGAAAAATCTAAAATCAAAGCTGTTACACACTTCAGTAGGCAAAATAAAAGGAATCAAAATCTCACAAGATATAGTCCTACCTCAGACACTCTTTGGCCTTAATCATGTTTTAGAAACTTTAGTTAGCTATAAATTGTACAGAATATTCATGAAATAACTAAACAACATCTTCTTAAAGGTGCAAAATGTCAAAAAAAAAAAAAAGAAAGAGAAAAAGAAAAAGGGATGTACTTTTTCCCACTATCTCTTCCTAATATAAATCTATTAGGCAAGAAAGATCAGCAAGAATATTTTGTCTACGTGTTTTTCATTCACACACATGTCCACAAGATCTCAGAAGAATTATAAAAATTAATGCCTGCCTCCATGTAGAATTTAAAGGCATAAAGATTCAGGACATCTCACTTCAATTCTTCAAATTCAGATCTATTCTAAACTTGCTACCCAGGTTTTCTCCACAGTCTGCAGGGCGAGATGGGCATGTATAACCAGCCATTCAACTCATATATCTTAAAGCCTCTCAGGAGGCAACATAGAGCCTGTGGAGATATTTTATTTCCTCACAAACGATGACAGCCAAATGATTGGTTTAAGTTAGACACCTGACTCTTAGAAAACTAACCTACAAAAATCCTACCTAAACCCTTTATATTATATTTACTGTAGTACCTACCTGGAGAGAAGAAATAATTAACAAGCAAATCATCGTTATCACTAATATATTGTCAGTGTGTCATCAAAGTCAGGCATATTTGTACAGTTTTGATAGCTGCCTGGCATGCAGACACCATCCTGACACATCCATTACAACTGCACAGAATGGCCATCACATTTTCTCATTATATGAACTGTTTTCTGATAACTTTAATTGCATTAAAAAATAATGAATATGTAACAACACAAGAGCACATAAATCAGTTTTTAATAATATTTGTATCCATGTTCTTACAAATGCGTTGAGTACCTATCAGAACTTCCACTGAAAAGCAGATGAACACTTTTCACCGAAACCCAGGAAGAGCAGAACAAACCTTCCAGTTCTGATTTCCACAGGGACTGGGAATGACAGCAAAGGTGAAGTAGTGCACAGTCTTCTTCAAAACTAACTTAATTTTGTAAGCATTTTGTCTTTTTCCAGTTATTTTATTATCAAATCAATAATACAGAATACCAACAGTGTTGAGACAGCCTGAGGACACATCTCCAGACATCTGCCAACCACTGTACGTGCTTGTCCATGCTAGATACACATCTGGTCGGGATGCATCAGAGGACAAGCGTGGAGGGAACTGAGTGAAGGCTGCCACCTCTTGGTGAATCAAATAGCACAAAAATTGGCTTATCTGCTGGATGACACACCGTAAGTACTGAGTTCACATTCATTCATTTGAAAGTCTGCAGTCAATAACAAATCCTTTATGTCATACCAGTGCGTGTTTTAATGTATGTTGCTGTAGTAAAAAACAAAACAAAACAAACAAAACAATCACACAAAGTCTTCCACAAAGGCCAAGATCACAGAATTTCCAAAATAAATGTGCTTCATGAGTTTCCATTCAGAAATACACCTAGACTGCCGAACAGTACCACCAGCTGAGGTTTTATCTTATATTCTAAACAGATGATATACAGTGAATAAGATTAAAACACCCCTCACACACACATGAATTTTGTACATATAGTGTGTCAAATAGATCAGATAAAGGGAATATTTCAGACTTACCCAATATCTAATGTGAAGTCATTGGTAATTTCCCCTCCCTTTTACTCTACTACTAACCTTTAATAGATGACAAGTTAAAAATACTTTTATGTAGCATACTTAGCACATTCTGATACAAGTTAACACTTTTTTTTTCCCCCTAACTGAAATGTAAAATTGCTCTGTAAGAACTTGCCAATTCTATTTTCTTCTGGTTCAATGCCACAATATGAGTGCTCCAGCTTTTTCTCTTCCTTTGCAATAGTTCTGGAGCTTTCATAAAAGTTTTGTAATATCAATAAAATCCCCAAAGCAGCAATAGCAGCTCTGTAAGAGTTGCTGCTGTTGTTGTTTCTATCAAAGACCTTTATATTGAATTAAATCTAATGATGACTCTGCAAGGTCTCAATAAATATCACCACGCATTTGAAATAACATTTGTCTTGCATTTTGCATGTATTACCTTGATCCAGTTTGTCCTCACGCCTCACATAGGATAGCAATATGACAGTGATATAATCCACTTTTGTTTTTTTTCAGGTAAAATCCCATGAGATAAATAGAAAGTCAGTGCATTCAAGTACCATTTAACTTTGTTTCTGTTGCATTTCTGCTTGATGAAGAACTGATACATTTATTCCTCTGACCCATACAAAGAAGATCAAATTCAAATGAGAAGACCAAATTAAAAAGAAACTTTTATTTTAAAGCAAGTGCACAATGTATTTATTAGCATGTAAATACAATTACCACAATGATGCTACTTTTACTGACACCCAATATTTTATCTTAAGAAGCCTGAGACATAAGAATCTTCTGACTGGGCAAAACCCATCCCAAGAAAGCCCAAGGAGGCCAGTTTGCCCATCTGCACTGCCTTCACTGGTTTGGGGATACTGGAGCAGGAGGGAAGAATGAGGCTTTGTCCAATTTTGGAAGGAGAAAGAGATGAGTTACTTCAAGACTCTGAACCAACATCCACTGAAATTAATGAGAGGCTCTCCAAAGAAGGTCAGCTGGGTCCTATAGGTTCTCCTCACAAGAGCCATGTCTAAGGGGACATGAGTTCCTGGTTTGTCTTGAATTCCCCTTCAGGTAATCCTCAAGGTTCAGTTTCTGCAGAGGCTGGTGCAGCTGGGGATTTGGGTCAAGATAGAAATAGCAGGTGGACAAATGCTCAGAGAAGTGTTTGTACTACATGGCACTATATTCAGTGCTCTGCTGGGATCAGCACTGCTGAAAATTTCTCAAACAGTATTTTTAAAATTACCCATTATTCCTGTTAAAGCCAGCCGTAGTAATGAAAAACTTATACCAGGCATCTGCAATATTGACAGGTCTTTTTATATGCCTACAGAGTGTGTTGAAGAAAGTTTTACCAAAACAATTTCTTTGGAAAAGGTACACTTTGACATTGCTTATTGGGTTTGAGTTCATAGCTTGCTATGTCACATTAGGCAGTATATCACATTTCTCTTCAGCTTAGAATAAGTGCTACCAGATACTTATGGAATAAAGAAAAATGTTTCAATGTCAAAGAAGTATTTAAGCCTTCAATGGGATAGATTACCAGCTCTATCTCAGAAGAGGTGTACAGACAGATATAAATATTGTTACTAAATTGACATTGAAGAATTACTCCCACTATAGGCATGTCCCACAGAATAAGAAACAAATTAATATCTGCTCATAGTGCAAATAATTTTCCTTTTTACTACAGACCTCATTTAAGCAGCACAGTAAGTTCTGAAGCTATTTTTTTCACAGAAGGTCTGCATGGTATGATTTAGCTTAAAAATATCTAACTTGCCAATAATTTTTTTCTATCTTCTGCAGAGCTTTCTGACTTCAAAACAAAATCCTCACTCAACATTGCATTTAGAGTACAGAATCATACAAGAAACTTGAACAAAGGAATTCCTGGGAGAATGAAACATTCTGGTTGCCTCTTAAATTCTGCTTTCTGAACTTTTGAGTATGAATTACTTCTACAGACTGAATACTTCCCCAGCAGGCATTTTCATATTATTTATAGATTACTTGGTCTGGCCTACTACATGCAGAGCTTACTCGGGTGTAAGTTCAAGAAACACACTTTCATTAGTCAAGGCACTATATGCTCTTCCCCATAGCTGGCCTCTGAGCGTTATCTATATCATAACTCCATATTCATATGCACCTACCAGAACACACAGCATCACCGCATATTAGACTTGGAGTCATCCAAGCACACAATGAAAAATATGGTGCATAGTATAAAAACTAAGTTGAGATCAAGACAGATTGTTTTTCACCCAGCAGTTGACTTCCATCATATTTGTGACTTGCTCTCTGGGTACTAAATAAACCTTTTTTATCCTGTTCTGTAACCTCTTAACAGGGCTGACATACATCTTGTGAAAAGCTTGAATATTTTTCCCCCACACAGGCAGGCTACAACTACTCTCTCAGTATCTTTTCTAGATATATTGATATATTATGCACAATTTTAAAGAGTGGCAAACAGAGCATGTATGTAGTTTTAGTTCAATCACCTTCTTCAAAAATTTGCTCTGATGCATGGACTTATTTTCCATCTGGAAGCAGCTGATTTGAGTTTGGGATGAACGGATTGCTTCTGAGGGGTCAGCAGGTTCCTGGGTAGAAATGAGGGTCTTCAGGGGTTTGGCAGAAGGAACTACTTTTATCTTCGGAGCAAAATTAGTTTTCCAGGTAGAGATATGAGGAGTAAATGTATCACTCATATCTGAACAGGTGTTTAAAATCTTATCCTTCCAGCAATATAGTAAAGTAGCCATGCTATTATGTCAGGCTATGCTCCCACAGCAGAATCACATCTACAGACAGTAATTCTGAAACACCACTATCTCTATTTTAAAATAATCTAGCACAGAATCAGAGCAGGAGCTATGGATGTTGTCACCAACAATTTGTGGTGTCTAGGTGGGTGAGGCAAAGATAATATATATGGCAGTGATAACACGATATGGAACTTAAGCTTAATTCCTTAGAAAACCTACAGCTATCTACTATAAAAGTATTTTTTAAAAAACTAATTCTATGTGCCCTGAGATAACGTGTTTGAGTTATTGCCCACATCATTTATAATTAATCCAGTAGAGAACCATCCTTGTTCATAAGCTGCATTCTGAATACTTCAACATTCTGGATATTTTTTGTTGGACATTTCAAAGTTACTTTTCTCACAAAATTTGAATTTAACTCTGACTGAGCAAAGGCATCTAAATCACTGCAAAGTCACAGTACAGTAGATTTATATATATATGTAAAATATATAACTAGAATAGGTAGTAATTGTGCCTCCTCAACTATCAAGATAATTACATGACATACTGCCACTTCTCTGGCCATTTTAGCCACTGCTCAGTAATTTTTAATATCAGCTTCTTTTGTGTTTCCACTAACTATGAGCTGCCTGGACTTACAGCAGAGAGAGGAAATTAATTTAGCACTAAAGATGCATGCTGCAGTTTGAACCAAATATATCCTGTTGTTGTAGGATTGCTTGGTGAAATCTTATGGCTCCTATTACTCAGGAGTTAAACCCACTGGAAATGTTCTGACAAGTGCTTGCCAGAAAATGTCAATGTGTGGAACACAAACGGTTTTATTAAAAATATCTGAGGCTTGACAAGCTTTTGCCAAATGCTGACTGAGTGTTCTAGGACATGGAACATAGTGGAATCAAGAGCCCTCGGTGGTCCAGGTATGACCGTCTCCAGGACCTTCCCAAAGTCAGAAGCACAGGTCTTTCTAGATCCACACTTTCAGTGGGGATCATTTGATGAATAACCCAGAACTCTAGGTCTGCAGTGGAGCTGGGAGTTTAAAATTCCTACCTCTAGCCAAAAACACAAACCCCGGCATTTTAGATGGCAACTCAGTGAATTCATCATTCTTTTTATGGGCCAAAACAAATTAGACAAGGATTTCAGGTTCGCAGGATGGCTCCAATGTATGACAAACATATTTAATATTGAAAATACATGAATTAAAATAAAACTTAAAAAATTTCAAAACCAAAATGGTTCCAGTCCAGTTCTTAACCCAAAAAATATTCCCATCATTCTATGTTTATAGAGGGTAAAGTCCCAGCCTTCACCCGTGACTTTGCTTATTAACAACTAATCCACACCTGAATATCTGTTTCTGAGCACCTGATCTTCAGGAAAGCCTACAGTTATGCTTTCTTTTCTGAATCTAGAGAGGAAAACTTGAAAGAGAGATGCTCCCATTGAACAAAGACTGTCCTTCTGAGAAATTCTGAGGATATTCTTGCAAGCAGATAGAATGAGTGCCTTTATACTTTACAGCATGGACATGGAGTGGAAACATGGATGGTTCCCCTGTGATTTCATTGACCTTTCTGTCAGTAAGTGAACTCTATAGATGGAGACACTCTTCAGTGAATAAAAGCTGATCAAACTCTTTTGCAAGCCAGCTGAAAATGAAAGTAGAAGGCACCTGCAGCACCTTTCCTACCTTAGAAAAGCACAAGAGAATAGAAAAAGCAAAGGATATCAATGCACTGAAAATGTTACTTCAGTCAGTTTCATGTGAGAAAGTCAAGTTGAAATTATGATAGTGATCCAGACGAGCCCTGACCTGTTTAAAATGTGGGTTTAAAATATGAGCCTGGGATTTGAAATCTGGTAGTACCTACCTCTAACACAGACTTTCTCATCAGCTTGAACAAGCTGGTTGGTATATCAGTTTCTCACATGCCAAAATGAGAGCAGACTTCAAGAAGTCACAGGAGCTCAGGAAATCTGTTGAGAAGTGCAGAGTGCCCAGGAGACACAATAAATCAGCTTCTGAGTATTTTGTAAATACGCTGGGGTTTTAATGAAAAATATCCTGACTAAGTGCAATATGTAAGCAGTCTTACAGCCAGTCCTTGTAGCATTCATCATTTCTATGTTTAGATATAATTTATCAAATTCAAAGATATTAAAAGAGCGGAAAGAAAAATCAGGATTAGAGGAGAAACATGACAGATGTAGTAATCAAAACAGGTCACACTCATAAAATGTTGATTTTTTTTTTCCCCAGTCTCATTCAGAATCACTGTAGACTTACAATGTGTTATTTGATGAATAAAAATGAAGCCTCTATTCTGTAATTTAGCTCTATTAGGAATAGCATTAGAACTGCTGTCAACAGTTTAAATATACAAACTGGCCACATAAAAATAATTGCTCAAAAGAAATATGATATTCCATTTCCTCTAAAAGATCACAGTAAACACATCAGTTTTGCTTGTGAAAACCCCATGCAACAAAAGTCTCCAGCTCAGCTTCCATCAGGGCTAGATATACTCCTTCTTTAATACCTAGATTGTCTCAGATTAAGCCCTCAGGCTCCAGTTTTTCCCTCCTCCAAGCTGTTTTTTGGCAGGAGCTCTGCTCCTGCCTCATATCCCCGTGGAATGCCTCTCTGAGACTCTTCCCTTAGGCACCACTCTGGTACCTGACTGCAGCCAACGTTTGCTGCAAGTTTGTTAAACAGGGAAGGGAAAATCATCTCAGCATTACCAGATAGGAAATAACGGTGGGATCAGGACATGGCCTCTCTACAGTTTTCTACACTGACTGCCACTGTGGGAAGGTAGCTGCCCCATCCCAAGTCTCTGCAGGCAAAATGCTTCCAGGAAATGCTATTATAGATGTTTCACATTTAAATAAGCAGTGGAATACATAATTGACTTTCATTCATGCATAAGAGTTGTCTGTAATTTAGCTAAATGCTTCTCAGTCTGGATCACAGAGCTCTTCCTATTCTTGTGCATTCAACTGTCTTTCTCCTGCCACAGTCTCTTTCCTCCTCCATAGCCTTCTCTTGCTTGACTTCACTTGTAACCTTGCTTCTACTCTTTCTCCCTTTTGGCATCTTCTCATTGACATCCAAGGAATCATTAGTATTTTCTGCTCTCAAATAAAGTCTCTTAACTCCTGTTTCACTCTTCTGTCTTTGCTCCTAGTATTACTGTCATTTGGATTGTGTGTGATCCCTCTAGGAAATAAATCAAAAATACATTTGCAGTTCCCTTTCATTTAAAAACTCCTTGAAAAGGGCATTAACCTCCACTACCCTCCTTTCAGTACCTTTCTGGAATACTTCAAGCAGACACGCAACTGTGGTTGTGGAGAGCTACTTAATGTTAAACAAAGTCATAAACTTTCTGTTTGATGAAACTATAGTGAGTGTGTGTAAACAGTTGAATGTCAGTGCAGAAATAAGTTGTGCAACAATATCCTCTTCACTGGATATTAAGCACACGTTTATGTTTGGCAGATCTCCTTGAACTTTTACAGATTTTTTTTAAAATGCCTTCACAAGTTGTTGTATAAAAAGTGTTAAAAATGAATTCTATTTATTATTCTCCATACAGCACGTGCAGCAGCATCCTAATTAAATTCTTCAAGAATGAGAATCTCAACATGAAAAGGTGTTAGCCCATTGACACTTGAAAGTGTCAGACACAGTTTAAAACTTGAGGGGTCTCTGGTGAATTATGGTAAAGTATATGTGTGCAACAAACTTCTGAAATCTTTGTACTGTTTAACAGAGTCCTTTCCATGACCAGGTGTTATGCAGTCACCTACCTGACTACCAAAGCTGCACTGAGTCTAATTCAGATAGATTCTGCACATTCCTTCAAAAGTAGTAAGCCAAAAGAAGACAGCAAGCAATTCCATCCTCTTAAGTTATACAGCAGTGGGACAATCAATTAATGCAAGCAGCATCCTAGAACTACCACAGAGACCTTATCAAGAGGGCAGGATAGTAGCAGACACATATTCTTCAAGAAATTCTGTCACAGTCAAGGATCTCAACTTTACTTGGCTGAATGATTCTCCTTATAGATACTGCCATGGCTTTTTCCCAGAATGCCATAGCTGACAGAAGGCTCAGCTGTCACACCATGGGGAGAGATGTCAACATACCTCGCTTTAATTGCACAGGGTATGGCTCCTACTGCAGTCACCTCACAGGTTGGGACAGCTTTGTCCAGGATGCAGTGCTGCCAAGGGCTGGATGGAGCTACGATTCCACCCTCTCATTTTATAACACCAGTTAAATGAATGCATTTAACAATTGCCTTGCTGTTATTGCTTGTGCAAAAAGGACCAATTAGGCTTGAGAAAACTTTTTCTGTTGAAGACAGGACAGGCTGTGATATTGCACTTGTCAAATTATGCCTAAAAATTAAAGGAAATGACATTATGCAAAGTGCCAGATGAGACAGTAGCCCACAGTTTGTTCAAAAGATGCTGGAAAGGATCCTCTTGCTCTCCTGATAAGAATCGGAAATAATATTATCCACTTATCTCGATGACACAGAGCTCCAGAACAGACAGCTCAGCAAGCAAAGTTTGCTCTTCAAAAAACGTTTGTATATTTTGGATACTTCTGGTTTTTAATCACGTATTTGGGGAAGACTGGGGCTAGTTTTCTCCTCAACATTTGCCACTCTGATTTACTCAGTCCTAAAAATTCCTGACCTTCACCACAAGTATACAGCATCTCCTGTTACTGTCCATGGAGGAGAGTCTCTCTGTGAAGGCAACTGTCCAATGTAACACCATTCCTGCTGCTATAGGGTGCTCAGGGTTTTTTTCTGGGATGCTGGCCACTTATTTCTGACAAGCTGGTTATGCTGCAAGCCTGCTAATGTGTTGTAATGCAAGTAAAAATGAGAGGGGTTTGCATCAATTTCTACCAACTTAGAAACACTGAGCCATGTCTTGTCTTTTGCCCCCAAGGGCAAAAGTACATCATGAAGTCTACAGATAGCACTACTCAAATGGTAAATTTTCCCTTTTCTTCAGGCGAATAGCCAGGCAATGAAGACTTTCTTATCCAAAAGAACTAATGGCTGCCTCTGTCACCTTTTCCCTTCAATTATTTAGACTTCCCTCACACTTAGGCCGGTTTCCTGCTGGCAGCGCTGCAGACTGTGTCTATTAATCATTAACTGTCATTGTGCTTTTAAAAGAAGGAAAGTCAAAAAAAATTGCTCAAGAACAAAAATAGACACTTCTTTTTTTTCCTGATGAATAAATGACAGCTATGTGCTACCTGGATTTACAGTGTCTTCAAATACATTTTCCCTTTTTTCTAATAAATAATTAACATTCTAGGCAAGCAAAGAAAATTGGCTGTTCTCAGTTTCACAGCTCCCTTTTTCCTGTCATATCAAGGTTTGGTAGCCTCCGTTAAAGCTTAGGAGTCCTTCTCTGCCACCACCTCCAGATGACTATCAGGAGACCAGTACTATGTTTTCCATGTAGCACTGGAGACTTAGCCTATTAAATCAATGGCAAGCCATCTCTTTCAGCGGTAAACCTGACCTGCTTCACTATTTCCCAGGAACTCTCCCAGCCATACATTCTCTTTGGGCCTCCTCTGTTGTCCTTGCCCAAACAGCCCTCTTGCAGACCACAGCCAAGATCCTCCTCTGCAAGTTCTCCCACAGGCCCTTCTCTCTGAGGAGTCCACAAGGAGGTTCCCGGTCCGGAGCCTCTTTCCCTGAATGGTTGGGCTTCTCACAACTTGTTTTCCTAGCAGGTCTTCCCCTTCCTCAGCCATGTGCTGCCCTGGAAACTGCAGGCACAGCTGAATGCTTGGCTATACCAAGACAGACACTGCAGAACAAGAGTGTTTGCCAAGCCTTGCACTTTAAAGACACATAAAGCTCATACTAGCTCAGAAAATAGGAAAACACTCCAGCTTCCACTTCAGTATATACTCTCAATTTTGGTTCTAAGAGACTGAAAGGCAGAAAATCACATAAAACTGCTTCTATTCACTGCACACTGTTTTGTACTTAGAATAAACTATTGCCACATGCCTGACCCAGTCACTTCAATAAATAATTCATGCAATGTCTCACTCCAGTGCTTTCCTGCAGGGTCCAAGAAAATAGGATTTCAGAGAAAATACATGTCCTATGAAGAAATGGCCATTTGAGTGACCATAACAAAAATCCTCCTCGAGTTGCAGTACATCCTGCCAGAGACAGACATCAGCCCCTGTGAGTGAAGCAGACACAAGGACTCAAAAGAGCTCAATCTATATGGCCGAAACACTTTCAAGACAATTAAAAGTTGGTTGGTTTGGAAATAAGGAACCTGTTCTCCTTTGTTTCATTAGGAATAAAATATACAGACTATGCTGTACAGCTATATGCTTTGTCTGTATTTTATTCTATTAATCTTATGGATACCCTGTTACAGAATGTAAGAACTGAAAATTTTGTGAAAAACTTTCCAGTGAAAAACACTAGCCTTTCGTAACAATAAATGCTGACTTCATTCACTGCATGCATTCATATATTCATAATATTATCTTGTTACTGCATGTTATTAAATATTTGCCATAATATTTATATTGTTATTTTATAGGAAATGACCTGACAAATGTCTGGCACTCATGGTTTTAAATTCATTAGCAACACTGAAATGGATGTTGCTAATCAGTTTGGATCAGCCCTGTGTGTGTATACAGTGCATTTATGTGCTGGCGTATCACGCAGCCCTCCTCACACAGGATCTTTATCATTGCTGTAAGCAGCCAATGCACATGGGCTGGGCTGGGCTGATTTGAAACATCTGTACTTAAGTTTCATGACTAGTGATTTCATTTTTTCAGAACAGTGAAGGTGGGGAAACTAAAATTAAAGAAGTCAAAGGTGCTGACTATAAAGGAGATGACATGTTGGCCACATTTTCCATCAAAAACTGATTATCTAGCAGTAGAGAGAAGCTGAAGCGGCAGATTAAACTATTTCCTGACATCCTTCTTTCTGATCTTTCAACTGCACAGAAATTGAAATGGTGAAATTTAAATAATCAGTAATAATGCACAAGAATGCCTTTGTTTTTTATGACTACTGAAAAAAAACCACAAATCCTGAGGTCTGCTTTTCTACAAATGAGGGATATTTTCTGTCCTCTGGAAATTATCGACAGAAAAATACTCTGTGCTACATTTTAGCTAGGTCTACATTAGCAAGTAGTATGGACCACTCTATAGAGTAAAACTGTCAGTGCAGGGGTTTTGACACCAACAGTACACATATTTTAGGTTTTGATATTTTACTTCATATTATCTCTAGTCTGGCCCCTTGGGCTGAATGCTACAGTTTGTCTTTCAGTTTAGTATCACCTGACAAGAACCCAGTTCATGCACTCCAAGACTACTGTTAGGATGCCAGCCAAAACCCAGCAAGTGGGGACAAATGGGAGAGACATCTCAAAAGTGCACATCAACCCAAACTGAATACGGATGCACTTCCCTGTAGCTCAGTGGTGCCTGCCATTCCACTGCTGCCACTTCTGGGTTTCAAAATCAATCTGCACCACAGAAGAAAAGGCAATTCTGTTCTTCAGCATCCACTAGTTTGTTGGCTATAACATGGATGTTTATTTGCAGGGGAAAACATCACAGATAGGACTAAAAAATATGAATGTAGATATCCATTAAGATATTAATTAAATTATAGAATAGGTATGATAGCAAATTAATTCACACTTAAGAAAACTACAGTTAATTAAACCTAATACTGTTTACCTGTAATACACATAAAATTAAAGTTTTACAACTAAGAGAAAAAATATCTCCATTGACCATCTTAGTGCCTCCTGAAAACACAGCAAGACTCTGAAATGTAAGAGCTGTAAGGTGCCACCTATTTCTGTGTGGTTGCAAAATGGCACAAAAGCCCTTAAAAGTATGGAAGTAAACAGCTTTATGCATTTCACTGTGATAACTAATTAAGTTTGTGAGTAATAAGCTTGTGAGATTAAAGTTTGTGAGACTTTACCCTTGTCAGACATTTTCAGTGCCGCTTTCTCTGAACAGCCGTGGTGTCATTGCACCCCGAAGGCACAGCCAGCTATTTGCGCAACAGATTATTTGGCAGCGAGCTTTTATCTTCTGAACAGCTCAGCTGCCCATCTCCTCTGGAGAGCAGCAAGTAACCTCTGTGACACCCTTAATATGAAGAACGAAACTTTAATTCATTTCTAAACACAGGCCAACCCTATGTCAAGAAGCCTCTGTGGTGCTGGCTTCCTGAAATACCACCAAACTGGGACCACATCACTGGCCAAGCAGCTCTGCGAAGCGGGACAGACCCAGCAATGCAAACAGCCTCACCACCTGGTTTGGGCTTGTAACGTTTCACACACACAGTTTGTGTCTTTGAAGGAAAATGTTCAACCTGAAAAGCTCAGTCTCGGTGTTATACCCTAAAACAAAAGTAGAAAAAGGAACACTTAATACAAACACACAGTCCCAGGAAGCAGTGTACTGAAAAATTCAGGAGTCGCATAAAAGATGCTGGTCCTCAAGGGAACCGTGAAGTGGAAATCACCGAAGAGGTGCCATGGTAACTTGTAATGCCTATCTGTTCTCACTGATTCAATACCTTGGGATGAATTTAGCACAGGATGGGGATCGAAATGCTATTTTTCAGGTGAAAAGCAAAATCACGTCTTACGTACTTGCATTACAAGAGTACCAAAAGCAATTCTGTCAAGAGTAGTAGATTGAAGTTCACTGTCCTGGCCAAACTCTGACTTGGTAAATTAGATTATTTCAATTTTTTAAATTAAATGTTTCCTTTTTAAGGATCACAACCACTGAAATCTGTAAGCACATCCAGTAGTACCTGGAGGGTCTCATGCTTATGATTTCCTCATGGTCTCTAATGTTTCCAGCACACCTGTGAGGCAAGAAGATACTACAGCTTGTATCTTAGCTCCCTCACTGCTGACAAATGAAGAAATGATGTATATAAACTTACTGCTGAAGCTATTCAGTCCGCAGCTCCAGCTTTGACTCCTTGGGTCCCTAACATCCATGGGAAGAATTATTTTCTGAGGAAAGAGGCTCTTAGGAGCCATAAGGCTGAGTGACCTAATTTAACAATTAGGGAACTAAGGATTCAGCAGCAGCCAAAGAAGGATCGTGACCACCTAGAGTTATATCCTAAATTTCTCAGTAGATCTAGTCCTAATTGACTTGCTTAGTCATTGCACAGGAAACTCTTGACAGGCCTGGAAGTTAAATCCAAGTCTCCTGACACCCTGGCCATGCCTCATTCAGTAGACAATTCTCTCAGTGAGTTGAAGAGAATACATAACATATACTTGGGGCAAAGGAAAAGGAAAGGAAATCCATTCTACTTAGCTACGTATTATAACACACCATAGCACATTTTTCAACACCCAGTAACAAACTGAAGCCTGCATGCTTTGTACAACACTACAAAGCCACAAAATTACTGTAGGTATGAGAATTTGTGGGGTGAATACGCTCAATGACTGTGTGAGGCAGATCACGCCACCCACAACAGTGGGTAGCAAAAATAATCAACAGCCCTGGCCCGCCTGGCCTGTAGGGACTCATCTTCCTGACTCAGATTGAGAAATTTGCTTCACTGTGTGTGCACAACAAGGTACAATCTAGGAGGAAGCAGAGGGCTTCATCCCAGCTCCAGCTGTGCTCCATCTCCTACTGAAAGTGGCAGGTGGTCTCACATCCTCGGAGCAAGGCACTTTTGCTCAGCTTGCGTGTGGCTGATGCGGCTTCATGAACAAATTAATTCTGGGGGAAGTGATAAAATATTCTCAGCTGCTTTCATTCTTTCAGAAAAAGAGTAAGAACTGAACTTGAATTTCAGTCACTTCAGTTGAGGCTCAAGAATTTGGGGTTCAATTCTCCAAACATGCAAGAGCTGTCACTTAGCATCATCAGGCCTCACTTTTGTCAATAGAAGAGGGCCACAGAAAAAGCCAATAAAGTGAATTCATGCTCTCCTAGTGGGAGAACAGCTCTATTTCTGAACAAGAAAGAATTTATTATTTTTAGGTTTTTCGTGGGTAGCTGGACACCTTAAAGCAAAGCTTTTACTTAGAGAGTTGTTTTTATAAAAGATTTCAAGATATCCAACTGGTTTAGTTGGCATCCAGACAAACAAGAGCAAAACATGTCTCTTGGAAGACCTGCCACCAACTCTCTTACGCAGGAAAACTGAAAAAGGAGTCACTGCACCCACCAGGCAGCTCAGCCAACAGGAAATATGAAATCCCACATTCAGCACACTTACCTGCTCGCAGGATACTCAGCAAAGAGACAGCCAGAGGCTGATGCCTGGAGGAAGCAGCCGGTGAAGGCTGGGGCACTTGTTGCTCTGCGTGGTGCCTGTTGCTGCCCCCGTCCAGCCCAAAGATGCAGATTTTCCTCAGGAGAAAAACAAGGCACAAAAGGAGCCGGGACATGATCTCACCTTGACAGAGACCTTCAATACGACTGATTAGCTGGGAGCTCTGAAACATTTTTGGATCTGCTGGTTTATACATACCTGGATTGATGAAAGGGCAGGCTCTGATGCCATTATTTACAATAAGAAAAGCATAACTCGTAAAAGAGACTGAATTATTTAAATGGCTTACTAAATATTATTAACTGCCACGAATAGATCTAAACTATTCTTGCTTCTGTATTAAAAAAAAAAAAAAAAAAAAAAATAATTTTACAGAAGCAATGACCCAAATGACAGATTTTATTTGGGGATAAAGATTATTTCAAATTAAAATTCATCCTTGGATGATGATAGTTGTCTTCATGATTCTTCAACGAATGTTTTTACATTCAGGCTGCCTAAGGGCCTTCATAACACTTCAGAGCACAGCACTGCGCAACTGTGGCACAGCGATGGTTGCAAAACATATCTACAATAGCATTTGGTAATAAGGTACTCCATGCCCCATCAACTTACAGAAATCAGTATTAGCAACAGCAGATGAGAGACAGGAATCTACTGCCATCATTTCTGTGGCAGAACAACCAGATTCATGCAGAGAAACTCCCTTTTGCTCTCAGTGCTTGCCTCTAAGATTAAGTATTTTGTTCTGGAGTTGGAGTAGCTGGAGAGCTTGTGTTTCTTCCAGCATATCTGCAGTATCAATTCAAGAGCCAGATGAAAAATGATGGCATATACTAAATTAGACTAAAAAAATTGACAGCTGCTTTATCAGAACCCCTGCAGGTAAAACAAAGCTTAGCAAGTTCGGGATTTTTTTTCTTTACTAGCACTAAGAAGAAAAATTGATGTTGCTATTAATATTATAATCGCACTCCCCTCTGTCTTCACATCTAAAATAAACTTGCCACGTCAATAAATCCCATAAAATCACATTAACAATGGAGTGTAAATGGCTTCACTTTATATTAGCACAAACACATTAGAGAGTAGCAATTTTATTTTCCATGTAATGTGCACAAATTCATAAATATACATACATATGTCAGCAACCTTGCAGAAGAATGTTTTGGCTCATCTATTTAAAATTCACTTGCCACATGCAGCAGGTTTAGTTCTCTTAGAAGGAGAAAACATTGATAAAGCTCTGCACAGCAGATAGTCCTCTCTCGACTCTGGTTCAGACATGTACATATTCACTAAGCTCAGCCTCTCCCTAATGGCTCTTTCAAACAGGATTCCAAGCTTACTTGCCATAACAACCTATGCAAAAGCAGTGGCAGAGAAACTTGGACAGATTCACAGAGAAACAACTCAGCCTTCTGTCCCTCCTCCTCCTTTACTTCTGGTTTGTATTTGGATTGCATTTCTTTGCTGCCATAAGCAACTTCTAGCCTCAGAAGTCTTTAGGTCCACCTCAAATGTTCACCATATGGAACTTTACGATACTTGTCACCACTACTATCACACATTTTTAAAGACTAAAGCTCTTTTTTACTGTCGTAGGAGCGGAGTCTGACAGCATGGGCAGGGGCCATCCCACCGAACCCAGGGATGGTGAGGAGCAGGAAAGAGAGGACTGAAGTCAGATGGGGAACTGGGGAGAAGGGAAGTTCAAAACAGCTACTTAAAGTCATGATCCCTCGAAAGCACAGGGACAGAAGAGGTGAGAGTGGCTGGCAAAAGAGACAAGGAAAAGTGGGGGACAGTGGCAGGAAGAAAGGCACAACAACGAGATTGCACAAAAACAGTGTAATTGGAGACCAGTAGCTAAAAGAGGGGAAAAGCGGTGGGCAATGGAAAGACACATTGGACAACAATCTGGAAAAAGGATAAAAGGACTGGGTAATGCAAGCTGAAGGGGATAAAGAAGTGGAGAGTGAAGTACGATAAAGTCCCTAGGGAAGCTTATTCAATAAGTTAAAAAAGGTTGCCTATGGATAACCTTTACAAATGATGCAGGGCTGTAAGACAAAGCAGATCACTGATTTATTTTTAGCTGAGGTTAGGAAGTGCAGGAATAAGGCAAGGAATTACAGGAAAAGATCATTTCATGGCTAAGAAAGGGAATGTTGCTCCAGAGAGGGTGGGAATTACATTCTACCCCAGTGTCTAGCACAGATTCCCCAGGATGATAATTAAGTCATTAACATTTTTCAGGAGTGCTCATTAATTGTAGGTTCTTCATTTTCTGGGTATCTGACTTGGAAGTCTGAAGGTTAAAACACAAAAACGCTGAACATTCCCAGCTAAAATTGAAGCTGATAAAAATTGTGTCTTGTACTTAGTATCTAATACCAGTTACTTTGAAAAACACCCAGTCCTTGGTATCTCAGAGAGGGCATCCAAAATTAACAGATACTTTAGGTGTTATTTTTCCTTTGCTTCAGTGGAACAAGTATACGTCAATAATGAAACCTTTTCTGGCTTGGGTATTATTCAGATTTTGGAAGTACTGATATACTTACTGTCTTCGGAAATGATATGGAATAGCTCAGGAGAAAAAGGCTGCTGCTGTCTTCTCACAGGGCGTGAGCAGCGAGCCGCAAGGATACCACCAAATGTGCAATGAACACAGCTGCACACTGGTCACATCAACACTCCTCCCTTCTGCACTCAGTTATGTCAAGGGATGGTAAAATAGACTACTTGGACAGTTAATTAAAGACTGTTACAATGTATCTGTGCAACATGGTGAAATGTAAAGCTCTATGGGCAAATTTGAATGACTAACTTTGAGACCTTATGGTTGAGTACTCCCTGTGTGAATTTATGTCTTTTTGTGTCTTCTGAGTGTGTGTGTATATGCACGTATTCTTGGGGAGTGTACATCTACGTATGTGTGCAAGAGAACACTAATTCTGTATGAGGAAACAGGTTTATTTCAAGTTTCCAGTAGAAACTAAGAGAAAAAAAAATAATTTCTGTGCCTTAATCATGTTATTTTAGCTGCAAAGAACCTTTCAATCAAGTGTGACATAAGAGATAAAAATAAACGTGTGGTGTAGCCACTCTCAACATTTTAAGAGAAAAGGCTATGTTTGTCTTCCTAGATTTCAAAGAAAACAGAAAATTTTCTAAAGAGGAGAAATAAGAAGAGTAAAAAAGAAGAAAAAAGCTATTCAAACCTCTCCCATTTTCAGACCATTCTCATTCCAGGGGTTAAGGCAGATTCCTGGTGGCGCACTGTTTTTAGGAGAAAGTCGAGTTCCTTGTGCCAATGCCAGCTGGCAAATAAGACTGGAACTTGGAGGTAAGAATGAAGTACCACTGTGCTTAGAAAGGCACAAAACCAACCAGCTTGCAGGTATTATCTTCCTTGTTTTCCTTGAAATATAAATTAATCTGTATACTGTGCAGGTGTATAATTACATTGCTTGGCAGCTCCTAAAAAACAGGATTATTCTTTTGGCTCTGTATGTGGAAACCTTGTTCCAGGCTAGTCCCCTCCTTAGCACTTGTGAAAGTGATATGGTTTGAAGGTTTAAATATCATACTGGTAAGAACACAGATAGATCCTCTAACGGTGTAATCATGGCATCCAAGGAAACAGAAAGGAAACCTTGCTGCCAAAAAAGAAGAAGAGTGGTATTTGTCTCTTATCTGTGGGACACCCCACCTCCTCCACGCAACCTGAAATGCAGACTCATCTGAGGCCAGCAGAGTATTTTGCATTGTGGTGATCACAAAGCCTATTTCTGATTCCTGAGACAAATGTCTATAGCTGAAGTTCCCAAGAATTTCCATTCGCAACCTCCACTTCTGGTGCAAATCCCCTCTCCACAACCACATTCCTCTTGGTTTCCACTCCAAACCTTTCTTACTTTGGGAGCTGCAAGTCTCTGAACTGCTCCTAATTCATTTTTAACCCTTACTTTCATGCAGGAAACCTAAATCCATCATCTATTACAATACTTTATTTTTTTTTAAAAAAAAAAGGCTGCTTCTACTCCAGCTAACATCTGTTTTAAGAAAGATTGAAAGAAAATGTCAAGGTTTTGAAGACTGCACAGTCATTCAGTTGAGTCAATGGCAAAACTGCCACCACCCTCAACAAATTTGTGCTCAGTTTCTACTTAAGCTCAGGATAGATGCTTTTGTACCTAGATAAGTATGTATATACAGACTTTCAAGAAGAAATCAAAAGCTGGATGCCACATCCTTGTAGTACATATTCCAGACACTTCTCTGAGTAGTCACCACTGACATGAAGTTTTGTATACTTAAAACTTCAGGTAAAAGAAAAGTTATGCTAACACTCACAAAATTCAAATTTATTCACCAGAAAATAGGCCTAGAAGAAACAACCCTGGAGCTACATCACTTGTAAAATCCATATTCTTTTGAGCAGAAATTCTTTTATAACACATATTCCACACTGTATATTCAATAGCAAAATATAAAAGGGGAAAAAGAAAACTTTTTTTTTGTCATGAATTGTACAGACAACATGGAAAAGTTCCCAGGATTTCATTATGGGCTCACCCACAGGAAAAACGTATTCCTGGACTTAAAAAAAACCCAATCAAGCTTGTCCCTGTTTTATGAGATCAAAACCTATCTAGTTTAGCATCTCCTTTAGGATGTAGCAAATTGGGTGTTTCAGAGAAAGTGCAAGTACATTTCAATGGGTCAATGTGCACCCTACACATCTTCTCTTGATGTGACACAGTGATCAAATAGAGTTGCAAAGTCTAATGAAATTTAACATGCTTTACAAATTCTAATTACTTATGATGATTCTAGATTGTCTTTTTTGTAATCCATATACATTTCCTATCTTGCTATTAAGGATCTGGATCTCTGGTGAAGGCGGACCTAGCAGTGCTTTCAGTGTGCACCTTCAGATAATACAATAAACCTAACCGTGAACCTAATGTGAACCAACACGGTGTCATCTCTCGGACCTTGCAGACAGCTCACAAAACTCTGCTGTTCCAGCCAGTCCCTCTGAAGAGCCGTGTGGCAACTCGTAACCATGTTGTTGGTGAGACTGAAGGCTGGCATCAAGTCTATCTATTGGCAAACCCTGAAACAGCAACATATTCACAGCATGGAAGAAATTCATCCCAACAGCCTAGTGCAAAATCAGAAAGAGAAAGAGAGAAGAAAAAAAAAAAAAAAAAAAAAAAAAAAGGAAAGAAATAAACATTTTTAGCACTCAAAACTGGGCGGAAAATGGAAATCTACATCAAGTAGAGTTAACTGAGCCCTGAAATGGCTATTAAAAGTGCTTATA
Source organism: Streptopelia decaocto (assembly GCF_964273445.1). NCBI lineage: Eukaryota > Metazoa > Chordata > Aves > Columbiformes > Columbidae > Streptopelia > Streptopelia decaocto. The sequence goes on along the minus strand of NC_138658.1, from coordinate 54,736,120 downwards.
GGAACCCAGTACTCATATAAGATTTGCTAAGACGTCTTATTTCTTGCAATCAGTTTCTTGACATAAATATAAACTTGGTAAATCTGGGCAGGCTGTCATTCCTAATTTGCAAGGATAATAATAACAGGGTTTTTTTTTAGTGAAGCATGAATTCTGCGAGCTCTCTAGTCTCAGCACATCTGCCCCTTCTCTTCTGCCAATCCAACCACCTCGGCAGAAGTAATGCAGCACTGTCAAGGAAAAGGAGCAGAGAAAGGGCACAGAAGGTTTCTCCCCTCAGTGTCAGCTGCAGCAAGCTGAAGCAGAGAGAAGAAGAAATAGATGGCATGTTCAAACAACAGGACCGTGGCCACGGTTCCTGTGATAAGGAGCTTGCTCAGTCTCAGCACCTCAACAGTTTGGGGAGAATGGCTCCTGGGGGACGTCACCAAGTCCTCATTAAACAGGCAGAAATGAGTACAGAGTCACAGGGCCTCTTCCTTGCTTAAAATGTGATTTTATTGCCTCCTTTCGTCTGTTGCTCTAGGCAACTGCCTGCTTCACCTGCTCCTAAAACTGGGACAGCTTGCTAGGGAGCTGCAAGAAAACACCCAGCTTTATGTTAGTATTGAAGTTACAGAAGATGTAACTCCACTAGGAGTCTTAGCTTCTACATGAAAGGGGAGATGCTGGTCAATTTGCTGACCCTTAAACTTTGATTTTTGACCTGATGTTAAACTTTGCCTTCCCAACTCCTGCAAATAGCTACCATTCTGGAAAGAAGACAATAGGAAGGCCGAATGTGAAGCCCATGCCAGAAACAGGCTCTAAACAGCTGAGAACTGATGGGTATTTTAAGTACCTAGGTCATACTTCAGCGGCTGTATTTTAGTGCAGGGCAAAACACTTTACCTGAAAGATATATAAAAAAAAAAACAACCCTCAGCTATTATGATCCTGTTACATACTTGGTGTAGGAAAGTACTAACTACAGGTCTGCCTTTACTTCAACAAAATTACTGAGCATGTCTCCACTGGTTGCAATGAAACTGAAATTAGACCACTGTCAAGCACTTCTGCACGCTCCACACTATATATTAAAGTATTAGAGTGTGTCTGAATAAGAACAGAAATTTAGCTTGCAGACAAAATAAATTTGTTTTTCCTAGTTAAGTTTGTATCACAACACTGCCTAGAGCATATCACTCAGGTCCCTTCACCTTCAAAGGTCCCTTCCAACTCAAACTATTATAGGATTCTGTGATTCTATTCTAGCTGACCTATAATGACCTATAATGCTCAAAACTGAACTCCAAAGGACATGTCTCAGAAAGTCTTGTGTAAACTGCAAACTCTTGTTCATGCTGGGTTTAAGCCAAACAATGTGGTACATTTTCTACTGATCTCCATGGGTTTGGATCAGGACTACTGAGCTAGACTTCATACCTCCAGTGTCTTACCATTCCCTGTGGGACTGCTCAAGAAGGAAAACAGTACTTACTCTGTCTGAATTTCAGCACAATCAGGCCATCAAGAATAACTTGGGCTTACTCATATATTTTACCAAGGGACATATTCTGTAGCTTCGTTTAAATATATCTGAACTTGGAGCAAACGAGGTCAGAATAACAACCAAAAAACCCACCATCCAGATAAAAGGGAAAAAATGTATACTGAGTATACATCTGAGTAAAGATATGAGTAGGAGTAAAGATTCCCTGCCACTTTACTGATTTGTGGTTTTACAGTACCAAGCTACTAGCCATGTTTATATGAGGTCACTTACAGGATTACAGTTCTGGTTTTATTCCTGTTCAGCTCGATACTTCTTGCATTAACTTTAACGATAGAAACTAAAGATGTTCTCCAAGTGCAGTGAAGTCTGTGTGAAAGTTTGGGGATCAAGTTTTCAGGCAATGCTCTGCAATCCTTTCTACAGCATGAGAATCTCTGCTCAGGTGACTTCCACATAACTAGTGTGGGACTCAGGTACAGACCGCTGATTCTAAAATATCACTTCTAAAGTAGTACATTTTGCTAAATGAAAAATTTACTAAATCTGTTATTCAGCAGGATAATTTTTATGTGTGTTTTGCAATGAAAACAGCAGTATCTTCTTTATTATTTGTATTTGCATTTACATAACGTTCTTTCATATTCTTTTTGTTGAATTAACAAAATAATTACTTTTAATTTAAGGAAATCTAATAACTACTCTCCAAACTGAGTTAACCCAGAGTGCTTCCATACTGATAAAGTCTCAGGTAAAGCAATAAATTAGTTTATCTGTAATCATGTCTCCATCCTCTCCATTTCAGCTTCATGGTACTTCATTCTCAGTATTTTTATATTAACAGGTGCTGAATCTGAGGATGTTGAGACCCAAATGCAGGCAGCTTGAAGCTGGACAGCTGAAGAAATTACCATTCTGAAGCATCTGTCCACTTCAGCTTTTGCAGAGGTGGCAGCTACCGTGACAGGAAGCTGAGTCATGCATAAAGGCAATCCAGTTTTGAGATCAAAATAGTAATATAGATCAGCACAGGGTCTGAACTGCCTAGTGGCAGCCTGCAAGCTGCACAGACTGCCTGCTTCAGATGCAAAGCAACTATCCCTGCCGCCAGAGCAGTAACACCCAGGCAACAGACAGGGTGAGCAGTTGGAAATGATAGGCCTGGTCCCATTTCATTCAGCCTAGGTTCATGAGACAATATATTCAGGTAAAAGCTGAAGCTGTTGTCAACGCTGTCAAAGACAAAATTCCAAAAGAATTAAAATGACGCAAACTCAAGTTTTTGACTTATTAAAGATGACTGCCAAAAAGAGTCTTGAAAAACCACTGCATTATGGCTGGCATGGTAAAGGGGTAGATCAATGAGCCTCATCTTCAAAAGAAGCTGTCTGAGAAATTTGTTAATGATAATACTAAGGCAGCAAAAATATGAAGTTAGAGTCTCTGTGTCCTTATTAGGAGCTGCTTCCACAAGCAAATTCATATTTAAGAACAGCCTAATACTTCACGATAGAGAAACAAAGGAGATAGCCCAGCTGAGAGTTAGTCTCAGCAAAGTACATAAGACATAATTCAGCCTACACTATAAATCATTTCCTTTGTGCATTCATTAACTGTCTGAAGCCTCAAGGAGCTGCTTTTCAGCTCTGTATTAGAGAAATTACCTGTTCATCACATAAGCCAGAAAAAGGCACATCTAAGCACACTGGCCATACAAAGAGTAAGAGAAGTGCAGATAAGACCAACAGTTTCTAAGCGGTGACATACATGAAGCCTCATTTCCTAGAGAATTGCATTTTAGATTTTTTAACCAAATTACATTATACCAAAGCTTCAGGCTTGTCTTAAGTAGAGCATCAGAGAATCCCCAGAGAAGAGAAGTATTCATGTCTATCATGAAAGGCTTCAAGTGAGATTTGCTCCTTACTGGACACTACAGAATCCTGAAGGAATATATATTTTGATTGAAAGGGGGATTTTCCCATGACAGTGGCCTGACCTCTCTGTCCAGTGTTGACATTTCAATATTAATAGTTGAAATGTACATTGCATATATTGCATCTTTGCAGATAGGTACACTGTCCCCTCCCATGCCCTGCTATCTTCACAGCACTTACAGGAGAATTAATATATTAAAATTCGCCCCCGTTTCATTTGGTTGAAATCAGTCCAAAAATTTATGGGGTGCAGAACTAATAATGCAACTAATAAAGCAACAGTAAGCAAATGGCAACAAAATTACTCACATGCAAACGCACATGAGATGCAAATTTGCATATTTCTTTAAGAAATCAGTTTTTTTAAAAAATTCTGCTCAGCAACACTTAAGGAACCCATCTGGCTGTCACCTTCGTTGCAGAAACAGAGCTGAAGAGTTCGCTTTTGCCTACTTTAGCAGCGTTACCTCCCTGAAAGCCAGCTCAGCCTTCCCTGTTGCTGACACTGCCTGCCACAGCAGGCAACTTGTCTGGCAAGGACCGCAGCAGGGCAGGGGGGAAAGTGAGTACCCAAAGGATGAGGGCAGGATGACCTCAGCTCTTAAATACTGTGTATAAATACACAATAAGGTTGCTTTATATACATTATACATAGTGTAGTATATATTTAATGTGTGAATACACAAACCAGTTTTGTGCCAGATATAGGGCATTAAACAGCCTATATAGATACTACCCACATTAAAGACTTACATCTCCAGCCTTTCAAGCACGCAGAAACACCTGCAAACCCCTCTGTCCAAGCCTGCATCTTCCTCCCACGAAGGCACACCCACGGCCGCCAGGCCCATCAGGCTAATTGAGGCCCCGCGCCCACCCCTTCCTTGTCCCCCCAGCCCCTCCCCTCCGCCTTGCTGCCAGGTCCCTGCCCGCCCGCCCCTCCCTCGGAGGTTTCTAAACTCTGCGGCTCGCCGAGGCCCCGCCGCCCGCTGGGGCTGGGGCCGCCGCACCGCACCGCGTCTCGCCGCCACTCTCCAGCGGGGCCCGGCCCGCCGCCCCCGCCCGCCGCGGAGCCGCGACCCGACCCCGCCGCCCTCCTGAATATTTCATCGGCGCTGCCCGACGGGATGCCCCGCCACTGACTGCTGCAAAGGGACCGCATCCCGCCGGCTGCTCGTCTCGCTGCTTCCTTTCTCTTTCATTCTTCAAACCGGGGCTTTTCATTTATTCCGATAAATAAATAACTGATTACAAAAAAAAAAAAAAAAAAAAAAAAGGCAGCAAGAACATCCCTCTTTTGTATCGGAGCAAGTGGGACTCCTGTGCAGGCGATTAAAGAACAAAACACAAGAAGGGCTCTGAACTCTTCAGCATCCAAAGGATGAGCCGGCAGCAGTTTTCCTATAAAAATCCGATCCTGGGGCTGTGACACACTCGGAGGAGGGAAGGTGCCGTCAGCCTTGCCGGAGACGTCCCTGCTTTGGACATCGCAAACCCTCGTGGGCAGAGAGGGAACCCGAGAGACTCTCCGGCCCGACTGCACAGCAGCTCTCCGCGGGGCCGGGCGGCGCTGGGGCTCAGGCTGCCGCCGTGGGGCCGCCGTCCCGCCTGCGCCGCGCCCGGCACCGCTCCACCGCAAACTTTCTTCCTGCGCCCTCCCCGCCGCTGGGGAGCGGCGCGGGGGGCGGCCGACGTCTCGCCTTCTCGCTGCCCCCGCGCTCCGGTGCCGGGCGGCGGCCCCAGCCGCGCGGACGCCGAGGAGGCAGGCGGCGGCCCCGGGCAGCCGGAGGGTCCGTATGGCCGCTGCCGCCGAGCCGGTGGCGAGCGCCGCTGCCGCCGCAGTGCTCCAGCGGCTGCCCTGAGCGGGGGCCCAGCGGCCGCCTGCGAGGATCGCCCTGCAGCGCGGCGGGATGTGGCCGGCCGGGGCGGGCGGCAGGCTGCCCTGCCCGCGGGACGCGGCGCTGCGGCGGGCGGCTTTCTCCGGCAACCTTGCGGCGCTGCCGTCCCACCTGGTGCCGAGCGGCAGGAGCGTCCGCGTCTTCATCAGCGCCAACCCCGAAGGTAACCCGCGCTTCGCCGGGCCCCGCCGCTCCCCGCCGCCCGCCCGCAGCTCCCCCTGCCGCCCGCAGCGCCCGCGCCGCTCCCCGGCCCTTCCCGCTGCTCCCGGGCGGCGCCGGTCGCTCTTGCTCAGGGAGTCCACGGTGTGGCCGAGACCGGCTCCTCGTCCCTACCCCGCATCCGGCCCCGAGGGCCGCCAGGGCGGCGCGCTCCGGGAGCGGGGCCGCTCCGCCCCTCCGGGCACCGTGTGGGGCGGCGGGGCGCGGGACGGGGCGGCCGTGAGTGCGGTGGGGCGAGATGGCGGGGGGAGGCGTGTGGCAGCGCATTGGGCGGCTCGACCTGCCGGCTGTCGGTGTGGGAGATCGGAGGGGGGTTTGAAGTCGCCGCTATACCCCTCTTCCGAAGTTTTATGCCTATAAACGACAGATCTGGAAGGTACCGGGGGGCGAGGGTGTCTCTTCTTTGCGGCGTCGGAGCAACGGGGCACGGCGGTTCGGACGTGGAAATGGGCTGCCTTCTACCTAAAGGGAAGCTTTTCTGGGGGGACGTCTTGTGTAGCTCCCCTGGGGCGGCTGGTTAATAGAGTTTCCGACTGATGTCATAGGACACAGAAAGCAGGTCTCCACCGGCTGAGGCTACAGCAAATGGGATCCTTTGATCCCGGTCACACTCCGCTTCGAAGGAAGCATGGAGTGAAACCTGCAGTTTTAGCTCAATGAAGTCGGGATCGCATACTCGGTATCTGAACTAATTAGGCATCCTGCTACTTACATCCTATTTTTAAAATTACCCTTTGATACGAGGAATTTGCATACATTCACAAGGTGTCATTCTGACTTGTAAGATTTAAGCTGCTGAAGCATATTCCTGCTTGAAGTACAGAAATAATAAACTAAGCGTTCACACCCATGACATTTCTTCTCTGTAAAAATGAGCTCACTGTATTCACAATTCTCTTTCACACCACCACCCACCACCTTCCCCCCCAACATTTCTAATTCAACAATACTGCCACCTTTTATGCAAACATCAGAGGTCTGAAAATCATGCCTGAAATGACAAAACAGTTGGAATTTTGAAGTGAAAATTGTCTTGGCACCAATACTTATGTGAGTATGACAAATAGCACTCACAAGCAAAAAAAGTGGGCATAACGCTGCCTTGAAGAATTTCCACATCTCCAGGTCTTCCCAGTTGCTCTTGACACAAGGAAACTCCCAGCTCTCACATCCATGTCCCTGTTTGTTTGAAAATATGCCATTCTTTAAGGAGGGCATGAAAATGCTTGCAGTTTATTGTTGCAATCTAAGCAAAGACATATAAATATCGACAATCGGGAAAAAATGTTTATTTGGCTCTGAAAGAAAATTGGTGTGGATTTTTAGAAGATATGTTATTCATTCAAAATGGGTTTCTGCCAGCATCGCCTTAACTGTGGAGCTACTGATGCCTCCGTATTTGATGTGAATGGCATTTATCATCAGGATAGCTTGGCATTTTAGCTAGATGTTTGCTAAAAACCCCAACAACAATAACCAAAAGTTCATACCAAAAGTTGGGGTTTGAAGCCATGTGTATCAGTTTGGAGGATTTTACCTTTGCATTGTTATCTCAGAATTTCACCTTTCAAAAAACACTAGGAGGAAGAAAATAATTCAGTTAATTTATCGTTATTTATATTAGCTTCTTTGTAGGATCATATAATCACAGTGATTAATTCTTCTCATGTACCAAATTTTATCTGCAACATCAGTCCTGCCTTCAAATATGATGGTATGGGGCAGAAATTTTGGAGTGGTTACAGATTTTTATTACCAACGTAAGCCACTTATATGAACATTTAGGGACCCTAGATGATAAGAAACAACCATGACTATTTATCAATTGTATCACTGACACAGAAGTATTACTAGCTGCATATGACCTTAACTAATATATAGATAAATAAGAAAAAGGAGCCTCCAATGGGATTTAGATGTATAGTAAAGTACTTGGAAATAAAAATGCTGTTTGCAAAGACCTAGAAGAGTTCACAATGCAAGAGTTCTGGAAAAACAAAGGTTGAAATTTTCCAACTTGGTAAACTATTTAGCATATTTAAGCCCTAAACCACAATGTATATTTTCATGTCTAAGGCCTTTCTTGTTAATTTTCAGCATAGCAATATACTTTATACCCCTTCTTCTTGGTGCTGGGCATTCCTGAAAGAGGCTCAGAGCCTCCAGATTCCCAGTGGCAGAAGCGAACACCCTCTGGCTGGGCTGTGTGCATATCAGAGCTGTGATGCCAGAGGCACTTAGGGATTAATCCTGCTAGAAGTCACAAGAGAACTTTATCTGCAACTTAAAGTGTGCAACCTTAAAAGTAATTTTCTTAAATTATATCAAGTTAGCAAGTGTATACTGGAGCACTCTGGTGAATCAGTGTTTGGCCTGTTCTTTAGGAACATACTTTAGTATAGCTGAAACATATTATGGTTTTATTATGCCACTAGGAAAATGATTATTTGTAAAATTTCTTAAACAGAAATCCCTAAAAACTACAGTAAGTGGCGACAGTGAGCATGGGCAAACGGAACAAAAGTGCTTTGTTTTACAGTCTCTTGTTTTCTATGAATTTTGGTTAAAAGATTTTGCTTTAAATAATTTAGTGGTTTTCTTCAGATATTTTATTGCTTCAAAGTGATAAGGAAAGTAAGTTATAATCGCCTGATTGTAATAAGTGCTTTTACTGTTACATGTAGTAACCTGTGGACTGTAACAGCGATAAGTTAATGACAGTTTCTCTGCTACTCAGTAATGCCTGTATAGATGCTTTCCATTAACACACAGTTTGTATTAAATACAACAGGTATAAACTTCCATATGCTCCTGTTACATGCGGCTGTGACATCAGCCCTAGATAGGCTCAGAACATTCCAATTATTTGTATCACTACTTCAAGCAGAAAATTATTTGAGTTGCAAAGTTCACCATTTCAAGAAATTAGGTGGTGATACAAGGCAGTATTACAAGCCCTGGTTGAAACTGATGCCTTAACCTGAGTTAGGAATTTGTCTTGAAAATGAAATCCTGCTAAGTGGAATATACAGTCAAAACTCAGATAATTTTAAATTCTCTTGGCTTTTCTGAAAGTTGGGAAGATAGCCCTTTGCTAGTTTGACTTAAGGTCTTGTTATTGCTTCAATTAGTTAAGACATCAATAAGTTTTTACTCTGAGGTTGTGAAGGTGCCTTTCGTGTCTGTCATTTAGCAGAGACAAATGCATTCAAGAGAGATATGTGTAAAGCCAAGTCCTGCACACAGGTGGTTCCATTGAAGACACAATGCTGATACCTTTATATAGCATCTGAGTGTGTCCTGACATAGGTGGTGATAGCCAGTCTTATCTCAAGGTGTAAAGAGGTTTGCATTTAACACTTTATGTGGCAAGGATGCTCCCTTTTGCAGACATTGTATCAGCTGCGTACAGCTCGCCCTCCTCTGTGCAGCAGCTCTGCAAACCTGCTGAGTTCCAACACAGGGTTGCTTTTTACTGAATCTTGACAGTTAATACTTTTTAGCCATTTTTAACCATTCAAAACACTTTTGTTGTGCAAACAAAAATAATGGTGATGAGATCATGAACAAGCTTTGTTTTAACAGCTGTTTTTAATACAGAAATGCTATGTTACTCATGGTTTCTGTGCCTCAAGTAAAAAGAAAAAAGCATATAAAAACCTAATTAATACTAATTTTGGCATGATTAAAAATCTTAAGTATGGAATCCTGTGTATACATGTAGGAATGTAAAATGAAGATCTTATAGAAGATGCTACTGATACTGCCACCACGTTAATGCCTCCATTGTACAAGCACAGTATAAAATTAATATGTACAGTTAGTGGATTCACAGTGGATCCACCAGCTTCCCCACAGATGCCCAAGTGAGATTTCCTTGCCTTACTCTAGTGAACGAGTTTGAGTTTGCTTGGGTTACTGTACAATTGTTCAGCTTAGTTTAGTTTCCACTGACATGCTTCATCCAGAACATTGCATTAATTTGAAAAATATTCTAATAAAGTACAAATGTTTGGTGCCCAATTTACATGTTTTCTCATGATACCTAAAGCAAAATTCTCACCTACAGTTAGCTTTGTTGACCAGATAAGGATTATTCCTATCAATAATGACTGCAGAAATTGATCTTACTAATGTTTTTGTTTGGACCTATTGTTGTAGGCTGCTTTGCAGGAATTACATGTCTTTTTATGCATGTTGATGTACTTCTGAAAGAGAAAAAAATGTTATATGCATCTGTAGTTTAGTGCTACTGAACGTGAGGGTGAATAACTCATAACAGATGAAGAATTCTGATTGCTTTGATTTCCAAGTTATTGCCATATGTGATAAGAGAAAGGTATAACTTTTCATTCTTAGCATGTTCCAGGTGTATTATATTATTTTTACCTGAAATGTTGTTTCTCTTAGAAAAAATACAATTGAAGAAATTTTTGTGTGGAAAAATACTCAAAAGCCAGAATAATGCTTAGTTAATGATGGTCCGTTTTGGCCAGCCCCAAAATGCCATATGGTGTCCCTACTTGGATACATTGCATGAAGATCTTTTTTATAAAGGCAATTTTATATAATCTGTGTGGAATTTATTCCTTAGCTACAGGAAAACACAGATGTTCAAGTGCATGAAATTGCAAGGGAGGTGTTGCGGAGATGTGGAGACAAATAACTCCAGGACTTTTTTTATGCTAAGTGTTAGTTCTGGTTACCTAACTTTGTACCTATTTATGGTTTTATGTGACGCACATCACTGTACTGTGTAAGAGCTACAAACTAAGCTACAACTGGAGAAAAAAAAAAAATAAGAAGTTGAATATGTCTGAGTTTGGGAGAGCAACATGGTTCAAGTACCTGGGTCTGGTATGGGCCTTGGTTTGAAATAAATATTTCTTATTTCAGGAGACCCAGAGGTGAGAGATACATAGAGTTCATTACATTGAAGAGAAACCTGCATTTTTAGTAGTTCTGCCTCTATGTGAAGTTTCTTCTCTTTCCTCTTGTGCCACAGAACAGCTCTGTTGTTGGTGTGGTTGAGCAGAAAGCAGGATCTGACTGTTCTTGAGACTGTATGATGAAATCTCCTGTAGGCTTTAACTTACTTTGCAAGGCAGGGCCAGTAGGTCTCAAGCAGAACCACTATGAGGTAATTTTTACTGAGCAGATCCTCAAGCCTTTGTTCCCGTTAAAGGAAATGCTAGTCCAGGGCTAAGGTGGACACTGAATTGGATCAAAGTTCATTCTGCTGCACAGATAAACTTAAGAAACTGTTGATAAACTGCATGAAAATAACTGCTCTTCATGTTGCCTTTTATTTTTGTGGGGTCTTTACTTACACAGTTTGGGGACTGGGCTAAGGATTTGCTCCATATGTACCAAATATGCAAGTGGAAATATTGAGAACTTTTGTTTACTTTTGAACAAATTTTTTAATTCACATATTCAAAAGGTAGGATGTGCATTTAGGGAGCAAGACTAAGATCAAGATGTGTGGGTTGGTTGGTTTGTTTGTTTTTTAGTAAAACAGCAAGCTATTTGGTTTGTTGGCTTTTTTCTTTCTTGATATTTAGAAATAAGCAAAATTACCTGAAACCCAGTTACTTTCCTGCTAATCTGCTCCCAAAGTTTGGATCCATTATTTACTCTATCTACTTAAAAAACAGCACTTAAAATTTTTAACCACATTACTACTGTTGTTCTTTAATTAGAAAAATATGTATTTTTCTATAATTTTTGTATGTGTATCTATAGCGTTTATACACACACATGCACACAAATCATATAAAACAGTACAAACTGTATAAACAGAGGTATAAAATGGTATAAATGGATGTATAAAACTCAAGCCCCACTATCACAGACAATTTTTGAGCTTGCTGTTAGGACCCCTTGTGAGAACTGGGTATTTATGTTCAAAGGGCATCACTCAAGGTTGTAATTCTAGCATTACTGAAGAACAGCATAGGTTCTGTTAAAGACTATTGTAAAAGTAGCAGCTTTACAGAGGAGTTTAAATTTTATCCACAAGTAAACTTGTAAATATTTAGGGTTGTATGCACCTGCATCTTAGTTTTTACGACCGTTTTTCTTAGCATAGAAGAAATAAAGGAGAGCAGATCCTACAATTTCTTTTCTTCTTTAACTTTGCAAATATAGTGTTATTTCTTCAGACGTATTTGCATGCTAGACTGGTTCCATATATTGTAGTTTATGTCTATATACATACATATGTATGCATGCATATTTTTATTAAACTAGAAATACAGGGTAGTCAAGATGCCCGCAGGAAACTGGAGCATGCCTCGTTCTTGTGCAAAGTGGTCATCCTTGCAACGACAGACAAAGAGGAGCTGGTGACCCCTCTACATTTCACCCAGTGTCTAGGCACAGTGAGGGACAATGAAACACTTGAGCAAATTCCATGTGATACAAATTTCTCAAGTAGTATGCTAGAGGATGGACAGCAACAGTATTGAATTGAGTCCTTATTGTGCGTCGTGCCCTGAACAGTGCATGAGACCCAGCCCAAAGTGAGAGGCTCAGGGGCCTCCCCCATCAGTCAGATCAAGGGCATGGGGCTGAGCTCTCAGCTGAGCAACAGGCTGCTCTGCAGCAAACTAAAGAGGGTTTCAGAGGCTCTGATTCAAGGATTCTGTGTATTCTGTGATGGCATTTCTGTAATTGCCTAAAAACAGTGTCATACAGAGGGTATGTAACTTGGCATCCTACCTCTAAGCTTATGCAGCAAAATAACTCCTTTTAGGCAAGTTACTTACGTACATGACTATGCAGGTGTATGTATGTGCTCACAGATGTGTGAACACACAAGAGAAAATCCTACATTAGGTTTTGAGTTTTGTTTGGAGAATTTTTAAATATTACAGGAACAAAGCTTTAGATCAAGGAACTACTGAACCTCTCACTCAAGGTATGAGAGTAGTCCCTGAGCACCAATTTTTTTCATGTGAAATAAATCAAAAGTCTTTGAATTTTCATGTGCTGAAAGAGTATTTTTTGATAAGGTATCCTTTCAGGCTGCAGTAATAATACATTAGTAATGTTTAGCTACTAGTGATTTAAGGTTTTAATATATTGAAGGTGGTAGATATAAATATAGTGTAGTCATAGATGGTTGTGTGTATAGAATACAGAGAAATCTGGCAGTTTTTAATATAGGCAGTGCTGTTGAAGTCAACTGCCTTATCTCCTTACTGGGATTTTAATTAAAGAAGGATATTAATAGATAGCATTAGAGAGGCCAACTTAATCATGGTCGTGCCAGTGCAACTCCAAAATAACTCCACTGGCCCAGTGCTACTCTTATTAATTTGGGTTTTGTATCAGAGAGAGGCTTTTACTTGAAAAATCTTTAGTCAAAAAGGGAATAGGGCTAAATCACTGGTAGCTGGCAGCAGGGAGTGTAGCAAGGTAAAGAGGAGGGAGCCTGGGACTGGGCTTGATCCGGAGTCACACTGTTGCTAAGTGTCAGTCTTTGGGACTGATCAAATAGCTGAACAGCTCAGATATCAAATTATCAGAGCCTGAGAAGTAGTATGGTACCACCTGCTCCTAGTGTTTGCTTGGAGTGGCACAACTGCAGTCTTCAGTATAGTAACATGTGTCTTTAGTACAATTAAACATTCAAAAATGTTTATTAATAGAGTCCATATCATTCTACTAGCAATTGAGTACCTGCACAGTCTCACCAATGCTTTATGAATCTCCATCCTGTCCTTCAACTGGTATCTGAATTGAAACATAGTTATTCTAGTGTATGTGTGATACATAGCAATGTTATTTGTAAAATTATTATTTAGAGTCTCTAATTTGTAACGTTTTACAAAACATGAAGATGAAATGAGAATTAATGACTAAGAGCTCTATCTGGACAGCCTTAGTTTCAGAGAGCTCCCCAGCTGACACATTTGCTATTGGCGTGCATTTCAGCAGCCCAGACCCTTTGATCTGATCGTATTACTAAAGAGCATTTGCATTTCTTACAGCACTTCATAAGAGTACAAAATAGACATTTAGAAGCATATAGAAGTTCAAAGTTAAAATCATTGGCAAAATAAATGGCTTGCGCAAACCATCCAAACCCCCTTTTTAGCATAGCGGTTTTAATAAATGTTATCTGTTAGTTAGTATTATTTATTTGTTCTGTACGAGATTGATGCCTTCCCATGCAGTGCAGGAGGAAATGACTGGCACTTCAGAATATTTGTAGCAGAATCCCTAACACTGCCTGAGTGTACACAAGCAATCTCACTGACTGGATTTTATTAGGTTAAGATTACTTTAATTGATTGAGAACGATTGAATGACCATGTGGGTTTAATACTTCTAGATGAGAGGAGTTATCCATATTTGTAGAGTTATGCAGAGCAGCTATTATATGTAAGATAAACAAGAAGCAAATGCAGTAAGATTGGATTTAGTGAGTTAGACCGAGGAAGCCCAGTACTCCTCCTCTGACCCTGGCAGTTTCAGATGCACAAGAAGAGATCACAACAGAGACAAAATGATAAAGATTGTATCTTTGTGTTTAATAATCTTTGCTTCCATTATTTTTTCTAGTTTACTAATTAGTCAATAGTCTTGGTACTTCTAACAACTTTTGCAAGTCTTGAAATAAATTATTGCCCAGTGAAATGCCTGACCCTGCTAACTTCATTGGGAATTTTGTATGAGCAAGACTGTGTGTATTCAGCCGAAAAAGAGATCTCAAAAACCCAAAGTGGAAATATCTGTGGAGCAGGGGTAACTAAAAGCAGATCTCCCTAAAAGAGTAACTTTATCCAAAACCATCTGTGTAATGATCCATTTTTGTCTGTCTTTATATAGAAAGAGAGGTTAACAGTGAAGACCTAGTTATCTGAATGTCCTTATTTCCATCGGATTATTAAAACAGAGCCATACTAAGAAATAAATAAGGAAATGAGTGTTCGATAATCTAAAGAGCCTAAGGTATGGAGTCTAATCTAAAGAAGTTCAGTGTGTTGTGCAGGACTCTAGGGGTTATTTTATTACTAAGAATTTTTCCCACCTGCGTGTGTCAGCATGACACATCTAGAGGATCTTGCTCTGCTGTCCTAACCAAATATAACATAAATCATGTATGACTGCTTTATAAGCAATTTGCTTAAAATGAAGGACTTAATGTTTTTATTTTTTTCATACCTACTGTTGTTTAATAAAGGCCCCACAAACTCTAGAAAAAGAGATCAGAGGAAAAATATTTTCTTGCTTGATAATTGTCCTGGTGGCTAGATTTATAGTCCATACTGTTCTGGTAAGACAAAGTTATTTGTTCTGATGAAAATGCCAATTTCTCTCTTTCACTTTCCACCCTATAGTATTTCTAATAGCTCAGATGCCGAGAGCAGTGAGCAGTAAGCATCAATCCTCTTTTTAAGAGTAGTTACTGGAAAATACTAGGAAAGTGATAAAATCATATTATTGCTTGATAATGGTCTTGATTTACTCAGATATTTATTGGATTGCATTTAAATGTGATGAAGAATTATGCAATGCTCTTGAAGCGAGTTATTGAAGCATTCCAGTTTATGTGATCCCTAATTTGGTATATTAAGACAGCAGCAAAGTTTGTACAATGATTTACTTTGAAATGCAAGTCATTTATGAGATGGGATTATAAAGAATTAAGCAATCTGTGGTGAGTAAAATGAGTGCCATTGAGTTAAATGACATGCCATTTAAACCAGGAATCTGTGGCCATAATAGAGGTCCAAGGGACCTTTGGCAGTTATTTCATCAGTCAATTATTTATTGTTGTGCAAATCACAGACCGGGAGGCTGGAAGGGACCCCTTGAGGCCTTTGAATTTGTCCTCCAGACTGACACAGGATCAAACACACTCGTGCCATTCCTGACAGAAGATTGTCTAGTTCTTCATGAGCTGTCTCCAAACCAGTTCAAATACACAGGAACACAGACTGTACAGAATACTACTGCACTGTGTCTTCTATAGCACTACCAGTAGTGCTTACAGCAACATATACAGATACAAAATATGCTCATTAGTCAATAAAAATGACCAAATGTAAAAAAACTCCCTGAAAATTTCCTTTCTTAGAATTAGTTTCAATAACTTTCACTAGTGTATGTAATTACTCATAAATTTCTTAAATCCAGTTTCTGCCTCTTCATCCTTTTGCCATATCAGGAAGCCACTCTATGCATCCATGTGAAAGATAGGTAAGATAAAGCAATAGACTCCCATAAAGATTGTATTCTCATGGCTGTGTGTCCTGCAGTGGCCTGCTTGTTTCACATGAAGCTTTCCTGCAAAAGAGGCATGTATGAAGTGTCTAATAGCTCATGTTACAGCTTTTCCTTTGGTGATTTATTTATGAATGGGACAAGGAAACTCATTTACAGGATTTCTTATTTTGCTGGTGATTTCTTCTCACGTAGGATATTCATTATATTAGAGATTAATATAATTCGATCAGATTTTTTTAGTATCAGTCAATGAGTTAAAAATATTTTGCAAAAGAGAACAGAAGCCATGTAGAAGACATAGACTATAATTTATTCCTCCTTTCTTTAGAAAACAGAGCTAAAAATGCAAATGATCTGCTTACACTCCACCTGTTTTAGTTATGAATGTCCTATTTTATACTTTCTATAATCAACCATGTAGAACACTATATGCTTGTATTGAGCAATTCCATTGCTGAGGTATTGTTCCAGTGTCAATACCACAGTCAGCTCCTCAGAGTCATTATGTAAATTCAAAATTGTTTCAAATAAAAAAAATTAGATCCTCAGTTGTGGATTCAGTTGTGTTTAACTGTATGTAGATGTGTAAGGTAAAAGATGGCTTGTGCACATTTTTTTATCTATTCTGTGGCTAAAGGACAAATGCCTTCACAGGCACAGAGAATGACAGGTAGTGTCTGGCAGTGCAAGAAATGGAAATGATGTCAAGTTCACGCTTTGAGCCATCTTCTACACTGCTGTTGAGAGTATAGCATCATAGAAGATCTTTATCCTCCTTAAAAGGTAATTGTAACTCATTTGGTACCATTATTGTGAAAATAAGAGCAAAGACTTGGGGAAGATGGCTAAAGGCATTTAGAAGTACTAATTTGTCCTTTTTCAATTACTGCTTAAGATTGTTAAACTGCAAATGTACTATTACCTTAATATATATAAACAACCAAATGTGGTTAGCAAGCTGAAGAAATTAACAAAATCTGGAACAAGAAAACAGTATCTAGTAAAATCAAGGCTTCAGAAAAATATTTGACTCATACTAACAGATACAGAATTTATTAAAAATGGCCTTCTCAACTGGATTATATAATCTTCACTAAAAATAATGCTTAGATGAATCATTAAAATTGGAAAGGGTAAGGGAGAACGAAGATAAATCACTTTTCCTTTACATGTCAATCACTGTTTTCCCCTCGGACATTACATAATCCATCAAAACAAGCCTCTTTTGTGAATTATTTGCTCATGTTCAATGACTTTCGGCACAGACCCCACCTGGAATACTCACTTTTAAGAACTGTTGTACCGCAGTGCCTGGAAGTGGGTGGTTATTGCTAGGTAGCAGTTGTCTGTCGGCATGTGAAATAGTCCTGTCAGAAATGAGCTGATATTCTCTTATTTAGGCAAGGCGTGGTTGAGTTTTTGGCATCCCTCCCTCACGTAGTCCCGTTGTTCTGGGCTTAATGCCCTGTTGCAGCTGCTCTCCTTTAATGGGATTGTCATTTAGTTTCTTCATCTTTGATAACTGTGTCTACAGTAGCCAAGAACTATTCTGACTCTGCAGTGATGTTATTTAATAGTCCTCTCCATTTAGCATGAAGAAAAAAAAGTGTTGCAAAGAAAACTCCTACTTTATTGGTGCAGGTTTACTGCACTGATAGCAGGCAGCATCTCTCACTTCTTCTATGGGTGTCTGCACATACACAAGTGTCACGTTTGAGACCTTTTTATCTTCTGGCATAAAAGTCTTCACAACTTTCACTTGAAGCCCATACAGTAGGCTACATGTATCAGTCATGCTTTTCCAGCCGGCCCCATTGACTTCAGCAGGGTTGTAGTGACCCAAGCCATGGCCACATTCCACCAAACATAAGGAAGAGTCCAGTCTGGATTAGAACTTTGTGACTTGTGAACTTAGAAAGTTCAGAGAAGGGAATGGCAACTTTACCAGAGAGCCAACAGTGCTTGCAGAGCTCATCTATAGCTTTGCAGCTCTGCCAGATGGAAAGTCACATAGGATTGTTTACTGGAATTTCTTCAGAACGAGGTGTATTTAATGGGCCTGTGCTGGCCTGTACCGTGAAGTACGTGTGTGTGTTTATGAGCCTTGCTTTCTTGCGTTTTTTATGGTTCATCTCTGCTTTATGCCTTCTCAAAGCCTGTAACATACTACTTCGTTTGCTTCCAGCACTTGAATCTGCAGTTGAGTTAGGAGACAAAATGTCTGTGACATCCCGTTGCTTTATTGATTGCCACTGCCTCATTACCTCAAGTGCCTTAGTAACATACCCTGATTGTTTTCTCTTTGGTCTAGTGATGTTAGAAAAAAAACAGTAAAGCTACCGCAGTACACACAACTTAATTGTTAAAAACGTTTTCAAGTGTTGTACAGCTCTTTTTCTGCTTTCTAGGTAATTCCATGATTTTTTGAAGAGTGATTGACACCTCTAGATGAGTTAGTAGGATTTTTGCACATACCTTTGTTACTACACTGGCCCTTTTAATGTCTTCTGTTATGCATTTTTGCACTGCTCACTCAGAAGTCCTCTTTTGGATTTCACAAGAAGATTTTCTTTCACGTTAATTTTGATTATAGTTGCAAATTCTTGTCCTTGCAGGCATTGCTGTTTTCCAGTGCTTAGTTGTAATAAGCTTTGGTGTTCTGCAGAGATAATTTTTAGACTTAATTTTGGTGTCTCGAAACACGCTGTGTCTTCAGTTTCTCTTGTCACATCATTTAATTGTATGACAATAATTGTTTGTAAATTGTCGTGTTTTCAAGAGTTTTTCTTAGTTTGCTTTATTAAATTAAGGTATTAGGTTTTTTTTGATTCTTCCACTTGTATAGCTTTCAGAATGCAAAATTCTCCCCCTGTAGAGATTCTGCCTTCAACCCATGGTGCTGCTAAAGCTCCCACTGTGCATTGGCATTTGCATGCAGATGCATTTACGTTTGCGGTCTTGGCCACAAATCATGGTCAAGGGATGCAAGGGTGCCAAGGCAGCCAAGCTGCAATCTAGGGACCATTTGCAGGATTGGGAAAGGAGTCCAGGTCAACCTATCTTGTTTAAGAAAATCTACATGTAAGGGGGCTGTGTTCCCAGGGGGTAATGTCAGGTTAGTTATTAGGATACATCATGAGATAAAATTCTGCTTAGGGTCCTCACCCATACCACACCCACTAGATTTAATGAGTATGTAGTGTTTGTTTATTGATTAATTTATATATGGATTGAAGGATTTCATCCAAATTCTGTGGAAGTTGGTAAGGCAACAAAAGGTATGGGGTTTCAATACATGCCACAAATGTAAAACTTCATTTAAAATCCACTGAGATTAACAGATTTTTCCATTGACTTCACCAGCCTTTGGATCAGACTCCAGATTTGTTTCATGTAAGCATACCATACACATAATAAAACTCAGAACTCTCAGAAACTGACATGTGTTTTAAACTGGGAACACAATAATATGTGAACAATTAAAATTTGAATCTTGATATTTGGATATAGGAACCACTTCCCCCCTCTGTCCTGGCAGTTCTATATTGATGTTTCCCATAAATTCTGTATTTTAACATGGGTCTTGACCCCTTTGATTTTACTAGTTTCCTCATTTTTTTATGTTTAAATTGACAACTGGGTGTTATTATTGAGCCAATAGGTGGCACTGGTTAATCATATTAACAATCAAGATGCAGGGTATTTTAAAAGTAAGATGTCACTGTGAAATATGGCCAGCTATTAAGCATTATGATTTTTAAAAATACATATTCTATAGGAGTTGTCTTAAATTTGTCATCTTACAGAACTGGCAGTAGGGAACATTTCAGAGCAATAGGTTTTAAAACTACACTTCATTTTTCATTGGAAGTTGTTTGATTTTGGGCTAAAAAGGAAGAGCTAATTGCTGCAACTAGAAATTTTAGGCTTATAATTATGCACTACATTTTGAATCCTGCCTCAGATAGTTAGGTCTTTTGTTTTGCAAATGTGTTTGTTTAAATGTTCTGGTGTAGACCACAAATTTGTAGTCACATCCTGTCATTTCTTCACAACCGAGAGATGCATTTCAGGATTACTTACCATTTTAATGTTATTTTCCAAGCCATTCCTTTGGGCTCAAATGCTCTGCCCACTGTTGTATGTATATTTTTAAGAACTGAGAAGGTTGGGGAGATGCCACCGGTGTTATTATGCAGTATCCTGGTGGCTAGAGCATTAACCTCTGAGCTGAAGGGCTGTGATCTCAATCCTCACACTGTCTGCACATCTTTTGAGGCAGCTCCCACCATCAGGCTGGGTGAGGACAGGCAGCCGTGTACAGCATCGTGGTGATGTTGCTGTATTTTGCTTGTCAGAATTTATTTGGAGTGTTACAGCCAGTTATGGGGTTTAGTTTAATTAATGAATGGCCTTCAGTCTATCCAGTTTCTCAGTTGCCTTCTTAGAAAGCCGACAGAGACCTGAAGGTTGACAGTGCTGTTTGGGGAGGAGACAACTGGAAGAAGTAATCCAGACCAATCAGCTCCTGTTCCTAGTCTACCTAAAAAGAGTCTTGGGGAGTGTTGGATGCTTATTCTCATGCTCACAGAAACCCAAACAGAAGGAAATGACAAGATAGTCTTTGAAGTTAATTTTCTAGGAAGGGAAGGGTACTAGGTAGCTCAAATCATTTTCTCTCTTGTACCAGCTACATAATTCAACCTCATTGCTTTCAAAGTGCTCTGAGATTCTCAGATGAAAGGTACTATAGAAATGCAAATGACTTATTATCGTCATATCATTTTCAGATATCAGATTTCCATAATATTTCGGGACATTTGTTACCTACTGGTATTCAAAGCTTTTAGTAGCAGGGGTAATACACAATGCTATTGTGTGTTATTCATAAAAAAGGCAGTTTAAAAGGAATAATTCAGTTGAATAGTCATATGTGACAAAAACATACCAGTGTTAAGAGGCTTGGCAGCCACTTCCATATTTGATATTGCTGCTAAGTAATTTTTAACCTTACTTGCATCATATCCTTAGATAACTCAATTGCATGAATTCTCATTGCAGTTGATAGACAATGGTTATAAAATACCCACATTTTAAAATATTGCAATGCATTAAAATAGTCCTATGACAAGAATCTGTCCTACCCATCCATCAAATCTAATCATTTAGAATAGTTAGAGGAAGCAAATCCATCTTAGTGTATGTGCATTGAGGACTAGATTAGAAGATGCTCTCTGCTCATCTGGGGCTTCCATAGTTGCACAAGAAACTCCAGTGTTATGTGTTAATAAACATATCTGTGTGCATTTTTGCAGGAGACTAAACTAGCACACAAGTAGGCTGTGAAAGAGGTGAGGTCAAGACCCCCGGGAAGCATCTATCCTGACCCTCTGCAACGTGTGAAAACACCAAGAATGGAGGGATGACACAGAAATCGTTTCTTCTGTGTATACAAGGAGCTGCTGTTTCCTGGGTGATGGTCTGGAGATGGAACCTGCGGGCAGCTCTTTGATTCTATGTGATGTTCATTTCTGTGTTGCTTTCAACAGCTGCAAGGGCAGCTTTTTTCTTCTTCATTTTTTGCTTTGGTTCTTCTAGGTTCAACTGCCTGCCTCAACCCGTCAACAATTTTCCTGCCAGCTTGCATGAGCTGGGTAATGCAGCGTTCCTCTGTCAGCCAAACAGGGGCAGTGCAGTCACCCTCCCTGCCTAGGACTTTTCCCTGCTTGAGGGCCTTAGCTTGCATCATCCATGGATGAGGTTACTCATAAGTTACTTTTCTGTGAACGGACTGTCAACGTGAGTGTGCTGTCCCTTTGAGGGTGGTCGAGTGGGGCTCACTGTCCCCACATTGGCACCCCCTGTGCAACACACAAGAGCAGGTTGAGGCTGAACAACTTTCTTATTCAGCTGCATCAAGCCATGGTTGAATAAGAGACATTGTGTGACTGCAGCCCACCTGTGTGAAACTGCCATTCCCATCGCTGTGGCTGAACTCAGACCAGTACGACCACCAGCAAGAAGAGAAACTGTTTGTTCTTAGGGCAGAGTAACTGGTGCTTGAAAATGGGCAATTTCTGTTAAGTTTCCATGTTAACTCTTTCTGTTCACTTGCATATATGTTTTGAACTAAGCTACTTTCCATGACTTATTTTATCCCAGAGATTAGTATTTGGCAACTGTTTGTAAATACACATCATCTGTTTACTAACACAAGCATGTAAAATGTACTTTCCCTATTGAAAATAAAACAAGTGACTTTAATAGCACAACAGCTTGTGTTTGAAGGTCAGACTTTGGCATGGAAATAGTTCACGCTGAGAAACAGCACCTTGGAGCACTCTAACTGGCAGTAATTTGACGGAGCTGCAAGCCTTCGGAAATCACACCTCACACAAACATTTATGTTTAAACAGTGATTGCATATTATGTGGCAGAAAGGCCACAAATGCACATGTGGCTAATTCTGTTCAGACATCAGTGTTACACACAGACAGGGACACATAGTGGGAGTGCTGCAATGGTGCTCAGTCAGTTCAAAGGATGGGGTGGCTACGGACTGGCTCAGGAGTCAGCACTTGCAGGGAAGATGTGTATTGAGAAAATCACTGTCTCACTCAAGACAGGTTTGGGTTTTGGCTTGATTTAAATGTTGGAGATTAATTTAGGGTTGGGGCTTTTTGAAGTCTTTTAATATTTTTGCAGGTGTAGTTTCATTCCCACAGTTTATTGTGGACAATCATTTGGATTTCAGAGTATCAGAATTAGCATTAGGAGGTATATAAAGCTCATCTTGCAGCTACTGTCTCATTTTGTCTGTTAGAAAAATGTCATTTGGTTAATCTGTTCATCTGCAGCAGCAGTCTGGAAGGTGGAATTTGCCTCCGTGACATTTTTGTTGTTAGGAGCTGCCAGCTTCACAGATTTGCTGTCACTGTAAATCAGGTTAGATTTTATTTAATTATACCAGCTTATCTGCCATCCATACTAATTGTTGTAGTTAATTGCAACTATATGCTCTTCTGTTTCCTTAAAGTTTCACAACTTATTACAAATATAGAAATTCTTAAAATTCATTAAAATAAGCACGAGACTTAAATTCCAATTAAATAAGCACATTCCATTAGATTTGGAGGTCGGAATAAATACACAGGATGGATATGCCAAGTGCCTTATCCAGAACGCAGTTCTAGTTGAAGGAATGTTTTACCTCTGTTTATTTTACGAGGTATTAGAAATGTAGCACTACTCTTGTGGCGTGCTGTTTCATTTTCTGAACAAGACTCTACAAGTTATGCCACAGTGAACAGCACCATTTTCTAAACTAGAGCCAGTGGGGTTCCGCAGGGTAAGTCCTATGAGCGTAAATGGAAAGCAGCAGAGTATGGTCTTATCTGTTGTATACCTCAGACAATATATTTCTCATTTATCATTGATCATTTTTACTCTTAATTTCTACCCTTTTCCAGTAATTTTTTGTTTTTGCAACTTAGGCTGTTTTAGTTCCCTAGTAAGACTGTTCTGTCTGCTGTCACATTGATCATTTAAGTGACTGCAAACATTACCTGTGAATTGCTGCTTTCTTATAACAAAGCTGCAGTCATGACTAATTTTAGTTTAGAGAGGCAAGAATCATTTTGGTTTAACTCAGTAACTGAGTAGTAAGTTTGTTTTCAACAGAGGTTATTCTTCTAAGTTATGAAGATGTGATGCTTCTAAGTTATGAAGATGTGTTAAGGCAAAGAATATAGAATATACAGTCTAGGTAGCTTTTATCACAAGATACAGCAGCTCTGTGCAGTACAGTGACTCCAAGGTAGCACTGAGAAAGGTTGCTTTGGAGCCAAAATACTGCTGCATCGGCACAGCGCAACCCTTAGGCTAATTAGCCTGGTTAACCGTATACTACATTCTGGAAAAAAAGGTTGACTGAGGCACTAAAGCATGAGAGAAAATTAATGACTGTGGATCCCAAGGAAGGAGCAACTCATCTGTCCCTCTGTGCCTTATGCACTAACTCAGGCGGCTCTGGGCTGGGAGCACTGGTTTTTGCATTCCACTCCTAAATATCTCTAGGATGTGTCTATATTCATTCAGATCTGGAGTCCATTTCTGAGCTGAATCTCTTGATAGTCACCATGTAATATACTTTGACTTACAGCATGGAGGGGGCTTGGTGTGCTTGAACTGGGTTTCTTTTGGATTAAAACCAGGAAGATAACTCCAGGATCTATTCTGATGCACTCCAAGTATTTGTGGGGGTTAGGACCAATCCAGAGTCAAATCCCCTGAAATACATAAGGCATGGACATTGTGTCCTTGGCACCAGCCATTTTACTCTAGATGTTTGCTCCTATTGGCCCACACAGTAGCAAAAATCTCCTCAGGCACTGTACGAGGAGCCTGGATGATTAAGCCAAACTTGCAGGTTCTTCTGAGAGACAGGATCACTGCTGGTTGCAAGAGGGACTCAGGAGGTCATCTGGGCCAGTCTCCCTCTTGAAGTGCTGCCAACAGTAACTTGGTCAACCATGAACATGTCTAGTCTAGTCTTGAAGAGCTCCATGGACAGAGGAGCTTCTCCTAATGTCCAACCTGAATTTCCCAAGCTGTAGTATGTTGTCAGTGCCTTTGTTGTACTGACAATGCCACAAAGAGCTTGGCTCCTTCATCTTTTAACTGCCTAAGAAGCAGTTGGAGGCTGCAATTAGGTCCCCTTTACAGTCTTTGCCAGACTAAATAAGCCCACATCTCTCAATCTCCCCTTGTAGGCCATGTGTTCTTGGCCCCTGGCCATCTCAGTAGCCTCTCCGCGTTCCTCTCCATCCTCCTCCTGATTTGGGGTGCCCAGAGTTGGGCACAGCACTGCTGGTGTAGCCTCCTCAGTGCCGGGGAGATGAGGGCAGTAACTTCCCAGAAGGGAAGTGAGGTGGGAGAGTGAGGCCACATGCCTCCAAATGTCACCCAGACCAGGGTCTGTCTCATTTGCACTATTCTAGTGGGGTAGATAAAAGCTGTGCACTGCAGATTTAGGATCTCACCTTGAGTGGTGTGCCTGCAGTCAAACAGAAAGCTTGCAAAGGAGCAAGGACTTGACTAATGCTTCTGGACTGTTGTCTTAGAACACACTAGTAAAGTTAGTGTATTTTAAAACATGAAATCATAGATTTATAATGTTGTTGCACATAGAGAGGATGTTTTATGAAAACTACTACACCTTTGACATTTTTCCCCAAAAAAGTTTGTGAAGGACGAACTGCGGTAATTCAGATAAAATGGATTAAGGATTTGGTGTAATTAATTAAATTATGGATTTCAAACTCTCCTAGAATTGTCAAAATAAAAAATATTATAAATCTGTGACCATGGTTCTATGAAGAGACCTCTGGCTTAAATGTATCAGCTGTGGCTCTGATAAACAAAACATTGTTAGATTTGCACACCCATCTCTGGTTTACAACAATATGAGGATTATTAGATCAGTTTTAACCTATTGTTTTGTTTCAGTGCAGTTAATACAAATACTGCTTTAACTGCAGTAAATGTTCTCCATCATTCATAAGTTAACACTTTCTCTTCATGTGGGGCTCAGATCTAGTGATTTACAACAGTTGTATTTTATTTTTGAAAATAACTTAACAATGGTGGTGTCCCTCTGTGTCTTAACTCAGTCAACACTGGTCACAATCTAGATGTAGCAAAATCTATCACATATCTTGGTCTTATTTGGAGAGACAATAAAATTCATTATCTATACAAGATTTCATTACTAACCAAATATACTACAAATTTGACAGTATGTTTCTTGAGTGATATGTTTCATGTAAACATGTTCAGATTAACGTGGACAGACAGAACTTAGTAATAATTTTGATGTAATTGCCATGTTGTACTTTCGTTATCAAAATACGTGCCATTTTGCATGGTGAGAATAACATGGTGTCAGAACTGTGCATTTAGTATGATAGCAGGAGTCACCTGGACCAAAAGTACCATAATTAATGCTGTTAACTGCTTTCTTCCTTTTAAGATAGTATCAGATTAAAGATGGTGAAGAAAGTTATATTGTTTGACGCAATGTCATTAATTCATGTTATTGATTTATTTCTAAGTGTAGAGTTCTGTTTCATCTTTGGTAGATCTCTTTGTTCCATGGTGTTTCTAATTAGTAAAATTCAGCTTCCTGAAAACTAAATGGAAGTCAAACTGATAAAGAAATTCTGACTGTGGAATTACAAGATTAATTCAGCTGTGCTTTATTGAAATATGCCGCAATATTAAAATGTGCATGAAGCCTTTATGTTGCACATAAAACCACGTTTATGTGAAACATCACAAAGTGCGACATAAAGTTTGAAGATTAAATCCCAGCACTTGATTTTTATTGGGTTTGTATGTGTGCGTGTGTGTGATTTAAGGGCTCTTTTTTATGTGATAAATCTGTATCTCTGACTAAAAGAGCAGAGTTCATCTAAATATTGTTAGTAACATCTTTTTCCCCAACACAGATACAATAGCAGAAAGGAGCGCCCTACGAGAACATGTGTATCCTAAACTGCGAGAATTCTGCAGGGAAAACTATGGGCTGGAATTTCAGGTAGGTTTTGTTGTGTTGAATCTTGCACTACTTTTTCTTGAAATTAACTTTTCTGTTTAGAACAGAAAACTGTTTAAATATTGTAATTGTTGTCATATCGTGGGTAAAATACAAAATTGCAAAAAATTTATTTCACGTGTTAATTGTACAATTCAGTTCAATTTACCTCAAATCTGCCTGTAAAATAATTTAAATACATCAACTCATGTACTTAAATTATTTTACAGGCATATTTGAGGTAAATTGTGAATAGATGAAAGAGAACAGACCACAGGGTTTTACAATGCAACATTGCACTGGTGCTAATAGCATATGGCAACAAACTGACAACTGTCACGTTAGAAATTTAATCAAACCACCTCTAGTTTAGATTTTCAAAGTATTTAAAAAGAAATAATATTACATCTGAATTACCACGTTCTAGAAACTAGACTTAAGTTAATGCAAGCTATTTTTAATTTAATGTAATCATTGAAGTAGCACCATCTGTATATTCACATAATTGTTATATCTACTATAACTATGGTTTTGTCTTCCACTGTAATGTGGAAAAATAATTTAACCAGGTGAATACTGAAACTGATTAACAAAAGGGATTGAATGTGGAACATTTCTATTGAGATGATAAACAATGGAATTTGCTTCCTTTAATTTCAATTGTAAATTCCCATTGCTTCCGTTAGTTCATTTTTTCCTTTACATTATGGAAGACATAGACCCATCCACATCTTTGGTAAGACCCAATTGGTAATAAACACAGTTGCATTTGACTTAAAACACATTAATCTGGCATCACAGTTAAAGTCAATGGTACTTGTAAGTCAGGTATATCTTAATTCACAGTCTAGTAAAGTCATCCAGTAGAGTCCCATATACGTCAGGAGCCCTGGAACTGACTCTCTGCTAAGAGAAAGAAATACAGTATGTGATGCTGTAAAAATGTTCAGTTTTCCAAAATTCTGGTTCTACATTCTCCAGCCTTCCTCAGATACTAGTATTAACCTCCCATCTTAGTGACCCCAAAACTCAGCTCTCCAGAGTGTAGCTTGCTTGGAAACAGCAAATGCCTTTTATACAACATCCTATTCCTCCCAGTGTGTTATTCTTGATGCACATGCAGCTGGTTTTTAATGAAAATAACAAGTTCTTAAATTAGGATTTAATTCCCTGAATCGCAGTGGAGTTGCTGAATCTGCATGGTGGTAAATTCCAGAGTGATTTTTGATTATGGCTATAAAAGAATTTCATCTGCAGGTCCTAGCTCATCAGCTGATTGGGAAGTCCCAGCTGCAGTGGTACATGCAAGGAATAGTAAAACATATTTAAATAATAAAGATTTTTTTTCCCCTGTGATTACCACATGATATTAATGGAAAAGATAAACTCTTTATTTCTCAGTCATCTTTGAAGAGACATCTCAGTGACAGGATGGAAATGTCTCCTCCAAGTAGATCATAATCCACTGAATTCTTTGTGAGAGGAAACATGTCTGTCTTCAAGTGGATTATAATGTAGTCTCTAGGGGAGGAATGAAGTTTACTTTAGTTGTTGTTCATGGAAGCAAATTGTTTTATTCTATAGTTTGAACACCAGGAGCATCCTCATGTGATATGAGGTCTGAGAGACAGCTCCACTGACACGTTTCTGAAAATAGCTGGAAATCTATCACATTACTGTGGAAGCAAAGTAGGAAAGCATGTACAAAAAATTGCTAAGTGAAGGTAGTAGAGCCTTTTGGAGGAGGCTCTGAGGTAGACTTTATTAAAACTTTTTTTTTTTCCTACTCCATTCCTGGTACACTGAGTTTCTTAGGTTAGCAAGCAAAAACAAGACGAAACTTTTTAGTGCACCGGTGTCAAGAAAGTATTGTGTACTTTTCAGATACAGGGTTGAATTTATATTTCCCCGTGAAGAATACATAACTTTTCATCCTGATATGTCATTTTCTCCTGACCAAACATGAACTACCTTGTGTGTGACTACCACAAATGCTCTATAATAGAGGGTGTCCTGAATCCACCCTCTTCCTTGTGAACTGTGACCCAAATGAAATGTGCCTGAGGATGTTCACTGCTTCAGCTTCCGCAAAGTCACCTGGCTACATGGGGACGTGCTTCAGTTGTTACAAAGCACAAGATCTCTCAGGCATCTTCAGGTTGATAGGAGCTGTTAGGGAACATAACCACCATGTGTGAGGAACTAGAATGAATATATTCAACCACTCTATTAATTTCTTTGCTCAATGGACTTTCTTTTCCATAAAATCAGAAAATATTTCTGAAAAATGGACATTGGTGAAGACAGTAAAAGTAAGCAAGCTGAGAAGAAGACCTCCCGATTGCATGGTGTTTTGTATCTGAAATACGGCATTTTTTTTACGGGAGGCCAGAGAGGTTAAAGAAAGTAGTTGTACTAGAAAATTTTTGGAGGATAACTAATTATAGTTAATTAGCAGCATACTCTTTTCTTCTTGGGAACAATGAACTGTGTCAAATCACCTTCACCAGGTGATATATGCTAGAAGGAAGGTATAATTTTGCAAGAATGAGATTTTTTTTTTTAGTGTTTTTTTTAAGCACTTGGAAGTGATAAAGATAAAATTGTTTCATTTCCTTAGAAAAATCTGTGAAACTGTAAGATTGGTAGGACAAAAATTAAAATAAGCAAAAGGAAACACTAAATTATGAACAGAAGGTCTCCATTAGGTGACCAGTGTGGAACTGAACTCAAGCAGTGCCAGTCCGGTGTGTGTGAGTAGCTCTCGCACAGAGAACAGCCCCACTGAAAGCCAGAGTGGGTGTTTGTCACCCAGCATTTCCAAGCATAAGCAAAAATGTACTTCAGCATCAGATTCGGTTGTCTTCTCATTCCATTTCTTAAATTTTGTAAATCTTATTTATTTTAGTTAGCATAAAGAATAACCCATAAGCCCCTCATTTTGAAATTCCTGGTGTCTTCAGAGGCTTGATGGCTAAAATATATCCTCTTCCACAACAAAATTATAACATGTTAAGATACTGTGTGCTGAAATTGTGTTAGCCCATAAAAATAAAATATAATAACACACTGAAGGCAGCCGCTGAGCCCCTACATTATCCGCTATTCCAGGAGTTTCCTCTTCACAATTACAGAATTAATGTGATTTCTGAATAGTTAATTAAAATAGAAATTGCTTTTATGTTTCAGATAAACTTGAGCAGCACAATAAATTCATTCAACCAGTAATTCAAAAAAATTTTACTATATACCAAGATGCTCTAATTTTATGACTAGAATACTTAAGCTCTATCATACATCATTCAAGTAATCAGACAGCTGAATGCAATGTGAAGTTCAATAATGAAGTCATATAGATAAAAAACAGAAAGAAGAGAGGAAGAAGGGAACACTTTTTTTCCTAATGAGAATAAAAGAGAAAAAGACAGAGAAGAAATCAGTGCGAATGAGGGAAAGAGGAAGGCTGTTTGAGATGCTGTTTTGTAATGCAAAAGCTGCTTGTTCCAGGAAAATTTTGGAACAGAGTTTCCATAAAAAAGAAAGATATTAAGTGTATTTTCTTGGCAGTGCAAGGTACAATGCATACTATACATTGGGCTGTTTCACTCATTATCAGTCAGATGGTACATTACCTTTTGTGTTTGGCAACAGTGTGCTTAGTCCAGCAAATACTGACACCTGTCTCAAACTTTTCTAACAGAAAAAAACAATAACACTCTTGGTAGTGAAATTAAACATGAGCATAAATACTTGTAGGATTAGGTCTTAAATCCTGGCATTTATTGTTATGAGAAATTTCCCAAGGAGATTAACCAGCTGTAAACTGATGAATTCATTTTACTTTTACATCAACCCATTATTAGTTCTTATATTAGGTCTTCAGGCTGAATTTATGATCTCTGTACACAACAACTAGTTTTGTGATTC
The DNA here is from genome assembly GCF_964273445.1 of Streptopelia decaocto. Classification (NCBI taxonomy): domain Eukaryota; kingdom Metazoa; phylum Chordata; class Aves; order Columbiformes; family Columbidae; genus Streptopelia; species Streptopelia decaocto. Next base: position 54,705,814 of record NC_138658.1, on the reverse strand, counting down.
TGTTTCTTACAAAAACAGCAGAGTTCTTCCAGAGTACAAATAATATTACAATAAACAATACTGTAATATATTCATGGCTTAATACAATTTTGATTTTTTTTAACTATCTCTTTGGACCCCTTTTTTATTCAAGTTACATGCATGATGTTAACAATCAATAGTAGCTTAAATGAGAGAGTAGTAGCATGTACCATAAGTTTAATTCCAAAACAGAAGCATGCCTATGATCCCTATTCTTTTAAATTCAATTTCCCACAGTAAGAATTCAGCCTTTTAGTTAAAATGTGTAGTGAAATCATATTTCATTACTTAATCTCTGCAAATAAGTTTAACATCCATACTCTGGTTTCTTCTAGGAGTTTGCAACTAATTACCATCACAAAACTGAGTCTGTAGCTACAGATGAGAGGTGAAACAGCAAACTGTCTGCCACTGCATATCTATGAAATCTCTGCTTCCAAAGTAACAAAGACCAGCTAACAAAAAAGTACAATATTAGAGAGCCACACATATTCTTGCTTTTGAGCCATGTGCACAGGCTGAGTTTATATCCTGTGGATAGAAGTGACACAGGATGTCAAGTCATGGTCTTGACCATGATGCACAGCAAAACTGCCATTAATTTCCACAGAGCCAGGATTTTATCAATGCTTTTGTCATTATTCTTACCTATCCATTATATGCAATCTTGTAGCAAATAAAGACTACGTCAAATCAAGATCTTGTCATGCTAATCTCTGCCAAAAAGTATGAATAGGAAATGAGAGACTGTCCCAGGAGGGACTATCTGGGAGGGAACATAAAAGACTAGATTTGTCATTTATTAATACCTAAGGAAACCCTGCCAGTGTCTGTAAGGACTGGATATAGACCCTACTGCCTTTTACTGCACTGCAGAGCAATGATTAGCTGTACACAAAATGTTGACAAAGCTAAGTTTTAATTTGATAGGCAAAAAGGGCAAATGATAAAGTAACTATGTGGCATGCTATGTTCCAGGTCATAGACTTATACTGGGGAGTTGAAGCAGACGAATGGGACAGTCCTGAGCTGCAGAAGACTCGTATGAAGCTGTTAGAAGATTGCTTGAAAAGTTCTGCAGGTCCATGTTTTGTTGTGGGTATAAAAATAATGTTTTACTTTACAACAAAAATATAGTGTTAGATATCCTGACATGCATGATTCAGTAAAAAATGTATTCTTTCTAAAATATTTTATATTCTTCACTGTGCATTTGCTATACTACATCCAATTGTTTCCCTAAATGGTACTGTAGATTGACAGTGATCACTCAGTATCAGCCGAGAGGAAAGAAGGATCTTTCCTGATCAGTCCCCATAGCAAGATGGGTTCAGAAACCACAAGGTATGACTGTGCTACTATCAAAACAGAAGTATGAACTGCTTGTTTAAGGAGGCCGCCATTAATTCATTCTTGGCACTCCTCACGCATGCATTGTTGGCTGGCCTAGGAGGAATCACAGAAGCACAGCAGCAGTGAAGAACTGTCTGCTCCGACCTGCACTTTGCTGTGCTGTTGTAAACCCAGGACAAGTTAGGATGCCAGGTGTTAGTGTGAAAAGACTGGAGGTCACTCACAACATGAGGAGGGTCCGAGTCTTTGTGTTTTTCCTACTCTCTGCCTTCTCTTTACTGTTGCCAGAACAAGTGTTGCTTTTAGGATTCTTCAAGAGTCAGTAAAGCTGACAAAAAAAGATAGATCTTCACTGGCTTTTCCTGTTAGGCCTAAAGAAGAGACTGAACCAATTTTACAGGTTTATAAAGCTTTACATATTTATTTTAATGTCTGAGAGGTATTTTCTGTAGAAGAACCTGTTGTTTTACATCAGGCTCAACAGTCTGCAGCTCTCCCTCACAGCTTTTACAGCTGAAGCAGTATGATTTATGAAGTCATGCCAAACTTTGTGTAGGGTTATAATAGCTGAAAGGCACTGAAAGGAGGCTGTATATATAAAGTCCTGCTAGGTATACTTTTCCCACTTCCAGTGAATCATATACAATAGATTTTGCTGTCACTGATTTTATATTAAATATACAACTCAGAGCAGTGCATGTTTTTCTCCTCTGTGCTTAGAAAGATTTGTACCGTGTTTTAGGATCTACACAGTTAACTTGAAAAGTATTTAAAAACCAGTTTAGTGCATGGTATGCGGACTGTATTAGTTGTCAGTGCACAGACAAAAAGTAGATGACTTTTGGTAAATGCCTTTTCCCAACTGCCTAGAGAGTAGCATATCCTCTTTACCCATGAGGAATAAGGCTGTTCTATAACTTTCTGGGTAGATCTAGATAGAGAATCTCTCTAGTGAGATTGGCTAGTCACTGGTATGTACCATATACTTGGTAGCATCTAGTAAAGCATCAAAGCAAAAGACAAGATGATTTGGGAAGAATGTGGATTTATTTTCTATTTGAGAAGTACTGTGTGCAAAGAAGACTTCAGTGAAAGTAACAAAATGGCCACAAGGAGTAAGATTTGCTATGGTCAAGCATTCTTCTCTAAAAGATAAATATTTCTATTATTCAAATACGTGTTTAATTCTTTATCAGCTATCTTGAGGCTCCATCTTTGTGAGAAATAAATGGGGGATGTGTAACAATTATTTTTCTGTGCATTGTTCTAGTACTGCAGAGATATTAGGATAAATCTAAAGTTAAATTAACCTCTGTAAAACTCTTCATTTGTTTTTAAGATTATGACCGACATTATTTTAAGACAAAGTGTTTCCAGAGAACAAAATAGATATCCTGCTTACATTAGATAAATTCAGTTCCAATTTCATTCTAGTGCTGTGGAAGTACCAGAGCATACAGAGCAAAAGACAGACTCATTCCGTATCTAGCCGTCAGGCTGAATGTTTTCAATTAAACATGCCTAATCCTACCTAACCTGTGCTTTGATGTTAGACTCCATTGGAGAACAATTTTAAGACCATGCCTTTGCTATTCCAAATTTTCTGTTATATATTTGCTAAGAAAATCGTTTAGAAAAGGTAGATTTCTCCTCCAAACCTAAATGTAGCTAAATGCACTCTAATTCTTACACTAGTCCTAATAAGGCAGAGAAGAGTTCTGAAAAAACTGCAAGTCCTTGTTTAATTTTTTTAAGGTAAGAATTTTGAAGATTTAACAAACTGAAACCACAGAATCCCATGGGGACAGAGGGGATACAAACCAGTGCCTGCTGTGAAGGCTGGAGATCATTTCTCTCTCTGCCAAAGATGAGACAAAGAGTGAGCTGTAGCATGTGCTGCTCTGTACCTTTATCACACCCTTACAACCATCTCTCTGTCTCTGTTTCATTCACCTCCTCGCCTCACTCTGTTATTTAGTGTCAGAGCCCTGGGGAACAAAGGCCATTCTTGGTGTTTGGCTGTAAAGTCCCTGGAGCTTGGGCTACCGAGTCTGTGCTGGGTTTGATGTTCTCATGACACTTTTTCATAAGCACACACTGGCCCAGATCTCTAGAGAGTTTGGGTAGATTCCTTCTTACATGACTAAATTTAGTTTTCTGGGTTTATTTTTCTACCTTTTATCTTCCCTTTGATGAAAAAAAATTGGAACAGAAAGGCATGGTGTTTTTCCTACAGCAGTGCCCAGTGTCCTTAGACATGGATGTTCTAAAATCTCTTGACAGTGAAGGAAACCTCATCATGTACCATTGCTGCGTATTTTAGCAGCTCAGAATTTTGAAGCTGTTAAGAACTGCCTGCCTGATACTGTTCCTAAGGAAAGAAATCAAGCCAAATCAGAAATTTTAAACAGAACAAAACAGTTAACAGAGAGGTTGCAGTGAGATGACAACTTCAATATCTATTCTAGGTTTTCCAAGTACAGGCCAGAGTAATAGCTCTCCCAATGCCTAGACTGGCAAAACTACAGAAATCTCTTTATGCATGTTTGTTTTTTGCTTTGCTGTGCATTAGTGGGATGGGGTTGATTCCATTTACAACACAAATTGAAGATGATACTACTCCAATTAAACATAATTACTTTCAATTTATAGTAATATAACTAAAAACTCACTTGGGCACTGCAGGCTTTGGGAAACATCCCATTTCTTGAGAAAGTTCTATCTATCAAACGTGCCACTTCCATTCAGCTGGGTTTTCTTTTTTACTTTTCCATTGCCACTTTTTAAATTCAGACACAGATCTGGGATTAAATCAGACTATTCAGAATTAACTAGCAGATATGGGGTTATTTTAGAAAGTGTTTCTTTATGGTATTTTGTGCCTGCATTCTGCTATCGGGTGGAGAGAAAATGAAATTCAGTTCTTAAGTTAGTGCAGTGCATAAATTGGAAGTCTTAAGCTTTTCTTCAGATATGAAACAACAAAATCCAAACTAACACATATTCATAAACACATAGTAGGAGGCAGTTCTGATAAAAATTGCTAATTCATTTCCTGTGACACTTTCTTTGGGAATGCAGGGTCCCCCCTCACCTACTGCCTGAGCTCTGTCAATACTTGGTGCAATCAAGTGAGAGGAGTTGTTTTAGGTTTTTTTGTTAGGTTGTTTTGTTTGTTTTGCTGTGTAAAATCAGTTCCTATCATACGTGACCATTAGCCTTTACTGTGGGCAAATACATACATACTATTTTTGATCTACAGAATAATTTACGAAGATACTATTTCTGTGGGGAAAAATACTTTCCATATGAATTTTATGCAGAAATCGTACTGCTGGTCTCTGGAATGTACACGGGGAAACTGAGATGCAGTATATTTATTAAATTGTGAACTGCTTAAACTCTGCATTGCATATCAATACCAAAACCAAAATACATTCAGTGCATCACTGGAACCTTTACATTTTGTTGGGTTATGTTTCCTGGTGAATTCATAAGATATAGAAATATCGGCAGGATAGAGTGACAATAAAGGTTATATTATCATCCCCAAAATAGTACTGATCATGAGCAGTATTTGCCTATTCTAGATCTAGTCTCGACACCTTTAACAACTAATAGAAAGATATAGGTACCTCCACTAATATCTGAGTCATCTTCGGGGTGACTGTTTCTCCATTAACAGAAGGAGACACTAGGGAGTAAGACTGCTAATTTAGGACAGTGCTTGAGATCAATTAGGGCTTTTAGCTATTTAGGGTGTTGTTAGTCTGTAGTGATTATTTGCAGAATAAGTTTACTGCCCTTTTGTTGAGGTTCCCAAACTAATACTCCGGTACTAACCTGCTGTTGATTACGCCTTAGCACAGATGAGAGATCTGTCAGGCTTCTCTGCACTTCTCTGCAAACACAACCTGTAAGCTATGGCACTGGGTGCTCCCTTCCATCTGTGCGGCACCACGCAGTCTCTGCCTAAGCTGCCGTTCTTGCATGACTATGTCCTGAAAAACTGTAAAATGAAAGGGAGAAATTAAAATGAAATGTTAGTTTGTTGCCTGTAACAATTTGCTGAATTAACTGTGTTTGGGTTTGTACAAACCTAAGAGATTCTCTCCACCCACCATTCAAATTTCTGGTCCAAAGAATAGTAAAAAGCAATTTCTACCTACTCTGAACAAGTCATTGTAATTTAAATTATCTCTCTCAAATTATTGACAGCTTGTTGCTAATTTCAGCATTAATGAACCGTTAAAAGAGAGCTAGCATTATAAAATCAGGATTCCAGTAGGATTTTAAAATAACATTAACAATTCACAATATTTAGCATGTCCTTAAATCACCCTGAAATTGAAGATTAAATGTGGTAAATTGAGGAGTGAAATGTTTTTTACATCCCTGGATCTTTTTGTTCCTACAGTGCAATGCATGCTGTAATCACTCCATGAAGTACACTGCTACTTGGTTGTCTTTGCTTAGTACAAATGGTTGATAATTAATTCTGAGCGCATTCCAGCTCAGAGAAAATTCAAAATTATATTACTCCAGCTCTGCTGAATCTCCTCAACTCCCATTTCAGTTCTGGTGGTGCTTTAGAGTTTATCCCAAATGTGAAAACCAAATATATACAGGTTCTGGAACACCTGAGGTACATTTTGGTTTTGCTCTCCTGGGAAAACTTCCACACATTTTAATTTAGGGAGGGTAAAGCCAGTCAAATGTGTCTATATTTAAACAGGCAGTTTAGGGAGAACACTAAGCACCCAGCGCTCTTTGGGAATTCAGAAGTTACGAGTGCTTGGTACATTTCAGAATTTAATTTTCTTCAAGGAAGCAACTCTATAAATAGTTTTTAAGAGAATGAGGAAAAATAGCTGTAACCAGACGTGGCACAACAGCCTACCTCTCCCAATAAAGTGTATTCCAAGAAACAAATGTCAAACTGTGAATTTCCTTCTCACTCTGCATCTGATTCAAAACCTGTCCAAATAGGAACTCCCTCTGGGTCACACAACATATCAGGAATGGCTCCATAGGACTCATTGGCATTAATCTGAAGTGTATGCTTGCGGACACTAATCCTGTTTTAGATGGACTTGACAGACAGGAAGGATTTTTCCGTGAATGTCGAAGTAGAGCTTTGTACATTTTTTTGAAACTTTTCAAAATAGATAAAGTGATTACATTTTTAAGACCTAGCATGCAACTTTTCTCTCAGCAAGCCTTGCTCTTCTTTCACAGTCTCCAGGCTAAGAGGCAAAAGCTCTATATCCCTTTCCACGCTGTTTGCCTCTGAACAACACAGAATGGAATCAAGAACAGGGTGACATTATATGATTAAGCTATTGTGAGTTCCTTGATCTGCTTTAGGGCTGGAAATGTATTTTTCTGTGAATCATCTCTGATTCTCTGAATCTAAAAATGCTTACCCATTTTTTAAACATATCCCATTGAAAATAGCTACAAGATTCATCAGGGAGGTTTTCCATAAAACACAGAAACTGCCTGTTTTTTCATGCAGTCTCAAAATAACATGCACTTTCAGCCTATAGTCAGAAGACTCTACATATTTTCTGCTAAGTCACTGTACTTCTTTTTCTTGACATAAATAGAATTTTTGGTGCTGCCTTCCAAAAAGGTTAGGTATTATATTTAACAAAATATATATAATAATATAATAAAATAATATAAATGACCATACTAGTGAGAACAAGATTATCATAAGCTCAAATTTCTATCATTCTATGTATAATGTGTAGAGGAAGAAATAGGCTGCATGAGATTTATGAGTTTTATTTTCTCTTGACCCTCAAGCGCTTTACTAAACCATCTTCTGAGGTAGCACGATAATCAACTAGAAGTAATGATCTGCAAGTGATTCTGTAGATCAGAAAGCCAACAGCAACAGGGGATGGGGAAATCCTAAACTTTGCAATTCTACTTCTGTGTAAAGAAAGAGCATACCTTACAGTATTTAGCAGGCAGTTTTTAAGTCCAAAGAGATTAACTTCAAGGATCCTTTGGTTCTCCAGTAACAGACCCAGAAAAGAAACAATCCAGCTAGCAGTACCTGGGGTTTTTTTTGTTTTGTTCATTTTGTTTTTGTTGTTTTGTTGGGGTTTTTTTTTAGGTTTTATTGGTTGGTTGGTTAGTTTTATAAGATAATCAGTGTATTATTTCATAGGATACCTTTTTCTTCAGTGAAAGAGAAAGATACTAATTTATGAAAGTTAAATAAGAGACAGTATCAGTGTTCATAATAGTGATACTGGTATGCATCCATAAGGTATTGCCTCTTTTTTCTTAAAATATTTGCTTTCGGTGTAAGGTGTTTTTTTGGAGTTACTGCTCTGTTAGCATGCAATGTAGCAACTAATTATCATATGCTTCTTTCTTTCACAACTGCAAAACATCACATAGTGACTTTATATTCCATTCCACCTCAAAAAAATGAAGCAGAGAATACTTGTTTAGAATGCTGTGGAAACTGCAATTAGTAGTAGTAAACTGCACGTTCTTTTCTTGTTAACTGTTTTGCATAGTGTAGAAATTATATATATGTTTCATAATGTCTAAAAATCATTTAGAATAGTAGTGCTACTCATGGCTGGAAAAATGGCACATCACCTGGCCACATGTTTTTGCAGAGCAAATTCTCTGCATCTCAGTGATACCATCGCATGGCACAGGAAAGACAGTGTTTTTATTGAGAGAGGTGTCATGACCTGATGTTCTTTACTGTATTTCTTTCGTTTCCCATGGGAATTTGCTACAGAATTGTTAAACATTTGGCTAATGACCTGACCTGTTACCTTCAGGTGGTATTTAGTATCTAGTGCTTGTACATTTACCATTTATTTTAGATCTGATTACCTTTCAATTAAAAATTAGTGTTAGAAAAGGCATGAAGATCTCCCAACAGAAAGCTACTATAGGTAAGGTTTTATTTTAACCTATTTCATTCTTGAAGAAATATGATAAGTGAAATCTTAAGAGGATTTATAAAGGTGATTTTTTTCATCTATATTATAAATGGAAAACTAATATTGGGTAGTATTGAAGAACAATAGCTTTTGAAATGTGGCAGTTCTGAAGGTGGCTTTATGAAAAGATGGATTTATATTTCATATAAACCAAATTATTAGAGTTAGCATTTTAATTATAATATATGTTGATGTGAATTAACTGTAAAGATTGTTGACGCTCTGAATACTTTAAGTAATGCTATTTGTTATAAGCTGCTGTCAAATGTGTAAGTGGTGTGCTTCATGAAGCCAAGGACAGCTTTAATCTCTGTTATCACACTGCTTGTCTTTACACTTCAGTTCAGATCTCTTCCATATTTTTCTTTCTCTCCTTAACTGGTATTACAGTTTAGATTATTAGTTCCTTTCATAGGAATTAGTTCCTTTCATCCTGCAACTATGCTACTGTCCTTTCTAGCTTCCTACAAATTTACAATTATTTAATAAACCAGAAAAAAAACAGTTCTTCCTCTCCAAGCATGTGAAGAGTAGGGAACATATGCAAATAATTTAAGAACATACAGAAGGGACTGATACTTCCACATCACTCTTAAGTTTACTGGGCCATAATACTGCTAGCATTTTTGGGGAAGGAATATCACACTCTTTCTATATGTGTCTTCTTGTGCAAGGAATTATAATTTCTTTTTTATCTTGGAAGGACTAGGTTGATAAAGTATCTGTTCAGAGAACACCAGTCACTAACGGTACAAAACAACAAGCCCTGAAACCTATGCCAGCTGGCTTGGAGAAAAGAATGTTTCATTACAATTGGAACATAAGGATACGGAAATCGAGTACAAGTAATCAAAATCCAGGAGCTAGTAAAAATAAATAATATAGGCCATTCCATGTGTGGTTGCAAAGCAAATTTGATGTTATGCTATGCTACTTGTTTCGTGTACTGTGATAAAAAGTGCATTCTGGGTGCTGTAGAGAGGTGGCACTCTAATCTGCTGGAGCTAATGTCCCTTATACTAAAAATTTGTCTTTGGGCCTTCATTTATTTTATGTCCCTGCAAAACATGTTTATTGATGATGGTTTAGGTACTTCACTACACACTACACAGTCATGGGTCATATCAGCCTCATGGGGGCTGTATTATTCTCTGCAAGTTGTGAAATAATTTTCTTGACACTTAATTACAAAATTAGGTTTTCATTTGTTGAGTCAATGAATACCAATCTGTTTAGGTCTAATAATAAAGGGGAGGAAAAAAGAAAAGCAGCAAAAATAAATTTGCAGCAAAATCTCATATCATGTTACAACTAGCTTCAGTTTTCCTAAAGTCTGGAAGGGTGTGAGAAATTCTGTTTTACTATCAGTGATCTCTGCCTCTGATAATCCTCATTAATTAACACTTTTTAATAACTTGCTACTGGCTATATATGTTACTGAGAAACATGGCTTAAGTATGTTACAGAAAAGCATAAATACGTAGGTCTATTTGCAATAAAGAGTGTGTGTATGTGTTTATAGTGAGATTTAGATAACCTTTGCAGTCTTAAAAACCCCTCCTCAGCTGCTGCAGCTTTGGGGGTGACTAGAGAGTAGATGCCTCTCTAATAAAGCCTTAGTTGCCTAATTAATCTCTTTTTCCGTGTTTGACATTACCTTAATCTAAGGTCTTTGGCTCATAATTTATCACTTAAATAGCATCCCAAAACTGGAGTTTAGAAGCTAAGCATCCCTTCTGATAAACACTAGCAAGATCACATTTCCCAGAAAACAAAGATATGGCCCCTTCTCTTTAGAGGGTGCCTGAGTGCAGCGTGAGGCAGCATCCTTTCTCACATACAAAGCATACCAAAGAGGGCAGTAAGGTTTTTAACTCCTGGGGCTGGTACGCAGAAGCCAGTGACCTGTGCTCCCAGCTGGTGACACCAAGGGGCTCAGAGGATCTTCTTCCTTTCTGGCTCCATGATGCCTGTAACTCCGGACACATTAAGCAGCAACAGTAAGAGAAGCTTTTCTCCATTAGCCAGACTTCACCTATGAGACGCAAGACAGGATTTCAAACCCTTTCACAGTTCCCTCTTGCTTGGGTGAGTGTTGTGATTGTTTTACAAAGCAGGGGAGATTACACCACCATGTGCTCCTCTGAAAGACAAGATTGATCTCCGTGCTGTTTCCAGGGTTGGTACATTTCCCACTCGCTGTAGGAAGGGTAGTGATTTCCACAGACAAGGTTATTGATTCCAGTCTGGACTGGGTGTTAGTCTTTCATCAAACCTAGCCCTGGTAGCCCTTGTAGTTTGTTTTTCTACCCAGACCCACTGTTATAAAGTGTTATGGGACCTGTCAGAGAGTTGTCAAGAATCTGGACTGCAGTAGGAGTTACCTGCAAGGTCCTGAGCTTTATGTGAGAGGAAAAATGTACACACTTGTCATGAAATCTCCCACCCAATTTCAAAAAAAGAGCAAAGTGAGAATGATACATTTGTTTGGAAGAGAATCAGAGTGAGTAAGCAGCTCAGATCTATAGCCAGAGGTAGGCAAAATCTTCTGCAGTCCTTTCTCAGTCCTACCTTTATTCACAAACCTTTTTCCTATTTTCATTCTTTTTGACTGATTTTCCCACCTACACCCATGCTCAGGGAGAGTAAAGACCCAGCAATGACAAATGGTGAAGGAAAAGGCAACAAAATGAACTAAACTGGTGCTTCATGATCATGTAGAAGGTAGGAGAAGAGTGTGGAGGAAGACCATTCACACTTTCAGAGCCAGGAGAAAGGGGAGTTCTGATGAAGCAAAGTGTTATCAGGGAAGTAGGTCATGAATTTCTTCTGAGGAAGCACATTCACTCTACATGATGGACTGTTTGCTCCTACCAACTGTGTCCTGAGAAATTACTCATCAGTGTTTCATATCTCCCTCCTGCTAAGGAAAATCTTTGAGATTTAAAAATATTGCACTGTGAGTGAAGTTCAGAGTTGAGGGGGTTGGCTCATTTACAGCTGAATTTGGCTGCTCTCTAATTTTCTGAAAGACAGTTAAGCATCAAGAAAATCCACCATCATTTTCTTTTTGTAAATTAGGTCAGGGGTACAAACTGGAGCACAGGAGGTTCCACTGAAATGTGAGAAGAAACTTCTTCTCAGTGAGGGTGACAGAGCACTGGAACAGGCTGCCCAGGGGGGTTGTAGAGTCTCCTACTCTGGAGACATTCAAAACCTGCCTGGACACCTCCCTGTGTAACCTCATCTAGGTGTTCCTGCTTCAGAGGGGGATTGGACTAGATGATCTTTTGAGGTCCCTTCCAATCCCTGACATTCTGTGATTCTTTGTGAATGTTACTCACAGCAAGAGACTTCATCACTTGCACCTCATCCTTCCAGTTTCAACGCCAAGCAGTTTTCTTCCAAGAAAAAACAGCCGTTTTTTGTTTTTCATGGAGCTGAAACCAGTACCCATCTCAAGTTTCTGTAATACCTACAGCCCCCCACAGTGTACTTCTGCAGAGCTTCCAGGTAAAAAAGGAAGAGAGAAATGAGGGCATGGCTTTGTGAAACAATGCACAGCGATATTTCTTGAGACAAGGAACATATATGCATATCCCAGCAAGTGGGGAGAAAAAAACTCTCAGCAAATAAATGTGTTTATTATGCTTTCAGTTTTCTATTAACTTCAATAATTTCAATTAAAAATTATATTTCTTATTCTATGTTTTGTACAATCAGCTGATATTCTAAAACTAAATATATTTACTCATAAGCTTCAACCAAAGGATTGAGGTATGAACATGATTGATTACTATCAGAAAAGTCGAATGAAAATGTTTGCTACTTCTCTATGGTATCATTTTTCCCGTAAAAACTAAACAGGACAAACAAGGTAAAGCAACAGTCCCATCCCTGCTGTAAGATAAACCATTGCATATCAACACTAAAAAGAGAAAAGCTTATTTTGCAAGCTATCACTAGCCTCATTTTACAGACAGATAATCTGAGGCAGTGGCAAAAGCATCAGGAAGTTACCAGTTTCCATACTGAGATGAAGCAAAAGTGGAAGAATTGAAGAGATCTGCAGTAGCTCAAACGTTCTGTCTGCTAAGCCGCCCTGCCTTACAACTGTTGGCCATAGAAGAAGAATGCTGTTCTGAAGGCACTTTGACATGTACATCCTAGAAATCACAGATTACAAATTTTTTGGCCTTTTTTTCAATTTTTTTATTTCTAATGGAAGTATTCTTGGGAGGCTTAATTCCAGTGCAACATAACTTTTGTCCTTTGACCACTACCGTGAATAGGCAAGAAATGCAGTTAAATGTATTTAGTTGAAGAATGTTCTCTCCGTGGGTGTATCTGGAGGTGCTCACACTGTTCCACATTGTAGCTAGAAGGAAAAAAAGGAGCAGAGGCAGCTATTTTCAGGACATCTCTTGGGCACCATCTACTCTGGAACTCCAGCTTCCTAAAACTTGGTTTAGATAAAGTGCGTTATTACAGCTTTCTCTATCTTGGTTTCAGTTGGTCACTTCAATTCACCTTAATGGCTTGCAGTTTGCCCTAACAAGGAGTTAACATATATACTCCACTAAGATTTTCAATTAATTCATATATTTGTTTCTCTTCTTACTGAAATCATTAGTGCATTGAAAATAAATCTAAGTAAATATACTTTTCTGGTTTCAGTTCAGATGATTCACTGTTGCTTAGCCATTAGCATTTTTGCTTTGATTTTGAGAAGGACTGGCTATTGTTCCCTTAAGGAATAATAATACTAATAAAATAGAACATTCTTTTCTGTTTGTTTCTGGTAGTAAATGCTCAGTTTCAATTCAAATCATATTTATTTATCAGAAATGAGGTTCCCACTAATCCTGTTATTTTGTTGGAGTTTTTTTCCCAAAAAAAATGTCTCTGGCTGTGTCTGAACGTCTTATATTTGACAACTAATTTCTATAGGATACTGTTACAATAGTGCTACAGTATACCAGCAACAAACTAAAGGGACCCATAATTATACTAAATTTCTTTGAATGGGACATTAAATAGAAGGCCCGTAAAAACTGATGTGCTGGCCATTTTTTCCAGATTTTCAAGACATGATTTATCTGTATATTTGCTTCTGTCAGTTAACCCCACATTTCTGCAGACCAGAGGGTAAATATACCTACATGTTACAAATTTTGTGTGCCTTCCCTGACTTGAATGTGCCACCTAGGCAGGTTTGCAGATGCTAATGTGTTGTGTTACCATCTCCAAAATCAATATGAAAGACAAGACATAGAATGTAGAAAGTATACTTATAAAAAATAAGGCTTGAAAACAATGGAGCATTTCTTGTAGCTATGCTAAAGTGACTCTGTCTTTAATTCATACATATATGTATACATATATCATATATACATATATATATACACATGTATCATACATATATCAATATATCAATTGAAAGAAATTGATGAGTATGAGCATCTGATATTAACATCACAGTAAGCCATGGTGCAAAAATGAGATTTCTCTGAGCAAAATGGCTATTTGATTGAAATATGTGGCTTTAAAGAGGAGAAAAGTTTTTATTTCACAAGAAAGATTTAACTATAAGAGGCAGGAAGCCTGGAAGTGCAGGCTGGGGAAGCAGGGAGTTAAATCTCCAACCCCAAGATTCACGGAAGGCAGTGAAGAGCAAGTGACCGCAGGAGAGACAGGGATCCAGAGCCCTTCCATAGCCCTTCATTATGCAAACTGTGGAAAGATGAGGTTCGTGTTCCTGGTACAATTAATATTCAGTTACTTATACAAAGCTATGTGATTGCATATAGAGAGGAAGCTGCACCAGCAGGAGCTTTGACATGCTACTGTTGCCTCATCATTGATGCCCAGAAGCCTGATGAGTAGGTTTACATACCTAGTGACCACAGACTTATCCTTCTTCCAGTTCAGGAGAGATTTTGAAACAGGCCTCTTGCTCTATAGGTGAGCTCCCTCATTATCTACCTTGCTCTAGATTATGACCCACAAGCTACAGCCCTGGTCCTCACCAATTTTCTGCCCATGCCTCCTGGTGAGGCATGGTGTGGGTTTCTACCAGACTACAGTCCACAGGTCCCATGGAGATGGTAGACGGACATCTCCTGGACATCAGTGGGAGTAGCTTATCCTAACCCTTGATAACAGATGAACAACATAACATGCCAAGGCATTTTAACAGCACTTAAGTCCCTACAAGTCAAGCAGCTGCTGAGGAAACACTTGGTGCATCTCAGTGGCACATGAATGCTGATGTCAAGTGCCTGCAGGCAATTTTCAGCCCGGAGCATGAAGCTTTCACTGACTCTTCGGTAATGTGAGATAGCCTCTTTCTCCTAATGGAGCTGTTCTACTTTGAATAAGTGATCTCAGTTTAAGTTTAGGTTAATTTAGCAGGCTGAAATGTGAGCTGCTCGGGACCTAGTTCATGAGCGGGCAAGACTGTCCTCCTTTAGTAGTGAGCAGTTTCTGTAAGGACAGGGCTGAGAATTAGGAACAACAACTTCCACTACCCAGTTGTAGCTAAGGACTGTGTACCTGCCCCAGCTTGGAATCTCTGCCCAGGATTAATTCCCTGCAACTAATTCCCGTGTTGAATGAGGAAAACAATACTTCCTAATCACTCATGGATCTTGCAAAAACAAATTAAGAGGTGCTTAGATCTGGACACACCAAAGTATCTTAGGTTAGAAAATTGCGGTTAGATTTAATTCCTTCAAAGATGATTTCTTGAATGCTTATTCTTCAAAAAGCTAGCAATCCAGGACTGCTCTAAGAAGAGGCAGAGAGGATATATGTATGTGCTTCAGTGTCACATACAAAACTTCACAAAGACCAAGAAGTAAAAGTGGCAGGACTGACCCCATGAAGCCCATGAAGCAGCAAAAGATCATTGGACCAGATCATTCGCCAGGTACAAAACTCTGTTTTCAGTGAATCTAAAGCTTTCTGTGTTGGCAAAACAGCCAAAAAAAAAAAAAAAAAAGTTGCTCTTCCGTTGACAAGTATCTGAAAATACTTCACAAAACATTACAAGTCTGACTTTTCAAATGACTTGATTTGCAAGTGTTAACATATAATCTATTAAAAAAAAGAGTAACTAAACCAGTCACTAATGAATATAACTTGCTGTTATTTGACCACTAAATATTCTTCATTGGAATTAAATATATCTAAAATTTCACCTTATTCTGTATTAATATAAGGTATGGTATTAGGATTCATAAACATTTTAGTGATGATATCTGAACTAATTACATGAGATGCAATATTAATCCATCATATCAATATCAAATCCAAATCTGGTTAGGTTTCTCCTTTTGGTCATTATTGTGACTGTGCCTATAATTTTAACATCTTTCTATACCAAGAAGATCAGAGGGAAAAATATTTCCCATCTGTATCTAAACAGTAATTTTTTAATCTTCATTTTATAGCAACTTCAGCCTCAGGCTCAAAAAAGCTAACAAGACTATTGCTGAGGTTGCTCCGTGTTAATTCTATAAAGTTTTGTTAGATACAAATGGTTGCTGAGGGTTTTATACATGTTTGCCAGCCTGGTAGCTTTAAACAGTTCAATCACTTTCAATCTAATGAATCTTTAATTTGTTGTTTTACTATGAAAGGAAAATGACTTGTCAGGTGGGAGATTTTGATTCACAAGTCTGCATATAAAACTGTCTCTTGGTACTGAGCATAGTGTAAACATTACTGTTTCCTTTAAAACATAATTTCGTATAATAATTATCAAAATGCTGTAATGCTGTTATCACAATTTGAAGGTTTATGTTATTACTGTAGAGTACTGTGATATTTTTCATAAAGGCATGAAATAACAGCTTTTTTATTTGCAGACTTAGTATGAAACAACATTTCAATTCCATTACTTCATTTTTCTATGAAGAAATTTGCATTTACCTCAATGTGTAGGGAATATGGAGAGAGAGGCATATATTTCCAGAGGCTGCACAAGCTTCTGACATGGATGCAGTTCAGACACTGAAGCCCCTGGAGGAAAAATGCTATTTCAGAGTGTCACCTGCTTAGAGGAATACCCCTTAATTCCTTTGAGGTATTCAACCACTGTTTTCCTCTTGGCTTCTATTACCTCAGGAGCCCTTGGCTTATCTCTGTAAGACTTCGAGTGTGCTTCAGTGTGGCCAACACATCTCAGGGCCACCAGCTGAGGACCCTCACTGGCATCCTGCCCTTCTAACCTTGGCATCTCATCCCACAGCTTGTCACAGGCAAGCCTGATATTGTCCCCCTCCCCATCATGTCTAGTTCAAAGCTCTGTCAATGCGCCCCACGAGCTCATGTGCAAAGACCCTCTTTCAGGTCCCTTTCAATTCAAACCATTCTATCTTTTTATGATTCTATAAGATGGAGTTTTCACAGCCTGTGTGTACAAATGCACCTGTCCTAAGGCTGTCATTTAGCCTTACAAACAGTTTGTTAAGATTCCAGCAAACACATATAGTCTGTTTACAGTCCTTAGTCTTTTTTTTTTTTTTTTTACTAATGAGCACTGTTAATGGAGAACATACCACGCATCTCGAGAAAAGTGTGTTTAGGTGAAGAACTGTTCCCCAGAGACCTGGTGTGTTTATGTGACATAACCCAGCGTTCGAGCATTGGTCTCTCAGTAGCGAACAGCTGCACTGACTCAGCATGCCTCTTACTTCCAGCACTGGGGTGCAATAGCATAGTCCTTTAGAAAAACAGCACCAGTTACTTTTGTCCTCTCCAGAAAACTTGAAAGAAGTTGTGTTTCAATCAGTTAAGTGGCCAGTGAAACTGGGCTGCAGATTTAGGCTAGTCTGGAGTTACTGGAAAGCACAGGAATGACTCTATGAAGAGTTGTCTACCACATAAAATTTTTTACCAGAGTATTTTTTCTTTTACCAGAGTATTTTTCAAATGGCTACACAGAGTCAGGTACTAATACCAGAACCTCAGCTAACTTGTGTTGGAGCACTGAGAGGAACCACACTGCAGTACAGTGCCTGGGATTACCCTGCTCTAAATGATGGACCTGCTCAGTACAGTATTTACAATTTGCTGGTTCTACCTGTGTAATCAATTCCCTTCTTCATTCCAGTGCTGTTCTTTTTATTCCCTGTCCTGCTCCTATTTCTATTTCTCTTTGTTTACTTGTCAGTTCTACCGTATTAGAATATCAAAGACACTAACTCATATAATTGCCTTTCTAAATGCACACGTTCACAAGCAGGTACAAGTGTCCTCAGAATCTCTGTTCAGCTGCTGCTTAACTTTGCTTTAGTTGCAGAAATGCCTAAGTTTGGCTAAAACATGGAGCCCTTGCTCACTCTGTCTATGTGAAGGGGTATTGCCGAGTTAAACACAGCCGGGTTTCAGGGATGTGCTCTCAGCCTGGCCAGCTCACACAGCTTGTATGCAGGACTTCTACCGCAATCCCTACAGTAGTTTTCTGGTGTGTGGTGAGCACAGGTACAGCAGACTGATTGGCACCATTCTGCCTCTTGTTCCCCAAGCAGTTCTCACACAAAAAGTACGTAGCAGTGGGGACCTGACATGGCCTCTGCAGCCTTCTTTGGGCCATGGTCCACTTTTTAAGCTCTAAAACTAACTGTCCTAGCCCATTTAGATCCTTAAATGATGTGCATCTGATGTGTTCCTTTCTTGGTACAGCTGTTAGCTTCAAGCTCTCCTAAGCACTAGATGTCAGTGATAACAAACTAGACTGAGGTTTGCACCTTGCAGTGCAACATACAGTTGCTCAGACTTCTCTTTCCTCCACAGTTCCTTTTTTCTTTCCTCCCTAGCTCTGTGCATGCATCATCTTTTAAGATTAACCTTAAAACTTCTCCATAAACCACAACCAAGCAAGAAGAGGATAAATACCTCAAAGTAAAGTGATACACGGCTTATTTTGTTGTTTATTAAGGTTTAAGGATGCTCATTGCCATTATCCCAAATGGAGGACACTCTTTTGTATGTGTGATTCCTCTTCTTTGTATTTCTGTTCTTCCCCCAACTAATGCTAGACTTCTGTTAATAGCAAAATATTAGCAATGCTGTCTGCAGCACCAAGGTACACCATGGTAACATATATCCTCTGCTGTCAGGCTTTCAAATAGTATTTGCATAGGCCTCTGTTTTATTTATAAGCTCATCATCCACAGTGATTCTAGTATTCTGATCACATCAAAGTTCCTTTTTATTGTGTTTTGCTCTAGTAGCCAGGAGGATGATCCCTAATACAGGATTATTTACATAATGTCTGTTGCAATGACAGATAAGGTACAAGTAAAAAAACATTCTGTCTTTTCATTTTAAAGTATTGCCTTTTGTTATTTACCTATAGTAGAGAGAGAACAGCACAAACTGTACCAGAGAAGCAGAAAAGTACACAGAATAATTCCAAAACAAATTTAGTTGATTAAATGCAGTACATTAAACCCAGTTATTTTAATGTTGACATTTTAGTATTGTTAATGAAGGGCCCCGCTATTGATCTTTGCTTGGGCAACTGTCTATTGAATCCACTGGACTTAAATTCTGAAAAAATGCAGCCTAATGAATTTCAAGTAATAATTGCTATACAAGGTAATTGCAAAACTTGCATAGCAAAGCTCCTTTGAGAGAAATTTATGAGATTTCTACATCAATCTGAATGTGCAAAGGCTTGCAATTCAGCCTGATATGAATTATTAACCTCACTTATATAAAGAAGGAAAATTATATTATATTTGTTTAACCTCTGCAGCTTCAGAGTTCCAAAATTATAGGGCTCTTTGGGTAGATCATAACAATGAAAACTTTGAAATTTTCTCTGGTTATGTCATTATGTGAAGCAACGTAGCTTTCTCTATAGTCAGAATAGTCTGATAGTCAGAATGATCACATAGAAAAAATAAATTCACATAATGAAAATACTGGACCATTTAATTAAAAGTTATCTAATTCTAGTTACTGAACACATTTTTTCCTTCCTCCTGACTCCTTGATGTGCACCCTGAATGAAGCTACCATGGGATATGAATGGGCAGCCAGGCAAACCCGTCTTTCCCCTAATGCCTCTCTATTGGAGCAGCTCCTTGAAGGACTTGGGTGCTGGGACTTGTCAGAGAATGAAATCTGGACTATATGAACTATCACAATTCTACATTCTTTCATTTCTCCTAAGCTGTGGACAGACATGGACTTGTTCCTGTCCATCAGCTCTTTGTCATAGAATCACAGAATAGTTTGGGTTGGAAGGGACCTTCGAAAGTCATCTAGTCCAAGCCCCCTGCAATGGGCAGGGACATCTTCAGTTAGATCAGGTTGGTGAGAGCCCTGTCCAGCCTGGCCTTGGATGTCTCCAGGGATGGGGCATCTACCACCTCTCTGGGCAACCTGGGCCAGCATTCCTGTCACTGCTCCTCTGTTGGAGGGTGCCAGCCGCTTGCCATCAGAGCCAGCACGGTAGTTGATGTGAGCTCCTCCCAGTCTGCTCCAGGAGAAAAACAGCCAGGTTACTTGACACACGTGAGCCGTGGGCTGCGCTGACCAAGGTGGTTTTGCCTGAAAGAGGTTGGAAGGTGTTTGCATGCATTGCTCAGACGTCTCTGCTCCCAGGCTGCAGCATCCGGCATGGTGAGCTGCTTGAGCATCTTCTACCGACACAACAGGATACGGAAAAGGGGTCTGCAGCCTTTGTAAATGGTGAGGCAGGCTTCATCATCATCAGTTACTGATTTTCAGGGTTTAGTTACAACATGAAAAGTTTAAAACAGTTTCTCATTATGATAAGTGCTTTAAAAATAATGAATATTTAGATTTTTATTATTTACAAACCAGGTCATTTACATTTTTAGGGTACTACTGTATTTGCATTAGCATTACTTTACTAAGAGATCTTACTGATTCAAATCAAGATGCTGATACTGTTAGTTCCTCTCCACATTAAGTACTCCTCATTAACTCAAAATCTTTACTGAATACATTTAAATGAGGAAAGAAATTAAAAAATCCTACTTTAAACAAAGTGGGAGTTCTCCCTGACTTCTGGGGAACAAGCTTGGAATGCTGAATTAATCTGATGATCACGAAGTTGAAAAATTTTGTTGAAAGAATCCCAGAATGTCCTGCAACTCTTATCTTCTGTAAAGTTTTTCCCAATGCCTTTTTGCATAAAATATTTACGGATAGCAAACTGTGGAAATAAATTTTTTAAAAATGTATTCAGAGCATCACAACCAAAATTTTAATCCTCAGTTTTGAAGGTGAAAAATCTCCTGCACCACAGTTTAAGAACTGGCTTCCACACACCTTTGTCTCTTTGTCTCTATGCTAGAGACATGCATTTAAGTGCTAATATTTCTATTTGGTATTTGATCCAAACTCTTTTCCCTTGCCCCACTGTTCACTCAGTGTACAGCTACTGGGGCAAAGACATTGAACATTTTTGCAGCAAGGGAATATGAGACAGCAAAGCAGCTTGTGGCTCTACAACATTGATCCTTGGTATTGCTGGTATAAGCCACATTATAATAATACCCATATGAGCTGTATAAAACATCATGTGAATTTTGATCAAACAGAACATAAAATCTTCTGTTCCATTACTGTGGAAGCTAAGAGTAAAACCAAGAGGTAAAGAACCCCAAGATGCATCCTTATCCTGAGTCCAGAGAAAAGGATTTCCACATCCACTTTTGCATGTGAGATTAATGCCAGCCTGTGACTAACAAGAATCAATTAAACATGAGTCAATACTGTGTCCTGAAAGCGTGTTGGGTATTTTTTAATTTCTTCTTCTGAATGCCTGTGTATTTTTATTACCAGCTAATATTAAGAAAGACAATGAATCTACTTGAAATTTTACTTAGTCATCATAGTAGGATGCAGCTGAGTACAGTACTCTCAACAGTAATTCATCTGACATTGTATCTGTTTCCCTTCCTAGTAATTTCAAAGTCATTAAACTATTACCACATTGATTTTTATGAAATTCAGATCCTGAGTAGAGTTTTTGCATAACTAAAAAGAAAAAATTAATCCCTACTTTCCTTCAAATACACAGGGCCTATTGGGAGAGAAGTACGGGAACATCCGAATACCGGGGGAAGTTGAGTCAGCAGAATTTGAAATGATCCTGGATGCTGCTGTGGAGGCAAAGCTAGAGACAAGGATTTTAGAAGAGTGGTACTGCAGGGATGAGAATGCAGTGCCACCAGCCTATTACCTCAGACCAAAATCTGAAATGTTGAAGAACTACCAGAATACTGTAAGTTAAAGTCATCTCCTTGCAAAATTCTTCTCCATCAATTACAGCAGTGGGCAGACCCCAGGGCCAGGCACTTGCTGCTCTCTCTGAATTAGCTGCTACAGCCTTGACCACACCAGAGCAACTGGTGCTGTGATGCTCCTTTCCCACACATGGTGAAGGGAGCAGCTGCAAAACACCAAGGAACACAACAGGTCATGCTCCTGCATCAATGCACCCTCTGGTGACAGCTCGAGCAAGTGGACCGTAGACATTCATAACATGTTGGAGCTAGTTGAACAGATTTCTTTTCACTTCCCTGATGTTGGGATAGGGAATACCTGCCCTGGTCTTACGCTTTTGCTAGATTTCAGTGAGAGGAAACACACATTTTCACTTGTATCCTCATTACAGGAAAGCTCTTTAACAGTCAAACAAGTGCTTACTGCTGTCCCAAGTCAGATCTCATACTTTTAACTTATCAACTGTATTCTAACAGAAGATTTTTTAACACTGCTAATTTTCAGTTTTGAAAAAGGCATTTGTCTTTAATTGATGACAACTAAAACTGTATATTACCCAGAACTCAGTTATACCCTCCTACACATCCTTTATATCTAAGGACAGATTTCAGTGGCCAAAAAATGAAGTCCTTAACAGAGTATTCACTTCATTTTGAGCACATATTGTATTATACAAGAAAATGAAATTAAACTGTTATACTGCATTCACATGTCATATAGCAGAATGTTTTCTCTGTTGCATGAAAAAAACATTGAAAACATGAAAAAATAGACACAGAAATAGTTTTAACTAGTATAATGTGGCTATTCTGAAGTACTGATCACAAGGGAGAGAGCAAGTTTTGTAACTTTGCATTGTTTTGCTAATGCCCACAGTGTCCCTTTGAATAAAGCTTTGCTTTTTTGTTATTAAACTTTGTACCTTTCCTCAAGCTATTGATACACAGGATGTTCGTAACTTAAAGCTAACGTAGAGCTACATCTCATAAACTAACAGAAAGTAATAAAAGATACATAGCTCTGAATATGTCAAGAAAGAGTTGCTTGGGAGTCTATCCTATTGTTTTTCCTGTCATACCCTCCAGAAAACTGGAGACCCCTCCAGCGCTCACCCGCGGTCAGTAATGCAGCCATGATCACCAGCTGCCTCAGAGAAACCTCCATGGTGGCATCTGCGAGATGCCATCTGAAAGGATTAGTGAATTTATATTAGTCCCTCTCTGATGACAGCAAGATTACTGTTACTATAGCAATGAATTAACAAAGTAACATCACATATAATCCCATATTTTTCAAATATGGTAGCTAATATGAGGTGCTTAATTACACGCACCAAGAACCTCATTTTCAGTTTTGAAATCCAAGTTTAAATTATTAGTATTATCATTATTGCTTCTCATTAAAGGAGTGATAATTTTAGCAGCATTGCTGCTGCTTTTTTATCATTATTTCAGGCTTGGTTCTTAAAACACTCCTTCTCTAAAGGTGTTATTGGTCTTCTTCTTGAGAAATACTGCATTAGCATTACCCTGCAGTAGGAATTCAGAAAATACTCAACATAGCTAACTTTTATAATTCTAAAAAGAAATACATTATGATTATCTGCAGTATAAAAAGTTAAACTCTATTTATTTTTAGTGTATGTGTTTCTCTGTTACTATTTTATTTTACTTTGTTATTTTACTATGTTATTTATAACTTTGTATATTAGACTTTTACTTTCTGAAGTTGTAGATGTGTGTATTACAGCTACTATTTAACTATGGATATTTTTAAAAGATGGAATCTTCTTCAAACTCTACAAATGAGAATAAATGGCAAGATATATCAGAAGAGATTAAGAAGATTTTTAAGACTGCTGTGAAATTGCTGTATGAGAAAGGAAAAATGAAACACAGCCAAGCAAAGAGATATCTTTCCTCCGGTAATGTTCACACTAACTATTTCTGTATATTCATTTATTATCTTTTCTATCAACCTTTCCAAAAACATGAAAATATATTTCTGTTGGCATTTTGCATAAAATTGAAGAGGAAAAAATGCTCATTGTGCTTGCTTGAGACCAAAATCCCTATGAAAGCACACAGTGATTTTTATGTGCTTTTTCTGTTTTTTTACAGACAACAGATGCAGTCATTTAAGAGTCTGCATGTTGGGGGTGAGGGATGTTCGTGAACTGTTTATAAAGAAAATATAACAGAGACTCCGTGTTCTCTTTTCATCCTCAGCTATTGAAGATGAACTTGATTTTGCCTTGGGTAAACAAACACCAGCTTTCCTAAAGAAGTGTGTTTGCTACATTCGGAAAATTGCCAACATTGAACGTTTTGTTAAAATTCCAGAGATGGGAAAATACATGGATGTGGTACATGCAGCTGGGAAGTTTCTACGAGATCCTGAAGCCCATGAGAAACTAATCAAGCTCAGGGATGAATTCATTCCTACCATCGTCGCATCATCCAATCTGAGAGTGTACACGTCTGTCACTCACTGTGACATGAAACTGGGCTACTCCCAAGAAGTGGAGAACCATTACATCGAAGGACTTGGTAAACAGTTCTATGAAGACATGATTGATATAATCCAAGCAACAGTGCAGCAGAATTTTGACACCGAGACAGACTTGCTGTATGATGAAGTTCTTCAACACTCATCGCTATGTAAAACATACTCCACTTTTTATGAATATAGATGTGAGGCATTAAACATAGTTCACAAGTACGTTCTACCTAGCAAAATAGGACACATTAACCCTCTTATCATATATGGAGGACCATGCACAGGGAAGACTCTTTTATTAGCCGAAGTGGCAAAGAAGGTAAAGAACTACTTTACATAATATGGTGATGTTAGGAGCATTAGTGTGTAAAGGCCAACTTAGTTTTCATTCTTCCTTTTGTTAACAGATCTGATATCAGCCCCTAATATATAAAATAAAAATAATAAAAAGTATATTCTGCATATTATTGTACACATATTCAGAAAAAGACTTAACTTTCAATAATGTGTCTGTATCATGTACTTAGCCAAAACAAAAAGACTTTATCAGAGCTTTTAAAAACCTAATAGGAATCAATATATTTTAAAATTAACAACGTATATTTTAGAAGGATCTCTTTCCTTCTTGTTCCACTACGGTCCTGTGAATCTGGAACTTTCTAAATATCATATGCTGGTTTTGGTCTTATTCACAAATACAACATGTTTTTCCAAGTCATGCCACCTTATGTTCTCATCAGAAATTATTCCAGAATTAGTCTGATACACTTGCTACTAATCTGTCTATAATAACCGGCAAAAATACCTGTACTTAGTTATCTGACATATGCTGTTTAAAGTCATTGAGCTGAGTACTACAAGGAGATGAGTGAAACACTATGTGCAAGGCAGGACCAGAAGTAAAAAAAGACCAAGCTGGCATCTCTAAACCTAATTCTCCAGCTGGGAGTCACAACTTTGACTTCTCTGCAGGGTGCTCAGCAAATTTAACACAGTGGGCTGGGAAACAGCCATATCAGCCAGAAGGAAATGGAGAAAGGAACAATAATGTTTAAAATCTGGTATCTTTCCCAAATGTGACTTCACATTAGTTGCTTATATGAAATTGGGATTTGTCACTCAAGATCTCACTTCAGATCTGCATACATAAGTTAACCTAGAGACTCTGGTTACGCTTTTCTTTTAAAATATTCCATAATACAGTGAAGTGAGAAGACTTAGCAAGTAAGAGAACTGAGTATGTTAGCCTGCTTAGACTGAGAGGATCTAAAGCCACGTTCCTCACTTGCTTAGAGTGTGCTAATCAAAAAAACAGCAAGAGATACTTTTTACCCGTTTCGGCAGTGCACAAGAGCAGAAGTGACAGGCACACCAAGGCCGAGTGTGCTTCTGTGATGCAGGAATTAAGGTAACCAGTGAGTAAAGAGCAATCTGTACTCTGATCCCTGTCCTCCAAAACCATCAAGACATGCATTTATACTCAGCTGGGAATCGATGTTAAACAAGTTTAGGTGGCAAGCTGGTCTGGCTCACCAAGGATGACATTGTGCAGTGTCTGACGAAGTTATTAAGAGAATCTACCTACTGACTTTCAGAAGTGAGACACAGATTTTGCAAGGAGTGCCCTGGGTTTTATGGACTACATTCTACTCATTTCCCCTTAGACAAAAGCCTTTTTGTGGATCTGGGTCTTAGTGTTTTGGGATATTGTCTGTGCTAAACAAAGATGACATATGATATGATTTTAATTCAATGACATAAATCAAACCAGTCTTGAACGCTGCTGGTGAAAGCATTTCCATTCAGCCGGTAACATTTTAAAAGGTTTACATATATATGCAATCACTATTTATAAACTCTCTTACTGTGCTTAATTTAGACATTAACTAAATTATTCTCCATATTTTAGGCCTATTCCTGGTTGCAAGAAGAGATGGGACCAGATTCCGACCCTGTGGTAGTTATAAGATTTTTGGGATCCACTGAAACAAGTACAGATCTGAAGAATATACTTCAAAGCATTTGTGAACAATTAGCAGTCAACTATCGTTGCCTCGTACAAAGTTACCCAAAAAAGATTCATGATCTTCGGGACTTGTTCATCAATCTCTTGAATGAGTCCTCATTCCACAGGCCACTGGTGATAATATTTGATGCTCTAGAACAGCTAACAGATAGTGATGACGGTAGGAAGCTCTGGTGGCTTCCCATTCACCTTCCCCGTTCAGTACGGATAATTTTGTCAACACTGCCAAATAAGCATGGGATCCTGCAAAAACTGAGGTGCCTTATTCATGAAGAAGACAACTACATTGAATTGACTGCAAGGGACAGAAAGATGTGTAGCCAAGTACTGAAACATCAGCTGCTGCGAGTTAAAAGAAAAGTAACATCAGGGCAACAAATCTACGTCAATGAAGCATTCTCCAAGTGCACGCTGCCTATGTTTGTGAACCTAACCTTCAGAGAGGTCAGGAACTGGAGATCTCACAAAGATGTGGATGAGTCCTCTCTCTGTGTCACTGTCCATGAAAGCATAGAGCAGTTGTTTTGGTCACTGGAAAACAAGTGTGGATCAAGACTGTTGTCCAGGGCACTTGGCTACATCACTATGTCCAAATCTGGCCTGAGTGAAATGGAACTGGAAGATATTTTAGCCCTTGACAACAGTGTTATGTATGAACTGAGTGAGAATGTCAGAGAAAGTAACCCACTGAGAATTCCATATATATACATTGCAAGGCTTAAGGAGGGCTTACAGGGGTACCTAATAGAGCGACAGGTGAAAAATGTAACGCTGCTTCTTTGGGCAAATAGGCACTTGCAACTAATTGCCCAGAAAATGTATCTGCACAATGAAGAAGATGTGCAAGAAATGCACACAGTCATGGCAGAGTATTTCCTTGGTGTTTGGTCAGGTGGACGAAGAAAACCTTTTCACAGCAATGACCAATATTTGAATGGTTGTCCTAACCATGACAGGAGAGGCCGGAGTGAGGAGGAAAAGCACTGCATGGATCAGGCTGCTTTTGACAGGCAGGCACCTGATCAGCCGTGGGTCTTTCAGTGTAATCCATTAGAGCCTGATATCTTTTTTATTAATCACAGAAAAATGACAGAGCTTATTCATCACTTGACAAGATGTGGAAGAACAGATGATCTTCTGTATGGAGTCATTATGAACTTCAGCTGGCTATACACCATGATTAGAATAGGGCAGTTTGATAAAGCACTTTCTGACATAGAACTGGCTTACACCTGCTCACAAGAAAAGGAGCTGAAATTTCTGGCCAGTACCCTCCGAAGTATAAAGTTCAAAGTAGTAAAATACCCAGGTTCACTCTCTGCTGAATTGCAGCAGAGGCTTCTCCCAGTAGTAAGTTCATTGCCCAAACTCAGACATCTCCTCTTAGAATGTGACAAGGACGGGCCCAAATACTGCTCTATCGTCCCTTTGCATTCCTCCATGGATGTGACTTACAGCCCAGAGCGCCTGCCGCTGTCATCCAGCTACATGCACGTCACCGAAATTTTGCCAACTTTTAATCCCAGCACAATTATTGCTGCTTTAGAAAATGGCTCCATCAGCACTTGGGATGTAGAGACCCGCCAGTTACTAAGGCAGATTACAACAGCTCCATCTGTTATTTTAGGAATGAAGCTTACTAGTGATGAGAAGTATCTTGTAGTGGCTACAACAAAAAATACTCTTTTGATATACGATAACGTAAATTCTTGTCTTCTGTCTGAGGTAGAAATTAAGGGGTCAAAACATTGTGGAATTGGGGGAGGCTCCAGTTTTATAAACGGCTTTACATTGTCAGTCAACCATGCCCTTGCTTGGCTGGAGGCCAGCAAAGACGTTACTGTGATAGATCTGCTTTACGGTTGGCCTCTCTATCACTTCCACTGCTGGTATGAAGTGACCTGTGTGCAGTGTTCTCCAGACGGAGTTTACGCATTCTGCGGACAGTATTTGAACACCGCCACCATATTTCACTTGGGCAGTGGAGAGAAGCTGGCCACTGTGACCTCTGAATTTTCCAGTGGATTTGTGAAATTCCTTCTCATTCTGAACACAGCCCAAGAAATGGTGATGGTGGACAATGAGGGTAGCCTCTCTGTTTGGAATACGGAGGAAATTGCAAATCCCCAGCTTACAGATGACTTTGACTGCAGGAGGGAAGACACTGAAGTTGTCAGCATAGAGCTTTCTCAAGACCAAAGTGCAATTTTAATTTGTAAGGCTCTCAGCATTGAACTTCTTGACACTCATGTGTGGAAGGTGGCTGAGAAGTTCAGAGCTAAACACAATGAGCGCTTTATATCTGCCGTGTTGTCCAAAAATGGCAATTGTATAATTGCTTCAATGGAAAATACCTCAGCCATTTTTGTTTGGAGAAGAGATACAGGACAGTGTATGGCAAGCTTACAGGAAATCTCAGGAACTATAGTCAGGCTAATTAAATCAAATCATCATAACATGCTGCTATCCTTATCCACCAGTGGTGTCCTTTCTATTTGGGATATAGACATCATAACTGCTATGTCCAATATTGACAAATCTGGCAAGCCTATCCAAAGACTGGTGTTGCCAGCCAGAGGTGAATTAATATACACATTGGATGGATCAGATTCTGTCCATAAGTGGAACTTCAGCACTGGATTTATTGAAGCTGTGTTCAAGCATGAAGGTATTGTTGAAAACTGTGTGCTAACCTCATCTGGAGAGATAATGGTTACATCAGATGATAAATGCAGCCAGTACGTATGGCACACAGTTAGTGGCGAAAATATCTTTCGCATTAATGGACAAAAAATCTCAGAGCTAATGATTACTCATAATGATCAATTTGTAGTCTCTCTCTGTGAGCAAAATGCATCCAGAGTCTGGCGACTGGCTACAGGACACAGGGTTTGCAATATTTTAGTTGCCTTACAGAATGCATTTATTACAACTGCAAATACATTTGTAGTCGGAATGGCAAAGAATAAAGTGTTGGCAGTGAGTCTCTGGACAGGCAGTATAACCAAGAAGTTTTGCTGTGATGATGGTGCAAGCATTGTGGATATTAAACTGATACCAGACTGCCCAGATATTATAGTATTTATAACATCTACTGAGACTGTGAACATCTGGAGCCTAACAGAGGAAGTCATCTGCAGACGTGTACAATTGCCTACAAATTTCTTAAAAAATTTGGAAGACTTTGAAATATCCCCAAATGGGAAGCTAGGAATTATAACCCGTGGTGATGAGAACATCAATGTGCTTGATTTATACAGTGGAAAACTTCGTGTAGTTCACGCTCCAGGTATCATCTGGCGGCAGAGGCTGTCTCGGGATGGCCGCTATCTTGTGTACATCTGTTTTCACAGTGAAGAAGATGATGACAATGGTGCAGTCTCTAGTTTAATAGTAATGAGGCTAGCGGATGGCAAAAACATCGGTGCCTGTTCTCTTTATAAAACCCCCACTTTCCTTGCACTGTCACAGAGACATTTAAATATCATTATTGGATTTGATGACGGAAGTATAGGTACTTACACTGTAGTGGATCGAGTCGACGCTGCATTGAAAATCAAAATTGCTACTTCAAACAGTCGTCAGATTTTCAACAACACAACACAGGTGATTAGGCCAAAATGTCACAATTATAGCTTCAAAGTGACTGCAGACTGCATTTGGAGGGAATCGACGGAAGTATTTGCAAGGGACAGCCCCATTACAGTTACAGAGCCTGAGGTGAGTGAAGCAACACCAACCAAAAAACACAACTATTGCTATGAGAGAGTGTGCTCAGCCATAGATTGCAGAGGACACAGCTTTGCTGCTGACAACTGAGTAACCGTTGGGACTAGCTTATCTGGATAATAGTATACATGCCTAGATTTGCCTACTGAAGTAACATAAAAATCAGTGCATTTCTTGGAAGACAGACAAACAGCAGAGGGCAGACCAGCTGTTTTTTTCCTCGACAAATATTCTTGCATTTCTGTAAACAAAAACAGCAAACATGAAGCAAATGGGCTGCAGGGTTTTTTTAAATTTCGGAATACAAGGTTCTGTCCAGGATTTCACCATGGCCTTGATTAAAAATTTGTAGCAATACTATAAAAATTGTTATGCTATTACAGAAGTTAGGTGATCTTATCTGGGGTCAACAAACTGTTTTAACTTTGAACTAAAGCTCCACATAATCAGTGAGAAAAGGCAGACCACTATTTTATATACCAAGTCACCTAGATGGGTCTATAGCTAACAGCCAAGTTTATACTCATTTGCAAAAACGTGTTTTTCTGCTTGATGGTGCAATGACAAGATATCACCTGCCAACCTGGAGCACTTGATACATTCCATCATAATTTTAAAAATACCTACCTTTTTTTTCTTTTTTCTTTTTTTAATTGGGATTAATCTTTGGATTGAAAGGAGTAGGCACCAGTCAGCTGCTAACATGTCAACATGTGATTTGTTCACTTCAGTGAATGGACTGAAAGATTTTTTTTTTTTTTTAATTGCATGCAGGGATTTCAGGTTTCTGTATTGTGGTAACAATGATAAAAACCTAGATCATACAAGGAATATAGGGCTTGGGATTTTATTTTTGGTTTGGGGAATTTTTTTGTCTTCACAGTGTGTATTAGTACAGGTTGTAATGAAAGCTGTTTAAAAGAGAAACAGCATTACAGATGAACAGTTGAACAGATTGATTTCTTTATGTTAAAAGGTTACTATCCATTTTGTTGTAAGAAAGTCAGAAGTATCTCCTATGTCCCCAAAGTAATCTTAACAGTTTTCAGACATGCCATGAATTATTAATCTTGATAACATTTGCCTCACTATAATTTCTGTTCTTTCTCATCATAAATACAGATCAGATGACCAAACACACCAGGACTGCTTGTATATGTGCTGAAATACTCGACTAAATGTAAAGGCTGTCTGAAGGACCTTTACTGATCCAATTTGTAATGAGTTTTTCTTACTTCCACATACTTAAAAGCTTCACTTTCTGCTTTAGAACTATTCTGAGCCTTTTGTACAGTTTTACCAGTTTCAAGGCAGAAATTGTGAAATTATGACAAATGCTTTAAAAACAATTACATTTTGCCCAAGTAAAAAAAATACTAGACAACGTCTGAAAGGATAAGAAGATTTTTCCCTCCTTACGTATCTTACAGATGGCACATCTGTGGAAATATTTTCAAATTATTTAAAAAAACAAAAAGAATTTTATTTTTAAAATCAGAACTCAATGCCACT
The DNA here is from genome assembly GCF_964273445.1 of Streptopelia decaocto. Taxonomy (NCBI): domain Eukaryota; kingdom Metazoa; phylum Chordata; class Aves; order Columbiformes; family Columbidae; genus Streptopelia; species Streptopelia decaocto. The sequence goes on along the minus strand of NC_138658.1, from coordinate 54,674,419 downwards.
AGTTTCCAAGAAATGAATGCTAAGCTAGAACTTAATGTAGTGTGTGAATGTTCAGTGTACAAGCCAATATAGTATATTAAGTGACTTGAATGATTTTTCCTAACTTGTTTGCAACTAATAGATCATATTGAATGTTTTTATGTAAACTTTGTATTGTTGGGAAAACCTGCCCACTCAGAGATTTATATTTTCATAAATGTCAAATTTAGTTAAATTTTGTTACAGAGTTGTTAAATTAGAAATATATTGCAGTCTTCAAACAATATACAGTCTTGTGTATGCATTGTTTGTACTAATAAACTATGGAAACGGGCTTGTGCGTGTCCCTTAATTTTAAGGAAATTTCACCCTGGCAGAGGGACACAAGGCATTTGCAGCTCCCATTAACTCATACATAAATAATTTTTAAGGGCTATATTTGTAAGGAAAAATTCCAGTATTTTTCCCACTTCAGTTAACAAAATCAAGCATTCACAAAACAACAAGATTCACCAGAAAAATCCATGCTTAGGTGCTGTTTATGACTAGATGGCGTACTGCCAGTGTGCAAATCAACAGACACGAAGCCTTGTGTAACCCACGCAGTAGAAAGCACAGAAAAGAGCGGAGCACCTGAAATCCCACTCCCAGTGGGGTTATATATTATATATTTTATACAGCATCACTGAAAGCAGTGATGCTGTATATAAAAAGTCATGGGTGTTCTTTTCCTGCTTTGAACCTTAGTCTTTTACGTCCTAACCAATGACAGCAAGAACAGGGCAGCACTACTATTTTTCTTAATTGTAAAACAATGAGAAAGGTGAACATGAACATGACTCCTAATACACTTAAACCCTTCAGCCAAGTATAGGGTTCCTAATCGCATTGAAGGATGCTCTTTAAGTCCTAGCCCTCCTTATAGTTTATCTAGGTCTTAACAGATAAAACTATCTCGTTCAGCTTTCCAGCTTTTTGAATCTTTCTCAGCGGTCAGACCCCTCACCCTGAGCCTAAGCAGCAGACACAGCTTCCTGAATGACATTAGGCTGCTCAGTGTCCAAATGCTTGCTACTGCAAGAGTGAGCACTCCGCAGCCCCTCACTTCTCTGTCCCCGGGTATGTCTATGCAGTGGTACAGGGACAAAGTAGTTTTTCTGATAATGAGCCATGCAAATGCCAAGTGCTGTTCTGTCCCTACAAAGGAATAGAGTAATTTACTTTCCTTTAAGGAGCACTATTTGTGTATCTAGAACAAACCTTTCATTTATTCTTCATCTAAAGTGCATCAACAAACAGGCTCAGATGGGGTTCATATTTTCTGACACGGAAGATTCTAGGAATAGGCTGTAGCTGCAAGAAAGCTTTAGAGGGGAATTAGCCGGAAATTCTTTGGCAGGCAAAGGTAAGCCGGAGGTCAGCTAGAAAAAATATTTTTATCAGTCATTTCCTTTGCAGCACAGCTGGGGAATGCACGGCCCGTGACTTCATGTCATGCAGCCTGTGGCCATTCAACTTCTTTCACGTTATTATCAGATTCACGTTATTATCAGATAACATCAAAATGTGAGTTAACATGTAGCCTGGAAAAGGCATTCAGAAAGCATGAGGATTTCAGTGGTTCTGTAGCCCTGAGTTCTCCATGCTGCATACTCAAGCCCAGTTCATAAACATGTGGAAAGAGAAGATTCAGCCACTAGCAAAGGGAACTTAAATAAAAATCCATTGCTAAAATGGTGTTCATAGACAGGGGGGACTATTTCAGCCGCAGATCAGCTCAAAATCCTGAGATTTCGCCCTCTGTCAGAAACTTGTGTGTGTCTGGATGATACATCATAAAATGGATCCTTTGGGTCATTACCATTAGGCTAGTAGCAACAATCTGCATTGTTTTATTTTGTTGATTAAGGATTAAAATATACCTGTTCTAACATAAAAATTAACACTGCAAAATTACAGAATTCTGAAATCTATTTTTAATTGTAAAACCAAAGACATTTTTTCACACATTTTTAAATGTAACATAAAATTGATTATGTAATAATCCAAATGTGGTCTAGGGCATTTGAATAGTTTTGGTTATCAAGAATTTGTTATTAAGAGTCATTACCAGGCATTTATGCTACAAATACGACCTATTTCAAAGTTCTTGTAGCCTGTTACGGATGTTACTTGATATCTCTTCTGGAACAGCCCATTGCTGCAGGAGAGTGATGGGCAGCATTTTTTTCCTGTGGCTTACCTTTCCAGCCTGTTCACTGAACACCATTCCTTCCATTTTGGAGACAGTCCCTGACTTACATGAAGTGAAGTGATGCTCTCACTGTGGGTCTCAATTCACAGTTTCAAGAGGGAGGTCAAAGGCTCAAGGAATAGTCATCACGATCCTTCACAGGGTGGGATGAGGCCTTTTACCATGTGCTTCTCCAGAAGGGGCAGTTTGCACCACCATCCTTCTGTGTAAAAGGGACTTTCACTACTGAGGACCAGTTATGCAGTGCTAAATTCACTGGAAAACATGGGCCAATAACTAGAACGTAAGGAAACATTCTCCCAAGATGCCCAGTACAAAGGAACATGCTGTTAAAATCGCAAGTGGTTCCCACAGTGACTGTTAAAATCTGCCCCTAGCAAGCTCTTCTCCCTGCCTCCACTGCCCCATCATCCCAGGCCCACGATGCTCCCGCTCGCCAGGGTGGGTGATGCTCCCATCACGTTCCCAGCCACGGCAGAGCCTCTGCCTGCGGCACCTGCCCTCTCAGCAGCACACCATTCCATCTCCAGCTTCACAGGGATACAACAGCAAATTTAAGGCATGTTCACATGTTCCCGCTGTCACAGCTTTCACCACACAATACTGCCACACCAGCGCGGGTCTTACTTTTACATAGCATGTAACAGAGATAAATAAAGTCATCTCCCTGCCTTCATGTCACAGGTCTGATTCCAAACGCGTTTCAGTGCATGTGAGAAATCTTCTAGACTAAGACAGATCTATTCAGCGTATTTGAAGTGAAATATACACACTTGCAAGGTGAGAGACCAAACAAAAATACAGACACACTGTAGCACAGATGAAAACAACATCCTGAAAGCAACAGGATAGTTTGCTGCTGTTTGTCTCCATTATTCCATTGTCTGTTAGTTAATTGCCCAGCACTTTCTGCTGACAATAGTATCTGAAGTTGCAAGTTAACTTTTTGGGCTGTAATTTTTCAAGGCAGACTTCTATCTCAGCAGGAACATTATCCAGAAAACCTCAGCCAAAACAGCCAACTGAGGTACAAGAGTGAGATCAGAGGAAAAAGAGGATTTCTGCAGGCTGAATCACAGAATCACAGAATGTTAGGGTTTGGAAGGGACCTCAAAAGATCATCTAGTCCAATCCGCCTGCCGGTGCAGGAACACTTAGATGAGGTTACACAGGAACATGCCCATCTTGACTGCTTTTCCTTTGAAAAAAATGTTACACCCATGGTTGTGTGCTATGGATTGGTGAGACAAGTCATCACTTCATGCAGGACATGTCTGTCAAAACCTGACCAAAAGATCATCCTGAAAAGATCCCAGCAGTTTGCACATATTCATAGAAAACGTTTCAGGACAGTACTACAGGAGCACAGCACGCTTGGGACAGCAGGGGCTGGGGCAGAATTTCTCTACTACTGCAGAAATACTGGGTGTGTGTTTCAGAAAGCGTGAGAATTAATAATCTGTGGGGTGTCAAAAATACAGTAGGCCTGAAAAGGGTCTGACAAGGAGGCCAGGTATTAGGAGAATGGGGGAAGAAGCCCCCAGAGTTGCTTCCAGCAGCCTTCTGGCCTACAGCACAGCTTTTGACCTGAGTGATCTCTCAGCTCAGCCCAACCACCATGAGGGTAATGGCAAAATCTCAATGGCTGCAGAGCAGGCCCATGGGGGCTGGCTCCAGCTTGACAGGGCTGTGAGCTGGGTATAGAGCATGTGCCATGTGTGGGTCTGCACACAGCATCACACTCCCCACTGCAGAGGTGGCCCCTCTTCCTCACCTCTTCTAACAACTTGGGGATATGTGAGCTTGACAATGCTTTACTTACTGACCAGAGAGCCTTTGGGAAAGTTTAGTCAAGTTTTCGTAATAAGACATTTCCTGGCCCTTGAAGTCCATTTTCAGCTAAAGGTAAAAATTTGCAGGAATAAAAAGAAAAAAAAAAAAAAAAGTCTGGCAAAGAGCTGATGCAGAGTTTTGCAGTTATCTGGCTTACAGACTGTAAAGAATATTTGGCCTTTATGTTATGACATAGCTCTCTGCTTAAAATAAGCATACCCACAGCAGCTGTTACTAATTTGTGTCAGCCTGGGGCGCACGGCTGGGCAGAGGGAGGCTGGGGCAGGGTGGCGCAGCTGAGTCTCTGTTCTCAGCCCACTGCTGACATGAGTTTGGCAGCCTCAGCTTCAGCTCACTGCTGCACATGTGAGGGGAAGCACAACAGGAAACCCAGCCCACCGCTGAAGTGGGATTTTAGGAGGATACTTTGCATGTGAAAGGCAAGCAGGACTCCAGCCCAGATCTTCTATGAGGAAAGCAAGGATGCAATCCCCCACACACCTGCTCGTACAGTAGCCAAACTTCATGTAACTGCTGCCGTGAGGCTTAACACCACAAACAAACAAAGGATTTAGTAGAACATTTCCAAAGTACTACTGAGTAGGTTCTTCTAGCACTGCTTTGGAACCCCCAGTTGTGACACATGCAGTCAGATGACGCAATATTAGTGCCAGTTCTTTCCAGGAGGTTTTTTGTTTTGTTTTGGGTTTCTGTTTGGTTGGTTTTGTTGTTTTGTTTGTGTGGGGTTTCTTTGTTGTTGATGGGTTGGTTGTTGTTTTTTCCAGTTACATCGATACACCTTACAGATTACATCTGGGAAGCATCTGACCCAGATGTTTACAGACATTGCTTAAGTTAAATTTCTCCTCCTGCACAGGGAACACTCTCCTAACTGGATTGTAGCAGCAGAAAGTCTTTCATATCACTTTTGGAAACATCACCCCTAAACCAAAATGATTCCAGGAAAGTCAGCAGCTTTCACAGGTAAATGTGATGCGATGCCTGCAAATATACCTTAAAGCAGAGTTCCTCCATAGAGCATCACACCGAAGAGCACGGATTAATTGCCATTGCTATGCAAAACCACCTGATGTAACACTGGAACTTTCAAATCCTTCCAGCGCTGTTTGTGATGTAGGGAAATTAAATTTTAAAAATATGCAAATTATATCATTCATACACTGATGGGCTCAGACTATGCTGTGGTCATTGTAAATGACTGTCCCAGAGGAAAAGGAGTTATTTGGCACATGTTCTTCCTCTTCTCCTTTTTCTACCCCTGACCAGAAAACAGTAAGCTCTATCAGATTTTTATCCAGCTTGCAGGTAAAGGGTTACAGATTCTAGGAAGTATTAAATGCAAACTGTAAAGGATTTTATTTTCATGTACGGTCACATGATGCCTTAATACCCAATGACACTAACTACAGTGTCTCATTAAGAGGTCATGCAAACTCCCAAGCTAAACAAGGCATTCTTACATATTTAACATTCAAATGCAGAAGCCAAGCTAAGCCATGGAAGATTGTAATCGGAAAAAAGCTACACTTCCTGATCCGCACAACAGCTACAGGTAGGAAAAGTTCTCGTTCCTTTCAACTTGTCATGTTGTGCTTTCAAGAGAAACTGTTTACAGGTCATATTTTGCACTCTCTTTCTTTTTTAGCTTTCAAAATAGTCTAATATTTTTGTCCTGAAAATATTTGATCAGTTCATTGTTCCACCTGTTGTAGACTCAGTATTGTTTTTATACTCAGAAACAAAGTTGGCTCAGCAGAAATTCAAACAGAACAATCTTTCAATGCCAAATCTATTTTAAAAGTAATACTTTTAAAGATTTCTTTGTTATTGAAACATTTGTATGAGAGTGTGTGGGGGCGAAGTGGAGTTAACGTTTCTTTGATATCTGAAACGAAGGGATTTAGAACTCTTCCAACTTTACTTATACTATGAATTACACATTGTTTCAGTCACTTCAGTCAAAGTGTATTTTAACGGATGTGGCTTCCTCACTGAACTTACATGATTTCTGATTTTCCCTCCCAGAATTTGGTGCATTAAAAAAAAAAAAAAATACAAAAGCAAATGAAAGGCAGATGGGGAGGGTATTTCAGTGCTCCATAAAAGGAGAAAAATTTACAAAATAGGGAGTAGGACGAAAGTCATTTAAAAATCAGTTAACTGAGAATTTAAATAACATTAAATTATATCCATTTTCACATCGAGAGATAAAGTTTCACAGACAATTTCTGGCAATATTTCAGTTCTTTTTTTTTTTTTACTTGTTCTGAAGGATTTTTCCAGGGTACAGTGTTAGCATTTTTATAACTAAGATCTTTTTCTCATGACAATTTTTCTTTAAACTGCAATTGTTTTCAGACAGTGTTCTACATACTCAGTATTTTAATCTCTTTATAGGAATTTAGTTGGAGACTACATTCTATAAAGCTACAGAATTTATATTTACTAAAAGATCTCTAGTGCATTATAAGATTTCCACTCCCTGGGGATTCTCACTGCATAACACCAGCAAGCAGTGTTTATTATTTTACTCCTACAATGGTTAGGTAGTGATTTCAAGCAATTATTTTTTTCCTTAGTTTATTCTATAAAGCCCATCTCTTTTTTTTCTTCTCACGTAACACTAAGGGGATACTAAAAAGAAGTCGAGAATAATAATATCTACAGCACCTTGTTTCAGATAGGCTCTCAACTTTCTTTGGGGAAAAAAAAAAAAAGTATATTATCAGTACTTAAAATAAATTTAAGAACATTTGATCCCAAGTAAGTTTACCAATAGTGCTTCAAAAATTTGCTATTGGCATTCACTTTTAGAGCGACCATCTCAAAACATCATAGGTCTAATGTTGAGGATGACCAAGACCCCTCACATGGCCTAGTATGTTCAGCCTGAGACATCAAGACATTTTTTGTCAAACTAATTGCACTCCTAACCCCCCAGCAGAGTTGTTCACAACTGCACTGGTGGGAACGTAACAAAAGCCACTACACTTTAAAAGAACTGTTACAAATTTACTATAAATGACCTTTGAACTTAATTTTTTCTTTTTTTTTAAAAAAAGCTATTTAGAAACTCTTATAGATAAGGGGATTATTTGCTAAGCTAGATTTAAATCTTAAGAGAGTGAGAGGAACGCACCAGCTCCCAAATAAACAGCCAGCCTCTTACACAGGTTTTCATGGAGGAGGGACAGTGCACCTCACACACTGGGAACAGTTTGCCAGGGCCACGCTCTTTTAAGAAATGTTTATACAAATTGGGTGTGTCATTGTAAACCAGCTTTAGTAGCACAGTATTTAAGTCTGTTGAATGTTAATTACACAAAGTAACTTTGTAGGGTGGGAGGTAGAACAAGCACTAAAGTTACTCTGTGACCACAAAGACAGACTCACCATTGAATGAGAGGCAGCAGTAACTCCTTTCGTAAAGAAAGAAACACAAATAAGGCATTTGCTGTCTAGCTCTCTAGTACAATTTTGCACTCACTAGAGGAAATTGCGTTGCTTTAATTATTACTTTTTTTTTTCCTGATTAAAAGATCCAACGTATTCTCTTGCTTTATCACATCAATATGGAGTCAAATATGTTGTTTCATGGGGAAAACACACAAATCAAGTACTTCCTGCTCATAAACAAGGAAAGAAAAAGGTTATTGGAAACTGAGATTATTGTAAACCCAAGAAAGATTTTTTCACTCGAATCTTCGGGGAAATCAAGCAAACATAAAAATCAAAATACTACCAGAAGTCTGGAGTAGTTTTCTCTTTACCCTAAAATCAGAGCTAAGCCAGGCATTCCTCAAAATCCAACTCGGGTCTTCCACAAGACTTGCAAATCTCAGGAAACTTGTACTAGATTTAAGGTTAATACTGCAAATCATCTACCTGGTGATTTTTGTGCAGCTCCATGTCAGTGGGAGGACAGAGCAAAACCTGCAAGTGGAGGGAATTGTGGCTTCCTTGGAAAGCCCAGCTGAAAGGGGTTACTGTGCAAGGGATCGCTGAGGCCCTTCTCTAAGCACATGGTTGTTTCTATCTGATCTCAAGGAAATAAACTTACTTAAAGCAAGTATTTGCTCTCAGGCTTTACTGAATGAAAGCCTTTCCTCACATCTTCCAGGAAGGGATGGTCTTTCACTATGTTTGCACAGTATCTGGTTAAACACAGCCTCAGCGTTGACTACACCTTCCACTGATACCATTTCACAAAAGACTTGGGGCGGGGGGGACTCAACACACGCAACACGCTGAAACATGACGAAATGTAGTCAGGTAATAAATATTTGCTTGGAACTTATAATTCCTCCTTCAGACTCTGTTTATCTGCAAACTATATTTGGTCACCTGTCAGCAGAGCATGCTGGCCGTTTCCACACAACAAAGCTGTCGTGTGGAGGGCATGGCTAATGCAGAGCAGGAGGCCAAAGCCCTGCTTCTTAAGTGGGAGCACCTCATTTAGCACCTGATCGTGCTAGAGAATGTTAACACTTCTAAACAATGATGCATAGAAATGGCTGGTATTTGCTGAGCTACAGAAGAAGAGTGCTGGCAAACAGGATGTATTGCTAAGGAGAATAGGTATAAAACGTTATGTAGTTCTACTTACTGAAAGTTTGATATCAAAATAATAGACAAAATAAATGACTTTTGGTAGAAAGGTCAAAAGGGATTATTGGAAACGGGAAAAAAAAAAGCAGCAATTTTCCTGAGAGCTCTCCCCTGAGTCACTTTCACTTAAACATATGGAGGAACTTTAAAATTTTATTAAGAGCCAAGTACATTGTTTGGCAACTAAAGATTTAATCACTTACAGCAGGAAGGAGGCGAAAAAAAAGGGCCAAGTTTTCTTTTTTGTGTGACGGTTTTCTGTCTGCAGCTTTTATACAAGTTTATTTAACTTCCTTTTTTCCTTTTTTTTTTTTTTTTTCCCACTTTAACCACAGATGTTTGCTGCAAAGCCAAAAATGCTTTCTGGTTAGAAAAACATTTTTGGTAGAATATTCTATTATTAATTCACATGAATTACTTTTCCATTTGGGAGAGTGAGGAGTAAGCCATCTCCTTGGGGCTTTCTTTTTTTGGTGTTACCAACTGGGCCTGGCTCAACTTTGCATCACTTCCCAAGTATTTAATATAGTTGTGTATTTCTATTTAAAAGCAGTTGACTGGCTGATTTTGTGTAAACAAGGTCCAATGCCTTGCTATTGCAGGCAATCTGCTTTTCTGAAAGACGTCAGTAACAATGACAAGAGTATCCCATGTCAAGAACACACAGCCAGTGACCGAAAACCCTTTCAACTTGTAGTCCACCCTGGGAACTTTTCATATTGGCTTCAGTGGGATTAGTATCAAATCCTCACGCTGTCACCAGAGGCCAGGAAAAAAATGAATAGCCCAGCGTGAGCTGTGCCAGTGCTACCCAGCAGAGCGCTGCCAGCAGAAATGGCAGCACAGCAGCAGCGCAGGTTTGCCTGTCCACGCTGCATCACAACAGATCATTGCACTTCTGCCTAGTTGCCTGTGCTCCGGACAAAGGCATCTGGATGTTCAGGTGCTTTGCCCACGAAGGTTGGCATTAACATCCTCTTACAACACACTGATGCAGAGTATATGAAGGCAGCTTCAAGGCAGAAGAAAGAGAGAGTGTCACAAATAAGTCGTATGGAGGCACATTCCCTCAGACTTCTCAGGCTGTAGGTCTGTTCCTTCCCTGACCACCTATCCTCCTCATTGTATTTATTGCAATGACTGTATTTATTGACTGAGCTGGATTTATTACACTCACTTCCCCCTTTATCCCACGGCCACTTTGCAACGCTATTTTATCAACGGCAGGTGTGGGAGTGCCCAGCTTTATCTACCTTATTAAGCACCTGAACTTTGTGCAGGAGTCCAGGACGCACGAAGCACCATGTCTGCCCTGATACAGCTGCCCAACAATTCCACCCTCTCTCCTGGGTGCGCCCTCCCAGGCCGCAGGGCTGAGGCAGGGCCCCCCCAAGGCCCACCCTGCCAGGGCAGCTCCCAGCCTGGGCCTGCAGCCAGCCTGGGCCTGCCCTCGCCCAGCCAGCAAACCCGCACTGCTCTGTGCTACATGCAGTTTCTTCCCCCTCCAAAAAAAGTGCTGTCAGCTCTTCTCTTGCAATGTACCAGCTTGACAGCAATTTCATTTGCTTGATTTTAACACTACAAATTTCCACAGAGCTGCTGTTCTCCTCTACTTCTGATCTAGTAACAGAAGCATAAACCTCAGGCATATTCAGGCTTTTGAAGTAAGCTGGCAGTCTTTTTCATATACAGCTCAGTAGAAAGCAAGTAGTTACTGGCAGCTGTCAGGAACCTGAATAAAGCTTTGTTAAGGGCCCCTCTGTCTCTATTTTTGGTTTGGGTGGGGCATGGAAAAAACAATATTTACCATCTCAGTAGCTGTGCCCTTTGTGTATTTGTTCTCGTATTCTCTTTCCCCATGTGAATTTAGCAGATGTTGCACGGCTTGATATCAGCCCTGCATTTCTGTTGTCGGAGTATGTGTATGTCTCCACTGAACATTAGCACTGAATAGGCAACGTCTGTGAAGCAAAGATACAGATGAAACTGCCAGGCACCATTTCAGAGGCAAACATGGATAAAGACCAAAAATACCATAAGATTTCATTTGCAATGTAAATGAAATAAAAGCTACAGTCCTCAGTCCTCCAGGGGGCTGAAAAGCTACAGACATGTGCAATGTCCAATTTCTGTCCTTAACATCTCTTTTTAAATTAAAATCACTTGCGAATATTTTCCATTGCTTTGGATGAATGCACAGAGATCGCTAAAAGGCTAGTCTACATTTACCAATATGCATTAAAAACTAATGCTCAGTGCAATTATCCAAGTGCAATTATCCAATTAATTACCTTCTATAAAAACATTTCCATTCACTTTATGTTTATGTAGAGTACAAACATACAGATTCGCTAATGCACAGATGATCAAAAAACCCCAAAGACAGTCTAAGAAAACAGAGCAAAGCCAAGGACAAGGAGCTCGATGCCAAGGGAAGGCCAGCCTGCTGCTTCCATGGCCAATGCCAGCACCAAGTATTCAAACTACAGCATCAGCTTTGTTTCATTTCTGTACCATCCTTCCAAGATAAAACTTCACAGCGATACCACTGAAATCAATGCGGCTGGACTTTCCTCCTGGAAAGTGTGAGAATGCACCTATTTAGCTCAGAGCACATATCGTTACCCACAGTTTGCACATGGGGGGAAAGCCAGGTTTGAGAAGCAAGGGCTAAACCAGCCCCGAGGCTCTGGGCAGGACACAGAATTTCAATCCAAGTCTCCCAAATGCTCCAAGAGCCAAATCTGCCTCTAGAGCCTAACACCCTTTAAAAATGCAACCCACTGTCAGTAACTTTCTTGCCATGGAGCAATATGTCAGACTGACCAATAAATCAAGTTCTAAAGCACAGGCAGCATGTATTTGCTTTACAATAGATCTACCCGAGAGACACCGTGTATAGCCATGGCATAAACTCTTTGGAACAAGGAATTCTGCTGGAAATGTCAGCCTGTTGTCAGCATACAGCATCATGAGCTGCTCCACTGCTGAAACAGAGTTTCACAATTCAGACTTAATTTTGTAATTTTCATTGATAATTTTGGTGAATACAGCCCATTCTTTTGTATGGGATTAAAAGAAAAAGGAAAGGGGAAAAAAAAAGAATTACTGAAATGGCTTGATGCCAGACAACACCATCTTTTAAGGCAATAAATACTTTTCTATAGCTTTCAAGTATTGTTCTACTGAGAGACTGGAAAAGGTTGCAAATACAATCAAGATAAGCAATTCAATGATACAACAGAAATGCAGCTGTATTTCACTGCTATCTCACCATTACCGTATCTTAGCCACGTTCAGACCTTTTTAATGCAGTGGTCAATACTTCGGATCTGCCTTGTGCTGAGAAATAATGACTGTAATTATAACATAAAAACTCTTTGCTCTTATTCACAAACTTGTTGTGTTTAATCATTCCCTTAGCCACCCATCATCACACAATGTCTGTGAAGGAAATTGGTTTAAAATAACTAAATGGAAAAGTCCAAAGGCACTCTAAACAGCTCTAGATTAAATTATCTCTATGCTTTACACATTAATCTAGGTGCTGTATTTAAAAGAAAAGAAAAACCATTTGAGTCAAAAAGAACTCATGCAAGACAAAAAGTCACATCACATAAAAGGTTCTTTATTAAGGTATTGTATCCGAGCCTTTTCTTGAAGATTTTTGAGTGCGAGTTTCAGTGTTTCCTGTATTTTTATCTTTTAAATGCTTTGTTATCCATTTTTACTTTGAAGGTATGGCCCAAATAATCTTCTGCCTTTCTACTCTCTGCTGACCATTCTTTATGTGAAAGGTTCAGGAACAATGAGGTAAAAAAATGCATCATAGTATGCTTCCCACCCTTGTTACGTAGAAATAACTGTGTAGGGGGAGCATCTTGAGCAATGAGGCCCCCCAAAAAGACTCCAAAAGACACCCCCACACACCAAAAAAAAAAAAAAAAAAAAAAGGGTGAAGGAAAAAGAAATGCACCAGTTGTATTAATGTCTTTCAGGTTATGTCTGATCTGAGCTGATACAGATATCACCTGCTAAAAAAAAAAAATATTTATATCGCTTATACTGTTTTAGAAGGATTTGTATTTTTAGTGTACGTATTTGATCCTTCTCAAACACCCCCATAGCTGAGTGGGTCTAAGCAGTTCTGCTTACAGGCTACAAGATCATCTCAGAAATAACTTTCTAATCCAGGCACACCAGAGTCTTACCATTCACTGAAATACCACATTCTGAACATTTGGTGCACCTACATGCTAGGTGCAGCTTCATCGAGCTGTGAACCACCAATAGCTGTCATAACTAACAATATTACTATTTTGCTCAGAAAATAAACTAACTCTGCTCCCACAATATGTCAAATTATTCTGCTGAGGAAAGGAACTTCTTCAGGTCTCCCAACACAGGCTGTATTACTTATCTGGATTTCATGTTCTGATCCAATTAAAAAGCAACAAGGATAAGAAACCATCATCAAATTGATAAAATTTATTTTACTACTGAGTAAGGAAGGTTGAGTTTGAGGTTTGCTTGCTTGTTTTTTTTAAGATGGGAAAAGTAAAATTTTTTCTTTCAAACCCACTGACTCATCTGCACCAAGTCCATTGTTCTCCAGGCTTTACATTTACTTCTTCCATACCATTCTTCTGCATATGTCTTAGTCCAAAAACTGTGCCCTATGCACAGCATTTTGATTGTCAGACCTGCTAGCAGCCATGAATTTGGGCAGGAGGTTGAGTTGTTAATTCACGGTGTTCTCTTTCAGTCTTCCCAGGAAAATATACGTTTTAGCTGAACAATGAATTTATAGCATGTATTTTGTGGGTTATACCTACTCTTCTGTGTAGGATTCACTTTGGGCTAGCATTAAAAACAAGAATGTAACTCTTGAAAACTCAAGCTGTTTATAAACAGGTTTCAGTATTGTTTCTGTTTACATCCCAATTTGAAGACTCAGTTATAACTTGAAACCTTTCCAAGTGATTTTTCAGCCCCCTAGCCACAAAAAAAATACATTTTTTTTTAGGTATCAACCTAAATTTCCTTTGAAGCAATGGAACCAACATTGATTCTTTCCTCTGTGAGTTCTGTTTGCCGATAGTGAATAAGTTTCACATTTTCCCCACAAACCTGTTGAGTTGCCTTAACTATTAAGCTGCCAAAGATATTAAATTGCCTTTGTCACACCATTCTATAGTCCATAAACCATTGATACTTTTAACCTTATGAAATTATTTTCCATTCTCTGTATCATTCCAGCTCGATGCAAAAAGACAAATCTGCAAAAAATTGTTTCTTAAGGCTAGTATCTGAGATGAGCCCCAAAAGCATGGCTTATTGGAAATCTGTGGTTTGCACTGCTGCAACAGCTGCTTTAAATGAGTATTTGCTAGGATAAAGTAAACCAGACTGAATTTCTCTAAAGTACGTTTAGGGCAGATAATCCAGTAGTGGTATGCTCTCCATGCTACAGGGCTTTTATTGTTCAGCATCATGCCGTGAAAGAGCCTAGATTTGTATGTTCTACTCTGTACATGAAATTAAGTTAATCATAGACTGAGATTTCTTTGTTCAATAAAACAGATTTTTTCTGGCCTGTTCAATTCTACTTTAACTCACATTCCTACAGCCTGCAATATTCTTCTGCCCACAGAGCTTATGTGCAGAGCAGTGCAGCACCAACACAGTTGAACAGCTCACCTATATACTGGCACAAATTCCCTAACCCAAGGCCTGAGTCCCTGTTTTCTAGGTCTGGCCTTCTGTTTCCCAGTCTATGCAAGTCTCTATTGTTACCCTGGAGGTTTTGTACTTTATTCAGGTTGTTTTGGTTTTCCTCATCTCCATGGCATCCCTGGTAAGGAGCATAACATCCAAACATAACATTAAAAAGCCCTTTGTGCTCCAGGAGATATACAGGGTTTCTTGAATAAGACTGCTGGAAACTGTGCAAAAGAAACCAGGTGAGTAAATATGCTACCGCCCAGAAAAAGCCCTGTTCCCTCTCCCAAGCAAATTGAAAGGTTAACTCTATCAAGCCCTGCAAATTCAGGAGCCCTTCATCGTCAAAATTTCCTCATCACACAGCTCTCACAGGTCATTTGATAGAAGGAAAATTAAAGTTAAATTGGCAAAGACCCCATTAATTTATGCCAAGAAAATCCCACACAATTTGGAATTAATCAATAGCACAGAAATTCTCACCCACCTACCACATGGAGCCCGGTCTCTAAAATCTGCAGTGTCTCTCTGGGGTGGTATTTGAAACAAGCCTGTTTGCAGAACCAGTTTCATCCTCCACCCATGCTGCCTTCCCACACAGAGAGATCTTTTGCTACTTTCCTCCAATGGAAAAAAATAACACACCTTTGTGGAAAATGAAGACTAGAGCATCATAAAGTCTGGAAAAGCCTGATATGGGGAAAACCTTCTCCCCACTGAGCCAATACACTTTTCTCCCACTAAGAAACACTCTGTTTCTAGGCCAGCAAAAAGTAATACAAGCAAGACTTAGTACTTGTGTCAATGAGCCCTTCTGAAAGGCCTGGTAACAAAGGTATGCCTGAAACAGAGCCTGGGCTTCACCTTTCTTTCTCTAGACATTTCTTTTGCATTCCAGGAGGCCTGAACATCTCTGTATGAAAGCAAAGATTGCAGTTGATTGCTACGCAGCTTTCCACAAATGGCCTTTTTAAATTCAGGTGAAATGCCTGGAAGACTCTGAGGTGTTTGTTACTCACAGCGTGTAGTTACCTACCTCCCATTACACTTCAGGACTTTTGCCCCCCGCCTTCCTGCAGGATTTCCTCATATAAAGAGGTTAAAGGTGCTTTGCCTCTGAGTTACCTTCAGATTTTTGCAGTATTTCCTTGTTTGTGTTACAGCAGCATCTACAGGCACCAGAAATGATAAGGGCCCCATTGCTCTGGCTGTCATTGAGACACCTAGTAAGACGTATCTTATTTAAACACTTAGAGATTAACTAGACCATTCCAGACTAGATCCAGATTTCTGGCATCTGCTTACTTTAAGGAGAATAAGGAAGCATAACCCAATCCCCACCTTGTTTATTAGTAAGGACTGTATCATCCTTGGGAAATAAATGCTCTGGGTTTTAATCCCTTTGGATTTAGGAGGTACTTAACCACAGGCACCTGAAATCCCAAGTGATGCGTGATGCCAGGAGGTTATTACACAATACATGCTGCTGTCATGCCCAGTAACAGGACTTCAGGCAGCTACACAGTAGCTGTAATAGTCACTAATATCCCATAGAGCCAGGCAGGGCCTTTGTGAACTGTTCTGCTGTGATGTGGCACTTCACCACTGCTGGAGCTGAGTTGGAGCTGTGTCCCAATGATGACTACTGCAGTCACCCCGCTCCTGGGGCAATGGAGAGCACAGGCAGTGCCGGCAGCGAAGCCACAAACAGACTGCTGGGTGTCAGTCAGGCCTCTTCATCACAAAGCTGTCCTCCCCAGTCATTGCTCTACCCAAACCACACAGCTAATTGCCCTAATATTAATGTTTGCCACCTGTTTCCTTCTTCTTAAGCTTTGCCAATGGAGACATCCTTTCCCTAAGCCCAAGTTCCTAAGGTTCCGGACTTTTCATGTCTGTATAACTTTCTCCTACCCCAAAAAAAATAATAAATGAAAAAAAGCAAACAAAACAAAACACACAAAACCAAAACCCCAGAAAACAACACATAGGGGAGCTTTCAAAATAGCTTGAGCTAGCCAAGCTTTGTTTCTTTTGTACAACACTATGCACAATGTATTCCTCTCCAGAGGCAACAACAGTGAAGAGTTTCCTCTCTCCTGTCCCCACACAGGCTGCAGCAGGACTGGCACTTTAAGCCGCCGCCACAACAGCGCAGGCATTGCAAATCAAACAGCAGGCTTGTTTTGCAAACTCCCTTCTTGGTTTCTGACTATAAAATACCACCTGAATAAGGACACTCCATTGTTAGAGAAAGAAAGGAGGAAATAAGCAGAGAGCTGCCTCTGCACCCTCTCACCTCTGGGGAAAACCTCTCCCCCCACTGCTGGGCCCACTGAATGCCGTGCTCAGAACCAAAGCCCAAGGGGACATTTTCAAGACACTCTCAACTCCGGCTGTCTCAGGAAAATGCAATGGTTTCACAGAGCGTCAACGTCTCTGGTTCACAGGCTCTCCCTTTATGGGCTCAGACTAAGCCCTAGCCACAGCAGATTGGTTGTTTGTTTTGTGGTGGTGGTTTTTTGTTCATTTGTTTTCAGGACTTTTGTTCATTGTGAATCTTCAAATTCACTTTTTTTTCTTTTGAATATATATAGCACATCAAAAAGAATAGGTGAGAAAAGGGCCATCTCTTGGCAGCAGTTCAGCATCACAGAAATTTAGTTGTGACAGGAAACTACACTGCAAGTCACTCATATGTCACATTAGCTGGAAGAAAGTTTCAATACAGAGAAAATAAAAAATAAGCTTGATACCTTCAAAGCATTTCAAGAGATAATACACCAACATAGCACAATGTGAAAAAGCCTTCTTTTCTATAAAGGACAAAAATATCTTATTCCTTCAGAACTCTCCTCACCTCATCACATTGAGCCATGTAGGCTGAAACTTGATCAGATAGCAGAAGGGTTAGGAAAGCACTGACAACATTTTCATGCAGATTTACCAGTCCATCCTAGCTGAAATGAATTCTGGTGTCTTTTTGACAAGAACAAGGCAGGATTTGATGGAATCTAGCAGCTATCTGGGTCTCCATCAGCAACTCAACCACTTTCCTGTCGCTTCACCATCTCATCTTACCAGCACTGTGATCCAAACTGGCAAAGCAGCTCAGTTCTTTGGAAATCAAACTGGCAGCCTGACAAGGAGCACAGAAATTAGGGCCTGATGTTTTTTCCAGGGCTACAAGAACCTCAAAGCTCTCTCAAATAGGGAAACACCGCCACAGACATCATCCTATAAAGCCAAGGGGGAAATGGTCTTTACACAGAGAATTAAAAAAGAACAAAGTATGTTTTCTCAACCAGAACAAAGCTAGATTTTTGGTGACTTCTGTAAACCAGACTTACTATTCCCCACTCATCCTTATTACCACACACCATTTGAAAAAATACATACAATAAACGTTAATGTCTCTAGATATTGAAATGTTGGGAAGTTCATACAGTTGATCACCACAACAAAAGATGTAGAACACCGCAGTGCAAGGGACAGCGCAGACCCTTATGGGCTCCTGTGTCCCCAGTCCACACACACATCCCTACCACTGGGACCTGAGAAACAACTTAAACAGCTGAGGGGAAAAAAGTCCTTATTGGGGACAAGACTCATTTTTAGTTCCCATGTGTCATTGTAAAAGAAAAAAATTATGTCAGTGTTGGCTTTGGGATGTGTAATGGAGGTCCAGTATTTTCATTTTAACTAACTTTAACATTAAAAAACTGGGTTTTGTCAAAGCTGGGGAACTATCCATTTTAAGAGTCAAACCGCATGACTGAAGGACTGATACCAGTCATATCTCATAACATTGCAGAAAAATGAAGATTTAACCATCCTCAGCAACTCCAAAATGTAAGCTCATTCAAGATGTGATACTCAGCATTTGTTAGTGTAAAAACAAAAGGAACACCAATTAACAATAACCTTTGCATTGTCTGCTTAAAATCCCAGGAATATATACAAATCATGCCAGTTAGTTAAGTTAAACCTACAACAGAAAAATAAATACCTGAATTTGAGACCTTCTTTACAGATGAAGTGAGAACAGACACCTAACAGTGAGGATGTCTCTCACCATTTAAACCTACCCCTTTGTTTTCAATCCTGCACATGCAGACCACAAGTCAATACCAAGAGCTGGCACACCCCGAGCAAGGCAAACCCCCTGCAGGGGTCTTTCGGCACAGGAAATGTGAGAATTAAATGCCACAGCGGCACTGCTTCAGCTGCAAAATCATTGCTCAGAGCAGCTCATGGAAAGCCCGATGTGTACTACACACACAGCTCTAAAAGAAGTGTGGTGTTGCACTGGCATGGTTAAACTGAAGCAATTTCGTCCATTAGAATGATGGACTGAGTCAAAATTGGTTCATCTTGATTAGTTTACTCTTGCTCCACAACTGCTCTTTCTGTGGGCAAACAGTGCTTCAGTCTTAAGTAGATGCTTGGACTGATGGTTTCACAGGATTAACGATTTTAAATTAAGGAATAAGTTGCAAGAAAAAGTAATTTCATGCTTTGAAAAGAACTTTTATTTATTTCAAAGGCTTGGAACCTAGAACAATCACTCCATAATCTTAAACAAATGTTGATGTCGTCAATGCATTTTAAAGCAGCTTTTAATTAAGTTAAATAAAGAAAACAGATGCTGCTGAAAAAATACCCAATAAGAATTTCTATTTCTAGATAAAACTGCTTTAAACATGCAACCATTTCTGCTGTGAGATGTGATGCACAAAACTGAGTTTATAGGTGTTTAGTGAGAGTTTTGTGCCACGTGACTGTGATCAGTCAGCATAAAGATAATGGTATAAACATAGTAGAGTGGGCCTATAACATCTACATCTTCTAATCAAAAAAGTATATAAATCATGTAAGTCATACCCAGTAGCATTTGCTCTGGGCTACAACAGCATTTACTTTCCTTCTAAAAAGCTGAATCTGCCCAAATCAAAAAAAGTTTTCTTATCTCAGATGAACATACACTCAAGGAATATTTTCTATATTTAAACTCTGGCAGTTAATGGTGCTGTAACCCAAGTCCCATCCAGGCCATAATATGATTTTAAGAAAGTTAAATTGTATCACTGTGGAGATCCATAGCAGAGAGAAGAAATAAAAATTAGGTCAGTCTAATTGAATTGCAGTAGCTTATCTGAAAAATGTGTTTGCTACCCACTTTGAAAGGGTGTTAGACACCACATTAGGGAAAGGTTTTCATTTTCAAAATCATCTTCTTTGTTACTGCCTGCTTTGCTCAGAGAACTCACTGCTGATACATCCTCCTGAGCTTTTTTTCTGGCTGGAGGATGAAAATATTGCTAGTAGTAAAGCCAGAACTTTCAAATGGACCAGGAGAAGCTAGATTCAGCAGGATTTCATGTGCCTTTTAGGTCTTTACATGCACGTTAAGGTTTATCAAAAATGCCTAAGTTTGTCAGCCCAGTCTTGGTCTGTTTTGTGTAGCATGCTGCCTGCACATAAAGCAGGAGAACAAAAGGGTAAAGCTGTTGACTACTCTGGCAGTGGGGCTTTCTGGCCTTTGGGGACAGCTTTACCCCTCCTTCACACAAGCTGAGCAACTTCAGGAAAAGCACTAAGCCTCACATTAATTCTTCACCTCGTTGACAGCAGCTCCAGCCTTGGCTCTTCAGAGCGAGGTGCCACAGGAGCGACGCAGAGGCCAAGGAGCTGCCAGCCGAGCTCCCTCGGGCAGCCCCAGCCCCAGGGTGTTCGTGCTGTGGGTGCAAGTTCTTAACAACAAATTGCAAAACAAATATATGTGTCATTTTGAGCATATATTGGTTACATTGATTACTGATGTAAGATGAGCTACATAAATGCACACCAGCTATAAATAAAGGTCCATTTGTTGCACAAAATATCAATACTTCCTAAGCAAGGGGGAAACCTGGCTCCACCCTCTTAATAAGAACTCGTATTCAAAAGGACAATCTACCCTACCAAAAACAGAAGAAAGAAGCAGCAGCCACTGTGACTGACTTATCTAACTAGAGGAAAACACTATTAAAAACTACATTTGGTAGTGTAGGCCTTTCTACACACTAACCACAGCAAGCAGGAACATATATATATATATATATATATATATATATATATATATATGTATGTATGTAAAATGTATGTGCACATAACGGGAAAATATCCTCTCAGGCCTGTGTTTGCTAGCACTGAACATTCAAAACCTCATCTGAAGCACCTCTGTTCCACATCAGTTCATTCTATAATTGTGTCAGTATAATATTCACACAACTACAAACTATAATGAACAAGTTCCACTCTGAAGTTGGGGCCCTGAAGGCTGAATATGTTATCCAAATATAAGTGAATGCTAAGCACATTGGGATTCTTTCAACCACAAATCTACGTAATGACAATTTCAGATGTTGCAATAGAAGAGTCATGGTTAACTAATTATAGCTCAGAATATTTTTCTACTACATCTGCTCAAAAAGAAAAGAAATACCATACCTCAAAGTTCCCCAATTTTCATAGTCTTCAGAAAAATAAATTTCTTACCTCTATTAGCACAATCTTTACTATAAGCCGTTTATATAAAGTTAGTTTTTGACTGAATTGCTAGTCTTATGACTGGCAGGATTATAGACATAATGTGTTTCCTCAAGGGATTTTGCTACTTAGGGAATCAGTCTGCAATCTTCTCACTGTCTAAATTATAGCCCATGACTTAATGTCATCCATTTCCACATCCTCAAAAACATGAACAGAGGGAAATCCCGTTTCTACAGGAGGCTTCTCATGGCTCTTTGCCGATAGAAGAGCTTATGAGCTTATGACAGTGCATTACACTCTTCGGAAACCTGCATCATTTTTGTAGCTAAACTAGAAGTGTCTTTGTCAGCACTGCCTGAAAATAGTCAGAGACTGGGAGATGACTGGGTGTCAGGGAACACTGCTTACAGAGCCAGGTCCTAAGCAAGATAGCTGGGGACGATGTTTTACTCTTTTGGTCATTCCTATGTAAGACCTCAGAGCATGTAACGCGGCCTTTACAGGAAGGTGTGCTGATGAAATAGGGCTGGTGAAGATTTTTTTGTACATTATAAAATGCTGCCAGGTATAGCTTTAAAAATAATTTAAGAAATTATTGAAGTCTTTTTATTAAAGCTGTTATATATAGATGAGAAAGCTAAAATATTTATTCACCAGTTAAATGAAAAAAATGTTCTCTTATAACAAACACAAACATCCCATGCGCCAGTTGCCCAGTGTCTGGCATTCCTTACGAATATTTCCAAGAATTACTGATGTCAGCACCTGACCAGTACAGTTATGTGTGTTTAAATACTTAAACTTAGAAAAGAAGAAGAGTTTTTTTGACTGAAATTTGTTATGTATGTTCGTGTTTTGGCACAAGTGTTTAAAAATCAAGAACTGTGGATCTTGTCAGGATGTGAGCATGACAGGGAAAGGAAGAGAGGTCTGAGGATTTTGCCTGATTAAAATGTGCGGTGCCTTGCGCTCAACACTCATGCTGAACCTTAATTTCCAGATAAATATTCATAAAGGCACTCACCCCAGGTCTGGTAATCTTGTTCTCAGAGGAATCCCCAGATAGTGTGAGTTTGGGGGCAGGACCTAAGCAACAAGCAAACAACAACAACAAAAATCCACACACTAGAGTTGACACTGTCAGTACAACAACACAGGGCTCAAGCAACCATAGGAGAGTGGATGTCATTCTGCACCTAAAGTTTCCAGGATGGTCTCACACCTGTAGGCAACACTGGGAACATAAGGCAGTGTGCAACCATTTTTTTTTCAGTATTTTCAAGCTTATTTTTCAGTATTTGAGTAAAGCACCACTGTTTTCCAATTTTCTTTGCTTAAAGATAACCTCCACATCTCTGAGACATCCACGCTAATGAAAAAGACCCATTCATATAGAAGAGCTCAAATAATGCTCTGAATAACTCTTTCATCTAAAAGAAGCAGCGTTTCTCAGTATACATTCTTCAAAGTCCTCCAGCTGTCTAGACAGCAAAATCCTACACTGCACTGTAGACTTAAGGGGAAGTGCAACCACCTTGTTATATACTATAAATACTAGGGAACATTCAATCAAATCAAAAAGCGATGTGTTCAGAATGGAACAAACAAAACTCTTCCTCCAGCGTAACTATCTGGACAATTGCTATCTGTAAATTTGTTACCAAGGGAAATAGTGTAATGAGGTCTCCATAGAAAACAACAAAAACTATCCAGCATCACAACACTGAACATGACAAAATCAAATATAAGTTTTAAAAAGTTAAAAGTTTTAGGAGAATATAAGTCTTAACTTGGAGACTTAAGCCATGTTTGATGTGATATAAAAGTTGCATCACCCCAGCTCTCCAAGGGGTGTTTGTGCAAGTTCTCCTGAGGTACCTGATGCTGACTACAGCACTGAACTGGGGCTGATCCAGCCTCACAGTTTCTGTGCCTCTTTACACATATCAAGTTAGAATGAAAAATACAAGAAAAAAAAAAAAAAAAATCAAACAATGCAGAGCTATTCCTGGTGACCCATTGCAGTGACAGCTTTAAAAAGAATACACTTTTTTTTTTTTTTAAACAAAGTAGTAGGATAAATCTACTTCATTTTTTTTCCACACTATAATTAAATTCCCAATCATGGAAAACAAACAAAAAGCACTCTTTTTGTTTTCCTCTAGAGTTTTCTGTAGTAGGCATTATTAGTGCCTTTGTTGAGCAGAACTCAGGTAGAACCACAGAACCGGGAGAGGACCTACGGCTCCCTGAGGCTCTGATCTGGGTGTCCAAAGAACAAAGACTTGTTGCAGTGATTGGCCTGGCACCTGCCTGAGGCATCCAACTGTGTCTAGCACAGTGATGCTGGAAAGCATTCAGGAGTTAATAGACAATAACATTCATGTGCTTACAGCATCTGCGTAAGGTGATTTCTCTACTGTGTGTTTTCAGAGCAAGTCAAACGCATTAATTCAATTCATGCTCTTATCCTGCTTCAAAAGGGAAAACGCAACTGATATATGGACACTGACAGCTGCAGGAACCAGGAGGTGGTTTTGCTCATTCCCTGCCCTTAATTAATTATTAAGCATCTGGGCAGGTTGATTTATCAGATTCTGATCATACAAAAGGCTGCATGTCCTCATCTTACAAGGGAAGCAAAGGAAGCGGCTGCAGGCAGAGTACTCTCTGTTGGACTGTCCTGGTTTCTCAGCGCTGGCTTCAGAGTGTCTGCAGGAATCGGGTGCCTGAACATCTCTGTGTCCTAGAAACTTGCGTAAAATGACCCATTCATATGACATTTCGTATCTAGTCATTATTTTGCTTGTCCTGACAACAATAAATTTAAAAGCAGTTCCTGAGGAACAATGTAATCTACAGCAACAAAAAATACTCTTTTTAACAGACGCAAGTAAATTGCCAGAAATACCACCTTCTAGAGGGAAGATAAATGTCTCTGTATTGCCACAGCACATAGGGATATATACAAATAGCAATATGCAGCAATACATCAGTATGTTCATTTCTTCTTCCAGGTTCTTTAAACAGGAGACAGATTGCGAGCATTTTGGCCTGAAATCTGGAGGTAAGCAATCCGAACACATTTAACAACCTGAGCTCAGAACAGGAAACTGTTAAGGAAATGGAAAATTTTGGATGAACTTTCACCCTAGGCTTCTGGGAGATTTTTACTAATAAAGAACTATGTAAACATAGACAGAGTATATTGACACTGCGTCACCTGCCCAGCAGAGCCATATGCTGCTGTTGCAGACACCACCAATAAAGATCAAAGCTTCCCAAGCATTAATGAGCTAAACCTGGGTGTTAAATGCTTTTTACTATGCTGCAGACCTATATTGACCTCTACAGAGTGGAATGTTGGGCCAGATGAACTCTGGAACTCCCTTTCAATCGACTATTTTATGATTCTGTACCACACTTCATAAAACATAAGTAAAATTTATTTTGTTGTGATTCATAGTCCAGACAGCAGAAAGCCTGCTAGGAACAAGGATACCACCATCTAAAACAGCCCATGATCAGTAGTTGCCAGGAAGAAATAGTAGCCAGCATGGTCTACAAAAGTGGTGGAACAAACAGAACATAAAAATATCTCTTTCTGCCAGTGACCCAAAGGGCTCTCACTAAAATACAAGTATGGCTAAGAACCTCTAGCTAGACATAAATGAAATGGGCACATGATAATGGACTACAAGATCAACTAGGTAGACAGCACTATCCTAAGCTGCCTGAGCTAATGGGAAGGTGGTAATTCTCCAGAAATCTCTTGTGTGTATGTATATATATATATATATGTATAAAATATATAATATATATATTTGAATATACCACTTCTTGCCATCCAACACACCAGTAGTTTATGACATTCTCATTTTATGGCAAAATGAGCAAAGCTTAACTCACACAAGTGGCAACTGGAAGTTCAGCCCAAGCACCCAGCAATTGGCAAGACCTCAGAACTCTTCCAGACAATTACTGCCTGTTTTCAGCTGTGGATCAAGATCTCTTGTTTTGTCAGCTTGTTTTTATCACTCAGGAAACAACTGGTGCCTTTTCAGTTACTGATCAGGCTCCCCACAAATCACAGAGACTGGTCAGATCCCAAAGAATTGTTAAACAGTGTTCACTGAAGTGTTAACTGGTGTATGGCATCTCCATTCCTTGCTTATGTTCTTCATTGTTAGTGACAAGTTTGATATTCACAAGGAATGTCATGGCCAAATTTAAGAACTAGTGTACTGATAATTATATAAAACCTCTTGATAACCTTTTTGGATTCAAGAAAGATTGGTAGAAGAATGAACCTCAACATGATTATATTTCCAGGTGCTTTTTGTTTAAAAGACTATTAATTTCTCTTCATCCTCAATTACCCCAATAAACCAAGGCAGCTATAATTGCACAATTACCTACATTTTTACTTCTCCTCATCCCTACAGAACCTAGAGGATAAACATGCAGTTTTATAGTTGAAAGATTATTTCTTTACTCTAAACAATTTAGGATTTTCAAATTCAGCTTTGATTTCACAAAACTTCCCCCCTTTCATGGTGCTGCAACAAAATCTGAATGGCTGTGATTCCACTCCCAGCAAGGTCAATCACAGTTTTACCACCAAGATGCAATAGGCCTACATTTTAAACATTATCCTACATATAAAACACAGCTTGCCTTGCACAAAGAGCACATTAATATGACTGCATGTAAACAATTTTAGTGAAACACATGGGCAGAAACACAAAGAACGCATGGAAATCAGAGGTCTGTGCTACTGAAATTTCCACTGAGATGTGAAGAGTTGAACTGACCAAAAAGACCCAAAAAAAAAGCTCTTGGAGAACATAGTTTGCAGCAGAGAAAGTGTTTGAACAATCCTACAAAAGCACACATGGGGCAGGGCCAAGGCTGTTAGAGACAGAAAGGAAACTGTGAGGGGGATGCAAACCTAGGGGCATAAATTAAAACCACTGTTGACAGCTGAATATTTTCTGAAGCTCTGAAGGACAGCATGGAGTCCTAGTATATTTGACCAACAAAGGGAAACAAATAATATCTACAACCAACTGATCTTCTTGGAAGACCAAGTTAAAAATTCTGTAAAGAGTTAAACCCTGTATTGTTTGAGCAATACATATGTTAGTTCTCTTTGATCCTTAGGGTGAGGGAGGCTCTTTGCTTATGAGAAGTTCTGGTCTGCTTCACCCAACATTACACACCAGGGAAACTGTGTATGGTGGTTGAAAACCTCAGGCTGGAAGCTCCTCATGGAGGGGGACAATGGGTGGAACAAAGCAACGAGTGTCCAGCCTGAGCAGAGGAGGCAGCACCCCCCGCACACTTTGAGCAGAGGACAAATACGGCTTTAGGAAACAAACCTAGGAAGGGATTCAACAGCAGTACTAGAATGTAAATACTGCTCAGTGTCCAAAAGGTTAATTTTGTCCAGCACAAAACACACGCAGGGTCCAAAGCATGCCCAGGGTCTGTGTCAATGCAGGCTTAGGGTACTGCATTTAGATTTTAACTAGATGACTTGGAGATAGCATGTTTTTCACCAACTAAATGAAATGTGAAATGCAAATAGGAGCTTCTGAGAGCCTAATGATTTTGTTCAAATTCCAGGTTATTTTGGAATGTGAAAACTACTTCCTGCTTGGACCTCTGACAACCATGTAGATATTATAGACTTGCTTGAACAATCTACACCAACATGGTAAGCCATATGCCAGAGATGGGTCTCAAGTCCCTGGTAGTTGTATTGTGCAATAAGTTGGAGTGACTGGGTGTCTAAGGCTTCATGTTTCCATCTCAAAAGAAGTAATATAAAAAGTATTAAAAAACATAAGCTAGCAGGGTGTGGCAACATTTTTTATTTACAAACACTGTTTACACACCAGACAAGTATTAAGTTTCCCAGAATATCTCAAAAGGGATGTTGCTAAGCAAAGATGATGGAAAAAAGAGTATTTAATTAAGCTGTCTGAGTGTAATTTGCAGAACTAACAGCCATCTTCCAAAACATCAGCAAGCAAAAGAGGAAAAATCTCCAAACTCAATGAAAAGGGGATATTTTTAACTCAAGTTTAAGTACAAATATAGAATGGTTTATGCCCAATCCTATCTGACACAGAGAAAAGGAGCTATTGGTTCCATTGAAAGCTAGCTTCTGCACACATTCTTCTGTTAAATATCCAGCATTTGAGACTGACTTCTCAGCATTTATTTTAAGATTATAGACAAATAGTTTCACTGATTCACTGCTTTTCCTTAAAGAAAAAACTCAGCCTACTTTTGGGTCAAAAGCCAGTCACACATATCAGGCAGAAGTTCACATTGAAATCAGTTATCACTTGACATGATATAATGGGTAAGCTTACAACTTACCTATAGCTATGACTCCCATCACCTTCCCTTTTTGGCATATTCGTTTTAAATTTCCAGGGAATTATAGAAGTATATTTCCTAGAAGATTTAAAATAAACAAACAAAACCCAATTATAAAAGAAAACCCTATAGCTAACCTACTACTTCAAAAATTGTTAAGCAGACAAAAGCAATTCACAGGAGATGAGAATGCACTGTAAGGTTTAGCTAAGCAGGCTGTATCTTTCGCATTTGTTAAATAAAATCTGCATCCTTTTAACATGTGGCAGGAGGCCATAGATTTTATTTTTCATTTTACTTTCATTGTATGCATAAATATTTAGGCCACGGCTTGCACAAGACAAATAGGGATATCAAGACAGAATTACACTGTAAGTAAGATTGATTAGATATTGGAACAAAAATTAAATGGAAAAATCTACTTGGTAATTAATAATGACAGCTATATCAAATAAGAAAATAATTAAGACAAAAAGAGATGCAAGATGACCCAAATAAAAGGTTGTATAAAAACAGGAGCACACAATGATGCATTCTTCATAAGTTTTATTATTTACTCCACCTAAAGTAGTGATAGTACCTTTAACAGATGCACAGAAACATTCTCAACCCTTTGCAAGAGTATAAGATTGAATAGGGCTATAAATCTCTGAAGTGCTACATAAACATTAAGCTCTAAGAAGGATGCAGAACGGCAGCATACAAGACAAGTTAGGAATCAAGGGTTCCCAGGCTCTCCTTAGCAATGAATCACATCAGATATCTGGGCCACCTCAATTTGCATTTAGTTTCCAGTCATATTTCAGGCTTTTAATAATAATAATAATAAAAAGTCTCCTAAATATCACTTATGGGTTAGAGACTACACATTGTTGTCTTCTTGACTTCGTAGGCCAACAGCAACCATGAAACCACCTATACAGTCAATGTCACTTTCAATTCTGAAAGCTAGTTGTGAAATTTTATCAGAACTTTTCAGACTTAAATTAGTATAAAAAAGTATAATTGCAAGGAATATGTATGCAAAGACAGCATAGCAAAAACAGCAGTAACATTGCCTTGTACTTTCTCTCCCCAGCCCCATTACCTATGGATGCTGAATTCAGGAATAAACTGCTTTGGCTCAGATCCCAGGAGAATTCTGCTGAGAGGGATCTGAAGGCCAGTAAAAACCTCACTCTCTCACAAAATAAAAATAAATAAAAAATTTAAAAATAATAACAAAAAAAATAAAAAACACACAAAACTTGCAGATTTTAAGCAAGCTGCAAGCAGAACTCTGACTAGGTTTGTGGCCTGTAATATAAGATGCACTGAGATTTTTCAAGTTATTGTCGCTAAAGCAGAGAGATGCTGACAGTGAATGGAAGCACGTAGCTCATTCTAAAATGCACTGCAAGATGAATTGCCTGTTTCACAGAAATTAGCTTGACTTGGTGGTTAATATTCAATACAGGTTTGCGTGCACACACAGATCCACATGGGCATATGCCCACATTCCACTCGCTACAAGAAATACAGAAAATATTGATATTTTTAAAGGAGAAGAGGCATCTGCATTGTTTCATTTTAATTCTATTGTTATCTCATGAATTTATCCGTCTTTCTGCAAATTCTTAATTGAAAACATTTTGCTGAATTTTCCATTTAGCCTGGAGCACACATATCTGAAAGAACAATAGCTTTACTGATACCTAGAATGTTACTGCAATGCCAGAGGCATTTCTTAAGTTCCAAAGTTTGTGAAAATCTGAAAGGAAAACTTCTGACAAGCATAGAGTAAAGGTAAATTTTTAGCTGATACTTTAAGTATCCTGGCTCCCAGCAAAGAAAGGATGAAATCCCATGACACTACATATTTGAAAATTTTCTAATTTTATAGTGGTCATTTAAAATATAAACATTTCACAAGTCCTAATCCACTGTAGCAGGCGAGCTCATGCTCACTTTAAGCAGGTTAGCATTCCAGCTCAGCTCAAGGGGACATGCATACTACTCAAGTGATTTGTTTGATCAGTGTCTAAATTAAAAATTCACAACAGCATGAAGAGAAGATTGTTTTATTTCCACGTTGTTTGCAGTATACAGCCTACACCTCAGAGTATCCTTCTTACTTGTGTGGGCACATGAAGAAACCACTTGCCAAGTGTTGTTTTACTATTGCAGGATCAAGACAATTAAACCAAACCTTTCAAGCAGTCGATGGAGCACAATCTGAAAGGTAGGATTATTTTTTTTTTTTAATTGTCCTTGTAACTTCAGCATTACACAACAGAAAGCATCACTAGATTATTTTTCTCTCTGCCATATTCCACCATATTTTCTAATGATGATATTTTACTGCACTCGGGACAGAACAGGTTCTGAACTGCGTGTCTTAGAAACCCTGAATGTCTCTGTTGTAACAAATAAAAGCTTGCCAGCTTCCAATTTGAAGTTTAGAAAATGATACTGTAAAGAAGAAATACAGGAGTACAAAGTTGACTCGTTCTAAATCAGTTAACAGTGGTGGAAAATGGAAGAATAAAATATGGAAATGCAGGCAAATGGTAGAAGAAGAACAGAGCAAGGGAGGAAAGAAACACAGAGAATGGGGAGGGAGAACAAACTGGAAAATATAAGGATTGATTTGGCTGGAGGAGGAGCGCATGCTGACTTCTAACAGTTCTCTTACAGAGAGCTCCGGGTTCTTCCATTAAATCATCAAACACAATATCCCGACAATTTAAGAAAGCTCCTTGATACATTTGTTGTTCTGTTGGTTTTTTTTTTTTTTTACCAGAAGAGAATCACTGACTCATAGTAACTACTTACAGCTTTATCCAATTTTCTTTGTATTAAGAGAGGCTGCTGTTCTGACACGTACACCATGACCACCACAATACCTGCCACTAGCAACATTTCAGATGAAATAAACAAATCAGAAGCATTTGAAATATTCAGGGCAAGATGATTTTTGGAGACACAAAGCTACAATTGAATAACACAGCTGAGATCACATATCCTACCTGGCCTCAATCGTGCCTGAAGGCATATACACAAAAAACTCCAATATCTATTTGAAGCAGTCTCCATAGACATCTGAGCCTACTTTCAGAATATTGCTCACTTAAGTAACAATGCGCGGCATACTTAAAGGATGAAGGCCTGCTAAACTGCAGCTGTGTCTCTTCATGCCCACTTACAAAAAATGCAACAGGGAAAAAAACCCAAGCCTATCCATAAAACTGGTGTGCAAAAAAACAAAGCAGCTTTCAATAATCTAGAACGCCAAAATTACCTGAGTTAACTTGAACCATTTAGTGTACTTACACTTAATAATTGTTTTCATAGGTTTTATTGTTTATTATTTTAACTTACAAGAATTTTACAACATCTAAAACATACAAGGTCTCCACCTTCTCTCCTTTCCCATCTTCACCAATTCACAAAGTGTTTCCTAGATCCAAAGCATTTCAACAGCTTTTTTTAAAGGTTCTGCTATTTATAGCCCCCAAATTGCTGCAGAAGGCCAATAAATTGTTTCTGGGTTTTCACTGCTGCGCAGAACTTGCAAACAAACACAAGATGTAACAGCTTCCAGCAGACAAAGGCCCAACAAAGACCTTGGTCTCCCAGCAGTGCCCAGCATGCTGCCACGCCACACACCAGCAGCTGCTGCTGACAGTGGACAAGGTCCAGGGTACACGGCACAGTCACACAACAGAGCTGGGAACCAGGCTGGCTTGCCAGTTTTTCTCCCAGACTTCATCCTGTGGCTGTAGCCTTCATGCTCACTGTCTGATATTTTCCATTTTGCCTAGTGTCCCGAGTAGAATTTCTCATTGATGTCAGTATCCATAACACTGATACAATAAAAATGAAACTATTCCAGAAGGCTACAAAAATAGTCTTTATATGCATTTATATTATGTAAGTATGTATTCAGTTGAAAAACAATCCATATCTAGAAAACACTTCTATATTTAAGCAGGCTCACAGACTTCAGTGGATTCGGCAAACGGAAGTCTAAGGAAAAGTGACTTTTGAGCCAGAAGTTAGAAAACAAGCAGCTCCACAGCCAGTTGCGCTGACATACAAAATTCAAATCAAAGGATTTGTTTGCTTTCCTGTCAGCACTGGAGAAAAAATAATGGTTTTGAACTGTGCAGTTTCTGGCCCATTCAGCCCTAGAGTAATAAACATTCTGAAAGGCAGATTCTGTACTTATTTGTATTCTTCCTCTGGTGAAGGTGCAGGAAACTAAGGCCACATCACAGCCAGGAGAGAATTTGCTTTGTGTGTGCACTGCCATGTGGATCCTGCATTGCTACAGCATCTTAGGGACCACCACACCAGTTCAAAACAGTGGCCTGAGTGACCAGTGATATCCCAGTTTTCAGCTCAGTATCTGAGTTTAATGCTATTTAGTGTTTAAGTCACACACAGGTATTGAGACCCGCCCCCCCTGCAAGCTGTGCCTCATTAAGCACTCTAATTCATCAGTTTGCTCAGTAGCATCTCACACACAGCCAAAAAGGGAAAGAGCCAAAAGCAAATCTATCAAGGGCTGGATGCAACTGCAGACCCTGACATATTCTTGTTTTCTTCAGATGTACCTTTCTGACCTCAGCATCTGCCCTTCCTCAAATTCAGCTAAAATTTCAATCTGTTCTTTCACCAGGGACAACATCATCTCTCAACTATTGCTATCTTTAACAGGTGTCTTTGACCTCTCAGCAGCTGTTGAATTTTCTAAGTCCTCAAAATTTACCAAAGCCTTTAATATATCAGTGTATCAAGCAGCATGCTTCTATCTTCTCTCTCTACTCTTTGAGACCTAAATTTTTTGAGTCTTATAAAGTTAGGTTCTTCTTCATTATGTCATCCAAAGGTTGAAATGTCACTTCTTCAGCTAGCCCTGTAAACAGAACTAGAAGCATCTCTAAGAAAGCTACCACAAAACCTCTAGTTTTTCTCATTTCCTAATATTGTAAAGATAGGCATGAAAGATGTACCGGGAGAAACATAAAACAAACAAAACCAATCACACCATAAAACAAAACAAAACCAATCAAACAACCTACACCACAGATTTGGAATTGTATGTAGTTTTTACACCAAGAGAAATTGTTCAGCCATTAGGAAAAAAATGAAAGTGTGAAGAACGGTAATGTACATATAAAATCCTCAGTGTTTCCAGTGAAATAGACAACTAGTCAGAAATGAGTCAATGGAGGGACTCATCAAGATATTTTTTGAAGTAAACTAAAATGTCTCCACTGATTTCAGTGAATGATTGTTTCTCAGGTAGGCACACAGAATGTGAGTGCACTCAGTGTAAAAGGCTCGTGGTCTTCAGGATGCTCAGACCAGATCACTGAACAGAGACAAAATTACAAAATTTCATTGAGGTTTGATCTTCCAGCTAACGTGACAAGGGGAAATGCCTGGGACTGGCATTAGGTAACACCTCAAAGTACAGATATTTCTACAAAGAACCAGAAGATGCCTCTTGTGAAGGTACAGAATAGGAACTATATGAGAAGACAGTGAACAGAGGAGTACTTTGGAGTATTTAAATATTTCAGAAATTATTAGAAGCAAAGAACAGCTTTTAACAGCTACACTAAAATGATGCAATCATGGAATAGGATTTCCAAATCATAGCTTTTATTTTTACTGCAACATCTTTTTAAGCTATCTCATATTCTAAAATAAACATTAAAAACTGGATCTTGAACATTTATGTTCTGCAACGATCGCCACGCATTTTTCTTTCAGCAACCTTATGCAACCAAATCAAACAAGTTCTCTGTATGATGTCTTCCTACTAGTCCCTTGAGAAGTCCCTGAGGCATAAGAGCAATGACTCTTTGTATATCACAACCAGGACTTCAGTAGTTTTGTTTCCAAAGCTGGGGAACAAATAATGAGACAATTTTACCAACAGGAAGACAGAAGCGTTTGGACTACCATTGACCTATTCCCTGTTTAAGACCTTTTTATTTATCTGTACATGTATGTGTATGGCACCTAAGGAGAGGTGCATTTATAAATACCTAAGGAGAGGCACATGTATATAGAAATACAGCCTTAGAGCCTAACCTGCCATATCATTTCTTTCTCACAAAGATTATGCCACAAAAATGACAAGCCACTTCCTCTAGCTGAATCTGAGCTGTCCTGCAAGATTGGATAAATGAGGCAAATGAGTCATGTTTTTCTCCTGAAAAGATTCAGTGCATCATACATATGACACACATGAAGCCTCCACTGTCCTCAGGGAGGAAAGTCACAAATCGGCTGCCAGTTTCTACTTGTACCACTGCTACGCCAGCAGGACCCAGATGCTCTGCAGTATAACACCTAGCTAGCAGAAGTTACCCATTCATCAGACCCTATTCAAGCTTTAATTTCACTAAGACCAGGCCAATCTACTGTATATCACATGCATGTATATCACCCTGTCCGGACAGAGCCTTTTAAGTAGAGTCAGGAAATAAGGCATTTTAAAGGATTTCTTATTCCAGCTCTGTTTTTAATTCTGTTCACTCTAATACTTTCAGCATCTTGGTGACACTTGGGTGACTTTTAAGTGCTTGGGTCCAAAACTAAAATCCACACCACTCTCAGGAAGTCCACAGGCACTGCATTTCCCCACAGATGTCTAGCTGACTAAAGCTGTTCTGATGGATGTACCAGGGCTCCTACCACCTTGACAGGTCTCAGCAAAATATCTCCTGATAAGCTCATCTGGGAATTGTAAAATAAGCAGACTATTTGTATTAGGAATCAGGAAAATCTGTCCAGCCAAATACATGATAGAACAGGGAGTCCAAGTTAGGAATAAAGATTTGTAATCAAATATCCACATGTGTCTAAGCCAGGCAGCTGGATACCCAGCCAAGGCTGCTGAAAGCTTATGAACCCCTTGCCCTCGGGGGTGACTACCCCGGATTTCCTGTGGCCTGAAACTGCAGAGTGTTGCTGAGGCTCCAGAGCCTGGCAGGTGCGTTTAAGGCCACATCTCACACAGACTGAGAGCACAATGTTCAAACTAAAACACAGTAGCCATAGCAGCTCCCAGTAAAAACTACAGGGGAGGTGGTGATTATTTCACATAGTATTCAAAGATTTTGAGAATTCTTCCCTCATAAACTAGGAGCCCTGGTTCAGTTTGACCCTCAGCCTCAAAGCCATGTCTCCCATATGTTGAAGTCACATCCTTGGTGGCATTCTGTGCAGAAGGCCACTGAAGCCAGCCACTGGGAAGGGAGCTTGTCCAAGCAAAGGGTCCTGTGAACTGTAGCACTGTGACAGCACTGTCTCAGCCCCTGATTCTAGGGCTTTAAGTGTTTTTAAAATATATTGGATAGAACCAAGAGTTTTCAGGCCAAGCGCTGGAAACCAACAGTCCAGGCTACAAAGTGCAAAGTTGCACAAGGTTGCAAAAAGACACTTTAACCTCCCAGGAAATATACAGTCCCTCTTCCTTACATGAAAACTAGCTGTAGCTATTTTGAGGCTCTGGCTGTGCTTCCAAACACAGATCTCTGCACTTGGGCAGACTACTGAATCAAATATAGATGCTCTGCTGGTTGTTTTGGTCATGTGTACATGACTGTCTGTTTATCACACCCATTTTTGTCTCATCACACATTTAAGCTATACATCCCTTGTGAAGGAGCACATGTCCATGTTTGCCTCTGCACAATATGGACCTAAACATGACTCGAGTGTTTAAGCCCAACTAGAATACAAACTATTTCATAGGATTAGCAACTTTAAGAGACAGAAAATATAAACGTCAGTAACTTAAACACCAGACCATTATATAAGTTTGGGAAGACCAGATGCAGGGAATAAGCTTGGCTGAAAAGGAAATGAGTGGGTTTGTGCTACAAGCTATATTTGTTTTTCCTTTGTACAAACTGGCTAATGATTGTGATACTTTTACCCTTTGGCCCACTCTTCCTTTTAATCATCAAAAAATAAAACAAACAGTTTGTATGGTAAATAATGGGGGTAGGGAAATGTTCTGTGACCTAGTGCTGTGAGTAATGAGGAACTAGTCAGAGAGAATGCATTTCCTCTTAAATATCTTATAAATATTTAAAATCAATTGCAAAGAGCATAACAGGGAGGAAAAAAAAAAAAAAAAAGAGGACACGTTCAGATCACCTCCAAGTCGTAGTCCATGTGCCCTCTAGGGCACTGCACAGCAGTAATAAGGGTGCCACGAAAAGATCCACCTCCCCTGCGAGCTTGGCATACCTTCTCAGAGGTGTTTACAAAAAAGCCTGGAACTACCAGAAAGATTAGTCAGTGAATAAAATATTCATGGTGCACAAGAGCTTCTAAAATTAAAAAAAAAACAAAAAAAAGGCAGAGTGGAAACCGAAATCTAGGATGAGAATAAAACAGGGGACTTCATATACTGACCAGTACTGTACAGTAGGGGTAAGTGGAAGACCTGGCTGACCTTACTGGTTTGGAAAGAAGGACATTTTGAGGAGGAGCTAGCAGGACTTAACATAGCTAGGCATATTATTACATTTTTGGGAAGATCAGCTTAGGCAATAACCAACAGTTACAACTCAAAACAAAACACTTTTTGTAAAATTGATAGCATCCACTTTTCCTTACCTTCCCCTTCCACCAGCACACCTGCAAACAGCAAGTGCAAGTGTCCTCCAGCCAAACTGGCCACACTCAGGGTTCCCTGCCCTGACACCTGCTCATGTGATGCAAAACAGCTGCAAGAAAAAGCAAGAAGGTGGGAGCAGAAATACCATCAGGATCTGATAAAAACCTAGCTAGATGCCTGGGGTCATGGGCAAAGAGCAGCTGTAAAAAAAGGGGAGCAGGTTCTGATGTTGCATTTGAATCAACTCAGATGCTCCCCATTTCAGGTAAAGTGTTTACACCGGCACGTAACGACTGCCAGGTATTGCCAACTACACTGCTATGGTTTCTTGGTATCTCACATATGCGAGATAGGACATATTTTTTCTAATATCAGTAGAATCTGGATAAATATGGCCGTTTCTCATCTCTTTGAGTGAGAATATGTAAGCAGATAATTCCATTATTCTGAGCATCCTGTCTGTCAGAGTCACTTCTCATCAGACCATAGCTGGATATCATGCTGGTAGGATGCTCTTCCCCAGCACTGAGAAATGCCATGGCACACACCCACAATTAGAGGACATAATTGACTCCTGCACAGGAGACACACCTCTCAGCTAGGAGTCTGCACTCTCCCTGGGATGCTGTTATGAATAATCCAAAGATATAATATGCAGTTTGTACTATTTAATGTGCATAGTAATTAGTGTTGACTGCTAATGTTGTGATCCTGGGACAAATAACACAAGTGCAAATTTTTGTCAATTACTATTGTTGCAAATTTCATGGAAAAACACAATACATGCATAAATGTTCAGATGACACCATGCAGGATAGAGGTTAAACTCATGATAACATTACTCCCACTGATTATTTGGTGAGTAGGCCATCGTTTGCTGATTAGCTAATGCTGTATTGGTGGTTCATCTGGCAAGCACAGTGTTTGTTATTTGGGTGTTTGATATTAAATCGATTTGCTCTGTAATCTCCTAATTGGAAACAATTCTGTTTGTGCCATTAGTTTGCTTTTCCCCTTGCTATGAGCACTCGAATACCTTTGTCATTTAAAGATTCTGTTACCCTGTCATCTATTACCTTGCTGAAGGAAAAACATGTTTTGGTATCAGAGCCACTTCCTCAGTAACAAAAGAACTGCTTTATGTCAGAATACAAAGCATCAAAGTTTACAAAGCCATAACTGAGCAAGTCCTATAAATTCCCAGATAACGAGCAACACATGCTTCTGAGGCATGAGAATCTCTAGGTTTTGATACCTACCCTCGTTAAAGCCACTTTTCTCTCTTGAAAAAACTAAGTTCCTACACACAAAACCAACCCCAAACTTCATGCCTTGAATAGCATACAGAATACACCAAATTCTTCCCTCACAGAAACAAACAGCCACTGTCTGTACACAGTGCCAGTGTGTAATATCACCCAAAACTTTGACACTTCAGTCACAGAAGCATTTTAAGAATCAGGCCGTTGCCTGGAACAACATACAATATATGGGCTCAATTGACCCTGGCCAGGGAGAAAAAAAAAAGGGAAGAATCATCTTCCAAAAGAATTATAAATGTTCTTCTCAAAAGCTGAAGATAGCATGAGGATTATTTGCCTTCCTGCGATTATGACATTTATCTGTGAAAAACAGGGGATCCCATTTTAAAAGGAACAAGCAGAGAGTGGCAATGGGAGTCAAACAGCAAAAGGTGACTGCCTCAGTCATCACTGGCATTAGACTGTGGCTGAAGAAGTTTTATCCACGTCTTTGATGGGTCCCTCTGTGTCAGCTTCTCTTATCTTCACAGGTAGCTGTACTAGAGATGAATGCAAACCGTTCAGTGGGCAAAGAAGGCCTCAGTGGAGACTAAAAGTGGCTGGTAGATCTGTGCAGCTCTCCAGCTTTGTTTGTAAAGCAAATAAGAAGAGCACATTTGGGGGAGGGGAATAACGAGGGGAAGGACAGGCAATTATAACCATGACAATAACCTTGTACCAGCAGAACAGCATAAAGCTCTTTCTGGCAGACACTGACACTCCTTATTCCAAAATATAGAGCCTCCCTCCTTCAAAACAGAAGGGTAAATCAAGCTGCACCAGGAAAAACACGTGCACAGTTCCCTTTTCTCGCGGAGCACCACAGACAGCAGGGTCCACAGGGTGACTCAGAGTCCATCTGCAGGTCACACTCTGTCAGCAGGACAACGCAGCCAGGTATTCTCACCAGGGCTGGATGCACAATGGTAGATGCGTGGAAACAAGACTTCCATGCTGCACTTGAAGGAAGTGTGAACAAAGAGACTGAAGTCAATTCAGCTACAGAAAAAGCAGACAAAAAGAACCCATGAGGTAGGACCCGCTTCCTGTAAGGGAGCATATGATGGTATTTCTTCAGGTTAGTTCACTTATTTTAGATTATATATGACAAATCAGTTGTTCCCTGAAGCACTTTTAAAGCAAATTTCCAGACTAAGAATCAGTCAGAAAAAAAAAAATGTAGACAGATTTCAGTCCAGCTTTAAGCATTGGTCTTAATGCAGAGTTAAATTGTCACCTCTGTAACAACTACGCTAAGACAAGAATTGCCAAAGGCTCTAGACACTCACTGAAAAAGATGAGACATTCTACATGTTTTTATTTTTCATGATTTTTTGGCAGTCACCTATATGACAAATGTGACTGATACAGTCAAATTGGGCTTTATTTTCAGGTACAAGAGTAGAGCTGATCTGGAGCTTTGTGAGAAAGTAATTTGTTTTCAGAGGACTGTCAGCTCCAAAGGTTTCATCAGTGGTATAAGTCTCCACAGAGCATTAGCAGGAAAGGATTCTGGGCCCAGAACAGGTGGTTTGGATTTTTTTTTCCTCTCTCGTTTGAGGTCTTCTGGCTTCAGAATAGTGATTAAGGTCATGAAAAACCACAGAATTTGCAGAGTTGTCTATATTTTAAGCAAAGCAAGACAGTTCTTACAGATGATATTTACCCCAAAGTAGTGATCAGCCCACACAGTGTGTGGTTAATGAAGTTACGTCCCTGCTCTTTGTTCCTTTACAAACTTTTCCCTGTTATCTTCTCTCTCCCTCTACCACAGGCTGGTCATTTTTTCTGTTTGTTTACTAGCTTTCTAAATTTCTAAATATAGTTCTTCTCAGCTCTACCATCTGTCCCACAGTCTTTCCGTGCTTCTTTTCTATTATGTGTCATTCAGATCAATTGTTCTTCTGCCTCCATCCCTCAGTAACACATTGCACTTTCCTCCTCCAAACTAGACACACCTGACCCCTTCTCAGACCTCGCACATGCCAAGGACAACCTCTGAAATCTTCTGAGAGGTGTGAATGCCTACTCAGCACAGAAGGCAAGCCACACCTCCTGCTAGGAGAGGCTTCCCAAGTGCTGGAGCTCTCTAAGGTTATTCTCAACTCAAACTCTTTATATTCCCTCTGTACAGTATTCTTCTGCAGACACTTTCCCACACTTGCTGCTCTGAATAGTTCTCCTAGCTAGTATAGCATTTGGCACCTATATGAGACCTCCCTAGCAAAAAAAAATAAAACCACACCACTAAGTAAATTGTGTTTGTTGTTTTAGGAGTGAGACACCCAGGCTTAATTTTGATGAGTGATGTGCCCTTCACAAAGAGACCAGTACCCAGAGCATGGACAGGTTCCACTGAGGAATGTAAAACACAACAGGGAAGATGTTGAAGACACTGGCAGGGTCTAGTCAGAAAGGTGTCTTTACTGGAAAAAAGTGAGCAGAAAGAGGTGCCCCAAGCCCCTGGGAGATGCATCATTCATGTGCAGCAGCCCAGACAATACACACATAGGAAAAAAACTCCTTACTTAGTAATCTAGAGTAGAAAAGGATGGAGAAGAGAGAAAAGCTGAAGAAACAGCAGAAGCTCATAAAGCATAAGGGTGAGGGGGAAGAAAAACCCAAACAAACAAAAAACCCCAACTGGTTTATAAAAGGAATGACCCAGATCAAAAGTCACCAACCCAGAGTTGATCAGTTTGAGACCTACTAGAAGAGTATTTTAATATGCTCTTTCCTCACTTTTCTGCCTCTGCTTCTGGAGGGGTTAAAAAAAAAAGACAATTAAAAACACATCATGTGCAAAAATAAGATTGACCTTTTCCTGTTTCTATGTAAACTTCCAAAAATATCAAGAAAAGCTGTCAAGCCATTTTTATTTCTCAAAAATGTTTGCCCTTCCCTTTTCATGACACTATCTTTATTTGACTTTTGTTTATTCATAACACAGCTACAGTTTAAAGACACAACAGAAGCTATGTTATTACATCATTTAAAATCAGATATGTTGTGTTTCTCAAGTCTGATAAAGCAAAGCAGACTTCTCT
The DNA here is from genome assembly GCF_964273445.1 of Streptopelia decaocto. Taxonomy (NCBI): domain Eukaryota; kingdom Metazoa; phylum Chordata; class Aves; order Columbiformes; family Columbidae; genus Streptopelia; species Streptopelia decaocto. Next base: position 54,634,102 of record NC_138658.1, on the reverse strand, counting down.
TAAAGCACATTATAGTTTGTAATGCAAGGTTACATTTTTGGAGTCAGACCATATTGTTGTTATCCTCAGCAAGGTCTCACAATTTAAGAAAAGTACCATTTCATTCTCTTAGCAGGTGCCACCATAAAAATATTTAACAGTCTCCACTTTTTCAGCATTCGCTTTATTAATAGGATTGGTGTTCTGCTCTCATCAAACTAAGTCTAATTACTACCTCCTTTTAAACAATAGTAGCATTTTTTTCTTCCTGCTGGTTTTAAAATAGTTGTTTTTCTGTATGATTTTCTTTTAAAGGAAGAAAGTCACTCTCCTTCATGACAGCAGGTCTTCCTGGTGTCTCTGTGAACACTCATTGAATACATTGCAAGGACATTATATCTAGACAATCTTTTGCATGGTCAACTAAAGGCCTGCTGGGGTGGCCAAGGAAAGCGCACACAGAGTTGGGCCTCTTCCATCTCTTTCACCGAATTATCATGACTTCAACTGAAGCAAGCACTGACCCTGAATAGGCAAACCACAAGGCTATCATCCTGCTCTCTCATGCTGCAAGAATCTGATTCTTTTGTAGAAACTGCTATAAGTTCAACCTCAGTGACACACTAGAAGAGTCATAGAACCAAATCAAAGAATCATTTACATTGGAAAAGACCTTTAAGATCGAGTCCAAACACTAATCTAGCACTGCCAGGTCCACCACTAAGCCATATTCCTAAGTGCCACATCTACATGTCTTTTAAACACCTCCCAGAGATGGTGACTTCACCACTCCCCTGGGCAGCCTGTTCCAGTGCTTGACAACATTTTCAGTGAATAAATTTTTCCTAATATCCAATCTGAACCTCCCCTGGTGTAACCTGAGGCCATTTCCTCTCATCTTATCACTTGTTACTTGGGAGAAGAGACCAACACCCTCCATGCTACAACCTCCTTTCAGGTAGTTGTAGACAGCAACAAGGTCTCCCCTCAGCCTCCTTTTCTCCAGGATGAACAGCCCCAGCTCCCTTGCCTCTAGACCCCCTCACCACCTTTGTTCCCCTTCTCTGAACTCTCTCCAGCACCTCAATGTCTTTCTTGTAGTGAGGGGCCCAAAACTGAACACAGTGTTTGAGATGGGGTCTCACCAGTGCCAAGTACAGGGGGACTTCCCTAGTCCTGCTGGCCACACTACTCAGCTGCTGCTCAAAGCTATAGAGTGAAAGTTCAAAATCAAGCAGGGTAAAAAAAAAGTTATTTCTAGGCCTCCCTCATTCCTCTCACCTAAACAGCTCTATCTCTGTCCTGTAAATGCTCCAAGTATTCTGTACTTAACATTTTAGTAGAGCTTTAATGCCAGATGATGTGTTAGTGTTCAGGATTAAGTGACTGCATAATAACCAGCGACAAAAATTTACAGGCCTTCAGGAATTTCATGACTGAGAAAGAATGATGTCTAAGATTAATGGCAGTTTGAACTGAATTCTGCAGAACTAAATGTGATGGTCAAACATTTTACTGCTGCTTTGGACAGGCAGAGTTTTGTGGGAGGAAAGCAGCCCCAAAAGTGTTCCACAAGGGAGAATTCCACTTCATATCATGTTCATCTGAAACTTCCTATTCAATTTAGCAGCACAGAATATCTAGCAGAATAAATGTTTAATAAAAAGGCAAAAAAAGTTTGAACATAAAAGGATGCAATGTTTCTAAACTCAGTATCAGATAACATACTGTTATCCATTGCTTGAGCTCTCTAAGCCTTTTTTACTGCAAGTCTTTAGCATTTGCCTGATTCAAACTGCTCCAGACAAGAGCTTATTAAAACTACTTATCCGTTAATGGAACTACGAACATCACACAATACTCAGGTCTTTAGAGCAAGGCACCTAAAGATAGGTAGGATTAAAGCATGCCTTTTCATGCTACAAAAGCAATTTGTTCCTCAGACTTATTTGCCAACTTGACTTGAACCATTATTATAAATATGGAAGAAAAGGGCAAGGAAAACAAACAAACGAAACCACACACAAAAATACCCAACAAAAACAGTGTTCAGACAGTGACATTGTAAAACCATATTCCTATTTCAGGAATGCAAAATAATTTATAAGGTAATACAACATAAAGTATTTTCCATATGTAATAGTTTATTCATGCCTGAGGACAGATCCAGTTGTAACTAATCAGTGGAAAAGCATAATGCAGTAGCTGCAGAGATAATTCAAACAGTAACTGTAATAAACAAAAACAAACAAACAAACCACAAAAAACCACACGAAACAAACAAACAACAAAACCACAAACAAACAAAACCCCCACCAAACAGGAAAGTGCTTCCTATGAAAACAACAGTAATTTCCATTTATAATTACCTATGATGATCACAAGCATCTTTACAACAGAACAAAGGACAACAATTAGCACCTCTCAGCGGTTAAAACTTCTGAACAAGACATTTTAAAAATCACAAAGAGTTATAAATAAAAGCACTGAGTAGAAAAATTGTCAGAGAAGATTAAACAGAAGCAGCCTGAGCTGAAGTGCCCACACCCAGTTAGTCACAGTATCTGTTCTCAGAACTGGTCTCCACACAAACCAGGACTGGTTTCACCAAGCTGATAAACTTAAAAGCCAAGCCAAAGGCTGTGTGGGCATTTCAGTGGGCTCACATGGCAACTGGCAGCTCTTGGAGTTATCGTGATTTAGCAGAGCTGAAATAATATTTGCATGCTCTTACCCATGGCAAGCATGAGAGATGGTAAGGGTATGTACAGAAAGAGGCTTAACATAAGCCAAGCTACATTGCCTTTCCCATGAACAGAAAACACACGGTCACTTATCTAACACATGATAACCTGCCAACCACTGAACTTTGAAGGTTGAGTCTATCAACAGATGGCCAACTTAATGCAGTTTTTGTTCTTTCAGTTTAGAAGCCAGTTTAAGATAAATCTAAAGATGTCAGTCAAACCAAAACATGTCCATACAGGGCTTAGTTCAACTGAATTAGCTTGAAATCAGTCTTAACCTAAAGAAGGGCTATAGCTACTTCAGCTTTTAACACGATGAAAGCAAATTGTATTAAGAATTCCTCTTTGGTGGGAAAAGATGGCTTTGCAGGCACCACAAATAAGCCCCATATCCAGTCAAACCTGTACAAATGCCTTTGCACTGTAGAGCAACTGCACATAAGGAGTCTGTATACATGACCACCTCACCAGTTACTGCATCCTCTTCAGATGAAAAGCCCAGTATCAGAATTCCTGCTCTGACGTTGTTGAGGGATGGGGGACAATGACACGCAGCATGAGATCAGCAGAAATGTGGAAGGAAGAATGCATTTAAGGGAGAAGGAGAGAGAGAGAAGCAGCACCAAGACAGGGGAGGCAAAGCAGCTGCAGCAGTTTCTGCTCCAAAACAGTTCACGTGCAGATGAAGACAAAAAACCTAGCTAGGAGCAGCTACAGCTGAGCTAAAACCAGCTGATGAATGGCTGTAAGACCTTAGAGGCTCCAGGAATGAGGGGCTTGACATCAGGCATTTTGTTCAGCACTAACACCAGAGGAAGTCAGACTTCAGGGGAAAAAAAGTCAGACAATAAGCCCATACAGCAGAGAATTGTGATTGTAATTTCTGCTAGCATTATCACTGGTGCACAACTCAAGCCATGCCTGGTAAGAATAAATCAATACTACTTTCCTTCCTTGTTGTTTTGTGAATAAATCACTCTAGAAAACACCCAGACTTTGTATGATCAATTTGTTTTACGGGAAGCAAGCTGCTGTCCTTAGGCAATGGCAAAAGTATGTGAGGTTGTAGAACATCAAGACAAAAAGAAGCAGCCTGAATAATGATGGAAAAAACATATTAACAACCTGTCCTGACTTGATTAACTTGAAATAATATAGCCCCAATCCATAGATAATGTTTTTTTCTAGGATTTTGGGATGTTCAGATCCACGTCTTCAGTTTAGGTTCAGAACATAAAAGTTCTCAAGGGTCCAAATTAGCAAACTATTTATTCCCATAATAAAAGACTTTGGCCCATGAACCATGAAATAGCTCTTAGCATTTCACTGGGTCAGGCAATGATACATATACACTGAAATTTTGCAATACACAGAGATGTAGCAAAACACAAACACCCTGCTAGCTCTAGTCAAACTCTGAAAAATTTACCACAGTAAAAAGCAAGTGCAGCACTACATACAATAAAGTGCCAATCCCAGCAATATGTCTGTGTCTAACTAAGAGATAGTTCCACAAAAATGTCACCTCAGTGCTCAGTAGCTGTCACAGAGCCAACGGAGTGGAGACAGGAGTTATTAGGAAAGAATAAATCTGTGGTTCCCCACAGCTTGAAAACTCTGCAGTTGTGGTTCCCACATCTCATCTAAGAAGGAAGTTGAAATGTAAAAGGCCCAGACAAGCACCACAGGACAATCTATAGGCATAAAAAAATGTCAGTATAGGTAACATTTTAAAATATGAGGATTCTTCAGACTGGATATGATAACAGAAGGGGCAGTACAGGACCTGTACTATAGTGACAAGAAGACACGATGCTCATCACTTCTTATAATACAAGAACTAGAAGGCATAAAATACGCTATTAAGAATCAGGTTCAAGCCAAACAAAAGCAGGTGCTTCTTCACACAGGCAAAGCTGGGCTGTGAAACTCCTAAGTAATGGGTGCTGTGGATGCAAACAGTTTAACAGAGTTCAGAAAACAACTGGACAAATTCATGGAAGAGAAGTCCATCAATAGCTGCCAAATAAAAAATATTTTTAAAAAAAAAGTGCAACACACACACACATACAAAACCAAAACACCAGCGAACCACTACTGTCTGACTTGGGAGTCTCCAAATAATAAAATTGCTTAGGAAAATAGTCTGAGAGAACACCACTATCTACTTAAGAAATGTTAAATTCTTCCCCAGATTTCTCCCCAACTAAAGGCCACTGTCACTGCAAAACCGCAACCTAGAAAGAGCTTGAACTGTACTGCATCCATTCTTGTGTAGACGTCTTCCTTTTTAGCTAATGAAACTCTTCTAAACATCAACATCATTTTCAACGCAATTGCCCATACATTAATTTCATAATGCTTCACTCACTTTCCCTCTCCCTTGCCTCTCCTCTCTCTCTTTTCAGATTAAAGAAAATCCAGATGGGGTGCAGGTGCTGCAAAATGATACAAAGGTACAACAGAACGAAAGTTGCTTAGACTGAATAAAACAAGTGTATTAAAACATGTGTTTGTGCCCCACTACACCTGTTGCTTAAATAAAGCCTATTTACAAGGTTGGAGTTTTCCCAAAGTTTACAGTATCTTTAAAATCATGCCACAACATAGGCATACTGATTTGCTGTGAATGTCCTTTTGATTTACTGTAGTTGAGGTCCATTTCTAGAATTTCTATCCCACAAAAAAAAAAAAAAAAAAAAGTGCAGTATTGAAAATTCACCTTTTAGCAAAACTTTTTCTCATTTATGTAACATGAACTTCTTGCAGCTCAGTAGAACAAGGACCACAAACTTGGTCAGACCCTCCCTCTCTCCTAAGCAATGACAATGAACTACAGATCCTTGCCTCCATCATAACTTTAAAATGTAGTTAGTTATGGGAACGATTGCCACATGAAGTCTCCCCAGAGAGACTTTCTAGTTTTAGAAAGACAACACTTCAGCCCCACTTGATGGCAACTCCTCCCCTTGGCCACATCTTCAGAACAGGTAAGAAGTGGAAAAGAAAATTGGTGCTATGGGAGAAAGAGGGGAGATAAAGAGAGAGGTTCTGGAAGAAATAAATCAAGGAAAAGTTAAGGAGAGGAAAAGCTAAATAAGAAAGGAAAAAGGGGGGGACAAAAATTTTTGAAAGTACAAAAAGATAAAACTTGAAAGGAAGAAGACCAGTAAAAAAAGTGATATTTTAGCCACTACATGAGAATATATTAATTAACGATATATGTGATGACTACTCATTGGCTCATCTACCCCACAGAGAAAATAAAAAATAAAGCTGGAAACATGCAAGAACCAGCACAATGTTCTCTGATACCCCCCTCTTATGTTCCCGGTGAATCTCAGTACAGGGGTTAGCTACAGTCAGTCCCAGCAGACAGCACAGTTCAGCATTTCCATTCAGTTTAGCTCATCCTCGGGACCGGAGGTAAAGCTTAGTGACACCAGTTCCTCAAGATTTCCAGCTTAAAAACTAAGCTTAATCCTTTTTCTAATTATATTGATTAACAGCATAACAAACATTTCATCTACAAATTTTCCTCACTCCAGCTATATTTTTGATCCAGAAGAAGTACAATCACCTGGACACGTTCGTGAAGTGACCAGCTACAAGCACAATGAGCAAGGCAGCAATAAATCCAAATTCAAAGAGAACAGTGAAATTCAAGAACACAAAAATGAACTCCAGAAGGATGAGTTAAACAGAACAGAAAATAAACCCCAGGTAAGTAGCACGAAAGCAACTCTCTGGAACCACGGAGGCAATGATTTTCAAGAGGATGGCCTTGTGAAGTGTGTTGCAAAGCCTGATGTTGCAGTCAATGGTGGCAACTCCTGCACTGGAGTGCACCCCATGCTCAATCTCGACACAAACCCAGTGAAAGATGCCAATGAACAGGGACCCTCCAGCCAGTCAGCAGAGTCTCCTTCAACCAGCAGTACAGACTTTTACACCCAATTAAATAGGTCTGGCCAAGAACTTGACCTAGCGGCAGGCAGCCAGAGGAAGGCAGCCTGCAACGAGCCAAACAGTATTAAAGATGGGAACTTGCAGTCTGCAGACAACAGAATCTTTCTCAAAGGAAGTGCAATATTGAAGAAACAAAACAATGCCATACAACTGCCTGCTATTGATTATCCCCAGAATGGCAATCAAACCAGGAACTTTGTTGAAAAAGATAGCTTTTCAGTCAACTGTGTACAATCAGACCAAAATACTGGGCCTTCAGAAATACAGGGCCATGACCTTTGTGTCATCCCACCTTCGCCTATGAAGAAGAACAGTATTGAACCTTCTAAAACTGACTCCGCAAGTCTGAGTGAGGGCATTTCTGCTGGTATTCCTGCCATGACCATTACCAAAGCAGGAGAGGCACCCACACACCCCAAACACAAAGACATCAATGGAGAAATTGAGGAGGAAGATGCGGAAGTAGCAGCAGCTCTGGCTGCACTGGAAGCTGCAACCGCAGGGGAAAACGTCGAAGATGATGACGAGTACTAGATGAAGGCTTCTTTGTAATACACTGGGTAAGATCCAGATTTTATTTTTGGATCTATATAAGCACATGTGGACAGCTGTCATGAACAGCATATATAAAAGGAGTTGGGACTAAGCCTATGTCCCTTCAGTTGTTTTATACAGCCTTTGTAATTTCTGCTGCCCTAGGTAAGGAAGTGCTCCCTTGGCTAATGACAATACTAACACTCTTCTGTATGGGGCCAACCAGGAGGCCATAGCATCATTTCTTCCACACAGGATATTCTGCCAAATACTCACCTCACCTGGATTCATGCAAACATTTCCTTTGGTTTTGACCCTCAGGAGGGTCTGTGCGCACTGCATGTTCCAGGTTCAGAAAACATCCATTATTTAAAATGGAACTATAGAAGCCATGGAGGTAGAAACCACAGATTCCTATGTTAGCACAACAACAAAACCTGACCCAAAGTTCTATGATCCAATGAAGGCAGCTTGGCTTGCACTTCACTGCAGTTACAGTTCTGTTCCAGCTTAAGCCTAAATTCATGCATGTGCAGCTGGTGTTAGGATGGTAACCTCATCTCCTCCCTTACACCTCCCCTGCACTTTGATACCCCCAGTGACCCGCTTCAGTTCATTAAAACAGCAGAAGCCTAGCCAAATCCAAGAGAGTGGGCAACTTTCTGTTGGTTTGATGAGCTGAAGTAGCTCACTTAAGAGTCACACACACACTATCCAAGGTACTAAGAGGGATCAAGACGCAGTCCTAGCAGTTTGGATAGATTAAAACCATTGTAAACTAAAGCATGAGACCTATCAACTCTGCTAAGTTTTCCAGGCACACATCACTTGCCTTAACAATACAGTTTGCAAACAGGTTGTGTCTCAAACTTCCCCAGCAAGACGTGTTTTGTTTATATACAAACAGTGAAAGCCAGTGTGGTCCCATCCCTGGCTCTGCTGCAATCCTTAAATTTACGGCAGGAAAGTGACTGAGCTTTCAAATTGAATTATGTGTAAAATCTGAAAATATCAGAGCTGCATTCCTGCAGTGTTTACCCTTTTTCTCATCTTCAGACCAGTATGTTATAACTTTTCTTGTGGGAAGCAAAGGAGATACAGACCAACTTGGTGCTGCTATTTCATCCAATGTGGGATCTTAACAACTGAAATAGAAAGTGCTTGACATTTTACAGTGAAATGTTGTGGTTTCTGAGTCTGTTATAAACTCTTAATAAATTTTTTTTAATCATATGAAAAATCATCTGGTGACTTTTGTGCTTTATGTATTTTCTGATTACATAACAGTTGCATAAAAGAAGTACTATAAGATTTACAAAAAGCACCAACTATGTATTTGCCAACAGTATACGCTGAATGCTAGTCTATCCATTAACATGCATAAGGATCAGAATATTAAAAGTGGGCTCTACATAGTGTGCAGGTACTAAGGTTATTTCTGCATACATGCAGATTCCCTCTTTTCCTCCAAATACTGCAAGCCCAAATCAAGATTTCAGCTTCTCAAAACATTAATGATATCCCCAGGAGCAATTAAAAAAACCCTGAAGTCTCAGCTTCAAGGAAACTATATTCAGTTACAGAAGAAAGTCACCACATTGTATCTATAAAATAAAAAAGCTTTATATGTTGTTAAAGTATCATAGTACTGTCGACTTCTCTACCACTTTCCTACTTTAGCAGGCTATTCTAAACATTTTCATGAGCACATACAAGTTTTATGTACACATGTGTGTATCCAAGATTACTATAATACTGAATGACTGCAGAAGACTCCTTGCACATTGTATATTCCTGGTTATGGTTATGACAGGACATAGCATGTGTCTGCTTGTATACTGTAAGGTCTCAACTGTCCCTGCCCACCCCCATGGGCTTGCCCTGACCTGTCCAGGGCCCAGAAGCCCATTTCAGCCCCTCAGGGCCATCAGGCCCTACCCAGCCTGGCCAGGGGCCCCGCTGAGCTGGGCCTACCTGCAAGTCCACAGCCCAGGCCGGGCCTCAGCTGCAAGGCCCAGCCCTGCTGTCCCCACGTCCCAGCCCCGGGGAGCCGCCAGCCCCTGCTGCACCATGACACGAACCATGAAAAATTATTTACGTAAAAAAAAAAAAAAAAAGGAAAGAAATGCAACAAACACCGCAGGAAATTTATCCTATTTTTAAATATATACTCAATTAGATTTTTCTAACTCCAACCTGAACTTCAAGTGGAAATTACAGTAAGTTCTCATCTTGCTCCCCAAAAATTAATATACACCAGAGAAGAGCACCTGGGCAAGCCCAACCAGTGCCCTGGACACCCAAACCAGGTGTCCCTTCCACAGGCACCTGCCCAGAATCATCGGCCACCAGACATAACTTCTCTGCAAGAGATCAGCTGGGCCACAAACATGGAATTTCTGCTAGGCCCAGTTTTCATTGTCTTAAAATCTAAGAAAGACAAAAAACAGTGTAAAGTAAGTGTGTCCACTGCATTGGAAATAACTGCTCAATGCTTTTCTTAACCAAAAAGAAAAAAAAAAAAAAGCATATGCATACCTCAAATTTGCAGGATATGGAAAACTACCATAAAATAAATTCATGAGGTATCACCAACATTCAGACTCAGCTTATCTACTATGTAAATGCATCCTGTATGTTTGGGTTTGTGGTTTGGTTTTTGGTGGTAGTGGTTTTAGTTTGGGTTTTTTAAAGCACATATATATATATACACACATATACATATATACATACATATATATATATATATATATAATTTTTAAAATATATATTTATATATGTGTTTATTTCCCTCCAGCTCTGCCATGTCACAGCTGAATGTCAGACTGCCATACACTTTTCACAATAAATGTGAAAGTGTCAATTATTTCAGAGATTGTTTTTAAATACCACACAGAATTTCCTCCATAAAAAGCAGCTTTAAAATAATTATGTGAGAACCAAATCTTATTCAGTTCCCTCAGATACTGATGCAACAGAACACAAACACTGCCACCTTGAACAATCCCTTTTGCTCAGACAATTGTGAGAGAAAAATTTATTATCTTGAGAAAAACAGGAAAGTCACAGGAAAAACTGTTACTGGAATCAAGAGTATAGTGTATGTTTTAAGAATTCCCTCCAAAACTACATAGCTTTTAAGACGTCTCTTCTTTACCCCAAACACCATAGCTTCAGATAGCAATCAATTATGGTTCCTATACTCAGAGGGTTCACTTATGAAGCAGAGCTTAAATGTTTCCACTTTCCTCTGATACAAAAGGAATTAATGAGGGAGCTGGTCAGCAAATATCTATTTTTAATGTTTCTATACTTAATTTAACTCTGTTTAGGTGAGTGTGAAGACACATGTAGCAATAAACAACAAGCAACAGGATGGGAAACTACGTTAACACCTGGTATTTCTATGAAAGACTATACATTTTGGAAGCTCACGTTTTACTTGCTATTCTCTAAAGCTAGTAACACAGCTTAAAGCTTTCCATATATAAGCAAAGAGACATTGAGCAAGAGTAAGCTTAGCAGTTCTCATTTAGCAGCGGGTCACCACTAGGTTATGAAAAACCTTTCAGATCACCGCAGAGATTCCAGATATGGCAACAGGCGTGGAAGGCAGCCCAGTCCACCCAATTCAAGGAAATTAATTATTTCCTAGACAAAACCTTATGGGGGAAGTTTGTTTACAGAGCAACAAAAGAACCTGAAATTTGATACTGTAGATTTCTTCAGTTCAGCCAACAAAACCCTGACAAGAAAGCAGGAACCTGGAAATAAATAAAATTCATATATTTTTTTATTTTAAAGAACAAAGGCAATCAGCTGGGCAAGTGTTGCTATGGAGTCTTCCCATTAAAAATCTAAACCCGAAAGTCTATTATTTTCCAAAAGATACTTCAGATTTGATTAAAGTAATCTAAAAATACCATTTTTTATCATTTAAATCATGAAAAAAGAAACACTGGCTTAATAATAAAAAAAATAATCTAAACCGTATATTGTATTTGTAATTTGAATTACCCAAATGAGGTTTAATTTTCCAAAAGATTGATCCTTGCCAATGTATCACGTTTTGCTAAATAAGAATACAATATCTTGACATTTATTAAGGCCTGTGTATATGGTATTGCATACATTTATTCAAATGTCTATTGCATATTTTAATTACATTGAAATAACAAAGCTTAATAGATTATCTTGAATTACGATATCTCTCCTTGTATGTAGATGGAAATTGGAATACATCTAAACTGTGCAAGAGCATCACTTGAAAATTAAATATATTAGAACTTCTTTAACATGCTGAATACACAAGAACGTAAATTTATCAAAGTCAGTCTACATTAAAAACTAATTTATTTTTAGAGGAAGTTTTATCAACAGAATTGTTTCAGACACTGTGTCCTTCTAGGTTTTAGAACACCTAGATCACACAATGTTTAACAGTAATTGTTAGAAGCAGGTTTAAGACTTTTTCATTGGTCTTTTTAACACAAACTGCCCTTGGCAAAGACAATTTTTCTTAATAATGAAATCAAACCAGAAACACCTCAGCTCCTTCCCTGGCCAGGCTTTCCAAATTCCATGCATTCACATACACAGCTAGACATCTTGGTCTCAGGACTCCCTTCTCCGTTAACAATTTCACTTGGCATCTCATGGAGATTTGGTTTTAAACTTTCCTTCATTTTGAACCTTTGCAATCATTTTCTCAACTTCAGATCAGGCAATCCTTGAACTGAAGTAGGTGGATAAACAGAAGACAGGGAACACTGCCTGCATCTCCAAATGATGCTACCACTGACTGATCACAGCTGCAAACTCTGTCCCACCTGCCTTGGGACTTTTTCCATTTCAAACAATGAGCTGTTGAAACTTTGGAAGAAGCTAAATGTGCATCCTGGATTCTATGAGAGATTGTAACAGATTATAGCAATTTTATGCCTTAGCATAAGCAGTCACAACTTTATTATTGTTGTTTAATACCATTTTAATCTTGTTAACATGGTTTAATACAACTTCAAAACAGAAGTTTATTAAACAAACTTACTCCCCCACCCTGCACCACTTCCTCCTCTAGTCAGAGAAAAGTAATATTGCCTTGTAGAATTTGTTTCAGAGAACAGGATTCTCTCAATGAAGCAGGAAAGACAATGGCTGTCTTGGTTTTGTTTTTAATCCAACTGCTGAAGTACAGATCCCAAGCAGTCATCTCACAACCATCACAAACAAAACTATGCAAGTTATAGCATTTCCTGCTCTGAATCTTGACGGAAATGATTCTAAACAGTACTTAACAGGTTTTTGGTGTACTTCATAATTCAATTACTGTACATTACCAAGTGAAAAACATTTTTTTCTGTATCAAAGTAGAAAAAACGAGTCTTTCAGGAAATACAGTATCCCAATATTATGTCAGGTTGCAGACTACTTAAGTGCTGCACTGACCCCACAATAAAACCATGTCACATAAAGACTGCAGTTTAATTTGTCTGCTTATTGATCTCCCTTCTATTTACTCTGAGACAGAGAGTAGCTTGATTTTTATGAGGGTGCAGAAGCAAAAAGGAGCAAGACAACACCCTCAGTTACTCACCTGAACCTCAAGCACAGCCAGATTTTCAATATTCTGTGATCACACATGCTATCCCTTGCTCTCAGTACTTGGGAGATGTACAAGTGATAGCAAGTAACTTACCCAGACATCCAAAAGGAAAGGAAGTGACAAATACAAGAAAACTACTGAGCAAAATTAATGTATAAAAGGGATTAAAGTATTTTTTAAGCATTTGAGGACAAACTGTATGGATCTGGCCAAGAATGAATAATGTAGGTTGTTTCTACCTCATGCCTAAAGGTTGATATATAAATAAAGCTTTACTTTCCTTTAGTTCGCATTTGGGAACCTCTTCCAGAAGCAAGATGATATCACAAGAACTCGGGGACATTCCTCAGTTTGATTTTTCATGTAATTTTCAGAAAAAAAAAATAAGACCCACACTAATTTCTTTATTTCCAATATGTGTTACACAAAGAGATTCTGCTGTGGCCAAGAGTGGCACATGTTTCTCAACAATCCATATCCAGAACTGAGGAAATATTACAGACTTTTAATCCCACAAATTTTGGTTTGGTAGATAAAAGCAGTGCAGGGGTTAATCTAACAAGTATACTGTGTACTTTGCCAGAACAATGCCGCTGTCTGATTTTGGTTATTGTTACTTTTTAATGATTAATCTCCTGTTTATGCAGACTTGCATATGAAAGTAATCCAGTTAGCATCTGAAAAAAAGAACTGCACTGAAGATCCAACATTAATCAAAATCAAGACAAATTATCAAAAGCACTACAAAATACTACACATATTTCACCCTGACTGGGAATTACTTTCCCAGAGTCATGCATGAGCGTTAATTAGCAGTCGACGCATGCTGCTATTGTTTTGACATACGCCACGCAGATCCTGTTCTTCCCCAGTGCTTTGATTAAAAATTTGGCTCAGGGAGAAGTTTATGTTCCTTTTAATAAGTGTGGCAGGTAGTTCCAGGCCACGGGCAGGGCAGGGGCCGCAGCTGCACTGCCAGGCCCTGTGTGGAGAAACAGTGAGGCACCTCACATCGCCCATTGAATTGGAGCTTGTAATTATTCCTCCCCACACACATACACTCCCAGTTTGTTAAATTATCAATAGAAGCTTTAATAGCTCCCTCTGCTGCCAGAAAATATATATTACAGCTGGTCTGTGCAAAACCTCCTAACGGAACAGTGACATTGCTGCCTCTCTATTCATATACCTGTGTGTGCATATACGCACACAGGTAGGTAGAATCCTTGAAAAAGAAGACTTAGGAAATTCTATAGGTATTTTAATTTAACATTCTCCTAAGACTGCTGCATTTAAAGGATAATTATTTTGACTGTAAATCAAAATACCGAAGGCAAGTACTTAAACATTCGTTAATTTCATATGGTAATTTCAACATTACTATCTTATTCAATGCAAAAATCATGCTATATTGCGTGAGTATCTAGCTAGATATATAGTGATGTCCATGGAGCAGAGGCTAATTTTTTAGGACAGTAAGAAACAATAATTTGTCTTAAACTGCTGCTGCCCTGACTGTCACTACTATTTGTTAGTCTTCCTCACATCTTCCCAAGTCTTCCACACTCTGGTTGCTGCCTGCTCTCTGTACCTGCCCCTTCACCGTCACTGCCAGGTTTGTTAGTTGTTATGCAGTTGCTTTTTTGCAATAGCACAATGGCTGTTTTTGCTGCACGCCAACAGCTATGGGAGGTTTACGGAGGCAAACACTCTCTAGTCCCCGTGACCACCGTTCCCAGAAGGACACAGCCGCACAGCACGAGTGTGACAGCGCCTGCCCACCCCCACGTGCCCAGGGAAACACCACAGGGATGAGTAACTGAAAACAGGTGAGGAAACAACAGCTAACAGGAGAAATGGGGAGCTGGGAAAGAGAGTTTACACATATAAAGTGAATTACATTCATATGAGAAATATATCTGTCAGAATATCCTCTTGTGGAAGACAGCTAAATCTGATGCCATTGCATCTCTACAGCACTAGGGGTTGCACAGTTCTAATTTAAGAGTTCTTTCACTTAAGATGTAACAGGCCTACCCTGCAAAGACTTTACACAGACACGAATCAAACTCGACTGCATTTCCAGAAACAGATGGCTAAGCACTACCCACATAACAGGCTCTGGACTAAGGCCAATCCATGTCACAGGTGACTTGGTCTCTCTTCTTACCTAAACTTTCTAGCAAAATATACCACCAACCCACTCATCCCCCCATCACAGATAACTAAGGGGTCACTTACTCTAACAGCACAGCTTTCAGACCTCACTGGTACATCTCCTCACAGGCTTACACCATCTTCACACTTGCAGCACTACCGCCCTGGGGTCTCTCCTGGATTCATTCCTCTCTCAGGGAGTTAGAGGAACAGACTCCTACTTCCCTAAACAGCTTCCTTTTCCTCATCTTGCTCCAGCCTTACGTATCCTTTTCCCAGTTTTGCCTCACAGGTGACGTTAACCTGCCAGGAAGGCAGCGCGAGGCTGACCAGCAGCACAGAGACCGGCTGGCCCTGCCACAGCTGCTGGGGAGGGGAGGAGAAAAGGTGCATCCCGAGCTAGAGGGACAACCCAGTTACAGCAAGAGTAAACACACCAGCAGCACCTCATTGCACACCACCTACAACTGAAGAGGAAAAAAGTTTAAAAAAAAAACCAAAAACAACAAGGATACAGAAAACAAGACAGAAATGGAAATTGCATCCAGCATCTGCGAGTATTTTGAGCATAAGTGCAAACTTCCCTCAAACAAAATTCAAAAATACAGCACACCACGAAACACTGAGGAAAAACAGTAAATCTAAATCAGTCTTTATCTAGCCAAGTCTTACATGTTGTTCACTAATATTAGATAGCCAAGGCTTAACCACTCTGTTTTCTTGTTTATTCATTAGCAGCAGTGTCACATGCTTAGCAGGAAAAAGGAAAGAACAGGCCTAACATCCACAGAAACTCTAGTTTAATGGATACAAATTGATTTGCACTTCACACTACATCTGGGGCATGGGTGAGAGTACTCAACATCCACTACACATCCAGGAAACTTAATTCCTTAGGAGAGACAGTTTCACGTTTCAACCCAGTAGGCACTTTCTGCATTACCAAACCAGAGCAGATCATACGTCCTCCTCTCTTCTCATAAGAAGACACTTTTTAACCCACGTCAATTTGTACCAGTACGCGGTAAATAGAAGCTCAATTCATTTGGGGCTGGGAGGGACCACCACACAAACCAAAACACAATAAAACCACCCCACAACCAACCAACCAAAAAACCACACACACCACAAACCAAAAAACACCCACGCAACAAGAACACACTTATAAATTTATCCAACGCCTTTTTCCCCTGCCTTCCTCTCACACATTTTGTGCACATCTCCCCCTTCTGCATCTCCCCATGAGGCTGGAGAGCCCCACTCCGAGCTGTACAGACACACACATGCTTCAGGAATCATGTAAGGTACCAATTTTGTCCAGGTTTCTGAGGTTTCTGTGACTGTGAAAAACAGGGAGACAGTTCAGAAATAAAATGGCAAGGAGCTACCAAGAATGCTATGGCATGCTTTCCAACTGAGGTTGTATAAAGAGATTTAGAAATAAAAGAAATGCTTTAATCCTTACCATGTTTCAAAAATACATTGCACATGTGCTCTGTGCTCTTTACAAGTAAAATCAGATTTCATTGAAAGATAAAAAGCAGCTCTCTCATCTGTTTTGCTACAGCAGTATGAGATAGGATCTGAATTTTGGCATAATGCTCTACTAAAAAAAAAAAAAAATTAAGTGTCTGAATTAGGGAAAAATAACAGATTACCCATGTAAAAAAAAAAAAAAGTCTGGAAAAAACCTTTTCACATTTCTTTTGAGGACTTCTCTGTCAGTTGAGTTACAAGAGAATTTCTCAAACTTTATTAAAGCAATCCTCTTGTCTTTCAATATATGCACATATTATCTAATAAAAACTAAGTATTACACAAAATTACCATCTTCTATCCTTATATTTTCTGGCATCAAAGTTTACTGATACAGTGATATTTGCATTCAGTTTTAACTTCAATGTAACCTGAAGTTGTTACTGAAAGCATTAGAGAGTCAACTAAAAGGGGGCAGGGGGAAATAAGGAACAAGTACTATAATATATTACTCTCAGGTTATTTTGTTATGTAGAAGAAAAAAAGGAACAATCCCTGAAAATGAGAATCAGAAAATGTGTTCAATATCCAGAAGCTTCACAATCTGCAGTGTCTCAATTATCTTTGAAAATTATGGTCCACAGGGATTTTTTGTTGTTGTTCTCAATAGCCACACAGCTGTATATAAACCTCTAAAATTCAAATACGGACCACAAAACAGGCCTTGCGCGATGCAGCTAGGAACGCTGCAAGAAAGAACAAACCACCTGCAAACAGGATGCTACACTGATATCTACATCTCAGCTAGCCACAGCAACTTGCTTTGAGCATCCTTCACACTTTTGATCCAGCAAAACTCATTTCTAGCGCTCTTTACAGATCATAGTCACCTGTAAGAATGTAACGTAACAAACTAAGCACTGTAGTATCGCAGAGGTACACAGGCTGAGAGGAAGCAACTGCAAAGACCTTCCTGTCATTTCTCATTTTTTGTTCCATACCTTATGAAAACAATTGCGAACAGAGATAACGTGTCTTTTTTAAAAGCTCCACATCAAATATAATAAAAAGTTTAAAGTCTTGTTACTTTAAATGTAAAAGGTTTTTAATCTAATCAGATACCAGCTTGAGTTAAAGCATAGATATTCTTCTTTCCCACATAAAATTTGTAACCAAAATAATATTAGCAGTTGTCCTTTCTCAAGAAAATAAAACTGCTCTGAAGTGTAATACATTATGCAACAAACTAAGCTTCTCACTACCCCCATAAAAAGATGCAAAGAGATTGCATTATACATTAAGACTGTGCAAAGGTAGCATTTCATGCAATGGATGCAGGCTTAAGAAAGACACAAGCGAGCTTAAGAACCAATATTTTTTTATTTACTGCTTGGTAGTACAAAAGTTGTATATAAACTATTTTGTTAAAAATACATCTGATATGCAAATTTAAGGCAGACTAGTATGGCAATATCCATACCCCTAAAAAATAGCAGAGTGTAGTGTTAAATGCAATGAAACAGGCACAGCTTCTAAATCTTCTTTTGAAGTCGCAATGCACAAATTAAATTCTTACACATATCAAGTCTTATAATACCTTAAGTATTTTCTACAGGTAAACAATGTTCTACATATCCAACACATTTTCATTTATTCTACATATTTCCAATGGAATCAAAATAGAAGCTACTTTTAAATTAAGTAAAAAAAATACATATTTCTGTTTAAACTTTCTTCCACCCCTTTGGCAAATGTACTTGTAGTACTAACACATCATATCTCAAAACACAGTATTATCAAAATAAACCCCCTAGTCGCCATCTTTTAAAAAATCTTTTGGGACAGTCTATAACTGTGTATCTCCCTTCTGAAAATCATTTGATACTGCTTGGGTTTGCCCAGTGCTCCCTTCTTACAGTAAGGCTTCATACTCATAGCTCTCATTATCTTGGAAACTGAAAGTTAACTACTATAACTAACAGTAACTACATTTTAGAAATATTATCTCTTCATATAAATAATCAAGTGAAGCTTGAAGAGGAAAAAGAAAAAAAAAAATAATGATTAAATGTGTGCCAGTAAGGTGAGCGTGATGTTTATGTTATACTAAAATACTGAAGAGATTTCGTAAGCCAGATCTAAATTGATGGGAGCAGGGATGCTAAACAGTCAAGTTCCAATCCTGGCCAAACAGTTACTCTAGGTTCTCAAACATGGACAATTATCTCTAAAAATATCAATTTTAAAAGGAACAATAAACTACTTATTTTCCACAGGTCCAGTCAGTATCTCATGGATGTAAGCAGAAGGAAGACCATCAGCAGTGCTCACTTTAACAGCAAGAGTGAAATAAGCTTGATGCTCCCTAACAAGACAAGATAGATACATAAGCAAGAAGATTAGTTTTTATCTTTGTACACACTGATTGTTAGCACTGCATAAACTGATTAATAAATCCAAATCTCAGATCTGAAGGAAAACACAGTTTAGAGCACTTGGACTAAAAGGATTTAAAGTATTCATGTAAAATAAATCCATTTCGAAACAAACACTGATTTTCATCGAGTTCAAAAAGCAGATTGAGTTGCTTTATAGTTCTCAGAATATAGTGCAATCTCTACTAAAATGCATTAAGTTAGACCTTATATTCTTAGGCACTCAGAACAAATGTTATTTTCAGCTTCTATCACACAGCAAAGTTTGCTGAAGTATTGCAAAGACTTCCCTCCCAAAAACAAGTAACAGGAGAAAGCAGAGATCATGACAAGTAGACACAAAGAATTAACGTGACAAAAACATTACTGGCATTTTCAGCATTAAGTCACACTTAAATTACAAAGAGAGTAACACTGGCTTAAGATTTTGGTGCCAATGAAAACAGCTACCCTCAGTCCAATAAGGCACTCTGAAGCACTTCAGAATATAGTCCATAAATTTTTAACACCAAGTATTCCATATCCTTATCTAACAGTTGAAATACGTTGTCTTAGCTTAATAAGGTACTTGTGGGTAAAAACAAAAAAGAAAGGCAAAACTATGATGCATTTTTCAAATATGAGTGAATAGTTACAAGAAAACAGAAAAAAAAAGGCCTTGAGGAAAGTAACCTTCCCAAGAGCTCACCCAGCTCCATAGAAAGAGATGCTTTTCAGCCTGGTCAAAGTAGTAAGGGGGAGGCAAGAGGAGGGAAGACAACAATTTAACATCTGCACATCGCTGTGCCACTCCATACTGTGACGTACCATCCACAGAGCCCGAGGGCTTATATACTCAAGGCACACATGCAGATTTTGGCTGACATAATTATTTCCTTGTATATTTTACTTGGCTACTAGGCATTAGATTAAAATAATATTTTCAGCTTCCAAAGGTTGGCTTTTATCTTCAGCAAACACTTGTCAGTGCTGGAGGGGAAGAACAGAGGGGAAAAATCCAGATGGATGAGAGGGGTGGACAGAGTTTATCCACATGGTAATCACTTTACTCGTAATATTGAGCTCATTAAAAATGCTTGTCTAAGTACAAAAAACTTATTATTCAATAAGGCTTTTCCCTTTTCTGTCCAAAAAACTTCTACATATTTTTTCTTTCCAAGTTGAAGCCCAACATTTGGTATGAGGTCCATGCAGCTCAACAGCATTTAAGTGTCTACATCTTATTGATTTTACTGGTGAAAAACCATTAAGTGTTTAACTTTGTATGGATGCCATCACATAACTTGTAAAATGCTACAGTGCCATAAATACATTTCCTTAAATAGTGTGCATCTCTTGGGAGTTTTCAGTTCCTCCAAAGTGCTAGCAGACAAGCTTCTTCTGAAACTTTTACCTGTAAGAGAAGAAAACAATTGTAAGAATAAGCCTAACGAGCAAAATAAGTTTTAGGATTAACACATCAATTAAAAAGTTAGCAAGTGCTCTGAAATTGAAAAAAATGCCACAATTGCATGAAGTAGTTGCTGTGCATTGCGAGTTTAGCATGTGAAATCTTAAACAAGAGGAACTAAAAATTCAGCTGGTACTCATGAAAAGGATGGACAAAACAAAACAAAACACACCACAGTGTAAAGCACACACTGCTTTGAAAAGGATAGTAGGAATAGAAATGCTTTTGTGCAGCAGTACTTTAAGTTTTTGTTTACCCAGTAGCTTACAATAGATGTGCAAGAGCTCGACTCAAAAGTTTGGCTTCAACTATCAGCTGTATATCTTTCACTTTTTTATGTGCCACTAGGCATATTTTAAATAAACTTTACTGAAGAAATGGAGTCTGCTGAGAACATGTACCTTGGAGACACAGAGAAGACCTGCTACAACTTCAAATGATGCAGCCAGCAAGACACTAGGGTAAGTTGAAACACTGTAGATGTCGCTTCCAGAAAATACTAAGAACATGCCAGGTTAGGGAAGGAAAACAAAAACAAACAAAAACACCACCACAACCACAACCAGACCACAAAAAACCCTAAGAAACAAAGAGCAAACCCTGAATTTGAGAGTAGCAGTGAATATAAGTAATCAGCAATATTACAACATTCAGATACTGCCCAAGTGAGGGATTCCATCTTGTACAGAAACTCTAAGTGACAACAGTTAAAGTCAGACCACGAAGCACAAATCTACTGCCTCCAAGTGCCGGAACAAACCTTTTCTGGCAGCAATTAAACACATTTGTATCTGCCTTCTTCCTCTGCATCTGAAGATTTGAGCCAAATCCTCCAAAACTATATGCTTTTTATCATTAATCTGTTGGTCGGAGGCACAGAAGTCATAAATGCTGCTTATGTGTTCAGTTTCAGTAAATTAAGCTATAGTAATTTATTAGCAGTCTGAAACATGCAATTGAAGTAATACCTGTTTATATGCAAACAACTTTTCATGGCAGTGGACAAAAACTGATGTAGAGCCATGCAGGAGAACAGTATTATAGTGTTTCAAGCAAGATCTGTTTATTTCTGTAGTGCACATCAAACAGACCTGGCCAGTTTCCCAGATGATTTACAAAATAGTTCTGTTGGACCGGGGAGACCTTCACAAGAAATTTCATGGACCCATTTATCTGCTATAAGCACATTCGTTATCAGAAAGGGCAATGCTATAATCCTAAGGGAGGTTCTACAATGAAAAGCTGCCACAGGTAGACATGTAATTTTTTTATAGCTATACTATCATATCTCTCTAGAGAACAGGTTATTTTTAGATTAAAGCAGTAATGGTTTAAATTTAGAGAACAACTTCTACCTAATTGCAGGGACCAGCTTTCTTATTTAGTACAGGAAAGAACGAATTAGAAAAAACTGGACTACAAACATATTTTAGAGTGATTTCAAAAGATTACTACTTTTTTCTTTTTCTTTTTTTAAATTAAAGTGCACTGGAATTAGACCTTTGCACTTTTCATATGTGCCCTTTTCTATTTCTGATGTTTAAACAGAAAATAAACTAGTCCGCCCTTAAGTCAAAAATCATATTACTAACAATCTGATCATGCTACCATTAAAGACAGAAAGGAAATAAAAATAGTCACAGGAGTATTAAAACAATTAGCTGGGCATGTAAATGCCAATGCAGCCCATGAAGGAAGAGGCTCTCTCCTAATTCAGCTAATATTGATTTTTAAAAAGGGAAGAAAGGAAAGAAACCGCAACAACAGCAAAAGATAAACCCACAACGACAACCCCCACAACAACAAAACCTGAGCACCAGGACATAATTATGAATCAGAAAATAAGAGTAAAGTTTGTCTTTCAGTACCATGTGTACATCCTTCAGAGATTACAGAGCAGTAATGAGACAGCAGCCACCAGAAACTATGATTTGTCAAAATTTGCCACAGAACAAAAAACACAAACCAGACAAACAACAACTACACTTGCAGTCTAGCACTTAACTCCAAGGCAGGCCCAGCTGCATCTACACTGGCTTTGACAAGCATTTGTCCAGTCTGGTCTTATACACATCCAGCAATAAAGACACAACAGCTTATTCCAACTTCGTAATTTTTGAAACCTGAACTCCACCCTCCTTACAAACTAGCCTACTATTTACCTTCTTACTCACTGAGCAAAAAAACAATTTACTTCATTATCCTCCACAGCTTTTTAATCACTTGGAAGCATACCACATCCACAAGTCTGTCTGTCTTCTATGGCAATGGTTCCAAAAAACTGGGTATAATTTAATGACGAGGCACAGAGTGCAGACAAGCACACTCCACCTAGCTCAGCAGTCATACCTGTGCTGCCAGTCAAAGCTGGGAGGAAGCTTCCTGTTGCACCCCAGCTCCTCTTCCTTTCTAAATTGATACAATTACAGAATGCTTTCTTAATGAATAAACAACAGATTTAAAGAAAAGGCCATATCTTGCACCTTGGCCTTTCAGAATTGACCCTGAAGACACCAAGGGGCTTGGGGTCTTGTTACATTTTTAAACACACCCAATTTCCACTTGCACATTTCCTTCTTATATTTGAAGTTACTCCGTTTGAAACTACACTGAGCTGATATAACATGACTTTACCCTCTCTCCCAGCACACAGAGCTTGGCACAGTGCATTTCACTCACTTTCTTCAAATCCTTTGTCACCTCAGAAGCTCTTTTTTTCTCTTAAGGGTCAAGCTAACTATTTGGAATCACATTTGTGATTTCCCCTCAGATTATCAGTCTGTCCTCAGGTAGAAGTAAACCAGATTAACTTGCAGGGTTTTTTCCCCTAACGGGTAAACAAAAACAAAAAAAAACAAAAACAACAAAAAAAAAAAGTCTGGTACATTCCAAAACCATGCCAGACAGGTTTTTGATGTGCTTAATGGTGTATCTCAAGCAATTGACTGAAGTTTAATGACTCACAAAGAAAAACCCAACCTCTTGGCTTAGCAACCTACCACAGATGCCTGCAAAATGAGCATTTTCACATGTCTCCATTCTTATTAGCAAAGCTTCACTGGTCTATCAGAGAAGTATCCAGTGAGCAGTCACTTCATCCAAGCGTACAGCACAGGGCAGCAAGCGTAAGGAAGAAGCACTGTAGTTAATCCAGTGATGCAGCTCTCAGCAGCATTTTTTCTTTTGTTTAATAAGCACATTGCCCCTAAATCTGAACCATCATTTATTGCCAAAAATGAGTAGGCAGATGTGTTATTTCCTGGACCAGTGACACCACCTCCACAAAGTAGTTTTTATTTAAACATCTACTCTAATTACAAAGTCTTTAAAAAAAACAAACCAAAACAAAAAACGATAAGAATTTGGTGGATAATTTAGCCTTTACCAATTTATCATTAACTGAGTCATTCAATGTAATTTTTGCAGACTTATCTAGAAACTTGAAACTCAAGGATGAGTTTTCACATCAAACTGATACATTTTCAACTTCATTTCTCTATACTGATTACCTTCATTTATTTCACAACATACCACTTTTGACATCAGTTTGATACCTGCAGTTTACTCCGAGCTTTTTCTCTCTTGCATCTCCTGTTTCACAGGTGTGGCAGGTGCTTCGCTGGCAGCCGTATCGCCATTGACACTCTCCACCCCAGTAACAGACAACATGCTTTTCCGTTCTTTGGAATTCGATTTGTGCTCCACTTTTGTGACTCTAAATCTGAGGTAAGCAAAATAAAGATTCAGTTGTATTTCTCCAGAGATTAGTTAGTTCTCAGTACCAAGTGTACCAACAGGAACACATTTTCAAGTCCCAAGACCTAGACATGAGAGCAGATCCGCACAGACCAGCTTCACTCCAGAGCAATCCTCCTTCCTATTACCTACATGCACTTCTAATACTCACTACTACTGAATTACACTTCCTTAGGGAACCGTGCTTTAAAGCAGAATCCAACACACTACTTCTTAAAACAGCAATTTTTTAAGACAACACAATGTAAGTTAGGAATTAAAATTAACAAAACGGAATGAAGTTGATTTGATAGCTTACACTTAGCTGAGAAATACCAAATTAAAAAGCAAAGGAATTTATTAGTGTGCAAGTCTTATCTCTTTTTAGCCAGTATCAATAGAGCAATGGCTTTGGATTTACACCCACAGTAAATCCCCATCTATTTACATAGCTCTAAAAACCAAAACTAAATTTACTTCTTCCAGAAATAACTTCAGTCTAACAGTAAAAGGATTACAAAAAACAATCACTGATGCTATAAACAAAGTAGAATCAATGACTATCTGATCCAACATGGGCCCCTGTAGCATCTTTAAGAAAAGTACACAATAAAATTACCTAAGTCTTACCTTCCCACAGAAAGGACTGTAACTTCCCCAAGACGACTTCTTCTGTGCTCTTTAGATTTGTGAGCGGGCTTTATAAGGTGCCATCGTTTGTGGCTACAACGATTACAAACATCCTTTTCTACTACTCCTCCAACAGTGTGGAAGTGATGGCCTTTGCAGTTGTGCTTAAATGGAATAGCACCAGGTGACAAAGGGGACCCAGGACTCTCAGGAGAGGTAGGAGATAAAGGGCTGTTGGAAAAAGTATAAAGGAAATTTAATGCTTAATATAAAATCCTGTTCCTTAAAAAGGAGAAAAGGATAAAATATAACCTTCAGTTATGTCTAGTGAATAGCTATTTTTTTCAGAG
Source organism: Streptopelia decaocto (assembly GCF_964273445.1). Classification (NCBI taxonomy): domain Eukaryota; kingdom Metazoa; phylum Chordata; class Aves; order Columbiformes; family Columbidae; genus Streptopelia; species Streptopelia decaocto. The sequence continues at coordinate 54,609,038 of NC_138658.1, read as the reverse complement.
GCCGCTTACTTATGAAGCTCTCTGGTTTAAGGTTCCCTCTGATATCACATTTTTACAGTTAAAAATCAATTCCATAAATTAATTCAGCTTCAGTTAAGATAATACAAAGGGCAAGGACATGGAAAAACAAAATCAGGCTAAAATAGATCAGGTTACATGGACTTACACTGATGAAGACATTTAATTAGCAGATTAAGTTCACACTTGGAGAACTAGAGAAAGAATTTCAGAATGGCTATAGGATCTCTGAGAACTCAGAGCATAGTTGGACAATATTGTGAAAAGTCAAAAATTAAAATGTCTACCATGCAGAGAAAAGCAATCAACAGATAATTCAGCTTAAGCTTAAGAAAAATGTCCAAGTACCTAGAAAGAAAGAAAAAGTAGTATAGCCAGGAAAAGACATTTATTGAGAATTTCTAATCAAATCAACCTAATGTTCTTCTAAAACAGAAGAGCAGATAGCATAGATAGAAAGCAGAAGATGTACTTTTTTGGACTTCAGTGTCAATTTTGACACTGTCTTGCGATACATTCTCCTAAAGGAAGACGGCACTCAGTGCACTAAGGTGAAATTACCATAGTGTAAGGCAACATACCTTGTCTATTAAAAAAAAAATTATGCATCAGTAGATTATTATGAAACTGGAAAGACACACTAACTGTGGTTATTCTGGTCCTGGTGACATTCAGTGTTTTAAAGAGGTCCTTGGGTACCAAAACAGAATAACAGCTAAGTACCCATACACTTTCAGTCACCCATAGTAATTGTAGAGGACCACATGAATAATTAGCATGATCAGAGGAGAACACCTGTGTGAAAGACACGTTAGCACACACATAAATCTTGCTACAAATCCTGGATATATTGCAGTACGGACAATACAAATCTCGGTGCTTTAGCAGAAGAATTTTACAAACACGGATTAAAGAACAACTAGCCAGGTGATCGTTCTTCAGAAAAAGAAGGTGAAGATCACAAGCTGAACATGAATCGTTATGATGTTGTTGCTTAAAAAGTACAAATTTCACAGTGGAAATAACAGGTGTATAACCTGCATAACTAAAGTTACATTACTCAGCGTTAATCATGTCTCAGCTGAAGGTTCCATCTGGTTTTAGAAATGTTATTTCAAGAAAAATACAAACAAACTGAAGAGACTCCAGAGGAGAACAGAAAGAACAAATTAAATAAATAAAACATGCCGTAAGAGACTTGCGTTACTTGGATGTTTACTTTCAAAACAAAAATATTGACAGGAGATACTTAATGGACTTCAAATAAGAGACTGCTATAAAGGAAATAAAATCTGCTCAACATCTGAAGCAAAGACAGGAACTAATGGCTTTAAGTGGCAGAAGTGGAGATTTTATTTAGTCATTACTATATGTATCATCAAATTCCTATATTGAGAAGAACTCCTTTTGTAAGTTTTCTTGCTTCAGTAACAAAGCCTCTCGCTGTTAAAGCAGGAGATAAATGGTGGCATACTCAACTATTTGTTTTGCTAAAACTATCCACTCCCACTACTTTTATTAGTGACACGCTACTACTTGATTTTTCATCTTCTCTGCCTTGAATATGAACACAGGCTTACATATGAAAAGTAGTTAGCATAGTACAGATACAGTTTAAAGGTCCTTATGTACAGATATAAGAACTTTTACACAAAGGATGCATCTGCAACTCAAGGGCTGAAGTACTTTCTCTACATAATTCTCTAAACAGGTGTGTAGGTACAAAATAAGAGGTAGGTTAGACAACATACATTAGCATAATTATAAAGAAAAAAAGGACACAGAAAGAGATGTCTATTTTAATTTAGCATCCATACAAATGAAATGAGTGCTGCTTCTGTTCTTCGCACTAAGTAGCAGTAGCTTTGCACTAAGCCAACTTGTAAGTAATTTCACCCTAAAGTAAGCAAGTATTTACAGCCTCTGTAAACCTTTAGCCCAAAAAGCAACAAATTCGTATCATACACCTAAACCACATAACCAGAAAAGCCAGTTACTAACCTAGGGCATACATTAAAATTTAGTGACTCAGAGACACCACAAGGAAATAAAAGTATTATCCTCCTAGCCACTACCTCAAGTAAGTGATGTAGTCTTAAAAGTGCTCAGGAAATAAAATCCTTTGAAAGAGTATGTTTTTAGTTGCCTCAGGAAACATGCATTAAAAAGATGAGTAATTACCTTTCAGGTTCAAAGACACCGCTATCTGCTACCATGGCCTCTAACACATCAGCATTTGCTGCAATGAGAATAAATAGAACTCTTCAAAAGTGTACAGTTCTAACTTCAGAAAAAAAAATAAACAGCAAAATTAAGGGTCCTCTAAGACATTTAGTTTAAAAGAAAGACACCTGCACTATATATATATCTCTCCAAAAAAGCCGTAAGAGAAAATTATGCCAAAAAAATTAATATAGTTCTATGGAATATTCTTAACTTGAGCTACTAAAATTACAGTTCGTATTGCACTCAAAGCACTGCCCCAATACAAGCCATATAAGGTAGCCACCTGCACAACACTCCCTAAAAAAATCCCTAAAAATTTCAAAACATCTATTTGACCACAGGAGTATCAGCACCTCACATGTATAAAGCAACTTCAGATTAAAAAAAAAAAAAAAGCTGTTTAATTGAGACCTAAAAAATGCAGATTAATTATCAGCCAACAACTACCGATAGCTCACATATTACAAAAAGAACACAGGGTACCTAATGCCAGCCTTGAGGAAAAATACACACGCTCAAAGCTCTAACAGTTATTAAGGAAAAAACAACCAAACCCCTCAAAAAACCCACAAACAAACCCAAAAATACAACTTTTCCAGAGGACTACTCTTCATTCAGAAGCAAGCCAAAGCCAGTTCAATGCTTAGGAGAATTTTTATACAAATGTAAGATTAAAAACCAAAAAGTTCTTGTACTATAAAACACAGAGTCTCCTAAATGTTTTTTTCTACTGGCCAAATACATTCTGAACTAACCAAGGATTTGATGGGTTGCTTAACTGTGATTTTGGTTTTTTTCAGTCATATCTTCCTCTTTATGTTTTACTTTGCTCATAGAGAGCCCATGTAGATCCCATGTCCAAACTCAATGTTAGCACTAGTCTAACCTATTGTCTCAAGTTACGCATAAGTTTTTCCATGAGAAAACAGCTGCAAGAATTTCAAGACACAGAGTTTAATCTGGTCAAAACAAAAATTTCACATGCTTTAAACACTGCCATTAAGAAAGCAACTTTTATTTCACACACACACAAAACACAACACACCACACAAAAAACACAAACAAAAAAAATCCCAAAATAAACAACAAAAAACCTCACCCAAATAGTTAAAATATCAAGAAATGCATGAAACAAACTCACCATACAAAATAATTTTCAGGTAAGCAAAAAAGTCACATTTTGTTTGAAGTTATTGCCTTCCAAAGGCAATCTCAAAGAGTTAAGCATGTACAAAATGGTTATTTAATGAAAACCCATAAACATACCATACTTCAGAATATCTGAAAAATACATTTGTTATAGAACACAATAACAACGGCTTATAACTTCAATACCACAATACTATACCTTCATTTTTCATAATGTAGTTAACAATTTGTCCCACAGTGTCACTATTCTCATGCACGGTTTCATTCATTTCTGTGCAAGGAAATAAATATTCTGTCAATTATCTTGGCCTTCCAAAACAAGAAATGAATTATTTTAAAACAAAGTAAAACCAAAACAAAAAAAATCCAAACCAAAAATCAAACACCCACCAGAAGAAGTTACATTAAGACAAGACAAGATCTATTGTCACTTCAAAGGGAAAGTTTAGATAAGACTTTTTAGTCCATTTTCAGGAAAAAATACAAACACTAGTTCATGGAATCTGCACATTGGCTCTGACATTCATCTAAGACTTAAATAAACTCAAGATTTTCACAAGCATATGTCAAAATTCATTCTCTAGCTAGTAAAGAGGAGACAAACAAGAGAGCAGCATTTCTAATCCTAAAAATAGGGAGGAAAAAAAAAAAACAAAAATCATTAAACTGTCCCAAGTCACTATTATTTTAAAATAGGTATGATCAGCTTCTAGTATAAGAGGGATTCAGTTTAAGCGTTTCATCACATCTACAAGGACATAACATTTGATTTTTTTATTTAAATAAAAAATTAACATATGACTACAGGAGCAAGGGATTTAAGAAAGAAATCTCATTACTCTATTTAAAACTTCTGGAATCAATTGCACCCATTAGCAATACTGGAAGCTTCCCCAGAATAACCTCAGAAGGCAGAGAAAAATTAGAAACAGAACAATGAAGAGGCACAAATCTGCCCTTGCCTAATAACTGATGTGCCCAGCATTATTTACAAAAAAAAAAAAAAAAACCCACCAAAAAACAAACACAGGATTGAGTTGTTTGGTAGGAGACACTCTAAATTTGTCTCTAAGTAGTAAGTTAGGGACTTCCTCATCTCTGTACTCATGCTTCATCTTTATCCTTAAGGACAGGGCTGAGAGGTGGAGTTGACAGCGCCAGGTTAACTGTTGTACTTGATCTTAAAGGTCTTTTCCAACCAAACTTATTCTATGATCCTAATAGCTGCAACTTTGCAATGCAGCTTAGACACAGCTCCTTCCCCAAACCGAGACCTAAGGTTGTCCCCCTTTCATAACCGCTCACCTCACTGTCACCACTCAGGTGACTAAATTGCCCAGATGGTCCCACTCCCTGCACACCTGCCCCACGCATTACCTGTTCCCAAAACACCCACATGGCACCGCTGCTCCCCACAGAGCCGCTGGCATCCGCACTTGCTATCAACCTACTGACCGTAATTAAGCAGGAGAAAGGAAGAGGCCCAAAGGATTTACAAGTGACTTGGCCCTTGTGTTTTACACAGCCAAATGCTACACTGGGTTAGAACAGCCCTTCACAAGTGATAACACTCCTGTTTGTGGTTTGTCTTTTTTTTTTTTTCCAAGTAAGAGTAGATGGGAATAAGGAACCATAAGCACAAGAGCATTAACAAACAAACATTAGAACAAAAAACAAAGGTATCCTTAAGAAAAAATTATAAGCAGCACACATTACGTAAAACACAACATAGATAGTCAGTGCAAAGGCTCAGTTTTATAATGAGAGGTGAGAATCACAACAGGAGCAAATTAAGACTGCTAAACACAAAGCTATGATTTTTTAGGCTTTAAACAAGAGCTTTTTGTCACTCCTCAGATAAAGTTATGTATAATACTTTGTGGCTAACAGCATGCAGAATGCGGAAAAGCAATCTGGTGACTCCAATTGCAGTGTACAGTTGCAAACAAGTATACTGGATACTTTGATCCCTCTGTAAGCTCTTAATTGATGTTAGAGGACTTTCATGGGAAATTTGAACACTCCCAGTTTTGCCTAGCAAAGATCAAAACCCAACAGACATATAATGGTAATAAAAATATTCTTAATATTGTTTTGATGTGAACTATAGACAGAAAAATGACATCAGTCTCAGAATTAATTACTCCATATTAGTTGCAATGTACAGAAATAGGAAGTTGTTTATTAGACTCATTGATTACCTATTTTTTCATCAAGATTTTCTTCTTCTACTGGTTCAGCCTCTGTTGTACAACGATATCCTTTTTTCTTAAGGACGTGACAGATGAGGATCCCCAAGAGACCCATGATGAAGAAAACAGGAACCAATGCAAAGGCAATATACTCTAGGTGTTCAGCCTTGCCATCATTGCCATCAGTTTTAGTTGTCATAGTTGTCTGTAAGCCATGGCTTGACAAAGCCTGAAGAAACTCTCCATTTCCTACATAAATGAAGAAACACAGTTATTACTATACACTGTAAATAACTTCAAAGCATTTAGTGAGTCACAAGCATGAGCAAATCCCCACCACGTCAATGGGATGCACCTTCTGTCATGACTTGAATAGGCAACACGTCCTCTATTGGCACACCCCTAACAGGAGATACTCTCTTTTCATAAAATGATTATGAAACATCTAACTAACAAAAACCTGTAGGATATTTCTTCAATATAAAAGTAAAGAACAGATCTTATTCTAGCCCACTAAGTGTGTAACCTCAACCAGAGGGCTCACGTATTTCACAGAATAAGAACAACACATTGTTCCTTGTTCCCATCAGCGAGAAAAATGCTGTACCATTCCTCTGGTACTATGTTCATGCAAAACTGCTAAAAAAGACATATATCCTTCCCTTATATGAGAGTAAAGAGAGGATTTAGTATGGACCCTTGCATAGAAAAAGTATCAGATGTGAGAGAAGGGGCCTTGATTTTTTTCTTAACAGCGGGATTTCACAGCACAAAAGGAAGAATATTTACCCTCTACTCATTCAGCATAAGGTGGGCTCCTTCTTCCCTTGTTTAAGATTTGGAAACCATTTTGTATTTAAAACTTGAAATAGAATAGAAAGGGGGCTTTTCATTTGCAAAGAATTTAAGTTGCAGTATAGGCACACACTAACTCTATACCCACAAGTGAGCTCTGAATTTAACACAGGTTCATTCCATGTTATAGATCTGGCTTTTGAACTACCAAAAGTATAGAATATTTACATTAGAAGGGACCTCTGAAGTCAGTCCAAACACAGTTAAAACCAGCTTTGATTAGATTAGGTTGCTCAGGTAAGCTCCATCTGACGGATGGACATTCCACAACATTTCTGGGCAACCTGTTCCAATGTTTGCCCACTTTTATGGACAATACACACAGAAATTAAAATCTCTGAGCCTTCTCATTCATGAAAGTATACAAGTTCAGCTGTTCAGCTAAATCAAAAAATATGTTGCACACTGAAAAGTTACCTGAGCCTTGGGAGTTTATACACGCTCCCCACCCCATATAATAAAGATTTAAATATTACTCTTCCAACATGCAAAATATTCCTTCATTTCTACCCTCTATTCTTGTTGACCACTTCAGCCAAAAACATTTCTGTTGAGTAAGAAAGAATGACAACAACATAAAAACACACAGTAAACAACAACAATAAAAAATTAACCCTATTTCAAGATATTTTCCATCTGCTAATACTAAAATGGACAAGGCAATTCACAATCGTTCAATTAATCAAACTGGCTGAAGAAATCAAGACTCATCAGAAAAGCATTTACATAACAGTTATACTTTCAAAACAGAAATGTCTAGTACAATCAAATCCCTCTTTTAAAATAATAGAAGCCTCCAGAAAATTGCCAAAAGGCTGTTATTCCACAAACACTTCTACTGCACTGGCTGTATAACTAAGTAGTATTTGAAAAATACCAGTAAGGGGGCAGATAGCTAAGAAAATATTTCTTTAAACTTCAGTTAGGTATTTACCTTAGCTTTCTTCATACCAAAACACTAAATCTTATATTTTAAAGATATTTCTGAATTTTTCAGGACAGTCTTGAATTGTCAGTTAAGTAGTAGGTAATACACAAGACTTGCTCGAAAAATCACCACAACTTCTTTGAAATAACAATTGATAAAACCCCAATTAGCAAAAAGAAAATATGTGGTAAGCCTCAAAAAGTCTTTTGTTTTTAAGCAGTGATTTTACTGAATCAGGGCAACCTGTGGTTTGGCAAACCGCTCTGTCAAGACAATGAAGAGACTGAGTAAGCTGAAGCGGGGAAACGAGCAACTGTGAGCAAGGACAGACAAATACATCTAGAACAAACTTTCCTGAGGGAATTGTAGTAACATGGAGCCACAGTCTCAGAGCATGCTCCAAAAATAAGGGTAGAACTTTTAATTACACATTAAAAAAGAAGTCTAATGTCCTACAGAATTATTTTTAAATCATCAACTTGAAACCTCATCAGCTTGATGCAGCCACTGAAATCATATACGCAATTTAAAATACAAAGCTGATTCACAAAGCTGCATACCATCAACAGAAGAAAACAACTATACAAAAAAAATGGATCCCAAACACCATTAAATGTTGACAGCAAACAAGAAAAAATTCAATATAAACCTGAACCAATCTCAGGTTCACAAGCAACTCCAGCAACAGAGTTTTAGGACAGCTCATAGCTGAGCAGTCACTAGATACCAACCCCACCCTCCAAAAAAGCAAACCATCAGAAACTACTCAGGTTGATATTCCCAGCCTACCTCAGATATATCATCTGTAAATGTTTCCATGGTAAGAACCATGGATTGAGTTCCTTTGTTTTCTGTTTCTTTTTCTACATACATAATGTGTTTTATTCTTTAGTTTTAGTACTTCTGCTCAGACTGCTACCTGGAACACCAATGAGAACAATCTCAGCAGCTACAATTTAATCTGCAGTTCAATAGGTAATGACAATCTAGAAAAGTTCTCAAAGGACAGATGCAACCCATACAAGTTAAAAGAAAAATAAAAATATCCTAGAACTGTTTCTACACAGGCATTTTTTCCCCCTCTCACAGAAAGAAGCTGAAAAACTCAATTTATCAACTCAATATTCTGTGGCATAGATTAGCCCACTAATTGGATTGAGATTTAACAAGCTTTTAAACTAGGCAGGAAAACAAAGTACCTTTTTTTTCTATTTGAGCAAGCATAGTTACTCCAACATACCAGCCCATGTAGATAAGCCTATGTGATTTTTCTTCAGTTGTCCTTACATACCTAAAAAATTAATTCTCCCATTAAAACTCAAGAAGACCCAAACAACTTTGCAAAGCATTTTGCTTATTACTAGTAAAACATTAAATCAATAATATTTCTTTATAAATACATAATTTACACAAAGTCCATAAACTGCTTGATGCCGTTCACTTTATGTTTGGAGATGCAAAAATTCACCAAAAGCAAACCAAAAATAGCCCGGAATAAATTAATTAGCTGGATCAAATACTTGGTGCTGCGTAATCTTAGAAGTAGAGCGAAGCACTCGGGTTTCATTATCAAATACCCTACACACATCAAGAAGTCTACCCTCAAAAACCTCAGCAGTTACAACATAAATCAAAACCAACACTTGCCTGGCTACTGAACAATATAGTTGATGTTCCACGTCACTGCTACATCATTCATTGTACATTCCCTGTTCCTCTTCCCCAGAGGCATATTGTGTTATTAACACACTGTTGATGGTTCACCTCATTCTCACGAGGTTGCTTCACAATGGTTTTTAATGACAAGTTCAGGCCACAGCAATGTTCTTTGACTCAAGTCAAATCATATAGAAATTAATTCGCTTCAATGTTTTGTTGCCTTGGCATTTTTATATACCTGTACTGTATACCAGCCTACATATCAAAATTAGTTGAAGATATGAGATAAATAAGATTTAGGAGCAATATTCAGCACATTTAAAGTGATGCTTAAGATGCAGATCATGGATTGATTTCATGCTATTAATTCAGATCCCATGTACTCTTGTTTGCTTAAAACTGCATATATATTAGGTATCGAACTTGAATATCATCTATCCTTACCAAAAAGTAAAATATAAGGAAAATCAACCTCAGGAAAGTAATTTACACTAGTTTTACTTGTTACTACTGACAGAGATAGTGTTCTTCCACCCCAGCAACAGCTCAAGAAAATTCTACAGCACCTTTAGGAAACAGACTACAGGAGGAAGAAAGTTAGCACACTGAGGAAAACATATTTAATGTTTCATTAAACTGCAGTTTTCACATGGCCTAGACATCTGTTAACAATCTAGTTAAATGCTGTATTCCCTCCACATTAGTAAAATACTGTCTGAACACAAAAATATTCCAAGACTACAATGTCTTGAAAGCTGTGATAAAAACAAAGCTGGAATGGACCATGTAAGCAAAGGTGTTGCTCTGTAAGAAACTTTTCCCCTTTAAAGGTTTTATAAAGTCACAGAAAAGAGAGACAGGAGCACCTTAGAGAGGTCATACCACTTCATCCCACCATCAAAAGCAGGACTAACTGTACCTACACAACTATTAATATCTGCCAAGCACAGCTAAAGCTCCTGCAAAGGTAACAGCTTGCCCTCCACACCTATTTTCTTTCCCACTGCAAATGTAGGGTCAGAACAATTCCTCCTTTATTACCTGCTACCACAATATCAGATTCTGCTTGCACTGAGTTATAGAATCACTCTTTCCTTGTTTTAGCTGCCTGTACTTGAAAAGATTTAATACTTGGCATGATCAGTAGGGCCTCCCCATTATGAGCCCCAGTTATCTCAAAGCTTTGCCTTTAGTATTGATCTAAATAGTTGATTCTCAGACTCTTAATAAAGTACATGAGAAATCTCTGGACATATTTAATAAACATTAAAGAAAAACAGAGATTATAGAAAAATAAATACTTTTCTGTAACAAACATCAAACCTGTAGGGTTGTTATATACGCAATATAAACCTCATAATTAAAATAAGGCATTTATTTATTTTTCTAAATCTCCTATACTAAACTTAAGCATCATCTACATCTAGCCAATTACTTCAAGCATATTCCAGTTTTTTTGTATTGTTTAATTTACAGAAAGTAGCCCATAACAATGACGTAATCTTCTCTCTCCTCTACTGATAAAGAATCTGATTTGGTTACTCTGGATTTTACCCATTACGCCCATGCCATTTATTTCTTACAGCATGCTTTTTACAGAACTTTGTTTACATTTTATGAATTTGATTGTTCTAGCAATCTACCTGCTAAAAATAAGTACATACATATTCACTATTTTCTTCTCCATAAAGTTCAAGGACTTACATAATCGTATATCCTGCTTTCAGGCATGCAAATGGAATGATGCTATCAGTCTCCCAGTACACAGAAGCAAAGTATTGTTTGCCTTAATGATAATTAATATTTAAAGAAACTAAATACGATCAATGTAGAAGCTATTTAAGTACAAGACAAACAAAATACTCAGATACAGCATATGATCTGCTCAAACATCTCAGATAAGCATAGCTGGAAGGTATGTCTCAGAAGCAGCATCAACTTATGCATTTTGCCCCCTCCTCACCATTATTGTGCCAGTTCACCCACGTGTGGAAAAAGAGCAATTACTGAAGATTCAAAATAATTTAGACTATAATAATAATAACTTGCTTGGGTGGTGGGTGTGTTTGGTTGGTTGTTGGTTTTTTTGTTGTGGGGTTTTTTTGGGGGGTTGGGTTTTGGTTTGGTTTTGTCATTGATGTGTTTTTGTCTGTTTGGGGGTTTTTTTGTTTGTTTGTTCTTCCATCTTTAATACCTGGACCACTTCCAGTCCAATTCACTGTTAAAGGCACAACCACAGCGCTGCTGAAGCTGGCAATGCCACAGGGAGGAATGGTCAGGCAGCTGTGACCTCAGCTCACCCTGCAAGGAAAAGGCACCTGATGATTACACCTTGTGCTCCAGCCTCTCCTGGCTCCAGGGGACACACGCTTTGGACTCAACTGAACTGTAACAACACTCCCTACCTCCAGACTGGACATTTAAGGTGGATGGATGTACACTTTGATTTAAAGCATTCATTTTAAGTATCATTTAAAGTAAAAAATTTGGGTTTTAAATGACATGCCTTTAAATTCAAGCATAAAAATAAGAAAGCTTGTTTATTACCTCAGTTTCCTAAATACACACTAAGTTTCATGTATTTAAGAAAACTAACTTTATTTTTAAAATCTTAGTAAGGTAATGGAGTGCTAGTGAAATTACTTAAATGCCAAAAATGGCCAGCTGATGTCCCTTAGCATTTCAGAGGTGGTCAATCTTTTCTTAAAAGAAAGAAGCCCTAAATCAGCTATTTGCTTTCATTCTGTACATTCAACTTATGTAGCTATAGAATGAAGCATTATATTAGAGCTGCCATAGAGGTTTCTGTTATCAAAGTCTAGTCTCATTTTTTCAATTCTTAATTCAAGTGCTTAGCAGTGAATTTGTTTAAAACTCTGATGGCAATTATGTACTGATATAATACAAGTTTTTAGTTATTTTAATGACAGTAAATTTAGCCAGAGCAGTTTGCCGTGACTTCAACTTAAATACACTTTTTAAGTGTTATCAGATTTAAATAGTATTTATCTATTCTGGACTCCGCAGTCAAAACGCCTTTGCATAACTAAGCAGATGAAGTAACAAGCAATTTCATCACAAGTCAAGATATATTACTGCCCAAAACAGATACACACAAAGCTATTTAGGAAAAGTTTGGGCCTTACTAGTAAGGTGTTAGCTACAGGAGAGACCAGGCAAACTAGGAAAGGCAGCAAAGAGCAGGTTTAAAAAAAAAAAGAGTTTATTTTCTAGAGGAAAAAACCCTTAAGAGAAGAAAACCTAATGCCTACCATTTGCTTAGTCTATTGTTTAAAGAAATTGTACTTTAGGGAATATGCTTAAACCAAATAACAAAGGAAAAATGCCTATCTTCCTATCATAGGAGAGGAACATTCAACAAGTTTGTGAATTCCGATCAACTTCTCGCTTCCTTGTAGTCATCAGAACCTACAACCAGAAGTGAAATAAGCAGGAAGTCTGATGAGAGAAGGGAAACCACATGATTAAAGAACATACTGACAACTAGTAACAGTACCACCAACTTCCCTAGAGGTTAAGCAAGGTTGTTTAAGGTTTGCTGTTAAGAACAGACCTCAAAACCTTCATTAGATTTGTCAAAAGAGATATCTCAAAACAGTGAGCAGCAGGATCAACCACGTTTATTTAGAGCTTGTTCTAACTGCACCTGCTTTGAGAATAGCAATAGTGAGACGCATGCAGCAAGTCTCAGGAATGACCTACCTGAACACAATGCCAACAGCTTCCTTACTACCCGACATTCTATTCAAAACCATAGAACTACACATCTTTCTTAGTATCTCAAGCTGGAACATGCTAAGAGTCCTTAAATCAGAGACTAAGTCTTTGGCTCACAGAAGTCACCACAAAAACTGTGACTGTGGGCAAGTTTTTCAATGGGTCTGGAAAAGCTTTCTACTCTCAACTCTGAGTGATCAGTCTCCGCCCTGATGAGTTCTGTCCTAATCCCTATTAATTTCAGAATTACAGGCCCTATCGACACTTTCGGTAAGTTGTCTGCAAGCCTGGGGGTGGGGATTCATACAGGAGATACCTCCTACGTAAGGACAGGTCCCATTAACAGCAAACTAACTGTAGCTAAAAGTAGTACCGTATAGTACCTGTAGCCCTCAACAATTTTAAACCATTGCAATTTCTACACTCCAGATAGTGCTTTTAGGAACCAAAAAGGAAGATCAAACCTAACAAATCATCTTGTCAGTCACCCAGTCAGTCCAAACAATCACACCATGAAGGCATCTGACATCATTAAGAATTCAATAAGAAAAACAATGAAGAGTCTCTAGAGAGGTTTTGTCCTGTTGAGAAAGGGAAAAATTGCAATATGAAGGGCAGAGACTCAGTACATTCCTTGCGTGTGACACAATATGCAGTTGATAATGCTGTGAAACTGTATACAGAGAAAAAAAGCTCATGTTTCACTGTTTATTGGTGTTAAAATGACAGTGCTCACAGTGTAATTGCTGTAGTCACTACTTGCGCAGCACACAGCTCCTGCTGCAAAAATACATAGACCTGATGCTTTGCATTTGCATTTCTGTTGGAAAATTTTTCCTCAAATTTCAGTTTTTAAATAAAATAAACACTGTATGCAGCTCCCAAATGTATTTAATAAAGCACACTTCAACAGTTTGGCTGTTTAAACAAAAAAATAAAATCCTTCCTGGACACACCAGATATTTAAAAGTACTCCATATCATGGGTAAATTTGTAAGTGCAAGCAGCATCTAGTAAGCAGCATTAAAATCAATGCTACCACACACATTATAACAATGCATTTATGCAAACTAGCATCCACACTAGTTTAGATGAGTCAAAAAATCAATTTTAACCCAAACCAGTATATCTCCTATGTGAAGATACAGCAGATAAACTGACAAAAAGCGTTTGGCAAACTCAGAGGAAAGAGAAAATTCTTTCATAGCTTTCGCATTTCCTGCTAGACTTGTCAACTTTTAGCTCTCATAAGTACAATACTATTCATCAAGGTATACCAGACTAAATTACTGCTATCATTTTTAAATCCTACCAATGCACTCAGCATACTAACAGTACTCCAGCACAACTGCCTTCAAGCTCAATGAAGCAATCTTGAGTATAAACATTTGTAAAGTCAGCATAAGCTTATGTATACACATCCTTTGGTTTAGTAGAACACCTGTCTACTCTCTCTTCAATATGCCAGTAGTAGATAAACTGCATAGTAATTTCAACGTCTGAAAACATGCAGTAATACGCCAAAGTAACAACCAAAGAGAAAATTAACTTTTTATCTATTAAAAATATTTTACACTAAAGCAGTTGAACAGACTGAGAAGGGAGAGGAAGATGGACACGACTAGGAAGAGAAGAAAAAATGACAATTCCTCTCCTCCTCTTACCTCTGCATACAAGACCTGAAAAAAAAATAAGAATTAGGGCCTCGGAGAGCACTAGCTACCAGTCAACACAAGTTTTAAATTCAGTATGCTTCAACTCTTTCAGTAAAATTGATTAGTTGAGAAAAAACTGTCCTCAAGTTGTGCCTAGTGGTAATTATTTCTTTCTGCTCTCCCAAAGGAAGGACTGGATGTCAGCTTTCCAATCCTTTTGCTTTCAGCAAACAAACAGCAGGTGATAGATAGCTCAATCCTTTCTGACCAAGCTGGCCTGCACCAAGTGACAATTACAGACGTACAAAAGTAAGTTTAGGAAGGCTCAAAACATTTACTGCTTAATTTTATGCTAATAAGTATGCATGTGTTAACCATTCCCACTGCGTTTAAAGGTTACTCTCAAACAAGCGGGTACAGTCTTACCAAAGTCACATCACCCAAAGATAATATAGTTGAAAAAAATCACACCAGGTAAAAATGAGCATCAAGCTTAAATGCAAAAGTTTGAAAAACATAGACAACACACCAAAAAGCACTTCTGACTACACAGGCAGCAAAACCTGTTTCACTTCGAGATTTTTAGTACTATAGCATTTGGGGTTAGTCATAAACAAAGAAAATGTCATTTAAAACTAACTTCCTCTGTGCCTGTACGCGTGCGAGCGCTCGTCAGAGACCTCAAGGGTCAATGGAATTTCCAAAACCTAAACGCTAAACCAACTTTAATCTCACAACAAACAGTGAAGCAGAAGCAATTCGTTGATGCATTTCTACCTTGTGAGCCATCCGATTCCAGCTTAAAGAGACATCAACTACGGAGTAGACTCGAGTTCGCAGAGTTCATCGGGGTTCGGTATTTTTTCCGCAACTCATGGCCATACCGTACTAAATTAACAGTGCGGGGCGGGGGCTGTCGCGACATCGAGTACAGTTTTATGGCGGAAAGCCATATGTTCGGGGAACACAGACAGCACCGTCCCCCCGCCCGCCTGAGCGGGACCCGCCGCTCCCGCCCCCTCAGCGCCGCCGTCACCCACGGCCGCGCTGCGCGGGACCTCCCGGCGGGCAGGCGGGAGAAACTCCAGCCGCTGCGACTAGAGCCCCGACCTCCTTCCTGCCCGCTCCCCCGGGCTGCCCAGGGGCAGGGCGGAGCGGGGACAAGCCTCTCTCCCGCTACTCTCCTACGGGCCGCGGCGCAGGGACTCAAACAGCAGGTACCCCGAGTTTCCCGCTGCGGCCCCGCGGCGGTGGGGAGAGCGGAGGGTGGGCTCCCGGGGAAGAAGCAGCGGAATCAGCCGAGGCACCCGAGTGCGGGCGAGGCGGGCGGCTCGCAGCCCCCGCGGGAAGGCCACAGTCGGCGGCGGGACCCCGCGGGAAGGCTCAGGTGCCGCCGGCAGGGAGCGAGGGGTCCCGGCTTGAAGCCTCCCCTCCGACGGAGCTCCCGCCCGCCGCGAGGCCGCAGCGACCCACCGAGAACGGAGCCGTTGTCCAGCCAGGCATCCGTCAGACCCAGCGGGGTCGGCGGGATCCCGCTCGTCGTTGCCGGAGCCATACCCGGCACCTCGCTGCGCCGCCTCCGCCTTGGCAGCCGAGCTGCTGCCGCCACCGGCCCGGCCCGGCCCGGCCCAGCCCACCGGCAGCGGGGCGCGCCCTGTCCGCCCGGCGCCTGCGCGGGGCCGCCGGCCCGGGGCGGGGCTGAGCCCCAGCGGCCGCCCCTCTGTGACACGGGGCTGCTGGGGGGAAACTGAGGCGGAGCGCGGGAACCAGCGGCCCAGAGCGGCTTTGGAGAAAGGGGGAGATGTTTCTAGCTCACTCCTGAGAGGATTTTCCTGAGGTTGGGCCCCACCCTCAGAAGCAGTTTAACATCGCAGGTCCTAGACACGGTTTTCTGAGCCCGACAGGCCCTGGAACCCCTATCCCAGGGAGCCCAGCGCTGAGGAGCAGCGGGGAGGCGAGGTGGAGAAGGGGCATCGTGTCCAAAAGGCCCCGGGGCAGCCTGAGCTGAGCCGAGGGGCTGCGGGGCCGTGTGGAAGTGGCCACCACTGCAGCGTTGGCACCGTGACCCACAAGTGTTGAGAAACTTAATGATGATCCCGCATTAGCTGCCCCTTAGTGCGTGGGGGTACTGCCTGCACTCAGTGTTGCCTCTTCCCATCAATAGGGCCTCAAATTCATGCTTTATTCCTTAATTTGTCACAGCTAATCTCCATCTTAGATTTAGACTCGGATGAAACGACTCCCATGCTTAGACCTTGGTGCACTTTGTATGCAGTTGGTTTCTCTTCCAGCTGGAATTGGATGGCTCACAAGGTAAAGTGCATCGGCTGCACTTTGTTGTGAAGGAGGCAGACCCAGGGAGAAGGGGGAATTCTTTTTGGTTTAGTGTAGCACTGTGGTTCCCAACTCACAGGTAAAAGCAAAATTCAGCATGATTTCTGAACCACATCTGACCCCCTGAAAAATCTCTCTGGAAGTAGGCTTTACCTCGGAGTCACTCTCTGACTTCAGAAAGACTGTAATTTTTGTTACTGTTTTTTAAGCCTGGTTAGAGAACTAAGCTTGGTTTACAACACAGCCCACACACACTGAATTGACACAACTTCTGAGGCAGTAACTTCCTGCCCTTCTTCACCCACTGGAACAAACACCGCTGGGCACAGGGCAACTCTTAAACCAGCTTTGCCACTAGAAGATCTGTGAAATCATCTGCAAGCTTTTATGGAGAATAATAAACCACACTCAAAACACTATAAACTGTAAAGTTTCCTTAACAGACTCAAAACTAAGTTGCAATAAGGTTTCATTGACCCAATCTGTTTCAGTTATTTCCTCAAGATTTCTCAAATATATCTTTGTTTTGGTCCTATTACTAGAAAATGCAATCAGGAAATGTCAGCAGTTTTTCTGATACAAACCAGTCAAGGAATTTTCTTCTTTAAGATATCTTTGGCTTTACCCACTAATTAAATTATTCTTGACACTTCATCTTGAAACCAAATTTAGTTATTTTGTATGTAGTTTGTGCATGCACTTTGAAGAGTTTAGGTTTTGTCTCTTTTCATATGTATTATATATTTTTGCATTTTCCTTGAAATCTGCACTGCTGTTACTGGAAATCTGGAAAATATACATGCCTTTTCTTGACCTTATGACTAAGAGGCAACTAGGTTTTGCTTGGTATTTCTTTGTTATTTTAATTTTAGTCACATATTAACTTACATATTATTCAGAGTATGTAATATTAATTAATTTACCTAACATTTCCTTTGTTGTTTCATTGTTAACTTTATTGGAATAATTTTTCTGGATCTCATTTTTATTGGTAGGAATGTCTGAACAGGCCAAATGACTAGCCATCCTCATTTGTAAAAGTTACAGAAAGAAAAAACATTGGCAGCAGTAACACAGAGAACCTATTGCTTTCACATCTTAAGCAACATGGCCTTAAACTTCAAAACAAAGAAAATTACACTGGAAATGTCACATCATCAAGCCCTTTTGTAAGATTTAATTATATACTTTGTACTGAAATTGAAAATCATTGAGCGGGATGCTACTTCTACAAGTGATTTTATATGTATATATTAAAAATTATGTATAAAAAAACCTCTTCTACATGTATGCACAAATACCTCAGTGTAAAGCTGACTGATGCCAGTGCTAGTAAAGCTTGAACACCTGAAATTCCCTTAGGAATTCAAATGGCACATGTTCCCACATCATTTAGTTGCCTGGTTTTATTTATGTCTGGAATCACAGTTAAAACATGGGCTTTTTGTTTTCTAAGAGTTCTTTTTAAAAGCATTCTTTGTATATATTATCTATACATTCAAGGCAAGAATACTTCTGAAATATTTTAAAGCTGCATCCAAATACTAGCAGTATTTAAAACACTTATATACATCAAAGAAGCACTCTTTGGTAGCTCAATTCCTCATTCATAAAACAGCTACTACAAATCTCTATAGGACTGAGACCACGTCTTAGTATGTGTATCTACAATCTGAAGACTAGGAAGTCTTGTGTACTTGTTTATGGCAAATTATATATTAAAAAAAAATGCACGGACCCAGGTAGTATAGCCTACCTTGGTGTACTGGGTTTGGCTGTGTGGTGCTCAGGGTCCAGACGTGGTCTCACCAGGGCAGAGTAGAGGGGAAGGAGAACCTCTCTCAGCCTACTAACCACCCCCCTTGTAATACACCCCAGGATGCCATTGGCCTTCCTGGCCACAAGGTCACAGTGCTGGCTCATGGTCATCCTGCTGTCCACCAGGACCCCCAGGTCCCTTTCCCCTACACTGCTTTCTAATAGGTCATTCCCCAACTTATACTGGAACCTGGGCTTGTTCCTACCCAGATGCAAGACTCTACACTTTCCCTTGTTATATTTCATTAAATTTTTCCTCGCCCAACGCTCCAGCCTGTCCAGGTCTCACTGGATGGCAGCACAGCCTTCTGGTGTGTGAGCCACTCCTCTCAGCTTGGTGTCATCAGCAAACTTGTAAAGTAGCAAACTAACTGAGGAAGGTCACTTTTGCATTTCAGCGCCCAGGGAAGCAGGAAGGATGCGCAGAGAGGTGGTTGGGAACCTGGAACCACTTCGTGGTTCTGGCTGTGAAAAGTGGGGCAGAAAGTTCTTCAGAGCTGAGTCCCTCCCCATCTTCTGCCTGGTGCAGGCTCGCACTGGGTGTTGCATCGCAGATGTCTTCTGATTTCCAGAGCTAGTAAGAAGATCAGTACAGATTTAAAAGCCTGGAGGGTCTAATTAACCAAATTCTATTGACTTGTTTTATCTAGCCAGTTTGAAGATAGTTGTTATCCTCATCTTCTCTATCCCTCTTCCTATTAGGAAAGCAGAATAACTGAAAGCTAGGTTTCTTTCAAGTGAAATGATTTTTAGTGTTCAGAACTTCAGATAAGATTTCAAGTAAGTCTCCCTTGCTTCTGAGATTTGATCAACAATAACAAACTGCCTGTCCTGTAATATGATAGTACTACATTTATTTGGAAAGGAGAGTAACAAAGTATTTTGTAAAGTATAAATATTAATCAAGTTTCCATGTAATAGATAATTCAGGAGTGACTTTGCCCGAAAGTGAGACAGAGATTTGCTCTTCAGTAGGAACTGACTGCTTGTCTCTCCCTATTTTCTGGCTTTTTTATAGAGCAGTCCGTCTAAAGCAGTCCTCTGTCTCCAGGGCTGTATGACAGAGAGCAGTTAAATCCCTGTAAGTGATTAGCAATGGCAAATATGCTGCCGTGGACTCTTCAAAAAGCAGCTTTGTAATGCATTTGGTCCCTTATGATTTCATGAAAGATTTTTTTCTTTTGTAAAATGTATAAAGAGCTAACATGCATTTTGATTTTTTTTCCATACTGGTCTGATACAGCAGTAAAAAAGTAGCCAAATAGCAGTAATTTGTACAGATTATGGCACATGCAGATTTATTGTGGAACACGCACACACAAAACCTGCTGAAGAGTGTATTAATAACAAAACCAGGCTTTGGGAGTACAATGCCAGTAAATTAATTAGGAGATACAGCATAAATGTATCTGTTTGGCATTCACATCTCCAGATCTATGGTCCTGGCCTCTCAGCACCATACACTTAGCTGGATGCTGCCTAAGCCACTTTTGAGGATTTCTCAGTCCTCAACACAGAGGCTGCCTTCTCAGTTCTTAGTCATTTATAAGTAATATTCTCTGGAAAATTTAAAATCTAATTCTGGGAATTATGAACTTTACTTCCTGGAAAAAGAAAAGGATGTAGACCTCGAAGAGACCTCTAGCAAAGGATTTAAGTGCTTCAATTATTAGCTCAGAGGCTCCCTTCCTCCTAAAAAGCCCTGCTTTTTTTGAGCATGCTGGCTATGTAGATGGAATAGCACATTCTTTCATATTAATACTCAGGCTGGAACGATTAAAGAAAAGTGTAAGTCACACTACTGTGGTAACAGTTCCTCATACATTTTCATGGGATGAAAATCTGGAAAGTTACCTGTTAGCCTGATACGGTTAGACTTCTCATGATGGTTAACCAAACTGTTAGTTACCACATTTCGTCTCCTTAACCATAAATATATAATGTGGGTAAAAGCCCAGAGACAAGTAAATAATTAGTAAATTACAATTTAAAGCCTTAGTGTATAGAGGACAGCCTTTATTTCCTCCAATTTCAGAAGCACATTCTGCTATATGCAAATATGACTTGGCAAGTTTGTATGCAAGGAATTCTTGTTAAAACTCGGTCAAGAACAGATCTGTTGAGATAAACTTCAAATCTTGTTAGACCTGTTTATTTCCACTGCTTTTTATATGAAACTCTCAAGATAAGAAGCTGCACACAGACAGTAAAGCTGTAGGGAGGGAGAAGAGATTTTATTTGAATTCCAGTCCATTGTATTCACAGGTATATTTATATGTGTAATCCCTGGTAGGTCATCAATCATTTAGAATCAGAGAACACTTAAAAGCAGATGTATACAAAAAGTTGGAAAAATATAAATCTGGAATACAGTAAGATACAGTGAATGTGGTTGTAAATGTAACATGCTAGGTATTATTTTGGTTCTTTTCTGACAGGAAATGTTTTGGATTTCCTAAAAAAATATGAGTATAGGGAATTTCTGCAGCTCCTTATCTTGTCTTCTCTAAGCCCAGCTGTGCAGTAATCTTCAGACTAAGGTAGCATCTTGCAGCAGCTCTTATACTGCTTGGTTGACGCTTCATCGAGAATGTCAGAAGCAAGCTCAGGTCTTTACCTGGATACTTAAATAGCTGGTAACTGGAGCTGAAACGGGAAGTCCCTGGAGGCAGATAGGGAAGGTGCAGTAGTGGAATATGGAAGAACACAGTTCTTAAGGAAAAGGAACAAGATGGTTGCTGTTTTACAAGAACGTGTGCAAGCAATGCTCAGCCTGTATCACTGAATCACAGACAAGTCTGGGTTGGAAGGGACCTCTGGAGATCATACGGCCCAACGTTCTGCTGAAACAGGGCCTGAGATGAGGCTACCTGGAGCTTCTCAAGCCGAGGTGTGACTGTTGCCAGTGACGCTCATTTCATCAACCTGTTCCAGCACTGGATGGTTTTCAAGGTGAAGAATCTCCCTCCTATATCCAGATGGATTTTCCCTGGAGCTACTTGTGCCTCTAGTCATGTCACCATACATCTTTGTGACAGTACCTCCATCTCCACTATAACTACTTTTGGAAGACTGTGATTGACTCTTCAGTGTTGGGCTGAACAAACTCAACCGATACCATCTCTCTTCATGTGCCATATTCAAGCTGGTAGGTTACTCCTCCAAGGCAAGTACACTTGCACAAGTTACGCAACTAAGATACACTTCTTCTCTGGAAGAGGCAGAATATTGTCAAGGACTGAAATGGGAAAGGCTAGTGAAATCCTTGCTGATTTCTGATGCACAAAATTTTCACTGTACTTACAAAACCTTGTTGGATCAACTACCTGGGAATGTGGATCTGAAGTACAGTTGATTCAGGAGTTGATTCGGTTTTGAAGACTGAGAGGGAATCAAGGGATGGATGGGCTAAGAGAGGCA
This sequence comes from Streptopelia decaocto, assembly GCF_964273445.1. Taxonomy (NCBI): domain Eukaryota; kingdom Metazoa; phylum Chordata; class Aves; order Columbiformes; family Columbidae; genus Streptopelia; species Streptopelia decaocto. The sequence continues at coordinate 54,587,046 of NC_138658.1, read as the reverse complement.
GGTGGCTGGGAGTCTAGGGAAAACTTCTCAATGGAAGGAGCAGCTTCCTACAGCTGGTCAGAAAGTAATGTCACCTGACTGTGAGGATTTATAAGGTTTTGAGAGATCTTTCTCTTTCATATCAGGACAAAGCTGAGATCTGAACCATGACTAAATCAGAATTTTTTTGTTTAACAGCTCATGAACAGTCAGTGTTTGTGACAGCTTTTAAAAGGTAAAATATGTAATTCTGAGAAGTCTTTTTTTTTTTTTTCCAAAAAAATGTATTATCTATAGACTGATGTTCTATTTGCTTTAAATTAATTAGAATTTTCACTGGGGATAGGAAAAAACATAATCAGAAAACAACTAGTGCGAAAGGCCAGCGGGAGTGCTGAGAGTCACTCTGGGGAAAAAGAGAAGGCTCAGCCAGCAAAAGGGATTCTGGTGCTGGGTTTGTTGAAGAGGATCTTGTGGCATTTAGGAAGATCCTGGTGCCTTTCACTGATTGTCACAAACATGGGCCTGCCCTGGGTAAATTAAGACCATTATAGAGCTCACCTATCTGTAGTGTCATACTTCCTAAAACTATGGTGGTTAACTTGGATACAAATTGTGCTTAAACAATAATTTTGTTACCAGAAGACAGTGTGCTTTTTTTTTCATAAAGAAATGAGTAGGTTGTGTGCTCAAACAGCAGTAGATAAAGGAGCTGCTTGTCTTCCATGTTTTGTGCAGAGCACATGGTCTTGCTGATTGCCCTGGTTACTCTATCACCTCTTGCCACAGGATTTGAGATAAATACCTTTTACAGGATTTTAATAAGTGTGTGATAATTAAATTAATATGAAAATTATCTTGTAGTAGGTTTTTTGGTTAGGACATGCCCATACATAGCAAGTCTTAGCACATTAGTTTATTTTGGTTAGGGTGATGGGGTTGCAGGGGCAACTACTAAATTCATTAAAATTTATTATTTCAGATATCCCCAAACTGTTTCTTAAATGCAGTCAAACTTGTTGGAGTATGATGACAGAGAAAACATACTACAAAAGATGGATCAGATTCACAGGTTTGTAGAGGGAGGAGACGTCTTCAGTCAAAGGCCAGTGCGTTCACCTTCCTGCCGGATGTGGATAAGTTGTTTGATTTCCTTCTGGGTCTGAAATGACTTAAATCCGTAGGTCCTGCTTTGTTAATCAGAGCCTCAGTCAAAGGGTTGTGGAAGTCCAGATTGGCTCCTTCTTTTCTCAGCTGTGAATGCCGTTCTGCTTCACATGGCCAGACACACCTTCAGAGCAGCAGAAACCGGACAGCAGTGTCTCGTGTCCTAATCACAAGGATATGGAGCAATTGCCTTTCTTTCCTGCTACCTCAATGCTTATTTGAAGATCATTTGTACTTAAAACATTATCTAAGTCTCAAAACATTGCATGGTTTGATGATTTAACACACTGCTGGAATGTGCAGTTTCAGTATTCCAAGATAATATAGCAAATGCTGGGCTACTGGGAAAGGAAAAAAGAAACTCCTCCATAGCTTATCATTCACTTTTCCTTACTAATAGTTTCAAAGAAATATTTAACTTTCTGTCAAGATAAATGTTTCCGATAAAGGATTTTGATCTTTTTGTTCAGGAAAACTCCAGCTTTGGTATAAAGCAAATCAGTTTCTTCCTGCCCAGTTATTTTCTAATGGAAATAGGGGTGGGAAAGAAAACGTACAAACACAATTGCTCTATAACCAGCCTACACTTGCAAAGCATTATCTCAGGATAGTCAAATAATAGTAATACATTAAGATGAGGACAGACTTATAAAGGATAGTTTTTGTATGAATCACTATGCTCACCAAACACTAATCTGCAATAATCATATCCTTAATTGTCACTATTGCAGGAACAATGCTTACCTCAGCCTTCCTCAGGAAAGTCATTGCCTAGAGTTATATCAGTGCCTAGACAGATATATTATATACCTCTCCACAATATCTGTATGATATGTGATATATATGTATAATGTATAATATATTATAGAGAAATATTATTGCCTAGAATGATGTTAGGTAAAAATCCTGGATTCTTAAATCACTTCACAGGGAACACATAAGTAGTGTATAGAACTAGAGATTTTTTTTTCTAAGGATTCATTTGACCTTTATTCAGCCTCCTAAAGTAAACACCCAAATTATTCCACAGGACCCTTCAAGAGTGTTAAGTCAACAAAAGGCCTTGTATCTCCAAATATTTGCTTTGGGTGATAGCATACTACAAATAGAAGCCATAATCAGGATTTCCACCTGATGTTTATAAAATATAATCTTGTCTCTGCTACTGAGGTCCTATGGTAAAGGTAATGAGGTCCTTCTGAATATTTTCACATTCCTTCAGTTCAAAATATTTTGACTGAAAAAAAGCAAAGGCATTTTTTTCCACTGGTGTTTGTCCATACACCGTGGTCAGAACAGACTGCAAGCCGAATCAAAACAGCGCTGCTGTATAAGGTCAGATCCTTCACTTAATTCTCCACTGCAAGGAACTCTGACAAGAGGATTTTATTTCCCCCCTTAAAATATGAAAAAACCTTTTTTTGAAAGAAAAATCAAACTCTTATAGTGGGGTAAGTTCTATTTAGAGAAAATAGCATCACATATTAATACTCTGTAAACTTAGTACTTTATGCTGCTTCTCTCTCAGCTCTTCCTCCTGCCTTTTTGCCAGAACGGTTGTCATGGGTGGCAGGAGGGCTTGGATGCAGAAGGACCAGCCCCTTGCGCAGCTCAGGGTACTGGGAGCATCAGTTGGAGTCTAAGAGATGCTACTGAAGTTGGCATTTGCTCTAGATTCAGATTTGTGGTTAAAACAACAAAGCTTTTTACTCCACTTTTCAAGCAATTTATAGTTGAAAAGCAGTTGAAATCTAGCAGGAAAGTAAGCAATAATTTGAATTATATTTGGCTGTTAGGAGACAGATTATACAGATTAATTTTGCTGTCTGTTATGGGGCTACTGGTAGTGTCAAAGCTGGAAAAAAATGAGATATGATCAGAGTAACAGGAAGGAGAGCACGAGCTGATTAATCAGCACACTGACAGTGGTCATCATTGCTAAAGCTGACGTGGAAACAACATTACGGTGTTTGAGGCAACCCATGAGAATAGATGAGAACAAAACTGGGGCACAACTGAGTAAAATCAGGGGTTTTCTGAAGCAGGATATTCTGCTTCAGCAAAGGAGGGGAGATGCTGGCTGCATGTTTGTTTCTTCATAAAATCACTGACTGGTTTAGGCTGTGACTTTTGAAAGAGTCCAACAAAGCTCTGACTCTCGCAGAGGACATCTGACTGATGCACTTTCCAGCCACAAAATCCACAGCTGCTTCCTAAGGTAGGCGGCACATAAGTCAGGGTAGGTATCAAGATCCATTCAGCTGAGCATTGCAGAGCAAGGAGCTCTGCTCCTTAAAATAGCAACACAGATCTATTTTAGCAGCCGAAAAGGTTACCAGCTCCCCTATAGCCATGCCGAGAGCTTGTGCTTTAATCACTGAGGAAGTGTTGGCACGCAATCCTTGCCGGTCACACAGAGATCTCCTTACAGGCCTTCCCAAGTTGGGGATAAGAGTGTTTTTAAGTTAGCTTAAGTGGTGAATCTGGTGGGGACAGGGAATACTGTTGCTCCTTTGTGCATTCTTAGGGTTGTGTCCTCACCCGCTGTAGATGATTAATAGAAAACCCATGTGTAGTAAATAATTCTGTGGAAAACTGTCCTATTGACACCTGAGATTTTGTCTCTGTCTTCTCTCTTTCTTCCAACACTTTTTTTCTGTTTTCTGACTTCTGTAGGTTTATATTAGTCTGTCTGGTCAAATGGCTATACCTGTGAATATTCCAAATAATGGGATATTTTTTTGTTGTTTGTGTGTTTGTGCTATGGTCAGTGCATCTTCCTTTTTTTGACAGTTAACACTTCTCCATGTATTTAACAGAGATGTTGGCATTGTATTTGGTGCCTCAGCGCTGGCTGACCTGCTGGGAACAACTAAGCCACCACAGCAATCCAGAAGAATCCTAAATAGCTTGTAAGTCTTACAGTAAATGTGAAATGGAAATTATGGCTCATTGTTGCTCTGAGGAGGTTCTGTCGGCTAAAAATAAGTCATTTCTTTAGAACTTAGCTGGTAAACTTCAAGTCCTAGAAGTGTAGGCAACATAAAGCAAAATTTCATGTCTAACCAGTCAGTTCTGAGTGAGGGAGAAAGTAAGCTATTTTATGTTTGAAAGTGTCTCTTTTATCCACCACAACCCTGCAACCTTAGTTAATTTTCATTCTAAGTTCCACAGCACTGCAAATGCACATGCTTTGCTATATTCAATATGGGCATCTGGTTCACATCAGAGTAAGCTTCTAAGCCAGAAGAATAACAGGTGACACATTAAATTAGCTTGTCTAGAGCTCCAATTAAAATGTTACAGCAATGAGTAGGTAACAAAATAAGGATATTTCAGGTATCTTCAGAAGTGTGGTGGCTGTCAGCTAACATTAGGTTGAATTTTGTCTTGAATATAAAACGCTGCCTAACCTAGAAAAGGGATCAATTGTGAAAAATCTCCAACTTTATGTCAGAAAGATGTGATCCAAAAATTTTATACTGGTTCTTTTTTTTCAGTACACAAATGTATTAATGGGAGAAGCGGGACAACTGATATTCTTCACATTATTCCATTACTTTTTATATAAGATGTTTTTTACTTTTGAGAATGGAGAGAGCCATATTTTTTGGTGGCGTAGAAAGTAAATCTGAGTAACTGCATTGTTTTTAAATTGCTTTAATTGCCAGTGGTGGCTACCCTATACTGTACAGCTACAAGATTAGAAAACGCTATTTTTTCATGAAATGGGTAGTAATTTAAGGAACTCTCTTAAGTCACTCCGTAATAGTGTAGCATATCCCATAACCCATAGCACATGTAGCACATCCCATAACCAAACGCTCAGAATTAGGTGAACATGTTTTCTGAAATACTGGGTGGCAGAGGCTTTACATTTGAAAGAAAAAAAGGTTTGGTAACCTCTGCAATTTTTTCCTAAAGACTTACTCCCCCACAAAAACGCTGCTTGTCCTATTTATATTTTTTCAGTAATGTTACTGATATTGACTGGTTATGAAACACTTTTATAATAGCTACAATGATACAAGTTTTATGAAATGAGAAATATGATAACCTGCAATATTATACTAAAATTTAAAATTGCTCAGAAGTTCTGGAAGTCAAAACTCTAATTACAACCTGAAGTACTGAAAGTGAAACTGGTAAACAGTCATGACTCGTTATAACCTGTCTATCTAGGTTACTACAAAATGTTGCCTGTGCTGCAAACTTACTATGCTGCTCTATGCTCCTTGTTTGTCCTGTCCTACAGCACCTTATGGAAAAGCACTGCAGCTTTGTACTCAACAGTGGGTTACGTGAGTGTTTTTTACCTCTTCAGTACTGTGTTGTCCTGTCTACAATCTCATGAGGTGTTATGTGTATTGTTGGTAACAAGGCAGCACCTTCATATTACCACTGTACCAAAATGTTTTTCTTAGGAATGGGGAGAAGCAGGATACAGTCTGCTTTTTAAAATAATATAAAATTGGAAAGAAGTGAGGAAGTAATAACACTAGTAATTACAAGATGTTTTTCAAAAAAATGAAGAATGCACAGGTGTAAACATCTGCTTATGGCTGAGTAGAACAAAGAAGTGTCTCAGTGAAAAGCATCCCGAGACACAATAAAAAGAAATATGTACCTCAGAGCTGCCAATATTTAGACTCCTGGATGAAAATGAGCAATATGAGGGAGAGTTCGCCTAAGAATCAAGATCTGCTTTGAAGTATTTCATGCAATAACTATTACTTAAATGTTTTGACTTTAAGAGATAACAGGAAGCAAAATAAATCAGAGGATGTGGATCTCTAAGGAAGGAAGAAGTGGTTGGCAAGAACAGCAGTGGGTTGGTCATGCTGTAGTTAAAACAGCTGCCACTATCCAGCGTGTATTTATGTTACATTTTGAGGGGGTAAACTTTGCTTCTATATGAATAAACAGGGTGTGTCCTTAAACACAGCTGAGGCCCGGAGGTGTTTACCAGAACAGAGGGACCATGGGATGAGGCTGGTATGTGACCGAGCTCACATGTTGCTTCATTAAAAGAAAGATGTGAATGATGATCTGTTCCTCCATGGCACGCTTGCCTGCGCTGATGATATCAGTAGGTGTGTATTTGCTATATATGGGGCTTATTCTTCCAGTTTGCTTCATGCTTACTAGTCTTTTCTAAGACCGATTATTGCTTTAAAGCAAGTCTTTAAATAGAAAATCGTTATCTTATTGACATTTAATTTATTGGTAATTCTTTAATGGTGTTTTTCCCAGAAGACTTTGTTCCAGCAACTGTTTACATCTATAGAGGAAATTGTACAGTTTCTTCTACAATAAAAGTGTATTTTAATACACCCACAGTATGTACGATAAAGTAATAATAGAGTGCGGTAAGAAAGAACAGGTTTCAGAATGTAGTGTTAAAACTTCATTATTCAGTATAGTCCTTTGGCACCTACAGAAACTCTGTAGTCTCACTTCATCATTGGTGCAGAATATCTCTGGCTTATTCACCAGAGAGGGTTTGAATGGCAGCTGCAGCCTGTGCACATGGTCACCAGATTCAGGCTCTTCCACGTTGACAGAGCGAATATTCTGTAGAGCCCCCAAGCCACCCTGGCCTCTTTGCTGACCACAGACGTAGCAATAAATGCGTCCACAAGTAGAACTGTCTTGGGTTATCTAGGCCTTGCTTGTGGACAAATGGAAGCCTTAAATTTGTGCCCATAAGTATAAACTATGTATTACCTACCCCATTTTTATATGTTACTTAATACTGTGATTCTGTCTCTTCCTTACTTCCTTACTGCCTTCTCACTTTAATAAAACTTTCCCTTTTTTCAGAGTGATATATCTGCAAAATGGAAAGTTAATGCTGCTTCAGACCCAGATATTCTAAGGATAAATCTGATTTTAACAGAACTAGGTATGGAAAGATAGTCCTTCAGAACTGATAATAACACCTCCTTTGCAGAGCTTGTACTGCAGGGTTTCTGCAGTGCTGGTTTTATGCCACATCATAATTTCCTCAAAAGTTTCAAACAAACTTCAGGCTTCCCATGAAGTGTAACTCAGGCTTCTTCTTTCATGTTACCTGCCTCTATCTGCAAGTACATTTTTTGTGTAAGGAGTGCTTTCCATCCTCAGGAGTAAAGCTTTTGTAAACTTATTTTAGCTAGTCTTTTTTTTTTTTTTTTTTTTTTTAATGTTTGGTTACCATATGATCTGAAGCACTACACTGTGAACTATCAATTCCTAATATAGATCTAATTGTATTTCAAACTCTGAATGGTGGTCACACATCCCTGGACAAGGCAGAGATGTCTCTCACTTGTATCAGATAATGGTGCTGGAGGGGGCAAATATTATTAATTGCTAATAGTATATTTGCAAAGAATTAATTACTGTTTGTGATCTTAGGAAATTATTATTGTTACATAAGAAATAAGCTATAGTTTAAATCAAATGTGTTAAAACCTTTTCAGTGCATTCTCATTCTAGGGCATGGGGTAGAATTGCAAGACATTATAATACTGCCTTTTTTGAACATGTATCATTGCAATCTTGCCATGAAAAATAAGCCCCCTACGACTAGCCTGTCTCCTCCAAAATATGAACAAGCAGGAAGCAGCTTCAAGTCTGAGTATTTCGCAAGTAAATCAAGAATAAAAATGACCATAATTAATGCTAATCACAAAGCAAGTCTCCAAACAATTTCTAAAGCAGCGAAGGCATCAAGCCAAATACCTAGTGAGATATTTGCATTTACCGAGCAAGCACATGACCCCAGAAATACAGGAATGGTTACAGAAGGAAATTGTTCTCAGCGGTGGCAACATTAATTCCTTACAACAATACGGTCACGGAAGGTAGAAAGCAAAATAAACCTCCTAGGCCCATAGTGTAGTTTCAGAGACTTTACTAAAGTGTATCACTGTGATAATTTATTTAAGTTTTCTATATATTAACAGTAGGACTTGAGAAAGTAACATTTAGTTGAATACAACTTCGATTTAAACTTTTGTGCAAAATGAGATATGGGAAAGGTGGTTTTCCAAATACATAATGCTCCTGTTATGTTCTCAGTATTTCTTTTCATTCCTTGATAATGGATCATCACAGAAACAGGAATGTTGTCGCAGCCTGAGGAACAGTGCAGATATTTTTTATTCACTGACATTTCTATCACACAATTTTAAAGACAATAAGAGGAAATTCCTTCTGCCAAATTACAGAGACACTAACACTAAATTATCAAACAATTGCTAGCTGAGAGATATGAAGGGATTTTCGACAAGGCAGAACACTGGGAATGCTGTTCTATTTCTATTGCTATGGCAATAGATGATCTCTGCAGTTATTTCTGCTATGGCCGAGAGAGGGCATCCTTTTCCAAGCAAATCATGACATGAATACTGAAATAATAGAAGTTTCTGAAGAACCTAGTTAATTTTTTTAACTATTCTGTCACATTTTAACTAGAACTTTTTGAAGTTTAAAAATGCAACTGCTTAAAAAGCAGACTGTAGTTCAATCTACAAGTTGTTTGAGGCCATTTTAAGACCTGTGATACAAATTTCTCAGTACAGCCTTTCATTTAGTGCTTGTCTGGTTTCAGTAAGATACGCTTTATCTCCTCTACCAAGAGTAAATAATCCGTATTACTAAGAGTCTACCTCTTTTAAATCAGTTCCTTAATTGCAGACTTTTAATTGATTTAGGAGGAAGGCAGGGCATTTAGTGTTCCCTTCTTAAGAACAGCTTTCAAGCACAAATGTAAAGCTACTAGCTTTCCATATTTTAGATATTATTTCCTACATCGGGGAGACATCAGATAAATCTTTTGCATATGAGCTCAGTTTTTCTGGCTGTCAAACAAATATTTCAGCTTCGGTGGTGTAAACTGTGGAGTGTTGCTGTATGTTATAAAAGCACCCTGTGCCAGTTTTGTTAAAGCCACGCCTTTCCCCTTTGTTATTGCCATCGTGTCTCTCAGTCATGCATTTACAAGCCAGAGCATGCAATGGGAACTGCTGCAGGTTCAGCACTTTTGAGAAACAGCTTACTTAGAAGTCTGAAGTTGGATTTAGAAGCTTAACATTTTTGGGAAACTTGTCTGTAATCCTCACAACTTATTGTTGTTAAGGAAAATATCTATCCAGGATATTTATGCTACAACCACTCTAGATTTTGTTACTTTTGCTCAGGATGACTAGTAGTGGTTAAGGAAATCTTTCCATAATTTCAGACAAAAGAACTGTCAGAATCACTCTCAAGCCTGTTTCTATAACAGACAGTATTGTGTTGTCCAAAGCAAGCTATAGGCTTAGTAAGTCTGCCAAGGTATCCAGAAATTTACCTAATGAGGGAGGAAAGTTTAATTACAGATACAACAGAAGTGAAGAATATATATAAAAATAGTGTACACCACTCACTTATTTCATAAAGGAATTGGGCCAAAATAATCTGTGCATATTCCTCATTAATTCTGTGAAATCAAACATTAAATAGTTCATTTTTGTGACACCATAATTTGAATCATTTGCATAAGGAGTGAGTTCAAGATCACATATTTATTAGTCTGACTATTTTTATTTTTCACTTAAACTTGTCTTTTGGGGCTTTAAAAATTGAAGCAACATCTCAGAGAAGGGCAGCAATCCAAAATATACTTGAAAAGAACTGACATTAGCTGTAACTTTGCCCTGTCTGTTGAACAAACCTAAGTTAATTCGTCCTTGAACCTGGAAACTGGGTGCTGTCTAGAAAAAGACAGAAAAAGCACATTTTAGTAGTTCAGCTGCTATGGGATCCAAGATCTGCCTGCCAGAGGTCAGGAGTTTATGCCAAACAGTGAAAATTATAAGAGATTTTCAGTTGTGAACAAGAGGCTTACAATAAACAATGGAGAAAAAATTTCCAAGAGGAAACAGAAAAGAACCTCACACATCCTTGGGTTAGCTGGTAGACGACAGAAGTGGAGAACAAATACTAATATTCAGGCCAGGAACCCAATCTCCACTACATCCTTCCTTCTCTTCCCCTGCTTCCCCCTCCCCTCTCACTGGGTCACAAGAACAATTCTTTATTTGAGGCAACATCCTCTTGTGAGGGCGATACCTGCTCTTTGAAACATGCAATGTCTGCCACCGTTTGGCAGTCAATCTGTGCTATCAAATCAAGGCTTTCTTCTCTCCTGCCTCCCACTGGTTTTTCAAGTTGGTGATGAAAATGGAAACTAATAAAATACCTTGAAATTTTCAGACTGCACAAAATAGTAGACCTAAGACATCTATGCACTTTCAGCTCTGACACCCTACAGCTAACTTCAACATGTTAGCTGTAATATCCTATAATCCTTACTCCTTTATTTCTGTAGGTATCACAAATATCAATTGCTATATCCCAGTTGGCAGTAAATGGAGAATGCTTGCATACTGAAAATGGGGGAACTGGGTAGAAGACTTTAAATGTAATATCTGCATATATAACAGGAAAATGTCACTGATTCTGATGTCTACTTTCTGTTAGCATTTCACAAATTTTCTGTATGGCTGTATCACAGAAATGCAGAAGTCAGCAATGAAAAATTTAGGTTCCTTGCCAGAACATCTGACATCTCACCTATCACAGAATGGCTGAGGTTGGAGGAGACCTCTGAAGGTCCTCTGGTCCACGCCCTGCTCAAGCAGGGCCACCTAGAGTGGTTGCCCAGGACCATGTCCAGACAGCTTTTGAGTATCTCCAAGGACGGAGACTCCACAAGAGCTATGGACAACCTGTGCCAGTGCTCAGCCACCCTCACAGTGAGACAGTGTTTCCTGATGTTCAAAGGGAACCCCCTGGGTTACAGCTGGTGCCCATTGCCTCTTGTCCTGTCACTGGGCACCACTGGAAATAGCCTGGCCCCGTCCTCTTTGCTCTTTCCGTTCAGGTACTTATACACATTGATAAAATCCTCCTGTACAAACTACAGTTGTAGAAAACTAGATTTAAAACAAAAATCCTTGTTGCTAGCAGGTCGCTGGTAATCTCTCATGTTATTCCAGCATGTACCAAATACTATGGTAGACTGAAAGGTTCCCTAGGAAATGCCTTTTTATGACACCTATGAAATTTCTAAGATAACATAATTAAGGAATGGCCAGGTAGACCATGACTTAAACAGCTTCAGATTTTTGTTAGTTCTTCGGCAGATCTCATCAGCTTATACCAGCTTCCTTAATAAATGTGCCTTTTATTCTATCACGCAGTGAACTCATCTATTACCTGAAGAACCACAAGTAATATTTAATTACTTGTGCTAACAGTTAGTGCTAAACTTATGTGATGCATTGAAAATGCAAGACATCGCTGGCGCTAACTTGCCATTGTTATCTGTATGTCCGGTGTTAACTGAAACATTGGATCCAGCAAATTGACGTGTGGGCACTGACAAAAAGGGAGAAAATATGTCTACATCGAACCATTAACTGCTTGTCTCATTTCTTATGTTTGCAGTGCCCGTATTGCTACAGCCAGCTGGCTGCAGGTGACAGCTCCTGCAAAGTCTTCTTCACACCTCCTTAAGCACCCACTAGGAGAAGACAAAGCAAGTATCTGCCAGTGTCCCGTGCTTGTTTCTCTTTTCTTCCCTGTACTTTCTTCCTTGGATTTCCTTCCATGAAGACATGCTCTCCTGTGTAGAACACCTTACAAAGAGCAACAAATAGCCTTCCTTGCAGCTTACAGCGAGATGACAGCCAAAGAATATAACAGATATATTAGATAAACCTATTTAATCGGCCAGAAAAATAGCATCAAATATATAATTCATCAAAATTCTGTGTTTATTGACAATTACAGAAATCACATGCTATTTCGACTGGAGAACGTTCTTTTTTGTGACATTAGACTGAGCTGAAATTTAAACTTCTTTAAACTTCTTTCAGGATTTCTCCTTTGTTGTAATTATTTTGCTCTAATTATTGCTGTAGCAATAATATCTGCTGCAGCAGCAGCAGACCTGTATGCCTAAAAATTCTCCAAAGGATAGCAAACTGATTCCTAGTCTTCTGGCTGACAAATAAGGCTGTTTCTACAGTCCAGTTTGCTAAAAGAGAAAACACTGTACCCGACACAGCAGTTGCTCTGTGAAATATAACTTGGACAGTATGACACGATCCAAAGATGTCTTGTGTTGTGCCTGACTTGGAACCATGAATGATTTTGGAGCTTTACAGTCATTTTGTTGCTTTCGTTTTGTTTTTCTAAGACCAGCCATGTTCACAGACTGCTGTGCTTTGAGAAGAAATGATATGTTATTTAACCACCACACACACAGATCAGTTCTCTCAAAGTTGGACCAAGTCCTTAAAACAAACCAACAAACAAACAAACAAAACCTCCATAAAATCGAAAACTTGCCAGAATATATTGATGAGCACCTTTGTGATCATTTTACTCATTTTTCTTCTTACCTGCAAGTTAAATAAAGCAGCTAACTGCATTGGTTACTTTTATGGCTTTTATGACGAGCAAATGTCATTTAGTTCATGCATGTTGTGAAAAGCCTGTGCAGCTGCAACCGTACTGAGCCCAAGTTATACCGTTCATTAGTCATCTGAAGCTTTTTGCTTCAGGAAGAGTAGGTGACAAGGGACACTTTAAGTACCCCATGAAGTACCCCGCTCTGAAATTCCAGCATTAATTTTAATTTAGCAATGGTTCCACATGTTCTGAAGAAGATTCAAGTAAAATTAGATGGAGTATTTGAAGTTCCCAGAAAGAGTATTAAGTCAGCAACTATATTTGTTTTATTGGTTGTGGGGGTTTTTTTATTTATTGTTTTGTTAACTTCATTTTGGTAACAGCTGGAGAAAAGAAAGAAAAAAGACTCCATCCTGTATGACTCAGTTTTATCTGTTTTTTTGATCTGTGGTCAAATAAATATAACTTTTCTTCAACCCTTTAATGGGCTTGTCCTGAAATACTCTTAGTTTTCTAATCCTTTATTGGAAATTTGCTTTCTGGCAGAGTCACTAGGAAGGATCTAATTAGATTATCTGGTATTTTGAAAACATTTATGTTGTATTGTTTGCATGAAAATTATATTAACCACAGGAGCAACTGCAGGCAGCGGTTGGCTGTTCTTCCTTTTTCAGCCTCTTTTAGTCTCATTAGATCATGGAGTTTTTAGGACTGTGGCACTTGGCAAGCTGTGGTTCTAGCCACTCTGTTCAGAGCAGTCCCAGAGGAATTCGGTAAGGACTTCCAACAGGTTTTCAGTGACACAGCTGAGCCTACACTGTGATGGATCCCCATGACCATTTTTCTCCACCTTGAAGAAAATCTGCTTGATTTATAGCCAACCTGAGGCACTCGGAAGAAAGAGGAGGTGCTCCATGGACTTGCTCCTGTCTGCCGCAGCTGAGGCAATGGCGATACTTCATCAGACTGCTTTGCAAAATCAGCATCTTAGAGGCTATGTTGTTCTTCACGTATGCAGATGCTGTTTTTTTCCTGCGGTTACTTCTCTCCTGCCTTTGAGAAGCATGGCAGAAGCTCAGTGACAGTTCCACAAGGGCAACTGCTTCCTCGTTTGCCTCATCCTTTAAACATGGGACAAAAGGGATGCTCAGATTGTTCCCACTGGAACACTGTTGGAAAGTGCCTGGGTAGCTATATCCCTTGCAGGAGTTCATATTCAGGACTTGGCAACACTTGCAAGTGACTCTGCTGGCTCCAGAGTGTCTGCTGTTCCTGTGTGTCACCTTCACAGCGACCTCGCGTTGCTCAGCAGCCTCTGCACACCTGCTGTACCTACTCTGTGCAGATCATACTGGGGATTTTCCCCCTACCTCACCTGCACTGCAGAGCTGAGCAGGGACATCCCGATCACTCCTTACAGCTCTCTCTGCAGTTATGCAGCACCTTGTCTAGCTCAGCTTCAGAGGTTGACAAAACAAAGTGAAAAGCTCCTGAACAGTGAGCGCCTTGTTCCTGAAGCTCCAGAGCAATCAGACTGCTGTTTCCCTTAGCACCTTGGGAAGCTGAGGCCAGATATCTTGTTACGCAAGAAAGAGAGGTCGGTGTTCTCTGGGGTATACTTCTGCCCCAAAAGTTGGAAGAAATCTGACCAAAGGGGCTTACCATGGCATCTTCAGGGGATCCCAGCCAAAACCTGAGCTAAGTTATAGGAACTGTTTAGACAGAGCAACAGCTTGGCAACTTAGGCTTCTCTCAAAGACACTATGCTATAAGCATCAATGCAGTATTAACTGTTCTTTAATTCTGGCAGAAGGAACACAATCGATATTCCTGAGTGAAATTCAGTTAGTTGTTTTTTTTCCTTTCAGTTTTGCAGCTGAGGGCAGATCTGCGTCCAGCCAGAGAGACGCAGCGGCCAGAGGAGCTGCTGCTGAAGGATCATTACCAAAGCACTAGAACAGAGAAGACAGATAATTCCAAAAGCATCCAAATAACATATTTTTTGCCCAATTTTCTTACTTTTCGGTTCCCCTGATCTTCCATCTCAGGGTTTTTCCCACAAGGGTGGAACTGTTAATTTTACTGATCAGCAGTGCAGGATATTCATTAGTATCTTTGCAAGTGATGTATAGCATTTCTCTTGTTCACATGCATTCTAGTATTATACTAATGAACTCTAAAAGGTTTCCAAATATCTGTACAAGTCATTATTCCTCTGAAAATTTACCCAATTACAACTCATTATTCTAATCAGTCATACATGCACATACACATTAATATGTGGTATAGTCTATAAATGATAACACGTAGAAATATTTCAGATGATAACAATGAGCAGCTCCAACTTGAAAGGGTGTAATATACAGAAAATTTATTCACAAATAAACAAAAAACATTCTTCAACATGAATAACATCCACAATACTGAACAAGCTCTTTTCAGGGCTGGGATTTTTAGCCCCCAGCAGTCGGAATGGAGTTGGTCAACCTCTCCCAGCGCTGGACAGGGGTCCCGCAGGGTGGCCAGGCCCAGCTCTCTGGAGGGGCTGGGCTGTGAGCCCAGGCTGCTGCGCGCTCGCTCCATCAGCAGCAGCGGAACGCTGCGACTGGGAGTTCCACGAACTTCTGTGGCTGGCTGGCGGGCAATTAAAAGGAAAAGAGAAGTCACAATAAGTTCTGAAGCTTGAGACTGAATGCTAAAATAAACAGTTATAGGTCCATTCACTGAAATATTCCCCTTTGCATGCTGCTGGGCCTGCACAGAATTCCAGCTTGTTCTGGGGTGGACAGGACAGAGCAACAGAGGAACACTGGAAATATAATCTCTTCAGGCTGTTGCCCTCTTTGCCTCTTGGTGAATGCAATTTGTTAATATTTTTATTATGAGAAGGATTGGCTACACTATTAAGATATCAAAACTCAGACACGGATAAAAACTTTTTGGGGGCCTTTATACTTTTCATGCTGTCACATTACAGACAGTAAAAGGTAAGTAAAGATACTGCCTACACATCTAATGGTTTAAGAAGGTGACTTCATGTCTGTATGTTGCTTATGGATTAGGGTTCCTCAGAGGCCATCCGTCATTTGTACTGACTTTAAAAATAAATCTAAGTAGCATTCCTCCCGGCTCGCGCCGCTCGGCGTGTGTCCGCATTCGCCCCGGGGGACCCGCCGGGAGCCCGGCGTTACCGCCGTGCGAGCAGCCGCTCGCCGCGGCCCGGGCTCGGGCGGGAGGGCACTGAGCCACCCGCTGAAACGCAGCGCCCAGCTCATCTGATAAAACCATTAAAAACCCCACTGCTCCCCAGCCACCCGGCCACGCTTCCCCGGCCGCGGCGCGGGCGGGCGGCGCGGAGGTGGGTCGGCCCCGGCCCTGACCCGGCCTGGGCCCTCGCGGGGCAGGCGGGCGGGGCGGCGGTTGCGCGTCCCGGCGCGGCCCCGCTCCGGAAGAGGGAAGGAGCCAGGCGGCGGCAGCGGGATGGCAGCACGGAGCTCCGCCGGGGACGCGGCGCTCCGCCGTGCGGCCGAACAGTGGCTGCTCTGGGATAAGGTGAGGGACAGCGGGACCGCCGGGGCCCTTCCCGGAGCGACTGCGGACGCGGGGCGGAACGGGGCTCCGGGCCACGCAGGGACTTGGTGGGTGAGGCGATGGAGGCGCGAGATTGTGAAGTGTCAAGAGGGCGTGGGGCGAAACTTGACTTTCCAAATCGCGCGGTAAAGGCACTTGGTGGGTCCTTCCCTGTTGTCCCTCCATCCCGCCTCTTTATCCGGCCCCGCCGCCCTGAGGCGCCGCTGGGCCTGCGGCGCCCGCTGCCCCGGCACCTGCCGCCGCGGCCCCTCTGCAATGTAGAGACCCGCCTGGCTGGTCACTGTGGGCACTGCGGCTGGCTCTCAGCTCTACCGAATTGCTGTTTTAAAACGGCCTGTGTTGTTCCTACCCACTTCTGGTGTGGGGGCAGTTGGCTTAAATTATTAAAGGCAAAAATACATTGCCGTGTTAAAAACCTCCAGGTACCAGCTCAGTTTTTATTAACGATAATGCAGTGCCAAACCAGCTCTTCTTTCAGAAATGCTAGTGTATCACATCAAATGACAGTAAGCTTTTGTGTGTCTCTATTCTTTTTTTCCAGTTTAATTGATCTTGAGAAAACAGTCTGGTTTTAAAAGGCCTCTTATCTCCATAACTTCCTTGGCTGAAGTTAGTTACATGCCTGTCATCTGTGTAATCATTTCATTTTCAACTGGTTATTCTGATTATTTTGTGAAACCCTCTGGAAGTCTAGGGCAGCATCTCTTACAGTATCTTCGCTTTTGAAAGGTTGGCTCTTTGTTAACAACTGTGCCTTTGACTCAGTCAGAATTGACCGGTGTGCAGGACCCATTGCTGATTGCTCAAAAACGATGAGGTATTTTCATTTCTCAGGGAAATCTTGCATGTTTGTATTAAGTAACAGAATAATCCAATATAACCCTTGTCCATTTGTTCTGATGATATTAAAAAGAAAAGGTTCCTTTTTGACGTGTAGAGATAGGTTAATATTTACTGATGATAAGCTGCACATTTCTTACAAAATAATAGTTTACAAGAGAAAAATAAAACCTGTTTAGTCAGTAGCTGTCCCTGTACTCTGAAACCTCATGGCGACTCTTGCACTGATTAAACCTCTTTGGGGCCTTCCTGTAGCCCAGGTTAAAGTAAATAACTTAAGTGTTACCAGGTGATGTTTAAGGAAAATTGCGCTACTGGAAATTAAACTCCATGTTAAATCACCTGTCACTGTATTCACAGAAATCAGTATTCTCATACTTTCATCCAGTTTTATTTAAGAGTAGAAAAGGTATAACCTGAGACAACCAACAATGATGAAAAAAAAAGGCACTTCATTTTTCAGATAAAATTGGGTCCTTCTTTAGTAGAGATGCTGTGAGGATTTGGCCTTGACTTTTTCTTCCGCTTAAAAAGAGTTTAGTATTTTTCCCTTAGCTGCACACAGTGGCATCATAGCATTCCTAAAATTGAAAAAAAAATAGCAATAGTTGTCTGTAAAAAAAAAAAAAAAAAAAAAAGGCAGATTATTAAGAGACCCTAGCCATAAACAAATATAACAGTAATTGTGGAAAAATCCTGCTATATTAAACAGACTTCGGCCTGGCTTTTAGCATAACTTTGTAGGGGGATGGCAGAGGGGAACAGCGCAAACAACTGAATTCACGCAATCAAGTTTTCTCTAGCAAACGATGTGGACAGCAACACTGAGACTTAGGCAGGCACCTAAGTACGATCACTTAACCAGACCTGAAAAACTGGAGGATCCCTGTAGTTACACAGTAGCTACCAAAGCTGGGAAATACTTCTAACAATGATAACAAATAAAAATCTCCTTGGTTGTGAGAGCCGCAGTATGATCCTAGTGCCAGGCTGCCCTCCTGTATTGGCAGTACAGGTTCTAGTCTGTCCAACACTGACACAAACATGTGCAGCATCTGCCTGAGATGGTAAGAGACAATTCCTGTGCACAAAGCTCATGCATGGGAAAAAAAAGGTGAGGGGGCACTGTGCAAAGCCTAGTGCAAAACATGGCATTCGGGCTTTACCTGCAGGACAGAGGGCTGGTACTTCAGCAAAGAGTTCTGCTTTTGAACAGCCTGAACTCAGAATAGCTATGCTGGCCTGTATTACTCTATAATAAGATAGAGTTATATTTATTTTTAGAATTATAGAATATAATTACAATAATACAGAATTATGTTGAGCATCCTGCAAGGAAGTGTCTGTTACAACATTATTTGGCAAACTGGTAATTATTAAACTGGACATCAGTAATTCTGGAGCACTAATTACTTATTGCACTCAGGAAACCTGACTATTTTTTTTTTTCTTATTTAGGTTATTCTGCATTATATAGTTTCCTCATTAGCACCCAGGGCTCCTTAGCTTTTTGAGTATTTATGTAAACTATGGTCTTTGTGCTGCAGCAGTGAATACACAGGTCAACGATTAGGGCATCCAGACCCAGGTCTCTTGTGTATGCAAGCTCACTCATGTGCCTGCAACTGTGCATGTTCTGCAGCATTTTCTGGAAATATATATATTTTTTTGCCTAGGATGATATGCCTTCCCCTGCTGTAAGCATACCTAGGTCATCCCAGAAATAGTAAAGTCTTTGACTTTTATGAGGTCATTTGCTTGAGTAGAAATGAAAACTTGTGTCTGTTTGGAAATTATGATCTTTGTACTCTAGCGTGAAGTGTGTGTAATGATGCGGTGAGTAAGTGGCGGAGGATGCTGCCTCTCCACATAACCCTGTCGCCTGGCAGCTGGAGTGTGCAGCTGTCCTGGGGGTCAGCACTGCTCCAGAAATCAAATACTAAACTTCACAAATCCCGTGTTGTTAAGATTGAGATGTTGGGGCATACGGGACTTTACTGTTTGGAAACTTTACTGTTTTCTAAACTTTGCAGATTTGGAAACAAAGAGAGTTCATAACAATGAAAGGTTGATACAAACAATATCCCAAGAAAAGCAGTGACACTTGGAAACTCCTCGCTGTTCACAAGCAGTCTGACACAGCCTTTCCGTCGCCACGCTGCGCAGTCATGTCGTTTAATAATTCAGCTGTAGTTGCTAAGCTTTCATCCTGAGCGTTGTGCTTATTTTCACAAACATTACCTGCAAATATATTGCAAATTGTCGTCTTCTGACCAGACTGCTTAGTTTTGCTGCTGCCTCTGGTGTTAGCTAGTCTTGGGACAAGGTTATGATTTTAAATTTTTTTTAACTCTGCTTATAGTGCTATGGAAGTAACAAATATTTCTTAATCATCAGCTTAGCTTAGTCTCTTATATCTTTAGCTTAGTTCTTGTGAGGACAAAATTTCTCTAAACTGTAAGGGTGCTTTTATTGTTTGTTTTTGTTTTTAAAACCAGAAATACTAAAATAGACAACTTGGAAATCTTTCCACTTTCCAAACTGTGATATATACAGTGCTGTCAAGGAAGCATGTCCACTTACAGAGATAAATCTAAAATAAGTAATACTTGAGATTGTACTGGCTTAAAATTAGGAAGATGAAGCAGGAGTTCTGGTGTTCTTAAGTGGTGTGTGATGTTTTGATACTGAAATAAGCCAGTACAGAGAGTGGGAAAGTCAGTTCTGTTAAGAAGCTTGAAGGTATTAAAAACAAACACACAAAACCTTTTCTAGAATATCTGAACTTTGTATCTACAGAATCCCAAAACTTCTGCAATAGTGAAGCAACTGGTTGCTGAAGGAAATGCCGCAGAACTGCAGAAGTACTTTGGCTCACGGATGGAGTTTGGCACAGCGGGGCTCCGCGCGGCCATGGGTGCAGGGATTTCCCACATGAATGACTTGACCATTATCCAGACAACCCAGGTAACATGTTCAGCACTTTATCTCACTTAACTGGTTGTGTATGGGAATGGAAGAGCCTCATTTATGACAAGCAAATGGGTAGTCTATGGAAATAAAAGGTTTTTACTGTTCCTCCAGTTTTCAAAAATCATTTAAATGGTAATTATTAGCTGAGTGCTGATCTCCAAAAACAAGTGGAGAGAAGGTATTAAGCCATTAAAATAGGTTCTTTTTCATATTTGATTTACAACTGAATTTATACACAGCTACAGTTAAACTCAAGTGGATCACTTAGTCCTGATGTAACAACTACTGAAAAAAACCCAGAGGTAGCCAGCATTTGGCTAAGCTTCGTGTATGCTGGACATAAATTTACGTAAATGCAGTGAAGTATGTGCATACTGGTCTTAAAGACCTGCTTGGGGCGAGCTTAAAAAACCCCAGGACCTTAAATTACTGGAGCTTGGAGTGGTGGCATATCATATCCTAAACAGATGTCATTATTAAGGGTGAGATTCACTTAAAAAAATGAAGTATTGGCCAGTTGTTGTCTTCCTCATCTGAGACCTAACACAGCTGAATCACTTCTCAATCTGCAATTCAGACTAATCATGTTAACTGTTTCTTTCTGAAGTTGTTTATGATTTTGGGGAAAGTATTTAAATGCTGTCCAGCTTCACTATGTTGATTTGAAGGTTTCTGATATTTCTTCATGTTTATTGATCCTGGACAAACTGAATCCCAATTCCAGTTCAGTGAGATGGTATGTGTGTTCACCTTTGTAAGATGTCAACATCTTAGTAATCATCTTAATGCAGTGATAAATTAAATATTAAAATTGGATTAATGAAGTTGATTAGTTGTTGTCTTCAGGGATTTTGCAGGTACCTTGAGAAGAATTTCAGTGACCTGAAAAAGAGAGGAGTCGTGATTGGGTTCGATGCTCGTGCCCATCTTTCAAGTGGAGGTAGTAGCAAAAGGTACTTAGGTTTTAATTTATTTTGTAGCTGTCTTGTGTGATCCATTATGGCTTTATATCTGCTTCAAAAGTATTTTATCTTTCTGTAGAGTGAATTAAGGTGAGGGGTTTATAGTATTTTTATATTTTGTTAATGACAAAGTAGTCCTTGGCGTCGTGAATGCCTTTAAATTGGATCTGTATAATAATTTGGGTTTTATTTATGTTTGTGTGGCTTTGTTTGTTTTAATTGGAGTGAGGAGGGGAAAAAACCTGTGAATACTAGAATCTTAGTTGTGAGAAAAGTAATACATTTCCATGGCATCTTTTCTTGTTATTTAGGTTTGCAAGACTTGCTGCTAATACCTTCATCAGTCAGGGAATTCCAGTTTATCTGTTCTCTGATATAACACCAACTCCTTTTGTGGTAGGTTTCTCTATTATATCTTTTTATAGATACACAAATTCTGTCAGATATAAGAAATTTAATACCTGAAGGAAAATTAGACAAACCACTTTTAAGATTTTAATCTCTACCTGCAGTTAGTCTTGTGCTTATTTAGCTATATTTAGTTTAGAACATCCACAGCAAGAGAAGGAAGAAGCTGAGCAGAGTATCAGTGATGGTGGGGTGTGTTTCTGCTTTCAGGCAGATTTCTTGTGGATGGCATCTCATTGTTTCTAGATTGCCATGGGGTCTGAAGTCTGAAACATGCACACACATTCAGGTTTGTGATTGTTGGTTGGGTGTCTTATTCTTTTTTTCTTTCTTTTCGGGGTATTGAATCCAAAGTAGCCTTTTTAAATAGCAGGTTGTTGGAGTGCAGCAATGTTACACCAGGAGGGCTGTTGAACATGTCAGCATTTTCACCATCAGATCACTAGGTGTCAGTCCTCTAGAGCAAAAAAGAAAATCCCTACCTTTGCACTAAACGCAACAGTTTCTCCCAGTGCCAGTTACTCCTGTGAGTGCTGGAAACAGAACATAACGGGATGAAGATGTTGCATGTAGCACTTTTGTACTGATACACATTTTGGTAGATTTAGGGTCAAATTGTTCATAGTGCAGCCTAAAGCAGTCTTGCTGGAACAGCGGTTAATCGCATTTGCTATTAAATAAAGAGCCGGGAGTAAACTTGAACTGGACCTGTGGTCACAAATAATGCTTTATTTTTAATTCACTCCATCTGTTTTGGACTAATTTGTAAGAGCTCTCTCCAAAACAATTCTCTTCTGAAACACGATGGAGTGGTTGCTCCACGGGCTGCTCTCCAAAGCCAGTAGGGATGAGGCTGCTCCAGCGGTAATTCTCTACTCCATGCAGACTTCTGTCATTACCCCAACAAACTTTGCACCCTTCATGGCCTCGGTATCTCATGTCATTCTACAGCAGGCAACATGTGCATTCGGTTTCCTTCTATAAAAATACTATAGAGGTGCACAAAGCATCCGAAGCAATGCTAAGAATCTATAAATGGGAAAATTCACAAGAACAAGCAAGGGGGTCAAATGGAGCAAGTACTATTTAGATTCTGCTTTAGACCCAGTCTGAAGGAATCACATCCTGGCTTTTGTTCCATTCAGAAGTATGGAAGTATTGCATATGCATCAGAATAAATAATACATAGAATTATGTGCATTCCACTTCAGCTAACTTTCTCTTGTTGCAGCCATACACAGTCACACACCTGAAGCTTTGTGCTGGAATTATGGTTACAGCTTCCCATAATCCGAAACAAGATAACGGTTACAAGGTATGCCTATATGGCCTATTTTATGGCTTTTTTCAAACATTTCTGTCCATGTAGGGACACTAGTGCTACTGTGTATAGTTCCTCTCATGTTATAGACCAAGTTAATTGATAGTTTGATCTCTTTTAGATGTGTGTATTTAAAGCTAGTAGCATGTTATACTAATAGCATAATTAAAATCTTATCTCTAAAAAGTGGGAAGATAAGCAATACCATTGCATACTTTGGAACACTTTAAAATATTTACTGACCTATTTTCAAAAGTGTTAAGAATTCCTCCAATTCACAACTTTAAAAGTTCTCTTTAATTTTACAAGCCCAGAGGATTAAAAATATGTGAAACCTAATGAGTTCCTTGCACAAAACATTTTGAATAAATTCCATTAATTTATTGTAGTATATTTTTCTTCTGCTAAGTGACATGGTAACTAGTGTGAATTTTTTCTATGACAGAAATCTGCTTTCCACTGAAAAAAACATGGCTGAGCTGCCTGTCTGCCAGTCATCCCATAGCTGGACTAGTTGTATACAGAGTGTTGCCAAAATACAAAAATGGAAGTGGGGAGATCTTTTTTGTCTTCTTTATAAAAAAACAAGGCATTAGCAGGGATGATTTCTTGCTGTCTCACTGCAGTACCTCATGTCTGTTTAAAATTGCTTTTTTTAAAACATTTCACGTATTGATTTTGATAGCTTGTTTGGCTGTTTTATCAATTATTTTTTGAATGGTCTTTTCTTGTTATTTTGTTATTTGGGCTACATGTATATTAATACATGGCCAAGATGCTGTTAGGTATCTTTCCTTACACTTGTGGTCTGTAAACCATCAGTAAGAGGAAGTGTGCAAACAACTGTATATAAAGCATAACGAGTAGAGCTCTTTCTGGTTGTATAAACAGTCAACAAAAAGGACAAGACTACAAGTAATGAACATCTTGCAACTTAGTTGAATTTGTGCTTGCTGTTGTGGCAACACTGCTGCTGGAGGCAGCTACAAAGTTTTTATGCCATTCTCTTTACTTTTTTGTGGTAAATGTGTTTCACTTTTGCACACTTTTTTCCTCTTAAGAATTCTTCTATATGCAAGGATAATATATAAAAATCTGGAAGACAATATATGCATGGGCAAGTTATCAATCCCAAGGCTGGCAGACAGGCTGATACTTGAATCTTCTCAGTAAATGAGCTGGGTGTTGTTTTGTGTTTCATTCTGAATTTTTATATCTTCTGATAAAAATTAAACTACGTTTTTAGAGAATAAAAATGGGCTGTGAGAGGAAACACTGAGAACATGAACAGGGGAACACTCTGGGTATACTTAAGCCTAATTTGCTCTAATACTCTAACAAATGTAATGTACCTTAGCCAACAAAAAAATAACGAAGCTATCCTACAATATTAATGACCAAATACTCACCCTATTTATTATTTAGGTTTACTGGGAAAATGGTGCTCAGATAATTTCCCCTCATGACAAAGGAATTTCTCAGGCTATTGAGGAGAACCAAGAGCCGTGGCCTCAGGCTTGGGATGACAAGCTGATTGACAGCAGTCTGCTACTTCATGATCCTTATGCCACAGTCAATAAGGAGTATTTCAAAGACATACAGAAACAGTGCTTTCACAGGTAACTGGTGTTAACTTTGTTCAGAATATGTGATTTTTCCATATAGCACATCAGTAGGGCGGGTTATGTTGATGGAAGTCAGAGTGGCCATAATCCAGTTCTGTCTGTGCCTTCTTGATGTCCTTGGTGGCAGCACTGCCAGCTGTGTGCTGAGGTAGTAAGCCGGTTGATAAAGCTGCTCTGGCAGGAGTCTAACCCAGCAAAGTGAGCGATTAGTTTCTGATTATGTCATCTCCCTGCATTCACATGACCACGCGTCAGCCAAAAACCATATCAAGACTGGGGCCATCTTGTGCAGCTGACACCAGGCAGCCTTCAAATGAGCTTCTAGGAGAGAAGGTGAACCAGGGTGCTAAGCCAATTCTAGGAGAAGGTTGTCTTGCTCTGTCATCCCAGCCTGGCGTGGGCTCCTGGTGGGCTTGGGCAAGTTGTGTGAGCCTGTTTCCTGTTACTTGCTCAGTAAAAACTTCACTCAACAAAATCAAGTGGATATTTCTGTTTGTGATTAACGAGTAGAATTGGTTTATGAATTAGATGAACAGCAACCTGTTAGATCTGCTTATTTACATCATAATTTTAACCACCATTAACCATGTTCTTACTCTTGCTAAAAACTAAGTCAGAATTACAAGAAGGTTGGGGCTATGTGGCTAATTATGCCGTTTTTCAGAAGAGGAGTTAAATGTCTCCTTAGGAGTTTGCATACCTTTGCGTTTGTTTTACACTTTTCAGTAAATGTACTTCATAAAAACAAGTGTGCTGAAATGAGGCGTGCTGCTGTCGGTTCACTGTGTTCACAGCTTGTGGAGCTGGTTTTAACGCCAGAGTTGGGGATGAAGAGTCTTGTTAGTCAGTTGGGTTTGTTTCCACTCGCCTCCCTTGGGGTGCAATGTATACTGTCTTTCTTATTCCAGTGATTTGCACATACTGGGACATTAGATATCAAGAGCGACTCATATTGCTGAAAAATGAGGCTAAAGCCAATATTCAAGCTATTACCTTTAAAATTTGACCTACTTTAATTTATAGTTTTAACAGTGATATAGAATACTGAGTCATATCTGTTTTCGAACTTAGTTTTATGCAGAATATTCTTCCATATCCAAGTTTACTGTTAATCTGTTTTATTTCAGGAATATAAACAAGGAAACAAACCTGAAATTTGTTCATACTTCTGTGCATGGTGTAGGTCATAAGTTTGTGCAGTTGGCCTTCAAGGCATTTGACCTGAGCCCTCCTTTTGCTGTTCCGGAGCAGAAGGATCCTGATCCAGAGTTTCCCACAGTAAAGTATCCAAATCCTGAAGAAGGCAAAGGTGTTCTGGTAAATAGATTTTTATTTTATTTTATTTTATTTTATTTTATTTTATTTTATTTTATTTTATTTTATTTTATTTTATTTTATTTTATTTTATTTTATTTTATTTTATTTTTAATAGTTGCAATATCTTTCAGACAGTGTTTCTTTTCCGCCTCTAGTCGTGGAGATAAATATTGCTTGAAGGTCTATTTTGATTCTGTTTTCATAGCCTTACATTTAGTGAAGAATCAGCTGCTATCCTTTCATTGAAATTTATAATTCTTTTTGAAGCAGTTGGGTTATAATTAGTTATAACTTTAAACTGCTTTGTTCTGTGCTCTAACAGAATGGGCAGCATCTGCACATAGAACAAAGTGATACAGTTCCTTTTAAAAAATAAAATAATAATATAAATATCTTCACACCTGGTTTTGGAAAGTTTCTACAATTTAAATCTGAAATACAAGGATTAAATTGTTCTGATACAACACCAGCTGGGCACAGGGGAAGTCCTGACAGGTGTTTAGAATTTCTGCTACAAGTATTTCTTCTACACTTTGTTGTCGAAGGATCCTGTTTGAATCCAAGTAGTGTTTGACTCAGGCTGCAGAAGTGGAATAATGTAGGCGAAGCTAAATATCCTGACCGTGCTCTACTGCTGCTGGGCTTAACCTTTATTTTTTGAAGAGACACATCATGATTTTGGGTTTTTGAGATTAAATAAATTGGGAAAATTATTTAAAAACTATACAGAAAGTGAAAAAATGATTTGGGATTATTAACACTCACCTCGCTTACCACTTTTCCAGACATTGTCTTTTGCTTTGGCTGAAAAAGATGGGGCAAAAATCATTTTAGCAAATGACCCTGATGCTGATCGACTTGCGGTGGCAGAGAAACAAGAGAGGTATGGTAATAAAGAAATGCAAACCATTTACATTTTTACTAGCCTTTAGGCTAGGCTTGTTTGGGGGATTTTTGCTACCTGTGTTGCAGAGGAAGATAGGCCAGTCACAGTAGTCGGTTTTGGACTGAAAACACATAGAAATGTGAGAGGACTGCATGAAGCAGACCACAGTGGGGGCAGTAAATGAAAATAATTAACATTAGACACCGTGTAGAAGCCTGAATAAATACTTAAACTTGCTGCACTTGAGGCATGCACAGAAGCATATGAATTGCTGTGTTTGTGTTACACCTTTTGAAAGGTGGGATTTCAGTTAGAAATTTTTCACAGAACACTTATAAACATTTTTATGTTTATTAAAGAATAACTTGAATATTCAAGAGAACCTTTAGAGTTCCCTGATAATCTCAGGGAACATCCCTGGTCTTTAATATGAGTTCCTTCTTTTTAAAGTACTGTTAGACCAGACATTTTACTTATCATTAGACAATGTGAGCCTCTCTTGCTCAGTTCCCAATTTCTATGCATAATGTTACACACCTGCATTTCACCTTAAGCTTTTTTGTGGTTCTTCTCAGTATAGTACTCTCAGTATTTGTACTCTCTCCTTTAAGGACCAGCTAGCTATACATGCATTATTTATCTATGTACATCCTGTCAAGGAATGGAATTACCAAAGGTAAACTTGCTTAAACAGGGGCTCCTCATGAATTTTTCATATGTGTGGAATGTGTAACCTGTAGTTCTGGCCTGATATTGCCATCCCTTTAGTTCATGCCCCCTGGTATCCTGTACTTCTACAATTATTTGCATTTCTGTATTGTGGTCATATTTGATTTGAAAATTGAAAATAATCTCAAGTACTACTTGGTATCATACCTACAAATAGTGATGTTTCTCTTTTACGTACCCTGATAAAGCAGAAACTAATCTAAGCAGTTAGAAACCATAAATCTTTAACAACAGTAAACTGCACCTCTCTGAGCTGAAAACCTTGAAGAATGAAAATCTGCTGCTGGGCCAAGAACAGCAATAATGTAAATGAATTCCCTATGCATGAGAGCCAGAAGAGGGGCATAAAATCACAGCAACAGTCCTTGGTACCTGAGGGATGAGATGGGCACCTGCTAGATGTCCTCAGTGATTGTGGATGGTGCAAATATTTGAACCTGTATCAGTTACACAGATACCAAAAAGCCAGGAAAAGGAGCCAATGCACATATCCATTTCGTTCTCCAGAGCGAATCTCTTTTGGTCTTGCAGCAGCTTCAGAGGTGCCAGTGTTTTCTTCAGGGCTCAGGGGCTTTTTTAAACTCATTAGCCTCACGGCATGAACTAAGGAGGCTTTTCTGTCTTTAGAAGAAGAACAGGTAGATTGGCACTCTCTGCTGTATCTCTGCAGTGTTAGCTGGAATATCCCTATTTTATTGTTTATGGCCTGTGCCAGCCTCAGTTAGCAATTTGGCATCAAAGAAATAGCATAAAAAGCTTCCGTTTGTGCTAGCTGTGATGGGTTAAAGCAAGAATGCAAAATTGCTGATTTTTTTTTTTTTTTTGGTCTAAAAACTGATAGCTATCAGAGACTGGAAGAGGGGACGTTAGGTTAGTGTGTTTATCGCCCACTGAGAGCATGAAGCTCTCGTTCTACTACCTCTTCACTAATTGTTGAGCCAGTCAGTTGTCTCCTAACTTTCAGTCCTGTGTCCTCTCAGACCTCTGCCGTAGCTGTTCATACACTAATCAAATATTAATATAGGCTTCTACAGTATCTGTACTTCTTCTTTGACAGAACGTTCTCTCTCAGGGCTCTTACGCTAAGTTGTCGCTGTGCGTTGCTTTGATGCCTGTTGGCATCAATAAATGCAGGAGCTGAGTCTGCTGCTCTTTCACAACAGGTACTGTTTCTGTAGGTCTTGATTTTTGTCAGTTTGGCAGTGTCTTTGTCCCCTTTTGTGACTGTGAATTTTTGGGCAATTTTGACTTCCATCTTTCTCTTGTTCCTTCAGTTTTTCTTGTCCTTGCAATACATCAATGTTAATATTTTTTTTACCCATTTGAGATTTTTTCCAGTCTTCTCAATGACCAGTTGATGTATTTGTGATTAAATAAAAAGTATTTGTCACTAAGTCCACTAAAAATACTGATCCCTTGAGAATTGTATTTTTGTGTCTCTGTGCTTGTCTTAATCAATGATTTTTATAATGTCTGCTGAATATTTTTGTTGTACTTAAAATATGTTGGAAATACCACTTTCATCTTTGGGTAAACTCAAAAGCTGGTGAGTGTGATTGTTGAGGAAAGTAACCACTTCAGAAATTTTTGGGGGAGGAATTATTTTTTTGTTCAAAAGGAACACATTACCTTGTTACTGCTGCTTGGAATTCAGATGCAGTGGTTTATTTGTTAGTATTCATGTATGAAAGAACCAATAATTTTTTTTTCCCTCCAGTACTATCGTTTGAATTCATATCCTTCCTATGATTTTTTGTTCCCCTCCAGTGGTGAATGGAAAGTGTTTTCTGGAAATGAGCTGGGAGCTCTTTTAGGCTGGTGGATTTTCACTTGCTGGAAAAATAACAATAGGGATACTTGTGCCATTAAAGATGTCTACATGTTATCCAGTACTGTTTCTTCCAAAATCTTGAGAGCAATTGCACTAAAGGAAGGTTTTCACTTTGAGGTAAGCAACATGTGACACATTATTCCATATTCTTTCATTTGCTTTCCTAGGCAGTGTCCTATCTCTTTGAAACATTGCTTTTATTTTTAATTGTCTTTTTTTTTTTCTCCTGACTGCTGTAGGAAACGCTGACAGGTTTCAAGTGGATGGGCAACCGTGCCAAACAGCTGATGGACCAGGGAAAAGCTGTTCTTTTTGCATTTGAGGAGGCTATAGGTAAGAAACATAATATTATGTTCTGGTATCTTGTAAAATAGTGAAAGTAGGACTACAGCATAAAATGGCAACGTAAAGGTGTCCTCAACACAATAGGTGTGTTTCCAGTAAGTAATTGATAATCATCCATTTGTCTGATTGATATTACTGGTTTTAATCCTTTGTATCTCTGCTTAGCGCAGAGTAGGATGATGCGAGTAGCATGGCTGTGTAGACTTGGATGCAAATTCTGCCCAAGTTACTAAACCTCTTCCCCCCGCATTATTCTGACTTCAAGTTGAGTATGTTTACCTGTCAGTTTTAAACTAATTTTGAAGTTTTGAATGTGAACAAAATAAAGTAAAAACTTGCCCAAATTATATTTTTAAACTAGAAAGCTATGAATTTCTGAGAAGGAAGTTGAAAAGCTATAATGCTATTTCTTGAGTATCTCAGTACTTGAAAAATCAGAGAAAATGTGACTAATTTCACAGATAATTATCAGTGTTACCATATGCTCCCATGTAAGGGTAATCACATTTGAGACAAAGTGCTGTACTTGCATTGTTCCTGCAGTGTGGCATTTCTGTTTCATGAGAGCTCCCAAAGTACTCAGGAGCAGCTGGCACTGATATGGTACAAATATGTCTCTGTCTTGAAATTCCATTAAATAACTTGCTTATCAAAATTAACACTGATTAGAAGATAATTTTTTTTTTCCACATTTGGTTTAACTCTAAAATGTCTGTACTATAGTTATGGGCATTTCTCCTTTAAAAGATGTTGGTTCAATCAACTCCCCCCCCTCCCTCCCCCATTGTGTCTTATTTACTCAGAGAATTATGCATATCTGATATATTTTTATTTGTTTAGGGTATATGTGCTGTCCTGCTGTTCTGGACAAAGATGGTGTCAGCGCTGCTGTTATAACTGCAGAGATGGCAAGCTTTTTGGCAACCAGGAATTTGTCATTGTCTCAGCAGCTGAAAGCTGTCTATGATGAGTGAGTTTGGTTATAATTGTTTAATTTTCAGATTTTCTCCCTTCTACATATAGGGACTCAACAGCAACCGATAGTGTATGAAGAAATAAAACCTGTGTTATTGTACTAACGCTACGATTGTGTGTTAATAGTAACCTTCTAGAAAGTGCTCCTGCCCCATGGGCATGGATACATTTATTACTTGGTTTTGTGTTGTTTTAGGGTATTTTAAAAACAATAATGTTACCTTACTAATTCCCTATTAACTAATGAGATTTTTGAGGTATTTCTGTTTGGTTGTCTGAAAGGCTTCCCTCCTTTTGAGAAGTTCTGTTCTTGGGTCCTTTTACAGAAGATTGGCCTGATTTTTGGCCAGCCGTTTTGCTGGGTTGTAGAGATCATAGCGCCTTTTGCTGCTTGCGTGTGCCAGACACATAAAAATGTTGATGGCAAAATGGGTCTAAGTAGCTCTGGCATATTTATGCGACTCATAGAAGCCAGCTTGCTCCTGTCCTGGCTGCAGAGCTACTTGCAATTAAATTAATTCGAGTTGGCTCTAAAATTGGGCATTTTATTATATCATTTTGTCTTTTTTTTTGATGGGTAGTATGTGTTGGTTGTTGATTGTTCCTTCTGTTCCAGAATACTGAGATTGGAGCTGATTGTGCAGAAGTGCTGTGACTGGCCATAACTATTGGCTACATGCAGCTGGGTATCCCTCTGAGAGTTTTTAATATGAGGCACTACTTTCCTTTTGTTCTTGTTTAATGTGTTCAAAGACCCACAGAAATCAATAGCAAAGATGGCTACTGGATTTCAAGGAGCAGGGAGTGTTTTTTGTGGGGGTTTTGAGTTGTTTGTTTAAAGTAGGGAGCAGCACAGGCTGGCTGATACTTTCTACCTCTTCATGTCTCATAGACACTAAGAAGGAAGTGATGGAACCTGTGAAGAGTCTCATGGAAAACTCCAGTCTTGGTGCTGCTTGTTTTACCAGTCCTCAGAACTCTCATTTGTCTGCAGCGCTAGCCATGCTGGTGTCATCCACTGTTTAAGAAGGAAGCAAGTGGCAAAGACTTGCTAACACACTGTATTGATAAATCCCACGATTTATCTGCTATTGTATATGGCAGAAGTTTAGCTGCGCTCAAGAAACAGTAATATAGAAGAGGAATTCATGCCTAGAGCTGTAAATATAGTGTCAGACCTGAGAATTCTCCTAATTACTAGTAGCTGGAAGTGTATATTCAAAGAACTATCCTCCTCTGGCTCACACTTTTTAAAATACTCACTTAGTAAACTTCTGCTTTAGGTTGCCATCAGAAACAGAATAAGCAAGTGGAACTTAGCTGTGCCACAGTGCTGCTGTGTACATAGCTACTGAAAAGAACTCTAAAAGTCAGAGCTTAGTTAGTGTAAAAACAGTCTGTAGATGCACCTCAAAGTAACATGTCAATGCACATAGTCACTGTGGAAAAGCTACAGATACAGCAAAGGATACAAATCTTATTATTAAATAGATGCTTGATAACTAGAACTGCAGGCGGGAATTATTGTTATGTTTTGGGGGTTTGTTTTGTGTGTTTGCTTTTTGTTTGCTTGTGGCTAGTATAGAGTTGCAGTTTTCTAGTCCTTACTGTTTTGGTCTTTGTCAGATTTGTCTTGTGAGTTGCGGTTGAAGCAGAAGAAACTATGTATTTTGGAGGTAATATAAGGGGATCTGTTCTCAAAGAACTAAATGCAGATGAGGAAACAACACAGTTTTAGCAGGCTCATCACTTCTTTCAAATATAGGATAGGTTTTGTAAAGTCCCTTGCTCAAGACTGATTCAACAACTATTGACCTTCAAGTTGTCCATTTTGGTATAAACATGACGCTATTTAAGGAACCTTTCAGGTTTCAAGCATGAACATCCTACTACTAATGAAAGATTATGCCCTTGAGATGTTCCCTGGCATCAAGGATACTCATGAAGTGTTGATCACTAGTTGATCACTAGTAAGAGCTCACTTAAACAACCAGTCCAGGCTTGTATGCTTTTCAACAACATGCTGTTTTGAAAAGTCAGTGTTAGCAGATGAATTGTCTTTGCAGATTGTGCATCGTATTACCTGGCAGCAAACAGATATGGTAAAGAGACAATGAGACAATGTTCAGAAGAGTTTGGTTTAGTAGAAACACTTTAATGGGAGAGCAGCTTCTGAAGTGTGATTGAAAAAAAAAACAGTCTGAAATTTGTTTTACTCAGAAAAGGTCAGCTGGAATCCAGTTGAAGAAGCTGTTTTGATGTAGTCAGTTCTCTTCCTATGGCGGTTAGCTCTCTTCAGGGCAATACTGACATCTTTTTTTCTTCTGGTTTAGCAGTAAACTTTATAATTTTTAATCATTACAGGGAAAAGGTGTTTGCACAGAAGTTTCTTTAAAGTATGTAAAATAGAGACAATTGAGCTGTTGAGGCCTTTTTAAAATAGTAAGGGGGTGAACTGATACTGTGGTTGGGTGACCATGAGTATAGATTCTTGCTTTATAGAAGGTTGCTTAATGTGTATGGTGTACAACTCTAAGAAGCACATCGTTTCTTCAATTCATTAATGTTGTGTCTTCACAGATATGGCTTCCATATTACCAAAGCTTCATATTTCATCTGCCATGATCCTAAAGTTATTCAACAGCTTTTTGACAACCTTAGGAATTTTGATGGAAAAAACACATACCCAAAATCTTGCGGTAGATTTAAAGTTTCTGGAATAAGGGATCTAACTACTGGCTATGACAGCAGCCAGCCAGATCAAAAGGCTGTGAGTATCTTTTTAAAATTACATATAAATCATGTAAGTATGTATATACATGTATATAAAAACTTCTCTGGAGAAACACTGAAAGATTATGTTACATCCTGAGTCTTAAAATAAGTTAGACTGGGGATTATTGTTTTGCCATGGTGGGAGGAAATGAAGGGGAGGGGTGGGGAAGGGTTAGGGTTTTTTCCATCGATTTTTGTGGTATTTCTTCTGTCCAAGATGACAGTCTATAAAGGGAGGTAGGAGGATATTGCTGTCTTGCTACAGCAATGTTGCATTATCTTGCTCTAAGCGTAAGTTAAACTGTCTGCTGAGATGTGGCTTAGGTTTTCCACAATCCATCTTTCTTTTCCTCCTGGGAAATGACATCACAGAACAATTTGTATTTGCAGTAAAAATGTTGACTAGGCTTGAAAGGAGCTAACTAGCAGTAACATACTGCTACCAGATTCTAGGTGGAGGATAAGGCTGTAATGTGCATAGTGTCCTCTCAAGACCACAAAGATGAAGGAAACAACAAAGCTTAATTTTAACTGATCCTTCAGTTAGATTATATGACATCAAGTCATGAGTTTTGTCTTGAATTAATTATATATAGTCACTTGCCAAGCCTCTAAAATCTATTCTTACTATTTCTAGATACTACCCACTAGTAAAAGTAGCCAAATGATAACGTTCACCTTTGCTAACGGAGGAGTGGCCACAATGAGAACCAGTGGGACGGAACCAAAGATCAAATACTATTCTGAACTTTGTGCACCTCCTGGAAACAGGTATTGTCACTTAGAGCAGTAAATGCGGTGTAACAGAGACTGTGTGGCTTTTTGATGTTGTTTTGGTGTGGAAGGGGCTCTTCATGATCAAATAATATTACTGCAGTCATTATTTTAGCAAATGTATTTGCATAAAGCTTCAATTCTGCAAAATTTGTTGGTGCATTCTTGTCACTGAAATTCCTTTGAGCTTGGTTTCACATTCAGTAAAAACAATATCAAGAAAAACATTCTGCCTTAAATGATAGTAGATACATTCACTCTCTTTTTATGCACATAGTTGCTTTAAATTTAAATAACTATATATAAAGTGTTCTAAGCTATTTTAAACCCTTTTATGTTTAGTAATTATATCCTTGACTGATAGCCTTAGTTAGTCTTAAAGATAAGCACTTATTAACTTTAATAATGAAAATGCTTTCTCACAGATGAAAATTCGCCTGAAAATACTATTACAAATATAAAAGTTGCATTTCTAATCACATACATCTAGTAACAGAAGATCTTCTGAACTCAAACTGGCCGTTCTATTTTAGATTATATTGTGGGTTTATGTTTTCCCATAATCTTAAGTGCCTTCAATAAACATCACTTGGAAGTGAATATCAGTGCATTACCATGAGAAATCAAGTGTATATACTTTTAGCATTAATAGAAAATGTTTGCCTAAAACAATGCAACAGACTTAACAATTGCTTTTTAGCTTCTCCACTGTGACAGTTTTCTGTATTTGTGTGGATTTTGTTTCTCAGTGATGTTGAGCGGCTGAAGAAGGAACTAGATGAATTGGTCAACGCTCTTGAAAAACACTTCTTTCAACCAGAAAAAAACAATCTTCAACGAAAGACTGAGTAAAGTAGCAAAATTATTACCTTAATTGGCTTTTTTGCAGCATTAGAAGTGCATTATTTAAGAAGTAAAGATTTTTAGGACCAAACAGCTGAGAGCTCAGACTAAAAAGACTTCTGCCTTTATTAAGAGTTACTCTGGGTACTCTTGGATCTAGTGTCTTATTCTGGAAGGAAAATACCTCTGCCCTTAAAGGACCAAAAAAACCCAATCAGTTGAACTGAAAGCTTTATGAACTAAATGTTGACTGCAAATGTATTTCAATCAAAACTTGTTTTAATTAAATATTATAAGTGATATCCTGATTTCTGAAATGCAGCCTGTTTTGTGTGGACTTTTATTTCTTTTCTGTGTGAGTGATAGTACGATGCAACTTTATCTAGGTTTAGATTAGCAAAGCAAGTTCTTCGGTTAATAGGAAATATTGAAAGCCTGTGGTGACACTTCGGCAAACTTGGGGCAAATGTTTCAGAAACAGTCATCTTTCTTGGGGATTTTGGCCCAAATAAACAAGAAAGTCACAACGAATTTGCTGGAGAGCAAATTTAAGGTTAGAGGTACTAAGTGTACCACCAGCATTTCACTAGTGGTAGAGTTGAATGTGTGCCTTGTGACTTAACCACAGGCCACCCTTGCGAAAACACAGTTTCCTGCACTGCATCGCAGCCTGCGCTTCCAAGTGAATGGCTTTTTACAAGCTCTCAAACCAGACTGTTCACTGCCTGGTTAAATGCTGTGTGTCAGTGCTTCCAAGACTCGTTTGTGATTTCCAGCCTCTGTGTGATTGCTGTGGACTGAAGATCAGGTTGAAGACAGGCCACCCAGCAGCAGCACCTTTGCCAGAAGATACAGCAGTAGGGGACGTGCCATGCTGGGGTGCGCATCATCTTCCAGCCTGCTAAAGACAAAAGCTTCTTAAAAGAAAAACACTGAAGCAAGAGCTGTGGTATACATACAATAAGTGTAAAATGCTCCCCCAGAAGGTAAGTAGGCAGAGAACAAGTAGTGCTTCAAACCTGTGGCACGTGGGGTGGACTGTGCAGCCTCCGCCCATGGTCCTGGTTGTATTTGACCTTAAGGGCAGTGTGGATGGATGGTCTGCAGCTGGCTGGGCCAGCTGGGTACTCAGCTGCTGAGATCCCCAGGTGTGTCGGGTCCCAAGCTGGAGAGCACAGACAGAGAAACAGTTCTGCAGGAGACAGGCTGAGGCAGAGTCTTCAGTTTGGATGCTGATGAGCTGTACCCAGGGCAGGGGAAGCTTTATGGCTCTGTACAAGCCTGCAGCCCTGGATCTGGATTTTGTTAATGTTCCCTCTCTCTAGGAAAGTCATCTGTGTTCTGCCTTGGCCAGAATCTGTCAAGGTGCTTCACTCCTCAGGAATGCTAAGGAGAACCGGATGGCCAGGTCTGTCCCTCAGGTTCCTGTGACAGGCTGGGTTTCTGCTGAGCTGTTGCTGCTATTTGTGGATCATCTACATGCATTACTTACTACTTCTGTCCTGCCTGGAGATCTCCTAGTTAGATCATCTCTCCTAGCACTACCAGGGACTGCCTGCTCCTGAGGTGGTAGTGGCAGCCTGGCTGGTTCTGCTGACATGCTGATGGTAGGACCATGGTGATGTTGCTGCTGCTATTGTCAATGTCTGCACCGTTCTCCTATTTTAGACCTTTAGAGGGAACTTCCTCATCCCTCTCTCATCTTCTACCTAACTGATCCCCTAAACTAGTTACCTCTACCAGCTACAGTGAGACTGATTTATTGTCATCAGGCTCAGAACCCCTTTTTTTAGGTTACACAGAAGATCTTAGGGAACAGGTGAATAAGGCAAGACAGAAGGGCCTTTACAGCCATCCCACAAAGGCCTACAAGGGCTTGCATGCCGTACACTGAGTGGATGCACTTGGAGAACTCTGCAAGTGTCTTAGAAGTCTGGCAGTGAGACCAGCAATGAGTGGATGTATACGGAGACATCCTTAAGATGGCTTTAGAGCATCCTCAGAAACAGTACAGGTATGGTCAAGATGATGACCCAATCTGTATCATCGTGTCTTCCCAGGAACAAGGAATTTACTTACTCCATCCCCTGCTCTGTTCCAAACAGGAGTTCATAACTTTGGCTGGGGCGAACAAAAAAAAAGCCCCCACAGTGTTTTATCAAGCTGATAGAACAATTATGACAAGCTAGAGAATTACAAGATGAAACTTGTTGCTAGAGTCTTTGCTAACCTTGTCTTGCATCAGAGGAAGAGGATCTAGAACTGAAATAAAGAACTGAAACAAAGGTAGTTCGAGTATACCAAAGAGAGCTTAGTATTGCCAGTTAGACCAGCTGTAAAGAAGCTTAACACCCATTCCAACTCCTCCATCAAAGTGTTGTGTAAGATAGCAAAGCTAATTTAGAGATGATTAGTTCCAGGATAGACATTTAATTTGTGAATAGCTGGCCTTCAACCGGGAGCAGAGGCACTAATATTTAATCCAGAAATGGAAATTGCCATGACTAGAATAAAGAATGCTTGCAACCGCGACTGAACTCAAGTGTAATGGAATCACTGGCTACACCTAGAGAACACATCCCTAAGTTACCCAAACCATGTCAAATAAGCTTGTTTTTTATAACTTCCAATGAAAGTTGTAAACAATTGATCCTATAGCAAATCAAGCCTATGGGGCCAGGGGGGAAATGCCTCTAGACTGAGAAGAAATTAGCATAGTACTAAGAACTCTGCCAAAAAACCCCAAAACACAGGCATGCTGTAAGAGTAGACTGATGGACTTCACTTGAAGATTATTAGTTTGTTTACTAGTCACAAATCCACCTCTGAATTTTTTTTCAGTAAGCTTTGTGAAGCAGTTTGGATGGAAGTAAATACATTTAATCTTCCTTACAGGCTGTGAACTTAGACCACAGCATATTATGAAAAACAGAAATATTGTACTTGAGTTGGAGAAGGATTTATTTGAGACTTTTGTTATATGACAACACTTCACACAAGGATAACTGGAATTCACTACAAAGGAATATTTAATATATAAGCAATTATTTTCATATTTTACAATT
The DNA here is from genome assembly GCF_964273445.1 of Streptopelia decaocto. NCBI lineage: Eukaryota > Metazoa > Chordata > Aves > Columbiformes > Columbidae > Streptopelia > Streptopelia decaocto. Next base: position 54,549,192 of record NC_138658.1, on the reverse strand, counting down.
ATGTGCTTAAATCTGTAACTAATTCACCTAAAAAGTTTCTGTAAATGAAGTTTCCTGCTCGCCATTGCTTTTCAAAGTTCTGGTGTCTGTGGGTTTCATTTTGACACAACAACAATAAGCAAACCTTATATTCTTGTTTAACAGTCACTGTGTATAGCAGCATTAAAAGGAAATTAACCTTTGTTAAGCAACACCATAAGTCCTTGCAAGATTGGGGACTTTTAGGCTTCTGTGGCTGAAGGCACCTGGATGCCATACATAAATCTAAAAATTAATTATAAATAAAAATAATCACAACAAAACTGCCCATAAGTACAAAAGTACAAATCAAAGGCCTGGATGAAAAGACTGAATGCACCCTCAGCAAGTTTGCTGATGATATGAAACTGTGAAAAATGGCTGACACACCAGAAGGCTGCGCTGCCATTCAGCGAGACCTGGACAGGCTGGAGGACTGGGCAGAGAAGAGCCTGATGAAGTTCAACAAGGGCAGGTGTAGGGTCCTGCACCTGGGGAGGGATAACCCCAGACAGCAGTACAGGTTAGGGGTTGACCTGCTGGAAAGCACCACTGCAAAGAAGGACTTGGGAGTTCTGGTTGACAACAGGTTGACCATGAGTCAACAATGTGCCTTTGTGGCCAAGAAGGCCAACGGTATCCTGGGGTGCATTAAGAAGAGTGTGACCAGCAGGTCTAGGGAGGTTATCCTCTCCCTCTACTCTGCCCTGGTGAGGCCGCATCTGGAGTACTGTGTCCAGTTCCGGGCTCTCCAGTTTAAGAAGGATAAGGAATTACTGGAGGGAGTCCAGTGGAAGGCTACAAAGATGATGAGGTGTCTGGATCATCTTTGTGAGGAAAGACTGAGAGAGCTGGGTCTGTTCAGCCTGGAGAAGAGAAAGCTGAGAGTGAATCTTATCAATGTTTATAAATATCTCAATGGTGGGTGTCAAGAAGGTGGGACCAGACTCCTTTAAGTGGTGCCCAATGATAGGATGAGAGGCAACGGGCACAGCCTGAAGCACAGGAGGTTCCATCTGAATATGAAGAGAAACTTCTTCACACTGAGGGTGACAGAGCACTGGAACAGGCTGCCCAGGGAGGTTGTGGAGTCTCCTTCTCTGGAGACATTCAAGACCCACCTGGACGCATTCCTGTGCAATCTGGTCTGGGTTTAGCAGGTTTAGCAGGTGGGTTGCACTAGGTGACCTCCAGAGGTCCGTTCTAACCCCAACCATTCTGTGATTCTGTATATTAAACTAAGCTGAGTTGCTTTCCTTCACAGTATTTCTTTGCACTATATAAGCACACAAATTCATCAAGGGTAGTATTTCTGCTGAACTTCCAAGTGGAAGCCAACATTTCTCTTTTGTATAGCAATTGCCAAGTAACTGAAATGAGGTCATGCACCATCAGAACACCATGCATAACAGGATAAGCCTATTAAACTGGCCAATCATATCCTAACGCCCACCTAAATAAAATGTAACATAAATGAAGGCATAGCAACAGCAGCTTCCAAACAAGAGGAAAAGCTTAAAATACTCACACAATCACTGCTAAGTAATTTTCAAATGTATTTATGGGAATGAAGGGGAGGGAGGATTAATCATGACATCTCAAATGCACAAAAACACAGAGACGGCAGCAGGCAGGATCTGTAACAGTAGCTCAACTCTTTCTTGATTCTTCACTCACAATCAGTGATAACAGAAAGCCTCTTGTCTATGAAGATAATTACTAATGTCACTGGCGTGCATTCCTACAGCATTTGAAGTAGGCAAACATGCTATAATAACAGTTATTGAAATTTTGTTTATGAAATGTCTGGAACTATATATAAATAGCATCTGGAGATACAGTGTCATTGGATAAGAATGTAGTACTCCATCCAGAGCTCACTTAAGTCAAAGGACTGCGAAACAATTAGTATCATGCCCTTAATAAGGTACTAGACAGATTTACATGAAACACATCACAAAGACTGTTTTATATAATAGTACTAGAAATTCATCATTATGGGTAATCCAGAAAAAAAAAAGCAGAGAGGCTTATAATGCAACTGAAGCACAATGTAAGTACCCATACTCACATTCATAATCCAAAATGTTACTGCTCAACTGCTGCCCAACTATGGAGCAACTTGAACTCCGAAAGCATCTTGGGGGGGAACTTAAAACTTCCCGTTTGCCTCATGTTACTTCAACGGGTGAATCCACAGTCACGGCAGCCACAAGTTCGTCACTTGCCCATGGCTAGGAACATTCACCCTAAATTTCTACTGGTGGGATCAAGTGAGTAGATGCTTCTCCTCCTCAGCCTGCAAGAGAGGCTTCATTGCCTCCATGTTCTCAAAGTGTGCTTCATACAAGCCTGTATATTCAGGTTCTGTACAAAAGGCAGTGGTGGGATTTTCTTTGCATTTTTTAAAGTGTGACTGGACATATGAGATAAAGGTTAAACTGCTGTTGTTTTATAGATCATGTTTGCAGGATACAGAAAGCCCAGGATGATTTTCCTCCTCAGTCTGAAGAAGTTAATTTGATAGTAGTATGTTTTAGCTAATAGGCTGCTGTAAAGAAAAACTAGCCTGTGAAAGAAAAAAGAACAGAGGTTTACTGTTTCAGAAAACTGAACATTATTAAGAAGTCTGGTGCTCAGGGCTTTCACCTGAATACAGGAGTTCCAGCCCCTGGAAATCAGGAAAGTGTTTACATTTTAGGGACTGAAACATATGACGCTTGTTCTGGTTTTCTTCTTGTTTTCACAAATGAAACTTTTTTTTTTTTTAATTATTTTTTTTCACCTACATAAGTGACAGTTTCATCAGGAAGCAGAGAGAAGGAACGCTGTCCAATGCAGCCTTGGAGGCTGATGATTGGGAAACCTTCCTGGGAGGCAGGCTGACAAACTCTTCTTCCTGCATCCTGGATAAGCAGACATAAAAGACAGAGCAACCTTTTGTTCTTCAAATAAAGCACCTAAATACCTATCTTCAGGGAATCGCAGATGTTGAATCATGAGCACAGGAGACCACATCTTGGAGACCAGATAGGTGGTAAAATGAGAAAAAGAAGGTGACTTTACCTGCAGTCCCATCTTATACATATCCAAATGACCTTATGTAGCTCATAAGCTACGTAACACCAAAATGCCCTTCTACTGCAAGGATGGACCATAAAGAACAGTTGGAGCTCTACCGCATGGTACTCTTTGGTCCCATCAGAGTTGTTTTTTTCCCTTGTTATCATCAGTCACACCAAAGTATGTTCATATCTAAATACTCTTTATTTCATCTGATGCAGCTTTAAACTCTTTCTTGTGCACTGTTTCTAAACCCTCTCTGCAAACAATTTGCTGCCCTAGCAGTGTTTCAAGTCTGTATTGGTCACTTACATGCACACTACTGAATGTGGTGGAGTTTGCTCCAGATGCTTACAGTGATCTGTGTGTTTCTCATTAATAATTTGTTGTTCTTATTACTACATTTTAATCTGTTGCTGAGCTGGTGACAGACATCAGACTAATACCTTCTAAAACCATTGACAGATCTTGTATTTTTATTACTTGGATTTTTAGTTAGTTTTAATAAAAAAGGAAAATACTCTAAAATAAAATTATCATAAAATGTTGCAAATATTATAGTAAAATTTCCTTTCTTTCTGAGGAACTCACATATGATATTTTTACTACACCTTATCAATGAGCATCATAGAAACTGGCTGGATTAAACAGATGAGTGACTGTTCCTGAATAGTTTTTCAAGGTGTTTGCCAAATATAAACACTTCAGGTCCCATTAACTGTAAGAAAATATTTTATGTCTACTTAAATGAAAAAACGGGACTTTTTTCAAAATTAGAGCAAATGGAACTATTAAACCAATGTAAATATAGCTCTTATCAAAGGCATTTCACTTTGCTTATAAAATATTGTATCAGAACATGAGTAATTTGAACTGAAACATATGAGCCAGAGATAACAGGAAAAATAATAGAGGGCCCTGTGAATGAGTTCAAGCACAGCCTGCCTTCTTTCCCAGCCATCAAAGAGGAGAAGGAAGAAAGGATATGTATTTGTGATGCTCTAGTATTGACTTCTCTTGTTCAAGGATTTTCCAAGCAGCAATAAGTAGTCTTTTGTGATCTTGATCTGTTTCAGTATCACCTTCTGAATGGCAACAGTAAAGCAGTAAAGTCTTCGGAAGATAATTGGTTGGTAATTTGGGAATGCATAAGACTTGGCTGAAGTGCTGGAGCTGTCTGGGTGGGGACTGCAGTTCGCCATCTTCTAGAACATGATGACCAGGGATATGTGATGCTTGGGCAGCAGGCTTAAAAAGCACAAAAGGACACACTTGTCTCAGATACTGAGGCTGGTGGGTGATAACTGGAATAAGAGAGTTGTCCTTAGCTGTGATGGTTTAGAAACTTAAGACAGGCACGGTTTACAGAGAGGTGGCATCACTATTCCCAAGGAATGTAAAGGGTGTTACTGAAAAACAAGAACTCGTATCTATTCCCATGTCTGAACGAGAAGCAGCAAGCCATGAACTGACTGGGACCAAGGAACTCCTACTTTCATACTTACACGTAGCAAACAAAAGCCATGTAGATACAACCACCACAAACTTTGCAAGTAGGGGATGTAATGTGACTTATTTCTCACAATTGGGCAACATTGTGCTTGCATTTGACAGTTTACTTGACTGGTTCCCTCTCAGCATAGCACACGTGCAGCAGCAGAGCAAACTTCCTTGAGAAAGCTCTGGTTCTACATATGTGCACAGGCTTAAAAGTAAGCAAGTCAGTGGCCTTAGCTGCCAAGAAGACTTGAAGTTAATTGAGTGCAAAAGTGGTTTGCAGAATGGGAATGCAGGGTGCCTTGATAGTCTGGAAAGAGCACTTGCTGAGGAGTATAATTAAGTCTCTGAATCCATTCATTACTTATCCTCTCTGGCAACTGAAAGGCCAACTCATGCCAACTTTTACAGTGATTTTATATATATATATACACATATATATATGCATGTGTAGCATCTGGTGCAGGGAAGCAGAGAGAGGAAGGTGCACAGGTGCGTGGGAGCAGGTGAGCCCGCGGAGGCCGCCCCAGGGCCGGGCCCAGACCGGACCGGGCCTCAGCCCCTCGGGACTGCAGGTGCAGGGCTGGCTCCAGGTCTGCGAGCAAACTCCCCTCTGAAGGCGGTTCCCGCCTCGCCTGCCGGCCTTGCGGTCCGCCCGCGCTCCGCACGGCCCGGCGGCAGCGACGTTTTCCCGCGGGAGATGGGAGGTTGTGACAGACACAACGGCAGCCCCGATGAAACGCTCCCCAAGAGGGACTCAGCAGGCCGGGAGAACGGGCCTCAGCTGCCCGCTGTCGCGACATGGGCGCCCGCCTGTTGCCGGCTGCCCGCCGCCTCAGACAGGCGCCTGTCCCTCTGCGTCCCCGCCGGGCCGGGGACCCGCCGCCTGTTGCTATTCCTGTCCGCGCTGCCGGGCGGGAGGCGGGGGGGCAGCGAACCGCAGCCGTTGGGTGTATGGTCTCGGACTCGGCCTCCCCCGCCTCTTCCCGCCCGGACCGCCGGCAGGTAGGGGCGGGGCGGACCGTCCTGACCCGGCGGGCAGCAACGGGAGCCGGCGAGGAGCTCCCCCGGCCCGGCCGGGGAGCCCGCGCTGCCGGTGCCCTGAGGGGCCTCCCCTCCCCCGGCCCGGCGGCCGTTAGCAGCTCCCTGCACCTCTCCCTCCCCTCAGCGGGAGCTGGGCAGGCGGCGCCTGACAGCCCGCGGCCGCTGCCCGCCAAAGGCGCTTCCTCGCAGCGAGCACATCCTGCGGCAGCCGGGCGGCGGTAAGCGGCGGCCGGTCAGCCCCGACCCCAGCTCCGGGCCTGGCGGGGGGCGGCTGCGGGTGGGGGCCTCCGTTCTCTCGCCGGGGGCCGGCCCGGGGGAGCGGCGCTGGCGGAGCCAAGCTGCGTTTTCGGAGAGGGGAAGGAGGAAGGTCGGGTTTTAGCGTTGAGGAAGTGAAAGAGTCGAGGCGAGAAATGGGGCACCCCGCGGCGGGCGCGGCTGCGGGCTGGCGGGGCTGGTGCGGCGGCTGGGTCCGGACTCTGAGGGGCAGAAACCCCCGGCCGGACGAAAGGAAGCGGCTGTGAGGCGGGTGGCGAGTTCGGCCCGGGCCCCCGCTCCGGGGTAGGTTGGGCTGCTGCCCTCCCATCTCGCGGGCAGGGTCGCGCCGTCGGTCGTAGCGGAGCCCTGGGGAGGCGGCAGCACTTGCTCTGAGGACGATATCTCTGCGGGACGGGGCGGGCGGCAGCGGGGACGGCGGGGCGGTGGTGCCGCGGTTCTCAGCTCGCGGGGTCCGGGGGGGGATGGCTTCTTGTCAGAATAACCAAAAGACACGCTTGAATTTAATCTGCGATTGACCTCATGTGCCACGCTCTGCTTTTAGTTCTTCTCACTCTTGCCTGCACCTTCCTCACCCATCAACGCAAAACCGCTCGGTGTAACTCCCAGGACCTACTGCTTCTTGGAGCAACACAGCGGCTCTTCCCACAGGGGTGAAACGAACCTTTCCTTCAGCAGCACCGTTGAGTTTAACCTCACAATCCCCACACACTAGCCCTGTGTTTTTATGGCCCTTTAAATTCACGTACTAAATTAACAAGGGAACGATCTCTTGAAAGCACGTTCATGAGAGGTATGAAACAAATGTGGTTATTTATAGTGCAGTTTGAAAAAGATTGAGACCTTTGTGTGCTCAGTTGTGTTTGGGAGAGAGGCTGATGTGGCAGATCTGCTGGAGGAACCGTCAGTGGTGCAGATGGTGGGATTTGTGCCTGCCGTTAAGCCCGGTGATTGAATCGTGGGTCAAAATTAATAAAAACATACATCTCCTGAACAGCAAATACCTCTGAGCTGAGGAATATGATTATACTTTTAGCACTTGTAAATGCTGAAATAGAAATTCGCCACAGCTTGTTTTAAAGAAATGCTGAAAGTCATAGGTAATGTGCAAAAGTAGAAATGCTTGCAGGTGAGAAAAGTGACAGGCTGGAAGGAATTCACTGATATATGGATGACTTGACACTTCTTTCACTTTATAATTTGGTTAACTGAAAAGTTGGATGCAAGTTTTTTGGCTGTGGATATGCAATTGAATAAAAAGAAATGGCATTCAGAATGAAATTTACCTAGCGAGCTTTCTTTAGATTTTTTTAGTGCATTGCGGTGGTAGAACAGCCCAATATTTTGTTCAGGTACATAAGAGGCTGACTAAGAAGTATCCAAGCTCTAGCTTCAGTCATCAGCAAACTCATTTCTGTGGACTCTGTTAAGGAAATAGCAACAGGGGTCAAGGGCAGGAACAGTGAGCCATTTTCTTAATTTGATAGTTGATTATAATAAACTTGTATGTTTATAATAAAGAAAATATTACAATTTTCGTGGGATTTTTAAATTAATCATCTATTTTTTATCTTATTTGAGGAGCAATATAAATGCTGGCTGCATTGATAAATATTTCAGGTGTGATCATTACCATAAAACCAAATTGTTTGCTTAGAGTACATGGTGGAACGTTGTTCAGGGCCATATCTGAAACTGCTCAGGGCATTGAAAAGAATCCTTTAAAAGTCAGCATTTAATGCATGTGTATGAAAAAAATGAAAAGAAATTAAAAATTATGTCTGAGGTGAATTGACTTCTGGACTTGCACATACTGTTGCCCACAGCATGCTATTGCTCCAGAAGGTAACAGCAGATAATAAGTAGCTATGAAACAAAAAGAACATCCTTGTAACAGAAGGGCACATTGCCACTTCAAGTTAAATTAGAACTATTTGAAAAATGAGAGCAACCTGTGGTATGATATCTAAACAATCTTATTTAACCATAGAAAACAGACAAAAAATCTTGTTTGAAGTTTTAAGAAAAAAGCAGCTTGCAACTGGCGGCCCTGTGGAAAAGTCTAATGGATACTGTGTTGTGATACCAAAGAGAGTCTTTTCATGCATATTGATGGAAACATAAAAAGACCTCTTGTCAGCAGTGACCATATCGTGACATACCTTACACATATTCTCGTTTGTGTTTTTTTGTATATCCTACTATGTGGATAGAGAAATCTGTCAGCGTGAGTGAAGACAATGTAAATCTCAGTCTGGGATCAGAGAGAGAGGGAGAGGAGTGGTATTTAGTTCTGGCTTGTGTTCCAGAGCTCTGGCTGCAGGCCAGGGCTCCTCATAATCCTTAAGTAGTATGATATTTCTGCTAAAATAATCAGCGCTGAAGTGTAGTCAGTACTAGTGCCTCTGGTTCCATTTGTCACCAGGGTTCAGCACTAATGATGTGCAAGGAAGAGCTGAGCAAATTTGTGCTCTTTAAGATGAGCTGTTTTTCACAAGACCTTGCTACATGGTTGGAAGTTTTCCTTGGTTTCTTGGAGTGCAAAAGGAACACGGACTTAGAAAAAGCTGCTGTCATGTCAGCAGCCTGATGTGGTGTAATTGCACATTTCTCTCTCAGATGAACTGCAGAAGTTGAGGAAGCTGGACTTTTTCTGTTCAGCAACTCATCAGTCAAGCTCCTAGTTTAATCATTGATGTGTAGAAGCTCTGACTGCTTTCTTGCTTGATGTATCTTCTAAACTCACCAGTTTTGCTGTGGGTCCCAGCACCCCAGCTGCTACGAAACCAGGGGTTGAGCTGGAGGAGAGGGAAGGATTACTTAGGTCAAGAGTCTGAAGCTTTTGGCTGCATCTCTTTATTGAATTCAGTCCAGTCCAAAAGAAACAGCAGAAGAAGGATAACTCTTCACCACTGTTGTAGTTTTTGCCTTTTGTGTGTGTTTGTTCCTTTGGTTTAAAACAATCTCTCTCCCTTCTTTAGCTTTTTATTCCTGTATTAGTTTGAGTCCATTCCAAATCTGTCTGGTTTTCTGCCAGTTGCCAACATGTGATTTCCAGTGTCCTGTCCTCCTAGGTTAACACCGTTTTCTGTACACCACAAGGTTTTCCTTCCTAATCTCAAAGCTGACCTGGGCTCATCCAACCCAATGGCACCCAGAGCCTGTACCTTGTCCTCGTGATAAAGTCTTTGCTCTCTTGAGAGAAAGTGAGTTTTGAGGGATGGTGTCCTGCATGATGCCGCTGCTTAGACATGTCCATTCATGCAGGGAGAACCTGGGGCCCAGGATGGCGGAGGTACCGATTTTTGTATCTATTCCCTTCACGCTGTCCTGCCTTCACCCTGAGTTCTCTCTACAGGTGTCCCTTTTAGTTTCTGGTGACATAAAAAGATGAGAATACAACTTGATTTGGGAGAACAAGAGCCTGATATGTGTATTTCATTTAAAACACAGTATCAAATTTGGCTAGAACCCGACTATCTGTGTAGTGTTCCATGCTTTCTAAGCAAGCCTGCTCCCTGCTTGTGAGAAGCAGCTGGGTTGATCACAGTGAAAGTGGAGTTGAAGACAAAGAGCACACATCTGTTCCCATGTGTATCTTTCACATTGGTGAGTCAGTCTGGTGTCTCCTAGTAGAGAAGGTGGGGTTAGATTTATTGGTGTGGTTTGTGTAAATATCATGTGTGCTACAGTTGGCCTGGCTGTTCTTTATGCTGATGGAGCAAGTACAGCTAAATCAAAGTAGGTTAAGCAGTGGCAACTTTAAGATACAGTCTGGAGAATATTATAATTTCTCAGGCAGTAGCAAAGCTGTTAGCTGAGAAGTGCCACTCAGGCTTTTCTCAGCTGAGTGCAAGGGCAGCGGTGATCCTTCAGAAGGTGCTGATGGAGGGGAGAAAGAGGAGCTGTCCCAGTTACGTCCGTGAGCACTGGGAGAGCAACTGGAGCCATTCAGCCTTTGTGCAGAGCAAAGCCTGGCAGTCTTCTGCCAGCCCAGAGTAATGGACTTGAATGCACTCAGAGCTGTCATCAGAAGATCCAAGTTTCGGTGGAAGGAAACAAGTAGGCGGCTTTATTTTTGTACTTTTTCTATTCTATCTTGCATTAAAGGTAAAACAAGCATTTGCTTTGAAGAAGCTGTGAGTAAATCAGACACTTGGGAGAAAGAGGAAGCTCATTTGAGCCTACTGTACTATTAAGGATGGTAAACCAGTACAGCGCCTGCAGAGCCAAGTTTCAGAGGAGATTAACTGAGTGGTGGCAACCAGAAGTGAGTGAAGGTGCCAAAATTCCAGGTGGTGGAGTCAGGGCAGATGGAGACGGGCTCAGAGCACGGACACTCTTTGGTCATAATGTGTGCTTAATTTTATGGCTGAGAATAGGCCTGTTGAGATAAATAGAACTATCTTAAAGTCTAAATTAAGCACGTACACAAATACTTCATGGTCTTGAAGTAAAACCTAGTCCTTGGTGTAGACTTAAAGGACATTAATGCCGGCAGCATGAAATTCGTATAATTTCTGCTGGGATTTGCATGTAGATTAACGTAAGGATGACAGGAGGAGGAAACAAAGAAAGAATGGCTGGAAGATGGACATGCAGCATGCAGAACAGTAACATACTGAATGACATGGGTTAGATAAGGAGACCTGATGTGGCTAAATTTGTGCTCTGAGAAACTGCACTTTTAGCCCCTCTTAATGTTAGGAAAAAAAAAAAAAAGAAGCAGCATTCTGACTTCTAGTTAACTGTTTTCTTTAGAAATAACAAATGCAGACATCGGAGTATTTATGCTGTTGACTTTTCAAGGTGTTTATTTTATTAGAGAAGAATGCCAAGAAGCTTTGCATTTATGTTAAACACATTCCAGTCGTACAGTGTTTGTTGAAGTATGACAGAGTATCAACCTATTGTTGTTATTTTTTTTTTAAATACTGTTCAGTCCTTACAGTTAGCATGCAAAATGTATTATATTGCGGTATTTATTCCTATTTGAGGCTGCAGTGCCTTGTAGGTCAGGGGTAGAAGAGCGTGGTAGATGGCAGTACTCCAAATAAAACTTCTCTTCCTTGAAAAGCTGATTTAAATGAGGATGATGTTGTTGTATTTTTACATGCATTTTATTTAAATAGTTTTTTAAAAAGTGTTCTGAGAAAACACAGTTGAGAAATATGGTTACAAAAAGTATGTGGCTAATAGGTTATCATCTGTGCAGTAGCTCAGTTCTTCTGTTTTCAACTAAGAACAGAGTTTTCATAGGCTTTCTTAACCTGAGACTATTGTGTGTGACACTAAATAATGAGAACACTAAAAGCTAAAAACTAATTTTTATGTGTTTCAGATTACACACCACTATAGTTGTAAATGAATCCCATCTTCCCTTCAGTTGCTGAACTGTTTTTCATTGTTATAGTTAAGGAGAAAGCATTCATAATAACGTGTCAAAGAAGAAGAGACAGTTTGATTCCTGACAGGTGCAAAACTGTAATGCTAATTGTATTTAGCAGTCCGTGTTGATAAGGTGAAAAAATGCTTCCTGAAGCTGCTATCCCATGCAAAGCAATGCATTTATATTAATCTTAAAGATGTTTGTTTTCTTGCTTGTTTGTGAAACAAACAAACACAAAAAAAGTGTTGTAGTATAATTGAAATGACACATACAAGTTCTGGATTTTTATGGCCTTTTTTTTCCCACACCTTCCATGCACAGACACACAGAGAGATTTGTAAAAAGGCTTTTAAAAAAATTGTTCTACACATCTGTAATGCTACTTAGGATGATTTCTTCAAAAAGTGTATTTAAAACTTGCACTATTGTATGCTTTTGCTAAATTGGACATCCTTGGGACTGGTAATGTTGCCACAGAGTTCATTTGTCAAAAGATGCAAAAGTGCCAAAAAAAGTAAATGTGCCCAAACACATGATGCCTGCAGTTCTCTTGTTTTCATGCTTTGCCAGCTACTGCAGAAACATTTTTCCCCACTCAGACATTTGGAGATTGGTTACATTTTCATTACTCGTTTAGTTCAAAATTAATTTCCATCTTGACTTTTTTTTAAGAAGATTTTTTTAATCCTAAAATTTCCTTTGATTTTCAACAAGGTGGAGCACTGTCAGAAACTCGGTTTGAAAATATTTTTACAAGGACAAATAAAGGACAAAGTTTAACGCAAGCTCATGAGAAAAATACTGCTGGTTTTGATCATGTTTGTAGATTAACAGAGACAAGAAATACTGTTGCCACAGTAAATAGCTGCCATGAATTAAATTCTTGTTCAAATATAATTAAAAATGTTTTGTAAGGAGTTCTTGGGACTGCTCATGTTGTTTTAATAGGTCTTTTCTTGGGAAACTCTCAGAAGGCCGAGGATAAACTAGTGTCACGGTATTTAAACATAGGCAATTATAGGCCTGTCAGCTTCTCATCAGCCTCGCACAAAATAATGCAACAGCTGAAAGCAGGTTCCATTAATGAGGAGTTAAGACATGGTGGTACAGCAAATGCCAATCTATGTGTTTTCATAGACTATATTTTGCAAAATGAAATGGATAGATGAATGCAATTATTGGATTTTGTTACTAAAACTACAGATATATAATAACAGTAGTAGTAGTAGAAACTGGGTATAACAGGATTATAACGGGGTTGTATGTAACTTGGTTCCATCTGATATTGTAAGAAATGAAAATAATACAATATCGATGTGGTAAACATTAAGTAGTGCTGTCTGGCTGACAGGCCTTGAAATGCAATCATGAATTGTGAATCATCATCTGTTTTTAGTGGGATGCTGTAAAGATTGTTGCTCATCTCTGCTATCTGCCAGGTTTATCAGGATCTGTCAAGTGCTGTTAACTTCTTCAGATAATAGTGATTTCTGGGTGTTATTTAATGAAAAAGTCTGGTTGGTAACAGCCTATGATCACTTGACAAACTGTACCCAAGGAAACAACTCCATGTTAATAGCCAAATTCAAAATCATCTACCTATGAACACAAAATATGACCTTTTCTTTCTTTTTTTTTTTTTTTCAAAGGCAAAGGTGTCTTAGCATGTGCTGACTTCAACACGTCAGCTGAGTTCTTTCTGTGATAATAGGGTTGAAATAGGCCAGTGTGATCCACATGCGCCTGCCCATGAGACAGACAGAGGCTAGAAAATATGTGCATTTTTGAGTTTAGTTACTGATTAGATAGTTTAGCAAGGGTCATAAAGCAACTTTTAAGTCAAGATGGACTTTTTTGCAAGCAAGGTACTATTATGTTTGTTAGACCTGAAATTGTAAGTCTTGATGTAGGGGTAATGTGCTAGTTATGGCTCTTCTGATGTTAAGCTATGAAGTATTTGTGTTACTGACTGTTTTTAATAGGGTTCCAGCACGTACATAACTATTTCTTTTACTTTCAGAACTCTTCTGTTCCTTAATCAAAGGAACCATCCAGAATTGTCATTCCATGGAACTGAAATATTGGTGAATTAGTTCCTTAAACAACTGTAAAATGGAGCCGATAACATTCAAAGTTAAAAAGTGTCAAACACCTAGTGATTTCTCAGCAAGTTTCAGTCTCCAGCTCATTGGTTCTCTGCCAGTGCATTCCCTAACCACCATGTCCATGCTGCCTTGGATTGTGTCAGAGATCCGGATGCTCAGTACAAAGTCTTCCAAAGAAGAACCTAGCATCAGCCAAATCCGACTGTATATTTCACCAGCGAGTTTGCGATGTGAACCAGACACAGGGAAAATCCAGCAGTGGGATCCTTTGATTTGTTCGAGTTTGTTTGAATACAAGCCACAGCAAGTCCACAAACTGATTCACAACAGCCACGATCCAAGTTACTTTGCTTGTCTGATAAAGGATGGAGCAGCAAAACACCAAAGTATCTGCTATGTATTTAAAGCTGATGATCAGACAAAAGTAAGTAAAAAGAAAAAAAAAAGAAGCAACCCTCAGTATCATACTGCAGAATTTGCTATCTACTATCATGTGTTTTATAGAGTATGATGTCAGTGTGGGAGAGTTGATGCTACTTCTTTTAAGATGGAATTGCCTTTGTGATGTTTGAATCTTTTCGCTACAGTGTAAGATCTTTTAGTTGCATTTACAATTGGAGACTGTATCTTACTAAAACTTAGTGACAAGTGTCACTTTACTTGATGTTAATGGTTCAGTTGAATTTGAACTGCTCAGTTTGTGATGTGCAAGGCGTATAACTCTCCTTCAGGATCAAAGCCTGAATTTAATTGGCTTAAAAAACACTTCAGTTTGGGATATGGGCAGAAATCTTGGCCCTCAAGTTAGTGAGAGTTTTTCTGTTGATGTCACTAGGGCTAGGATTTCACCCTTGAGTCACTGTGAACTTTATCTAATCCTGTGGTCAGACCTCTCAGATTTCTATTTTCCTGAGTTGAGGCCTGTTTGACTGGGAAATAGAGAGAACTCCTTTCTCAGAAGGAGGAGGGGGTAGTGTGGAGCCTCCATATGTTGCATACCTCCAACCACAGGACACGGTGGAAACCTCTTCCCAGCTCTGTAATGCACAGAGGCTGGCTCGTGGTGTTGGAGAATGGGGGACAGGCCACAGCACAGTGCTGCGGCTCTGTGACATGCAGGCTCGCTGCTGCATGGCATGAGGTGGGAATTGGGCTGCATGCATGCACCAGGGCTGAAGTTTGGCTCAATCTGCATTTCCCCGGAGCAAGTTGTGTCCTTGCCGAAAAGGCAGAAGCATTAAAAATAGTCAATCTCGTCTTTTGTTTGCAAGTAATGCAAGACAATAATGCTCGTGAATGAGTAAGGTGAGTAGGATTTGGCACAAAGCTATTGTGATCTACTGGGGGCAAAGTAGTGACATACCCTTCACTACTCTAGATATAATGTTGGAAAACAGAGTCGTGCTACATGCTGCTTGCTTGACTCGTAGGAGATGTCCTGCTGAAGCACCTTGGAGGTATTATATGAATGTACACCGCACATGAGATCTATGTCAACCTGCCCAATAGCAAAACATTGTACAGTTCCAAATCCGTGGTCTCAAGCTTAGAGCTCAAAACATATGGAAACAGCTTTAGTTAAATCCCCTCCCAATAAAAAGGCAGTTCTGATGAATTAGAAGGAGAATACATTGTAAATCATAATGTGTTCAAGTGAGAAATCCTGTAAAGTTAAAATGTAAAAATTTGTATAAGTAAGGGAGCAGAAATAGAGAATAGATGTTTTGAGACTTGGCGTTGAGTAGAAGCTGGTAAATGTATTTTGCTGTCTGCTTGTGCACTTACTTTTCTGGCTTGTGATTTACAGGATTATGGCTAGTATGTAACACTGATCACTTCTAGTACATTTTCTTTTGCAACAAAAGATTGAAGTACTTTTTCCTCATGTTTGATAAAATTCTTAGACATGTTTGAAATTAAAGAAAACAAAGTAGGTCTCTAGTCAAATTTGAAGCTGTGTCTACAGGTTTTTGGAGACAACACCCAGAATTTTTGCATTTGCTACTTGTTTTAGCTGCTTAGCCCCAGATTGATGCAGCTAGCTGTCCTTTCAAAAACTACCTCAAAAGGAAATTGGATTCTTGTCTCTTCACTTGCTTTGATTGCAATGGTTGTTTCTCTTGACTTTTTTGCAAGCTAGGCTCTCAATTAGGAAGTAGACATGAAATCAGCATTTGTGGACCTTTGTTTTAACAAAAGAGTAATGGAAATACCAAGAGTTCTTCTAAAGTGAAGAGCTACCTGTTCTACTGAAATTCAGTGTGATTGCTAATTAATTTACCTTTTAAGTAAGTCCTTTATGCTTTATAGGGTGTTGTTACTCTGCCCTGGATGTTGTCATACAGTGCCTTGTAGCTAATTGGTATTTGTGTATTTATCAAGAGGAGTGAACTATTACCTACTTTACCCAGCTTGAAAGCATAGGAGTGTACTGTACTGTACAAATTGAGGGAGCTGTTTGTTAAAAGCCAGTGAGTTGCAATTAAGAATTACTATGTTGCCATAGCTTATGTTCAACTTCAGAAGAAATTAATTTTAGAATCATAGAGTCATTTAGGTTGGAAAAGACCTTTAAGATCACTGAGTTTATGTGTTTGTAACAACTCTTTACGTAGCAATCTTGGACATCCAAACTTTTGTGATAATTGCACTTTATCTATTTTTATTTGAAAATAAAACCAAACAAACCCAAAACCAAACAAACAAACAAACTGTTACTAATTACAATAATATTGTAAACTTCAAGAGCCACAGTTCTTTATATCTGCATAGATATATCTGTACTAGGGCTATATTTGACAGTTCTCAGATTAGGTCAGGTCTGACTGAGGATTTGAAGTAGAAAGTACTTTGTGGCTTTGCAGTAAGTTCTGAGTATATCCTCACCTTAGGATAAGTAGAATAAAAGAGGGCAGAAGGATGTCTGTGAGAGAAGTAGACTAGGAAGATTAGTATGTTAGGACTAAAGCAGATGAGTAGAAGATTAAACAGTGAAGATCCTTGAAGAGGAGGACAAGAAATTTGGACTTCATGCAGACAGAGAAATAGTACTGGAGGTGTTAGGAAGCGCAGAAACCCAGGAATGGTTAGGCTTGTAGCATCAGCATTACAGATAGACTGTAGTCTGTTAACTGTAGTTGTGCTCCTCCATATACGCAAATTGAGTGAGAACATATACTTGATTAGTGAAGGATTACCTTTGTATTTAATACAAAAGCATTTTGTTAATGAGAGATGATTTTTTTTTTCTGGGTAATGCTTAACTAAAATCTAGAATTGATGGGGGTGTGGGAATGCGTGCCGTGTTTTTCCTGGATACAAATACAGCGCTGGTTTGTTGTTCCTCCATTACCAACATATCCACTTCAGAGAATGAATTAGTAGACAAGCAAATAATACTGAATAATGTCAGGATTCATTGCAAGGAACTCTTTGTTCTGTTTTTCTTTAGAGCTGAAAGAAAAGGCAGTGCCCTGTTGTGGTCTTTGTCTTCACTCTGTAGGATCTTGTATAATTATTTCCATTGCATCATCATGGCAGTACATGGCTCATTTTCCCTGCTGGTCTAGCAGTACGTAGGGAAGGATGAAAGAAGCTTTCCTAGCAACTGCTCCTTGGCACATTACTTGAAAACAAGCACATGCATATAGAGATCATTTCACTCCAGTTAGTACAAAAAGGATGGGTTTACACTGCCTACGGAGAGCGTCTCTTATGGATTAGAGTTCCCTTTGTAAGCAGATCTGTCAGATATGGGATCTGGAGCCTGCCTTCCTTTTTGATGTTTAACCTCAGTAAGTTTCCTCTAGTTATGGATACTGGAGTTTCTCATCCCTTCACCCTCATTCTGTAGAGGTTCTGATGGGGCTTCATGACTGGATAATTTCTGCCAGAAGATGGGGCTGAAGCATTAATGCCTCTTCTTTGCAGGTGCTCAGGATTGGATTCTATTATATTGCCCACAGGGAGTTCATGAAGACAAATGATAAGTGGGGGATTATGCACACTGTGTACCACACTGTTGTTGTTGTTGGAAGCTGAGGAAAAATTCACTCTCCAGAAAATCTATGCTTGCAGGGTAGTACCTTTGTCATAAGAATGCAGCCTTGTTGAGCAGCTTGGCCAAAGTGCTTGGGTATTGTGGGAGTGCAATGGCTTAAATGAATATATACGTGCTACCAGCCTACCTGTCTTCCCAGTGGCATCTGGTCTGACATCTGATTACATTCTACAGCAATGTGATGTTATGGACATCATTGTTGCTGTTGAAAACTATAGATATGGAAAATTATTGGCATTTTTATCCTGCACTTGAAAGGTGGTGTTTGGACCTGTAGGTGACGTGTGCTGCTTCCTTCATGAGCTCATTCTCCACAAACACAGCACCACTCTCCTGTAGGACACCTTGCTTTTGTCCATAATGGCATGCTGTCACGGGCTGTCCCTCTCCAGCAGATACAAAGTAGCCAAAACATTACAAAGGAAGAGTAATTTCTGTTCTTATTCTCAGTTTGGAAAAGTAATTCCACATGCCATTATGTTGATCTTTCTTTTATGTGTCAAATGATTAGTTTTACTTAGGTATGTTTAATCTTATTTGATGGATGTTTTGGCTGGCTAATGGAATACTGGTCACTAGTTGATCTGATAATGCCATGGGCTAGTTTAGATTTAAGGCAGGTTAAGGTTGTACTGTCCTTTATTATGCTTTTATATTTATTGTAAATTAAAGATAACAATTCTAAACTTAATGGTTTCAAAGAAGTCTGAGTCAAAGAGGATATTCAGTATCTCAGCCTTTTCTACCTCCTGTGCTCCATTCAGCAGCAGGCCCATGTTTTCCTTAGTCTTCCTTTTGTCATCTGTATAGGTATAGAAGCTCTTGTTGCCTTTGACATCCTTTGCCAGATATCTTGTAAGGATAAATATTTCTGTGATGTTATTGATGATGGATGCAGAACAGCAGCATGAAGAAATGTAAAAAGTTCGGTTCATATTTTGAAAAGGTTAAGTTTAGTTCTTTTTTTTTTCCCAAGAGTCTGGACAGAAGTTGTCATAACAGCCTGTAATATATACTTGCGTTTACCAGAGCCATTAAAGCTATAATGGCAAAACACTGGATAGAACTGTTCTTTTCTATTTTATAGAGAAATATTGCTCGTGGTTTAAGCAAGATCACAGCTGCACAAGACATGCACAGGTCTGCTTGCTGCTTCTAAATCTTCATTCTGTAGTGTCATACATCAGGGACAGCTTTTGGCCCAGGAACTGGGTTTCTGGTGGTTGCAGGTGTGTGGCCATGAGGGTTGCAGTGCCTGGGTGGTTGTAGTGGACCGGGGCACCTGCTCCAGACCTGAGCCTGCTCGTTGTCTTCGCTTGTGCCAGTTCTCCCACACAGCAGACACAGATAAGCCACATCTCCTTATGCTGATGCACTTTTAAAAATGTAGCATTTGCCCTGTTGTTGAGCTGTTTGGTTACAACAGTGATCTCTCCTTTTGTCAGAGCTCTTTATTTCTTCG
Organism: Streptopelia decaocto; assembly: GCF_964273445.1. NCBI lineage: Eukaryota > Metazoa > Chordata > Aves > Columbiformes > Columbidae > Streptopelia > Streptopelia decaocto. The sequence continues at coordinate 54,530,281 of NC_138658.1, read as the reverse complement.
GTTGACCAATTGCATTAGCGTTACTATGTTTTTAAATAACCTTCACCTACTTTCATGAGTTACAATAGCTTATGCACTTAAGTAGATCGTGCTGTATTACCTGGAATGCAGTACGCTCTGTTACATGCTGTTTGTGATCTGATTATGTGCTGGAGAAGCTGGTTTCAGATAATCAACACTTAGCTCTCTGTGAGGCTGCACAGAGCTGATGTTGTGAGTGAACTTCACATTATTCATCTATAAAAGGAATGGCAGAGGCCCAGTGAACTCCGAAGCAGTTGTTGTGAGGCTTAGCTTCGTGACTGAGGATTCTTACACAACTTGTTTTCACATTAGACTCTAAGATATGGCCTCACTAAGTATCTCATTTTTAATTGCACCGTTTCCTTTTCTTAAAAGAATTCAGGCAAGATAATTTTAAAGGTGATCTTTTTCTACTGTATTTCACTGCTTGATGAGTCTAAGGAGATTAAAACATGGTTCTTTTGCAAAAGGCATAAAACACTCAAAATGAAGTAACTGGACTTAATTCAGTGCAACTGGGGGCCTTTTTTGGCTGTTACTGCCATCTATTCATATGCACCTTTGTTTGTTTGTTTGTTTGTTTTTATGGAATCTATGTAGTTTCAAACTGCTAGCACTGCTTTTTGGTTTAGGAAGTCTCTCCTGCCTCACTAATGCTAACTGGAGAAATTAATGTAAAAACCAGGAGGAAAAAAAAAAGCCAACAGAACAAATGAAAAATCAAATACATATTTGTGCACATACTTACTCCAGTATATAAAGTAGGTCAAAGTTTAGCTGTGTAAATCTTCCTAGAGTGTCCTGTGTAATGCAGACAGACAGCTGTGTCTTGGACACTCTCGCCATTAATCAGGCTTTATGCTCGTCCTGAGCCCAGTGCATAACTGTGACTACACCAGCTCTGTCTTGGGATCTGTTCAAAGGATTCATGTATGTGAACTCTTCTTTCAGGGGGCTTTAGTGGCCAAGGACCCTGTCCCTAGCAGCATTATCCCAAGTTTTTATGGGGCTCTTGTCAGACCCTAGAGTGACTTTATGACACCCTGACTCAGCTCAGTGCTCCTCTGTTCACCCTCATTTTATAAGAAATACTGCATGATTTTCCTCAACCTCGTGTGTAATTGCCACATGGAGGAACTCATTTGTGCAATTTCAATGCCATGTCCTGAGTCAGAGATAATGTATTACCAAGGAAGATGAAATTAATCACATGGTTTGTAAAAAGAGATGCCTATTCCCATTTTCACATTGGCAGCAACATAAAAAGTTAGATTTTATTGTGATTTCTTCAATCTCCTAAGTCATACAGAAATTTCTGCTACAGGATGACTAAAAAGAACTCTTACAGTGACTTCAACAGTATAGTTTTCTGTATCAGATGACATTGTTAGCATACTTTTCAAGTTCAGTAATATTGAAAGTAGCTATGTGTTGCTTGTGCTGTCATGTGTGCTTTACTTTAGAGCCAGAGTTCATGCCAAGTTTATTTATTGTTCCCTTGCTTTTTCTGTTGGGGATTGTAGCAAAAATGCACAACAGTGGAAATGAGGCTAAAATGTAATTAGCAGATTTGTGATGGCTTCTCATCTGACTACTGCCAATTCCTTTTGTATTACAAGGTCTGATGCTTGTGGCCTGTGCAGTCCAGTACAGGTAACTGGAGCCATAATATCCAAGCGTCCTCCAGAGTTACAGTAGAGTTTCCTTCAGAAACTTGCTTTTCACATAGAGAAGAGCTTCCTTACATATCTGCAGAGAGAAGCTCGTTCTTAACATCTTAACCTAGTCTGAGTCCAGCTTTTGGTGGCCTTGCAGACCCTTGGTTGCTGACTTGCACTTTCCCACCTTTTCCCCTAATCTCGTATTATACCATGGTATCACTCAGTGAGGCAGTTCAGAGCAATTTAAATATTCCAAAGGGAAAAGTGATACAGTTTCAATTCAATTAGCATCCTAACCTGATCAGACAATGGTTTCCTGAGCACCCTTGTGAGAATCAGGGACAAGCAAGGCCACGCTTTCCAGCTGGTTCCCCAGTTTGGTCAGTCTTAAACTGCCGTGGGATTTTAGTTCAAGTGTAATATCTGATGATATACTGAGGTTTAGTAGCTGTCCCATGTTAAAAGAGGCAGTTCTGTTATTCTTTTCTCTTCTGATCCATCCCCTGGTGTACACTCTCAGTGTTTTCCCTTGTGCTGGTGTTGGTGTTTCTCCAGTTCCATGTTGAGCTGCTTTAGGGGAAAAGGTAAAAAAACTGAACTGCATTCTGCTCCAAACTAGCTCAGTGCACCGTGCTAGATCAGCTTAGGTGTTCTGACAGACTCCAAGTTGACACAAATTTGGAAACTAAAGTGAGAATGTGAAGTAATTTGACAGTTTTTTTCCTGGTACTTTGACAAGCAGATGATAGAAGCACCAGAGATGCTGCAAAAGGATTGGGCTGTGCGGCAGGAAACCTGATGTTGTTTCTTCGTATGTGACACTAATCCTGAAAGTACGGCTATGGGGATGGAGGTGCACAGGGAGACTTGCAGGTTTACTTGGCCTCTATGGAGGTAACACAGGGCCACCTAGACACTCAGTGTCACAGACCAAAGTCTGTGTCTGTCCCACTGGCATTGTGTGGGAAGAAATCACTGTATGTGCCCAGTGAGTCCAAGATGGAGTAGCCCTGCTCTGAGAAGACAAAACCAGCATGGGAACAATCTGCGAGCTGATAAATATCTTCTTGTAGTCTTGTGCCTGTGGCTGTTATGTGGATGGGAATGGAAGGCTTTTAGTACATTTCCATGATTTACATCTAATGGTCTTAAAATGACTAGCGAACCTCCCTTGGAGAGGTTGAATGTGTTGTGAAATACGGTCGTGTGGCAATTTTATTTTTGTGGTTTCGACATCATTCTGGCACTAACTTTCGGGTACTCATCCCGTGCCTTATGACCCAGCACGTTATTTCATTTTCTCAGCTGGAATAATTTCTTTCTTCTTTGCTGAGCAATATCCTCACAGAGAAAAAAGTTAACTCTCTGTGACCAACTGCCTAAACTTTGCAAAACTTTGGTGATGCTGCAGTCTTCAAATTTGAGTGAAAAGCTTGAAGATAATTTAGTGTGGAAGATAAATATGAAAATGTAAGAATTTTTTGAATCCACACAGTTCTCAAGGTACAGTGTAGGTCTTCAGTTGAGAGGCTGTGTCATACACTGCCTCAGCACTAAACATGTTATTTCCCCAGCTTCAAAAGGGGTAACAATAACAAAATAAGTAACAGTAAAGTTATTCAGCTCACCTTGCTGTAGCAGCAAAGTCTGCCTTCTGCACAGGTGTTGAATGCAATACACACAAATTGAATGGGTCTCCTCATTGCCTTGCAACCCAGTCAGACATACAGCTTCAAACCAACTCACAGCAGAAAATTATGTGCAAATTAAAAAAAAAAAGAGTTCCACCTCTGGAAAAGTCTAGAGTGAGAAAGAGAATGAATATAGACACCCAGGTTCCGTATACAGAATTGAGAGTTCAGAAAATACTGTTTGGTATATAGCAATGTTGAATATTAAGCTGAATGTATGATACTACAAAGAGGAAAAATTAATGATAAAAGAACTCCAGTGAATTTCCTGCAGTTACCCACTGCTGTGGCTGACTGAAGTTAATTTAAGACTAGAGGATGTGTGGATGAACTCTGCCTTACTGAGCTCCAAACACAAGTCACAAAGTCTAATTTAGATTCAGTAGAGGGTTTTATTTTGCATTTAATTAATAAATGATCTTAAGAAATATAAAATATGCACAGTTGTGATGTTTTAAAATTAGTTTTGTGGGTACATGGAACAGTGCAACAGTGCAACTTAGAGCTAGAACGTATATGTTAGAGGCAAAAACCCCTGCTTTGGCAAACAACAGTTCTGAAAAAAAACAGTCTTACCTAATATAGTGTTAGATTTTGTGGCACACACTACAATAACATATTGAGGACAGTATAATGTCGTTAGTGAAAGCGAACATTCAAAGCGTGTACAATCTGTTTTTAAACATGTGGGAAGATAGCTTTTGTCAAATATATGAATAAACAAAGGCCATATTTGTCGTGTAGGTTGGTACAATCTCTCCAGACAGACTCAAGGGTTGTTCTGGCATGAGTCAGATTGTGCGACTGGGTTCTGTATCAGTGATCTTTCCGCAAGACTAGTAAAAACCAAATCTTTCTGTTTTCTCTGCTTATGAGTTTCTCTTAAAAGCTTGGGCTTTAGCTCACTTGGAGCTGCTACTTAAACATGTACATTCATGTTTAGGCAATTGTATTTTTTTTGGTTTGTTTTTTTTTTTTTCCGGTTCTAAAATGTCCCTAATGGACAAATTCAAGCCATCTACTTAAAATATGAAGATGCCAATTAATAAATTATGGTACTGAGTAAATCACCTTCCTGAAATACCTCCTTATTTTTCCAAGCAATCAGCTTTTCATTTAGAGTTTTGCCTGCATTGGGCTGACATTTGTGCTGTGCCCTCAAGGTCATCAGATCTGGGCTCTTTGGCTGTAGTGGAGCAGAAAACTAAAGCAGGGGAGGCATATATAACTGCTGTATTTACTTTAGCAGCACAATCTCCCATCCTGTTTTATGTCAAAGTGAATAATGGGAACAAATCACCATCATAAAATCAGTGCTTTCCCTTGCCCAGTGTAGACACAGTTGTTCTGTATTTCTGTTTTTTTACCCTCTCTGTGGACATCAAGTTATGGGAAGGGCTGTGGGAAATATTTTCTTAAAGAATGATTTGTATGACTGGACAAATACAGGCTTAAATGGATATGTATGTATGCCCTAAAGGTTGATCATTGAGGATCTGATACAAGGATTGAGTGGATAATGCCAGTTTATACTTGGTTTGTCCTTTGTATGAAACTACTGGTTGACGTGGATTTCTCTTTTCTTTCCCACCCTCCCCCCGCTTTTCCCAGAATGACGGTGACTGAGATCTATTGCTGGTCATAAAACCAGCTTCACTGCTGGTCATTCCTCATGCATTAAGTTTGATCCCTCTGTGTAACTGATTAAATGCTTTTCATCTCCAAGCTTCTTGTTTCAGCCTCTAAAAGAACCCCACTAAACTAGTTTCACACATGCAGAATGTGCTTTAAAATTGTATTCTTAGTAATCATGGTATACTTGTCTTCTTGAGTTGCTTCATTGCTTGTATCCAGGGCTTCTGATCATAACATAACGAACTTTCACAGGAAGAGAGAATAAAAGATGAAGTTTGTAACTCACTTAATCTGAGATTTCTCGAGGCCACATTCAGCACAAAGGTGAAAAAACAGAGCTTGCAGCTAATATCTGGTGTTGTGTTTTATATCTAAATCTGTGGCTAATTGAAATGGAAGTGTTTCTTTCAGAGTCTAAAATAAAATTGTACATAAATCTTACTTCTGGGTCTTGCTGAAAACCTGTATGCACTTTATGTTTAGGCTAGTTCAATTGAAGACAACAGAAATACTTGCAATAACGACGTTGAACACATTTGAACTTGCTTGGTTAGCACCTAGAGTACCTGATATATTTTTCTGTTTGGTTTTATCTTTGGATTTTTTCAAGTGACAGTTATGTTGTTCATATAGGGAAAAAATGGTTTCCAGTTTCGGTAGGCAATTCATTTAGAAATTTTTAATGAAGCAATCACTTAAAAACAGATGAAAAGAAAAATGGTAACTGTAATTCATTAGAGTAATCAGGGTGATTAATGTATTTGATTCAACACCACTATTATGAAAATTGTGTTTCTTTCTTTGATTAAAAATGCATCTGAAAGTGTGGCATATGTCTAGGAAGCAATAATTACTAAAGAAGAGCTTCATTCATCACTTTTGATTCTCTGCTGACTACTAAAACCCTGTTCTAATGTGTGTCTGCAAGTACAAGTAGTGTTGGTCCCTGCAGAGACCTCTGACTGAGCTCAGAGGCATTGATAGAAGGTGTGTTAAGACCTTAGGGCTGCTTTAGTTTGACCTGTAGTCCAGCAGGGATGAGGCACTTCCATTTTCCTGGTTTAAGTGCATATTTCAAAATGGCACAAAAGTGGGTAATGATTTATTGGGAAGAGGCACTCTGATTCCCAGAGCAGGACTGGGGTTTAGGAGAGGAAGCAGCTGCTTCTGCAGAGCTCTGCACAGTATTTCTGCTTCCACAGAGCCCTGTACAGTATTTCTGCCAGTGACATTTTCATCCACAGTCAGGCCCTTAGAAAGTTTCTCTAATTGCAGGAAGTGAACTTCATTGTTCTTAAAGGGATTAGTCGCCAGAGGGCTTGACTCCTTTTTTCCCCCCACTCCGTGCAGAACAGTGTGTAGATTCACCATGGTTTAAGACGAGGTGTTTAAGTGCCACTTAGTGGCTGTCCGAAGCAAATGTAGGATACTGCGGTGGGATACTGTGAGAGTTCTCACCTCTCCTGCTGTTCCCAACCAGCAGGGGAATTCCTCGCCTTATCGTGTTGAAGGCTTAATCTAGGCCTGGTTGAAATCAATCAGAAGACCCTGGGTGGGCTTTCGATAAGACTTTCAGTACCACCATTCCCAATTTACCGGTTTGTTTGTTTGTTTTTTTTACTCTGCATGTAGGTTGCATACTGCACAAGTTTTTCTTTAAAATGAAGTCTTTCTCCCCATACCTCCCCCCCAACTCTGTTTCAGTTTTCATATTTTAATATACTGTCCATATGCCACAAAGGATTGAAAGAGTCAGAAAAGTAGTTCTCAGGAATCTCAAAGAAACAAAACATGGTTTCCTGATTTATAGGTTGATTTGTTATCAAAGTTACACCATGCAAACTGTCAAAGTTACAGAATATGAACTGTCAAGGTATTTGGGATAGATCCTTTCAAGCACCTTGAGACTGCGCACTTGCAATAAGCAATATAAAAACTAGGTATGGGATAAATTTTCCTTACCCGGATGACACTCACTGACCTGACTTTTGCACACACACACAGGGGAACATCAGTCTGTTCTGTTACACAAGTCTTGGTAGCAGTTTGAGACAGCTCAGCTGTACCTGGATTAGTCCTGAGTTAGTCTCAACTGAAGTTCAGTCCTGACTGGATTGTGAGTGAAATCAAAGCATGTGTATGGGGACGGTATTATGGATCTACAACAAGAGAATGCAATACTTTTTTAAAAATTCTTTCTTCTTCTTTTTTTTTTTTTTTTTTTTTTTTTTTAGTTCTTGCTGTTTGGCTGTATATTACAGCTTTTTGCATGTTAGAAACAAGCTGGAAAAATGAATTAAAGCTGGCGTACATTCTACTCATGAATTATGATTGAAACCAAGAGGAGGCTTGAGGATTTATTACATCCTGGGGTAAAAGACCCTGCTCAGCAAATTTCTGAGGTTTACTTATTGATTTGGGTCTTTGTGCCTGTGAACACATTCAAATCTGTGAGCTCAGACTCACAAGTTGCAGTGGTATCTGAACTTACCAGATTGTCTGAGAGAAGAGTTCAGCTGCCCAGCCCATCCATCCAGCTGTCTGCAGGATTCTCCTGGAATGCCAGAATTCCCTGTTGGTGCGGGAATACCCAGGAGGGAGGAAATGACAGAATCGGTGCTTGATTATTTTATTGTAACTTTATTTATTTATCTATTTATTTCAGGAGTGTACCACAAGTCAAGAAATATTTTGGGCTTTATTCCAGAAACTATGCACACATTTCCCAAACTTTACATACTCTGAGTCTGACATGAAATGACACAGCTATCTAGCATTCTCAGTGACAAGACATGGTTAAAGAAACCTGTAGTGAGGGAATGCGTGTGTGGATCCATGGTTGTGGGAGAGCTGACTCGGCGCGAAGGTTTCCATTGTTCTGGCAGCAGAGCGGAAGCGCTGTCAGCACATGTGGCCCAAACATGCAGTGATGTCTTACAGTAACATATCCTGAGCTGTTTGAAGTGACACAGCTTTATCAAAACCAGAAAAAAGACGTAAGGACAAATCCTCTTGCTATATTTTAAAAGTCTCTGTATGGTGTATTATATTTCACAAATGTTTCCAGTGTGTTTTCAGGGGTCAAATGGAATTGGCTGAAATAACTAAATGTGGAATGCTGTTTGTAATTAAACCAGGGGCTACAGACTTGTGAACAGAAAGCTAACTGAATTGTGGGGAAAACGGTTTTTAAGATCAGTAGAGATGGTGTTTGAATCTTGCTTTCACAGACGTTTTATTGCCATTTTCTGGCTTTTGCTGTTACTGAAAGACAGTATGACTTAGCCAAAAATATGTAGAATCACAAGAGCAAAGAATCCACAAGACTGCTAAAGATACACTTGATGGGTTAATAAGCCCTGAGAAGAAGTTAGGAAGGGGAGAGATAAGAAACACTAAGTTAAAAGGGTGTGCAAGGGAACATTGCTGATAAAATTTTCCACTTATAACACAGCTGAGAAGGAACATAATCAACATCACAACATAGCAAAATAAAAATTGAAGGTAATTTAATAGAAAGCCAGATGTGTATGCCCCAGGCAAAATTACCATACATGTAAATCATTATTTTGGTGTGTTCTCAGCAGCATTCTCAGTCCCACACTACACAGGAAATACCTTGGGAAGGGCTGTGCTGCAGCCTGGATCAAATCAAAGGCTGGTGATGAGCAGCGGTGCTGAGCAAGGGCCGGGCGAGCTGCTTGCATGCGCTCCTTCATCACTCCTTCATCGGCTGCGAGGGGCTGCTGGACTTCCCATCAGGCTGCTCTAGTTCTCCCACCGGGGTTTTGTCCAAGAGCACCAGAGCAGGAAGGGTTATGATATGAAGGCAACATTACAGAAGTTAAAATTTCTTCAGCTTGATTGTGGAAAAGAACAAGACAATATGGTATTTGTTTCCTCTTTTTGTTATCTACATATAAGATGCATAAGGATATAGCAGCAACTTGGTCTGTGATTTCAGTGGGGGCACGACTGGATCCTTCTCAGATGAATAGCTTTTACACCCACGTGCTCATCATGTATAATTGCAATACAGCTTCATTACCCGTGGGTAATTTCTGAACCCTACACCTGCTGAGAGGTAAACCTGAACTGATAGTTTTTATTGTTAAGCTCTTTTCAGCAAAACTGAGAATATTATGAGTTGGGAGTGGAATGGTTAACACTTTAAGGTTTTTTTTTATTCGAACTGTTGTGGTTTTTTTCAGTTTAGTGAAATGAATGTTGCTTTAGAGTATCTGAACTACAGTAAAAGTCCAGTAGAATCTGTGTACTGTCTGTGGGGATTGCGGCTGAATTTAGTTATCAGGAATCAATGTACTTTTGGCATGTATCAGTGCTGTTAGAAATTAATTTATTAAGTAAGTCGTAGAGAACTGAGAAGACTGGCTACTTTTCATGGCACTTCATACTGTGGAACTCAATGTAGTTTTGTAGTTTCCTCCCATTGCACACAAAATAATATTCTTAGGGCGGTGGGACTATTTTTGTGCTTATAGTTAATTATGTGAACAAAGAGCTAGGCTATAACTCCATAAAATTATGCATACAAGATTGCTTATTTTATATTATTTATTACTGGGGCATACTAATCGGATGAAGGGAACATGGACATCTTAACTAATGTAAAGTCCCATGTAATGGTAATAGACATTCATAGTATATGTATCTCCCATATCACATGGGGAATCGATGAATTTTATAGTTATGTTCTGATTTTAACCAGTCAAGTGAGAGTTGTCATTTTCTGTTCACAGTCTGGTTTTCCTCAACACTTTCTAGACTTATATATAACTTATCCATTATTGGAAGTAGAAGTGCTTAGTATTTAAATTTTTTAGCCAGTGTGACACAGTGCTTCTCCACCAAGGAAATGAGACATATTTTCAAATGAAGGATCTTTTTTCCCATCTGAGTAACTTAGATCAACCATATAAGTTTCAAGATCAAGGAACATTTTAAGTATAAACTTTAATTAATTGCATTTCAGAAAATGCTCCTTAAACTTTGAGAGTTTTGTTTGTTTTTTTCTGCTGAGACCTTTCAGTGCTAACTGCAAGGAAGCAGTGGGAGGCTGGAGGAAAAGGGTGTAAAGTCCTTCCACGGCCATGCATCTGGTGCCAGTGGACATTAATCCCTATTTGTCACATCCTTCACTTCACATTGTCGGGGGGATTTTTAAAATAAGCAGTCTTACATCATTAATATTTTATGGTTTACCCAGTAGTGTCAGAGTGTGTGTGCAGGTGTGTGTCATCCCTGTGGTGGCTGCTGCTCCCTACCCCAAAGCCACCCGGAGAGCTCAGCTAGATGTCCCTTAGCTTGGTGACACTGAGAAGAGCAAGAAATATTGTCCTGGAGGGAGAAAAATAGGATGTTTCTAACTGTCTCAATGACAGTCAAGACCTAGTTGATGATCTCAAGGGCTTGACCTGTGTCTTTGTCAGTGCACACTGGGAGCATCTCCATTTGTTTTGAGCTCTGTGATCTGCTTCTGCAGTTTGCTCTGCTTGTGCTCCACTCTGCCTGCTCCAATTCCACAGCTGCCAGAAAACCCATCATTGCAAAACAGAATAAATGCGTGGAACCTCTGTATGGCGATTCCCCACTATGTGCTGAGTTTCCCCTGTTGTTCATTTGCCACATTGTCCTTGTAGGTTTTTTGCATCCATCCATCCATTCAGATCGAAGTGACCTCTTCACAAGTCTGCCTGGATTTACCTGCAAATTCAGGCTGTGGTCTTTTGCTCATTTACAGAGATCTGATCAGTTGATCACAACTGGATCAATCAGCAGTGCTCATTAGATCTTGGTTAAACGCAGACATATGACCATGCTAGAGGGGAATTAGTCAGAACCCATGGCAGAGTTCCTGACAGCTTTAAGCTTTTTTTCACCCAGTGTGGGAAGACAAAAAATACTCAATCCAGCATAAAGTTTGCCAATCCAAAGTTTACTCATAAATGTTTTCGAAAGTGTTTGAAGTGGCAGGTTGTTTTTACTCCCGACAAGCGTTTTGCATCAGGTGGCCTTAATGTTTATGAATGAGCACCGAGACCCTAAAGCTAGATTGTGTTTATTGTTCACTGATGATATATAGCCTTGGTTACCTCTCTTACTCTACATCTACAAGTGTCCTCTTAACAGCTTTACATCCTGTAGCCATCTTCAGCTGTTGAAGGTAAAGCTACTTTTTTTCTGGTTTTAAATTCTCTGTAGCGATCATCCTTATGCAAAGAGAGATCCCTTACAGGATGATGGTATTTGCTTTCCATGAGTAGTGTTTTCTCCACTCCCTTGTTTGGTCAAGGACTTCACCAAGACCTTTCTACTCTGAACTTTCTGAATCAAATGCTGAGATGATCCATTCCACTCAAGATATCTGACTGGTCAGCCCAGCATCTGCTTCTGCCCAGAACTGCCTTACGATAGGGGGGGAAAAAAAAAAAAAAAAAAAAAGAAACAATCTGTACACATTTTCCAAGAAAAAAAGAAAATCTGAATACTTCTTTGTCCAAAACAGGCCCACAGGGAAGAATCTTTAGATAATGGTAGCAGCTAGGAAAGCTACTTCAGCCTCATGGTGCCTTTTGTCATCATTTATTGTCATTATCATTTTACTCTCATGACCTCATTCTAGTTGATCTAACCTTGCCTGCAGGACAGCATTTGGCCAAGTAGGACTTTGTTCTACTGTCAGCTGAGCAACATGGCCTGTGGGCTCTTGTGCCTCTCTCCTATATGGTGTAGGATCAACTTTCCCTTCACAGATCCCTCCTTCCCTCAGTCCTTCACTGAGATCCAGGATCCCAAGTGAGCCTCAGCACATGATAACCCTCTTATGGATGGATACTGCTGGTAGGGAAGAGGACAGATAACGCATCACCAACACTGCTTTTTGTTTCTAAGTGGGAAATGCTAATACCACTTGAATCAAAGCATTTTAGCAGTTACAAATTTTGTGGCCGAAAAGACAATTGTATAAAAACTAAAACCTACAGGAGAGCTTGGAAGGGCTCCACTGCTGAGTCAGTGCCCAGCACTCTGGTGAGGAATTGTTCTTTTCTGTCTGCCACACAGGGAGCGAATTGCATGTTATCACTGGGCACCAGCCCGATGTCTTGTGTGTTTCATATCTGCTACTGGTTAGCTGATAGCCAAATACTTCAGTTTATGCTTTTAATTCACTAACAGCATGAAAAAGATTACCCAAAACATTATCATTTCCATTTCCATTGAGTATCTGGAAACCATCAAGAAAACCATCCCGTTTTCTTTGATGATAGCTGAATTTCATCTTCAGCGTGGATGTGCAGCCCGGGGCAGTGGGCTCCTCTGCGCTTTGCATTAAGGGGACAGTGGTCAGCCAGCAGGTCTTGCTGTTGTCTCTCATCAGGGGGCTGATGCAGATCTTGTTTGGTAAGGTGGTTTGGTTTTGTGATTAATTTTTTATTTTGTATTGAGAAAAAAGGAGATTGTTTATAATTTAGCCAAAAGAAGCAACAAAACTCATTCTTTTCGCCACTACAGTATCTTTTCAGAAGCCAGCTAGTCAGGCTTGATGAAGTCTTTGGATAGGATGAAATCCAGAGGTTTTCATTATTCTTTTCCTTCAGTGGAACCAGATGAACCATTTATCTCATCATGCATCATACAGAGGTGCCATAAATATGTGGGGTTTTCAAAATAGACACCTTTGTTTTGGTATCTTTTAATACAGCTGTAGCTAAGAATTGAAATGTTGTTATATTCTGAATCCACATGACAAACAATACTCTCACAGTAGTTACTTTCTATCTTTTGACTCTAATAAAGGAGAAGCTATCTAGCCTACTACTTGGAATGGGAAGGGATGAGACAAGACTCAAGGAAATCCTAATGAACAGTGAAAACTAAGTAATAAAGGATAAAAATTGTGTGTGTTTTTATACAAAGGCCAAATAATAGATACTGATAATTACTGGCAGGCATATTATTTTGCGTTTTTTCATCTGAATTTACAAAGACCTTCTTGTGTACAGGAAAGAAAGATGGAAATGAAACTTGTAACAGGGAATATGGGCAGAGGGGATAATTTGTGAGAATAGCTGCCAAAACATGTTTAAGTACAACTCAGAGGAAAAAGCTTCGAGAGGGAATTAGTTCTGCTGTAAAACCACCACTAGAGTTAACACAAAAGCAACAGGACAAGCCAGTTCTTGGGTAATTCACTTGCAGCTATACCCTGCTGCAACTTCTTGTGAGGCTTCATTCACCAGTGACATATTGTGAAGACTCTCAAAACTATTTAAAGCCATTAAACATAAAGAAACTTGAAATCAGAGAATGAGTCAGAAAATGGTCCTCTTTTGAGTTAAAAGTTCAACTGTAGTTTCCTTTCGTCTTAATATTTCCTTACATCTCACATCCCTCTCTTTATCTACAAGTGGTTTCTTTTAATACAGAGCTGCTTTGGAGGACAAATGATAAGGGTATTTGTGTATGTGTTAATTTACGAAGGGCATGTGTAAAACTGAAAGATCATCCTTCCGATGATGTAAGCTTTAAGTTGTGGCTTCGAACTATTTTAATTTCTACTATTTTATAAACAGCCACAACTGTCTTGCTAATATTTTCCATGATAACATGGAGCTGTTCATAGGAATGAGGGGTTTGCTTTGTTTTTTAAAAGATCATACACTTAGATAAGGTTGTGTCAAGTGCTACTTACTGTTTATGCAATACAGATGTCATTCCCTGGCCTTGAATTTTTCCATTTATTCAAAATGGATATATAATGGTTTTGGAGAGACAGTTATTTGCACAAGCCAAACTTAAAATAGAAAAATACAGAGGTTCAGTTTTTAGAAAGTTGAACATCCTGAAAAATGAGTGCAGTTATTGTTCTTACTACATTGCTAAATCTGTCTTTTTTTGGAAGGTGAACAACACAGTGACCTTTTAGTTTACACTGAAGAATTTCATGCATTACTAAACATTTTTATATCTGAACACTTAAGCCTCGCTGCCAGCTGTTTCCCAAATGCCAGTGTGTGCCCACTCCTTCCTTCAAGGCTGGCAGATATCATCTCTACTTAAGAGATGAACTAAAGCAGAGCGAGCGGTGAAGTGGCATGCCTGAAAGTCCTGTTAACAGCAGAGGTTGGAATTCATTTGCTGTTACTTTATCTCTTAATTCAGTGTCTTTACCACAAGACCAATCTTTCTCCCAGTCCTAAAGAACCATGTAGAAGGTTTCAGAGGGTGTTTAAAATCCTACAGACATCACTAGAACAATTGCATGCAACAGGTTTAGAAGCTAAATAGTGTGAAGTAACATAGTGAGGATGGCTTTTTGAGCCAGTTGCAGTCAGGGCGAGAAGCCAGATCTCCTGACTGACATCAGCATTTAATGTGGACTCGGAGGAGATATATGTACGGTTAGTTTAAAACTTTGGAAGGGTGCCAGTCAGGAAGGGAGAGCTGGAAAAACTCCCAAGCAAGCATGATCTTCTCAAAGAAAGGGAAGAAATAATTATGTAGAAATACTATTGTTCACAGTCAGTGTTAGAGAAATGCAACTCTAATGCTACCACTGAATAGTGCAACTCTAAGCAGCCTATAGAATCATAGAATGGTTTGGGCTGGAAGGGACCTTAGAGATCATCTCTTTTCAACCCCCCTGCTATGGACAGGGACACCTTCCACTAGACCAGGTTGCTCAAAGCCCCATCCAGCCTGGCCTTGAACACTTCAAGGGATGGGGCATCCACAGCTTCTCTGGGAGCCTGTTCCAGTGCCTCACCACATAATGAGAAACATTCAGCCTTGCTCTTGCTCTCAGTTGCTCTATGAAATAAATGCAGATCCAATTCCATACTTCAAGTGGTAATACTTCTAGTGTTCTTGTAACTTGCCTAGTTTAAAGCCCTGAGAACAGATGTTGTTTATTCATGCATGTGCTCTATACATCATGAACAGTAGCAGTAGTGAAAATTTCTTCCCTCTATCATGTCAATAAATCTTTAGAGACCACCACCAGACTGAGTGTAGGTCATATTAACTCGTTATTTGGCTTATTGCATCCATGCAATCAAACTGCCCATGGCCACTATTGTAATGATAGAGTGAGCCCTTGGCCACCCTTGTGAATCACCTCTACTTTAACCTATAGAACTTTTAGAAAATGGATCTCTAGTCTCATTTTATGAAAATATGCAATGTATTTGTTGTGGTTTTAGTTCCAGGAACTGTAGTGTAGGTTCTAAGTTGATTAAAAACCAGGTCCAGACAGGCTTTGGGTCACCATAAGTAAGTTGTAAGTGGTAAGTTTTAAGTTGTGGTAAGTAAGTAAGTTGTATACTGATTTATTGGTTATATTGGTTAGTATTTTGTGGCTCCCTGGCAAATGTTGCTCAGGAAACAGATTTCAAATTGCTACATCAAATTTCTTCCCCTGATGATCTGGGTGTCTTTGAGCAAGCCAACAAAAAAGGTCAAGACTTAATTTATCAGATGAGTAAGCTAGTATTTAGCTAGAGTGCTTCCATCCAGTGGTAGCAGATTTCCCCAGTCCCTCTACCACCAGCTCAGCTGGGTCACAGTGCTGCAAGGACTGTTTGTGCACCGCTGTGCACCAGCTCTCACACCCACCACAGTCCAATACCTCCATTCTTGGACTGTCAGCGATGTGTTGGTCATGACAGAGGCATCACGCTTCACTGGCGCAATCCTTTGTTTTGTGAGAAATGATCATGTGCCGCTGTACTCGGCACTGGTGAGGCCCCACCTTGAATACTGTGTTCAGTTTTGGGCCTCTCATCATAAGAAAGACACCGAGGTACTAGAGAAAGTTCAGAGCTGCTGAGTGGCCTGGAGCACAAGCCTGATGAGGAGCATTTGAGGGAACTGGGGCTGTTTAGCCTGGAGAAAAGGAGGCTGAGAGGAAACCTTATCCTCTGTCTATAACTACCTGAAAGGAGGTTGTAGCATGGAGGGTGTTGGTCTCTTCTCCCAAGTAGCAAGTGATAGGACAAGAAGAAATGGCCTCAAGTTGTCCCAGGGGAGGTTTAGATTGAATATTAGGGAAAAATTCTTCACAGAAAGGGTTGTTAGGCATTGGAACAGACTGTCCAGGGAAGTGGTGGAGTCATCATCCCTGGAGGTGTTTAAAAAGCATTTAAACAAGGTTCTTAGGGACATGGTTTAGTGCTGGAGTTAGGTTATGGCTAATGATGACTCAATGATCCTGAGGGTCTCTTCCAACTGAAATGATTCTATGATTCTGCTTTTTCTAGGTAGGTGTTACTGTTCTGCATCAGCATTCTGCTTTGCTGGTTTGTGATTCTCTGTTCTTCAGGAGGAAGTCAATGGAAGTGTCATGCTTGAGTACCACAGATGCTGCAGGTAGAACCCGAGAAGAACTTCTTTTGTGTTACCACTTCAGCCCACTGTGGCCCATTATCACACACACAGCTCGTGCTACAACACTCGCCAGCACAGCATTAGGAGGTGATACAGCTCTGTCGGCAGCTGCCTTGTCTGCTTTGTGTGAACCAAACCCAGGGCTGAAGGATCGTGCAGTCTGGGAAAGGGGCCAAAACAGCCCCTTTTCTGCTTCCATGAGCTGTGAGATTGGCTCTGATTCTTCCCAGCCCATGTGCGTGGGTGTCACTTTTGTGCTCCAGTGGACATTTAAGAACTTAGACCAGTGGGAAGGTGTCTGCTTTAAACCCGTAAATCATTTCTTCAGCCCTGAGTGTGCAAATGTGAGCTCATGCAGGACACCATCCCACTGGGGTGACTGTCTAGGTGAGAGTGTCTTTGGGCAAAGAGCTGAATTTGTCACTTCAACATCCAGCTTTGAGCAGAACAGCCCCCTATGCTTTCCTGTTATGATTTTGCAAATTGAATTCTTTACTTTGTTTCTGTGAAGTGATGGAAAATAAAAGGCTTGGGGTTGGGCCCAATGTGTCTCCTGTGAAAACCCAGCCTTTTTTGGCTAGTTCTGTGCCCCCCTGAGGAAAATTTTCAGGCAACCCTACAGCAGCTGAGTAGAGGTGTGTGTTCACTGGCAGTCCAGCTGGAGTGACAAAAGGAATAAACACCTTTCCTGTCTGGGTGGCAGGTAACATAGCTTGACCTGACAGAAACATGCATACTATTGACTTGTGCCATGCTGTTTTTTAAATGATCTTATTTGAGAGCGTATTTCTGGATGTAGAGCTGCTAGTGTTTGATGTCAAATGCCATTAGCTAACATGAATGGTGAGCCTGACTGGAAATGCAACATTTCACAGTGGCTTCAAAGAGATGATTTTTTGCTTGATCTTTTAATGTTAAGCGTGAGTTCGATGCCAGCATGTTCCCAGAAAGTTACATGGACCGCGTGGGATTTTTTTTTTTTTTTTAATACTTGAGAATCCTGTCTTCTGCGTTGAATTACGTAAAAGGGCAACGCGATGAGGTAGCAGGCGGTCGTCTGCGTTTTCGGGCGGGTTGCTGGAGGGCGAGCCCGCTCCCTTCCCGCCTTCCCGGGATGAGCGGCCGCAGCGCGGCCCGCGGAGGCGGAGCGCGGCGGGGGCGGGACACGGCCCCGGCCCGGCCCGGCCCTGCATTTCTCTTGCCGCACGGCAGCAGCAGCCGGCGCCGCCGCCGGGAGCCTCCCCAGCGCGGCGAGCTCACGGTGCCGCCGGCCAGCGCCCGGAGGCGGTCGCGGGGAAACTTTGTGCGGCCGGGCGAGCTGGCTCCGCTCCCGGCAGGCGGCGGGGAGAGGCGGAGAGGAGTGGTCGGAGCCGGGGATCGCCGCCGGCCGCCGCGCCGGAGCTCGTAGGATGTCACCATTGTTCAGCTGGGTGGCTAAGGTAGGCGGCACCGCGCCCGCCGTCCTCCGCTCTCGGGAAATAAAGTCCAGCCTAAGAGTTTGCGGATGTTCGCGTTTCATTTCAAGGCAAGTCAAACACCCCTGGGAAGGGAGCAGAGCCCTGCTGTATTGTTCAGCCAGGGAAAGGGAGGAGGACTCAAAGTGAAAAGTAAAGGCAGATTGAAATAACTCACGGCTTGGGCTGCAGGGTTCAAAATGAAGCTGCCTTTCTGGACGGCTGTTGTGCCTTTCTGCGGATCTGTGGAAGGGGAGAGCTGTAGTTCAGACTGCACAGAAGGTGTGGTCTGCTCAACTCTTAACGTTTCTTGTGTGCTCTGGAGAATGTGTAACAGCACTCCCACTGTTTGTTTTGGACTTTTTTTACAGTTTTTTTGTCGTACTCTGGATTTATGAAGAGCAGTAAGTTAGCTTTTAGTGAGTTATTTGTCTAAGTATGACAATGCGTGTGTTGTGCTGGCTTCTACATCTGTGTGTCTTGGGCCTCAGAAGGATTTTCCACTGTAGTTGTGAAACTGTCTATAGATGCAAAGCGGTAGAGGTGGTTAAAGAAATCTAGAATATAGTTCTTAGCTCACGTTTCAAAAAAAATTGTTCTTCCAAAGTAACAGTCATTCTGAATTTAAAATGATATTATGTTGTGAGGCACAGTAGAAAGTGTAGAAGAGGACAAATGGGTGAAACAGCTGTATGAGAGGCAAGAATCGGGGGCTCCTTGGAGGAATTATCTGGAGAAACAAAAAGACTTTATCTTGAAGTTTAACAGGCAGCCTTGCTACCAGTCAGGCTATATAAAACCTGGTTCTCCCTTCTGTTTTGCCAGGTGTAAATGGTCAGTTGCTTAATCAGTGTTAGGCATCCCTCTCCCTGAATATGTAATAGGTGAAATATCTAACCTGGGAAGATAGTAAGAGGGCAGTGCTTGATATATTATTCTCCTTCAGATTTTCAGATAGAAGGATGTGCTCTATTCTGTCTTAAAATGATCCTGCTTGATTTTAGTCATGCCCTGAGAAATAGAAATGCATACTTTCTTCTTCTCACTTAGTTTTTCTTCCTTTGTTTATAGAGCTACCAGGTGGAAGGCTTTTTAAAGGGGTTCCCTCTCCTGTTATCACTGTGGCCCTGTGTCGTGGGTGATGTAAGGCCTGATTTGCCTTGTTATCCAAGCGAATGATACCGGCCAATTTCCATGCTGACTTTTACAAGCGTGCCAGTCTCCAATACAGGTGGCTGCTCTCAAAAATGAGTGATGCTGTCGAGTTAATACTTTAGGGATGCTGCCAAGGGGTGGCCAATTTCCCCTCTCGTTCACTTGTTAGCTGGACAAAGCAGCTACTCAGAGAGCAAGTTAGTCTTGGAGGAGGTACAAGGCAGAACTTGCAGCGTGCATACTTGGCCGTGTTTTTAGAGAGAGTAACAGAAGCTCTTGCAGAAATGCACTTCAAACTCTACTTTCAGGAGTGCTTTCTGGGCTTTCAGAACTAATTATTGCAATGCTGGTTCCTCACAAGTGTTTAGTTTTATTCTTTTAATGGCTGTTAATCATCACTGCTAATTTGGGATGGAAAGCAAAGAAGTGTATTTAGAAATATAAAATGAGGCTTGTTAATGGAGAAAGCTTTCCTGCCTGCCAAAATATCATCAGTAAAAATGTAGGAACTACTGCTGTAGGCTTTCAATACAAATGCAAGCCTTTCCAGTTTTTGTAAGATGGTGGACCATTCCAGAACAAGGGAAAACTGCAGGGCATGGCAGGGAGGAAACTGTGCTCCTTGAAATGAAGCTGTCCCCTTGCACCTATTTCTTAAAAATGGGTAATCCCCCATCCAGTAACGAGTGCTTAGTGTCACCATGCAAGTCCCCAGGTCTGCAGGTACTTACAAGTGAAGTAATTTGCTCCCACATGCTATAAAATCGGTTCCTAGTGTTTATATAAACATAACCTTTTAATACGTCTTCATTACAGCTTTTAATGTGCTGTTTTACCCAGCTCATCTCTGACCTACACGCAGGCTCCTTGGGGATGAGTTTTGTGGTGCTGCCAGGCCAGGTTGTGGGGCCCGTTCTGGGCTGGAGGATAAAGCCTTGCTTGAGTCTTACGTGGGTTGATGTTGCCTGCATTGGCCCTATGGATGCTGGCTAAGCCACTTGAATGATGACTTGGTGGATAATGAATTCTCCTGTTCTAGTCTCCTAAAATTATTTAAATAAAAAAATAACAGTTATATCTGTTTTTTCCTGTATGGTTTTATACGAAGTCACACAACAGATTCAGGGGAAACCTCTGACTAACCACCTTGAAACATAGTTTGTTGGAGGTATAAACTAACTTTGCACTTTTGTGAGTAGACAACACAGTCACTTTTGTAGATAAACAGAGATATTTTAATCTATGTGCAATTTAGTTCTCAGCAATAGCTGTTACTAAAAGTAAAGAAATCATTTTGGAGTTGAAAAACATCAAAACTTTCAGTCTGCAAATAAAATATAGAAATGCAGATTTTTACTGATTTATGGTGTACTTGCACAGCATTAATTCATTAGTAGGAGATAATAGTGCAGTGGTAGTTGTTAAGAGTAATTTTATTTCTGTTTCAATCATATCTAATTCAGCTTTAGTTTAAAAAATAGTGTTAGTTCTCTATAATTTATTTCATTTTATAATGCAAGCTTCTATTCAGAAGCAACTTGACAGAAACAAGAACTAAAGAATTAATTGCTGAAGAAATAGAAAGTAAAAAACAGTTCTTAGTGTAATAAATTGTATAAATAGAAAATTTGAGTAAATGTGTCCTTAGATTCTCAGCTAATTAAGCAATTTATGCCTAGTGTGTCTTTCTAGATAAATAAAGGAGTACCGTGTATAACATAAAAGCTGTGTTTAGCTTCAGCTTGTTTTGTCTAAAGGATTATAAACTAACAAGGAACCAGTAAAGAAAATAACTAAGATTAAAAATGCAAAGCAAGGTTACATTATAGAAGAAACTTTGATTTAAAATAATGGTTTTGCTGGTGTAGATCAATCAGCCCTGGTCAGCTGCCTCCAAGCTGCAGAAGAGCAGGTTGTCCTGAGGGGGGCTGAGAGCAGCGAGGTGTCTGGCTGCAGATGAGGAACCTCTGAGAATGGGCCATCAGCACTGGCAGCAAAGCTGTCCCCAGCAGGCTTGGCTCATCTGGGATCTTGCACTGAGAAGCTGATCATTTGGATTTCTTCTGCTCTCAAGGTCAAATTTTTATGATATTCACAATAAGTACTCTGAAATTCCCAATAGCAAAGCGAGAAGTGGGTTGGGTTTGTTTGTTTTTCCCCAAGGACTGCTGAGTCAGAATTGCTTGTGAGCTGAAGACAGTTTGGGAAGCTCTCAAGGCATCAAAAAAGAAAGTTGCTATGCTATTCAGTGCAGCAAGACCTAGTTGCTTGGTTTGTGCCATGAAACGTTACTGGAGTAGTAATTACAATAATATTGGAAATATCACTTATTTTTCTTGGAATCCTGATATAACTTAATATGCTGCATTCAAACTGATCTTCCTGATGTTTTGCTATTATTTTTACTATTCTCTAAATAATAGAGTGCCTAATAGACCTCTGGGGGGATAATGTGGGAGTAATGATCTACTTCTTAGTTTAGGTCAGAAGCTACAAATGAAATTAATTTGACTTCTGGAAGAGACTGAGAAGGAATGAGAGACTGAAAATCAGGAAGCCAGAGAAATCTCCCTCCATCTTTTTTTTTTTTTTCTTCTCGTTTTTAAGAGTGTTCTGAGAGGGCGGTCTTGGCTTTTTTCCTGGTCTGTTTTAGGGTATATCACACTCATTCATGTGGATTTTTTGTTCTAGGTGTACTGACTTGCCTCTTTCATTTATTCCTCACAGCTTCCAGCAAAGTTGAGCACCTTTGGGTGTCTTTAATCCCTAAGTGAAGGACTTGCATTTTAGCAAAATTAATTGGGATTTGGTCTCTTAAGGAATCCTCTTATCCAGGCATTTTAATGCTAACGTCCAGTATACCCTGAAGTTAATTAAACTTGTCTTACTTTTAAGCCCACCTTACTTCTAAGATGGTAAATTATTTGGGGAGGTGAATAGACAGTAGTGGTATCCTATGATGTACAACCCTTGCTTGTGCTAGTGCATTTACTCCCAATTACCCTTTTTGTAAAATGGATTTGGATACTGTATCAAGAATCAGACAGTTAATAGAGAACTAGTGTTGGGGAAGAATGAGGAATCATTGGGGAGGGGAGGCTCTAATGTCGCGATTTTGCTTGTAGACAAATGTGTGCGAAGGCCTTGAGGCTGCGAGTGGAGGGACAGACCCTCGCTTGTCCCCAGGGCCGGATGTCGGCAGCGCTGCAAAGAGCAAGTTCAGCTTTGTGCCAGAGCTGGGCTTCGGTGCCCCCGAGTGCACACAAGGGCCCTGTCAGAGGACACTAGGTTTCTGCTCAGTGTGTTTCTCCAGGTCAGTATTTGTTTGGGGAAAAAATGTTACCAACTGACAGCTTTCAGGTAAGCATGGATTGTTGCAGAATGCCGAGAGGTTGAAACACCCTGTTTTCTGTATGCCAGTCACTCCCCAC
The DNA here is from genome assembly GCF_964273445.1 of Streptopelia decaocto. Taxonomy (NCBI): domain Eukaryota; kingdom Metazoa; phylum Chordata; class Aves; order Columbiformes; family Columbidae; genus Streptopelia; species Streptopelia decaocto. The sequence continues at coordinate 54,507,824 of NC_138658.1, read as the reverse complement.
CTCCCCCTGCGGGGGTCTGGGCGATGACCGAGGAATATGTGCTCAGCATTTGAAATGAAGCCAGTCCTATGGTGAAACCCCTCTGTTACTCAGCAGTTATGTTACCATTGGAGCTGTTTGGTTCTATTTTTTGCCTTTCCGTTTCTTTTTCTGCACGCCAGGCCTGAATTCCACCTGGCTGCTTAGACATCCTCAGTTTGATGGGAGAGGGCCGGAACACAGTCTGGCTTGCATGGCTTTTATGTGGCTGGGCAGACATCATGGGCAGTGTCCTCTGCATTTGTAAGGTATATCACAGGTGCTCAGTAAGGACTAGGGCTTTCCATAGTGAAATTCCTGGCCATGCATGTAGGTTGCAGCTTACCAAGGCTTTTCTTTTGAATCATTTATGCCTTTCAGAATTAATTTCTTATGAGTATCTACTTTAGGGTTCACGTTGACCTTCAGATTTAATAACAAGCCAAACCTGTCAAGGTAGCTGAGCTTGCTGTTTTGTATAGGTCCTCCTCCACAACTCAAAACAGAACTTTTAGGCTTCTTGTCAAAACCTGTTTGCTTTCCTTTGCTGAAAAGCACTCTGGAAGTTGCTGCTATTAGCTATTATCTTGTGGACATGTTTTGGGCCAAACCAAAAGCAAAAATATTAGTAAATCCTGCAGGATCAGTGAAAGCTCCAGGTCCCATCAGAGTCAGACAGTACAGCTAACGGTTTGTTTGGGGTTTTGCCATATGTATATGTAGCACCACAGTTTAACTTGATTTGCTTTACATTTGGTGATCCAAAATACCGTTTCACATAATTGCCTTCTTTTTTGGAAGGCTACTATAATAGAACAGTCCTTTATGTGTGCTAGAGATGTTTCTGAGAACACAAAAGCGGCAATTTGGCTCTGGGTTCCCCAAGTATAAATACCTTTAAGAGAAAGAGGTGCTTTGCCCAACTTTTCTTCAGAGATGAGCTCACAGAGCTGCAGGACAGTTCTGGTTTGTAATTTCCCATCATCCTGAATATAGAAGCTGCAGCATTTCTGAAAATCCTCGGCTTCAGAGGGATGTTGGAACTTTTTTACTGTGCCAACTAATAAATACTGAAGATTTTAGGATGAAGTGGTTTAAAAGACTTCTTAAAGCTGAAGGAGCTGAGGCTGTATGTGGTGTGCAGAGGCTGACTGGTGACTTATTAAGTCTTCAATAGAAACACTGTTAATTGAGTTACAGCTTGGCTATTTGTTTGTTTGTTTTAATTAAAAGCCTTTACAGCTTAACTGTTTGAACTGAAATATTCATGGATGGCAATGACTGAGGAAAAAAAAACGCTCAGCCTTGATTTTGTTAGTATTTTACATATCAGTAAAGATATACAAATTATGTCCAAATAGGAGCTTGCTTACTAATTTCTATGGGAAGGTAAGGCAGTAGAGCTGGGGAGAGCAGCTGGAACTCAGAGAGCAGAAGCCAAGGCATGGAATGACATTAACTACTATGTATTGGTTTTATCACCGAGTTATTTGTACTGAGTTATATCTGAATTGGTTTTAGTTATTCTTACTTTTTAACCAAGTTACAATAACAAATCCTGAGATTAATTAATGCATAAGGTTTTAATAGGAGAGATTTAAAGTAAAATCTTCCTGAAAAACATGGTTTGTTTACTGAGAAGCAAGAGAGAGGTTCAAGTCCCTGGTGGACTACAACTTAACAACTGGGTTTGTGCTTCCTCTCTTCTCTTTGTGTCTGCAAGTTCCTGACAGGCCAGGTTCGTATTCCTGGGACTGGCTGGCCAGGTGTGGGAAAGCTGCAGTTACTAGACTAGATGAAATCACCTGCAGGTTCCATCTACACTAGTGAGCAGGGCACAGCAGCATGTTGTTCAAGGGAATCTTCTGGTCCTGAGGACAAGTTGTGTTCCTGGTTCAGAGAAGTGGGTTTTACTTTGGACTAGCCCAAATTTGGTGCTGTGAACCAAACACCTGTTTGCAGTGAAAAGCGTCGCAAAATGAATGTTTAGTTCTATTTAAATGGGGGTTGGTTCAGGTACTTTGAAACAGCTCCACAATGCAATCCGTCACACAAGGAGTGGATTGGGAAAATCCCATCTCAAACACATTCCTGGGCCAAATTAAAATAGTGGAGTCGTCACAGTTATATGGTACTTGAGAATCCAGCTAGAGAAGCTGAACAGCACATGCATGGCTTTCCAGTAGATGGCCGTGATTCAAGGAATGGGAGACCATCAGGGAATTTATGTTTTATTGGGATGTTGACCTTTTGGCTACTGCTTTATGAGAATTTTAGGCCTGAGGGGGTTGTCCAGAGTTTGTGTGAGCTAGATTTCTCTCTGCCACTAACTGAAGCACTGGGAAAAGAGAGTACAAACAAGTATTGCCTTCCATTCTCAGGACAGTGTGCGTGTAAGTGGTCACATTTGAAAAAAACAAACCAAAAATGAATCTTGACTGAAATATCTGAAAGCTTCTTCCCAGCTCAGAAGTTGCTGGGTTTGGGCATGTGAATGCTTTTCTTTGTGTGTTTACACCATCATCACTGTAATCAAAAACATGTTTTTTCCAAGGGGAACCTTTGATACGCAGTAACCAAGCAGGATTTTCAGGTACAGATATCCTGTGAAATGGCAGGTTTGGGGAGAAGAGACTATTTGTGCTTAGTTGTGCAGGCACGCTTCCAGCTACTCAAAGCGGCAAAGCTGAGCTAAACTAAACAGCCCCTTACTTTTTCAATCAAAGGTTTTGGGGGTTTTGTGTTTTTATTTCAGGGAACTCTGTAACCAAATATCTTACTTATATTAGATCATAACAGTTGCCTCTGTGCATTTACTGGACCATTGGTCTGCTGCTGTAGTACCAATGAGGTGAGCTCATTGAAGCCGTTGTCATGGAAATTTGGATGGTTAACACTAAATGTTTCATGCTGGTTTTGTTTCTTTGGACCTATTTATAGCTTCCAATCTCCTCAAATGCAAGCCATGGAAAAAGGGGATTTGTAGAAGTTCTTTGGAGTTTTAGACGATTATGTACAAGAGGCCCGTCTTTAAAACTCTGGTGGTAGTTATCCAGAACCCGAACCAAAAAAAAGTGCTGGAATTTTGTATTTGGGGTAAGTCCCACTGGAATATAACCTGTAGGAGTTAGCATTCTGTGGAAGTGATTGACATTTCCATTTGACATACAGTCATTGGAGGCTGACTTTTGTAGACTTAAGAAAAATGTTCTTTTTCTATGTGAACACTGTTCATGAAGCTGATGCTATGGGTTTTTTTATAAAGTACAGAATCATATACAAAATGATTTATTGTAGATTGTTATAATTCAGGCAGCTTTTTTTTTCCTGTGGTATTTCTAAATATTTGATAATGGTTTCATGTATGCTTAAAAAACAACACAAAAAGGCCCAGTCCACTTGTATATTAGTTGTGGCTGAAATACTGGCAGTCCCTGTTGCTGACATAGTTTTGGAGGTGAAGAAGTTGGCATTACAAGGAATCTTTCCTTGAAATCTTTTTTTCCTTCAGCTAGTCTGTTATTGTATCCCATAGAGCATCATCCTTGTATCACCCTCCACCTTGTTTTGGAGATCCTGTAAGTCTGTGATATCTGCATTTTAGAAATGTTGAATACACACCACTCCCTTTTGGGTTTCCTCAGCAAGTAAGTGTTTAAGTATGGAATACTTTGGAAATATTGTGAAGGTCAGAAATCAGTCACTCTGGAAGGGAAGGGGTGTGACAGCATGAACTGTACAGCTTAGCTGCAATTCAGTGTTTGATGCTTGTCTGTCTGATTTACCATTTTCTAAAAGAAACCAGGCCTTAACTTGTGGGGAAGCGTGGAAGAACAAAAAGGAATAATAGAAAATTTACTGTAGGAAGAGATGGGGTAGGCTTAAAGTAGCAATTTCCTAACCTTGAAAAGAGAACAGATTTTGAGTTTTTGGGGTGTATTGTTATAATTTGCAACTGAATAAAGTATGATGTGGATCAAATTGGATTTTTATCAAATGGTAATACAAATAAATGGTAGGAGGTCCAGGAATGCTCATGATCATGGGCCAACATGTATTATCAAGAGTCTTTGTGTATACTCTTACAGGTACCTTTTCTTATTGATTACAGTTCTCCATATATTGCACTAATATGCAGACACTGTTTGGAAAGACACTGAGGCTAGGTCTGTTTGGTGATTTCTAATTTTTTGTTTCCTATTGGTACAGCCAGCTTGCTTTCACTGTAGTAGTGGAAGAACTAGCAAGAATCTTGAGAATATCTTCCATTTTCAATCAGTCTGGTGCTGTGTCTTTTCAATGCTGTGATTTTTTTTTTTTTTAATTTTTATTTTTTTCCTGCATTGCTTTCTTATATAGGAATAAGAAGAATTTTGAGACTGAGACTCAAATTAATGAAATTCCTTTAATTTCTTCTTTTGTTGTTCGTCAATTGCGTCATTAGTATTTCCAAACTCCTGTCAGGCATCATGTAAGACTTTGGTTCTGGTTGCTGTTATGACATATAAATAAATAAACCAGATGATGCAGGTAAATGATCTGACTGCTGCTTGAGAGGAGTGTTGGTAATACTGTAGTATGGCTAATGGAGAAGGAACAGAAGGATGAATTTTGGCTGTTACTCCTTGGTTACTAGTGTTTTCCTAGATGATCACTGCTGCTCAGCTCAATCAGCAGCTCCTGCATAGGCCAGGTAATAGTGCCAAAAGTTTGTTGGCCCAGGCTGCACATCTAGAGATCTACCATTGTAGGTCTGTAGTGAGTTTGGTAAAGGACATAAACATAAGAATTTTTGTCAGCAGGGAGAACCATCACACAATTTTTACAATCTGGAAACACTGCTAAAACTTATGGCTTCTTGTTCTTAGGTATTTCTGGGGTGGCACCTTGGCTTGGCTCTGGGATGGCTTTCAGGACTGATCCCATAGCTCCATTTGTCTTGATGATGGTGCTTTTTATATATGTTTTGACAACTCTTCTCCATGTAGGAATGAATCTGCAGCTCTATCTAAAAAGGATAGTGGCATCTTGGTTTTTATGTCAGGACATGCCAATTCACTATTGACCATCAACACAAGGAGCACGCTTGCCTGCCCTGGAGCAGCTAAAGTGACAAGAGAACAGCTGATGAAGATGCCAATGTTTAAATGAAGAAATGAGATCTGGTTAAGATGACCCAAAGCACAAACAAGTGACATGAGGTGTGAAGTGGTGCAGTGTGGGATGGTACTGCAGGGCTGCTGGGGGCGAGACAGTGAGTCTGGAACCTGCTCTGCAGCTGATGTGTTCCTATAGCCCGTGATGGCATTTGCAATGAAACGCTGTTTCGCAGGCAGTCTGTGAGTTAATGGTGTGTTTTCCACACTGAATACATTCCTTTGAATATGTTGTTAGATAACTCGGATACCTATTGTCCCATCTGTTTTTCTGTTCTCTTCGCTTTTCTAGCACAGTTATGTATTAATACTTAGTGAAGGTGTATTGGGTCTCTTACAGTGACTTTCAAAAGCACATGATCAAAGAATTTATCAAATGACCACTCCATAAAAACATGTTTTTCCAAGCTTTTTCTTACTTCTTGCAAGATTTTTGTCAAATCTGGATCTGAGAGGAAGAATACAATGCTGAGATGTTGATCTTTTTACCTGCTGTAAAATTTTAAGACAGCTTTATCTTTTAACAGGAGGGAAGCAGAGTCTAATTTATCTGTTATCAGCGGGAACTGGAAACACTGAAGTTTTAGGACAATGATACTTGGCTCTTTGGGAGAAAAATTGGCAATTCCCCTAATGTGATCTGGCTATATCTTAATGGAGGGGATCTTGAGTAAACAGCTTGCTCTTCCTTTCTCTGCCTAACAACATCGCGTTGATAGCTTCCAGTAAATGCAAAATATTCTGAGGAAAACAATGTGGTTTGCACTGTCCTGTTAGTACTATAAAATGAGTATATATTCCTAAGACAACTATTCATGTAGGAATCAAAGGCTGGCAAACACCTGATGTTCAAAGGAAGCTAATTTTCAGAAATAACTATGTTGTTATTTGGGTCATTTACAATGTATTTTAAGAGAGAAAAAAAAGGACTACGAGCTAGTATCAACTACAAGTGTGGATTTCATAGAAGTATGTTGTTAATTGACAAGTTTGAATAATCCCATTAGACCTTCTGATGAGAAGCCATCACTAGAAGGCATACCTTAGGAAAAAAGCCACCATGAGTCAAAAAAAACCCCAGACATGAATCATAGAATCGTTTAGGTTGGGAAAGAGCTTTAAGATAAGTCCAACCATTAACCTAACACTGCCAAGTCCACCACTAAACCATGTCCCCAGGTGCCATGTCTACACACTTACCTTTCAAGTACCTCCAGGGAAGGTGGTTCAGTTGTCTCCTTGGGCAGCCTGTTCCAATGCCTGGTAACCCTTTGAGTAAATAAATTTTTCCTAATATCCAATCTAAATTTCTCCTGGAAAAAACTTGAGGCCATTTCCTTTTGTCCTGTCATTTGCTGCTTGGGAGAAGAGACCAGCACCCTCCATGCTACAACCTCCTTTCAGGTAGTTGTAGACAGCGATAAGGTTTCCCCTCAGCCTCCTTTTCTCCAGGCTAAACAGCCCCAGCTCCCTCGGCCACTCCTTACAAGACTTGTGCTCCAGATCCGTCACCAGCTTCATTGCTCTTCTTTGGACATATTTCAGCACTTCAATGTCTTTCTTGTAGTGACGGGCCCAAAACTGAACAGAGTATTTGAGGTGCAGCCTCACCAGTGCTGAGTACAGGGGACTGAGAAACCATTTGCTTTACATCCGGAAAGGACTAAAACTGGTGAACTAAATAACTGCTTTTCTTAAGTGGAAGTCAGTGTAGATGGGCTGAGAACCTGTCTTGTATTGTACAACTGGAATTTAAGCAGATAAAAGCCTTTCTTTCCCCAAAATTATCTTAGTACCTAAATTCCTGTTTTAAATCCTGCTATTGCCTTTCAGTTAAAAAAAAATCCCCCCCCAACCACACAAACAAAAAAACCCCCAAAGAAACCCAAACCCAAAACAAAGACAAAAAAAACCAAAACCAAAATCCCAACCAAACAAAAAACCAAACAACAACACAAAACCTGGTCCTCATCCTGAAAGCTTTCGAATGCCATGACTGTCTTTTTGCATTATCCTTCTGTTTCCCCCACTATAGCCTCCAACTCAGTCCCAGGCCTGTCTCAACCCTGTGAAGGGAGCTGCTTGCAATTCCACTCCCTTCTCCCAAAAAGAAGAATTTAATCTCTGTTGATAATGGATGAGCACAGATACTTCTAGCTATTTCTTTACAACAGTTATTGCCTCCTTGCGTGATAGTCATCTTGTAAATATGAGCCAGGAATCTTGTAGGTATGACCAGCAACCACTGTTACATCTTCAGGTGTTCCTTTCATTTCTGAAATTGTGTGAAAAGAAAACTTTGAAACAAAAGATGGACAAGATAACACTATGAAGATGTTATTGTGCTTTTTAAATATTTGTTGGATTGCTTCGTTTCACATTTGTTGCTTGAAAGTTTATGGTACTGAATGGAGGAGCTGATGAAGCAAGATGAAAAGAAATGGTTTTGATTGCTGGGACAGGAGGGAGCTGGGGAAAAATGAATTAATGCACTCCATATAAGCCTTCCAGGTGCAGCGCAGAGTACACTAATAGCCTTCCCAATAGTAGATTGTGTAGGAATACCCGCTTCAGAGACAGTCGGGTGCTGCTGCATTTAGAGCTGCACTAAAAGCCCACAGACGCCATCCATCAGCTCCAGTTTGGTTTTGGATGATGCATTTTCATGGGGAGGGGTCCAAATGTAAGCAGCAATCTGGGACATGGCAGTTTATTTATGGAGAGTAGCCAGGTATTGTTGTATTTTGGACTTCAAGTAAGGTATGTCTTGAGAGCATGTGAAAGAAAATCTTAAAGTACATCAGTAGCATGATGTGTCTCTCTTGGGGCGGAAACACCACCGCAGAATAGAGCAGTTCAATTTCACTAGAACACCGAGTACAATTATGTTCTATTTCTGAGCTTGTTTACAATAATCTATAAACAGATTCTGCAAATATTTTTTTTTTTTTTTTCAGAAAGGAAAGAAAACCTTTTTGTGCCTCTTGAAATTGCATGGAGTGCTCTTCAACTTGCATGACTTTGCAAAAAGTGCAGCCTTTTCCATCTAGCTGAGGAGTCATGAGGAAGGTTCTTGAGCTGAGATCTGTCTGTAATATTAAAATAATGTGATACTGTGAAAGTGGCACACAGTACACATGGCATCAGTCTGCATTGCTTTGCAATCTTCTGGAGGCAGAACTTGGTCTGTGTGGGAAGTCTAGTCACCTTTATGGCTTTTTATCATAACGTGTAAACTGTAGAAGTATATGTTGGCTATGCGGAGCTCTGCTCTCAGTACTTATTGTGTACACTCATGCACCATGTTCCAGGTCAAAAAGCACTGGATTTAAACAGATGGCTTTCTTCTGCCCCACACAGAATATCCTTTGAATTTTAGCGCCCTCTTGTTCATCAGCTTCTTACATACATCCCTGCAAAATTTAAGTCATAGGCCCATTACCCTCACTTATCCCATTCTCTGCATAATGCCTGTTCAAACCTAGCTAAACAAACTGTGCCCAGAAGTAGACACACGTACGATTGCTTTTCCTTTCATAGGTCTGTGGTGATATTGTTCAGCCATTTAGCTTTCCCTTATCAAGGTTGACACGACATCTGTGTTGTCTGGTTTGCCAGTGCTTCCCAAGCAGTGCATCTGCGGTGTGGTTAGCCCCGCTGGCTGCCGGCCTGGCCACCCCTCCCAGCCCTCTGGCTCTGCTTGGACTTGTTCTCCTTCCCCAAAACATACCCACAAGTTCTCCAGTTAAACCAGACACCTAGTACATTTTAGCTACTGGAGAGAGAAATGAGCTAGACCAACATGCATGGATGGTGAAGCTGCTGAGAGTGGCACAGTTCATAGTTTTTTCATGAGCAGCAAAGTTTTGGGTCATATGCATAGAGGCATGAAGTGATGGAGCAAAGGTGAACTGTCTCTCCATGCACCCACTGATCTCAGGTACTTAGGGAGCTGGTGGTAAGAATCTCTCTTTGGCTCTACCTGTGGTGTGTTTCTTAAGCAAAGAAAAACAGAAACTGCTGGGAGGTTGCAAAAGGTGGTTGTCATCCAGGGACTGGAGGAACTATAAACTTTCTGCCTCTCTTTCTGAATTAAATATTTGTTTGAAAGTGGCATTGTAGGAAGAATAAAAGTCAACAAATAGGAAAGGAAGAAAGTTAATAATAAAAGTACTCCAAAGAACTGTTGATTTAGAGTCAAGGGATGAAAATTTGGAAAATGAGAATTGAAGTTAATGACTAGAAAAAGTGAGGCGTAGGAGGCTGTAGAGCAGTCTCCAAGGAAGATAATAGAAGAAAAAAACCTGTGAAGATACTTGAGATAGGACTTGAATATAAAAAAAGGTCTTTCACTGAAATGAAAATGAACTTTAGAAGTTTGTTACTCTTTTCTACCTTGAATTTCTACTGATGTCAAAGTATAAGGAAATTCCATAGCTTTTAAAACTACCTTCTTTTTTTTTTTTTTTTTTTTTTTACTTCAGTGAGAGACTAAAGACTGGTTTTGTGCTCTAAGTTTTTAGTTCATTCTTTGGTTAAACTAGTGGGCAAAACTTCTCACAAAAATCTCTGGTGGTTGTGTCTTGCCCATCTTTTCCTGGCAACTGTAGGTTTCCTGTTGGGCAGAGGAGGCTGAGGGATCTCCGTCACTGGGGTTGCTTGGAACTCAGCTGGATGTGACACCCAGTGTCTCATCTAAGTTTGAAGTTGGATCTAACTTGAAAGTTTGCCTTACTTTATGCAGGGGGCTGTACCATCAGGGGTAATTTCCAAATGAAAGTATTCCGTCATTCTTAAAGGAGAAATTATACAGTGTCTCAATTAAACAAACAAACAAAACCTCACTGAAATCCATAAATTAAAATCCATTAAATCAAAAAATGCCAGACTTGGAATCCATAGAGTGGAGAAAACCATTCAAAAAAGGTAGTTGACCACTAGTATGGATTTAGGGAGTGATAAGGACAGGAAGCATTGGTCTCTCCGTTATTACTGCACAGCTCAAAAATTATTTTGCCGCTTTTCTACTACTTTTACAAAGTGTTCTGTGATCATAAATACTGTATTAGTGACAAAAATATTGTTGTCTGTTCTGATACAACTTGATGGCCTCTCCAAAAATATGTAGTTGTGGACCCTATTTTTTCTGCGGCAGCACTGCCTAGTAAAATTGAGAAGGAAAGATATTAATAGCAAACAATACTTTAGACTTCTTGACATATTTTACTGAGCCTGCTATGGTCAGGAAAAAAAGGACAAGTCAATACAGTTAAAAAGAATTCAAATAATGTGTCCTATGATACTTGAGTTAGGCAGGAAAAGCTCACTTAATCAAAACATCTGCTTGTTTGAAGAGCTGTGTAAAGATTGTTAAAGCTCTATTCCAGCCAGGGTGCTGTGGGATCTTCTAAGGTTCAAGTCAAGATCTTATCCTAATTGTTTCCAGTTTCCAAGCATTTATGTAGTCTGTTGTGTAGGATCTGTTATACATAGGCCTGTGTTATGTTAAAAAAACCCACCTGCTGCCTACTGCCTAGAAATAGTTAAGCCTGTGCTCAAGCCCTTCACTGACCCAAAGCCTTATGAAGGGACTGATACCTTTGTAGGTATGAAGACTGCGTAGCATCGAAAATCATCCTACTTTTTTTCTCTCTCTTTTTTGTTTTTGTTTTTCTCATCGTGGCCAGTCAATGTGTTAGCAGTTCCTCTCCTGTGACACACTTTGCTTTCCTACCTACTGTGTATTGCAGAAAGAGGGAATCTTTTTTTTAGTCTGGTGTTATTTACCAAAAGGCAGCTGTTACATTCAACTGTTACTGGGCTTTCTTCATTAAAATAGTTTCTCACTCTTTCTCAGATCCACTGACAAGCTGAAGACATTTGACATCTTATTGCATGCTTGTATGTAAACTTATAGGGTGACTTAGTTGCATGGGGAAGAAAGGGAACTGCGGTTTCTCTTTCTGTGAAGGCAAAGAGCCATTACTGTTCCTCAGATGCAGCAAACCTGTGTATGCTTAAAAATTATTGCCTTCTCGTTATTTGGTGCACAGTGTAGAACCTGTAGCTGTTTATCTAGTAACAGATTAATGTGCATTAGGAAGTTCTAGGTTTGTGTTTCTGCTTGGTTATTTGAGAGTCAAGTCGCAAGAATACTCCGCATTTCAGTTCCCTGCTTTGTCTCTGCAAAAACTTTTCCTAATACTTTTCAGTTGTATCTTTTGTTCACCAGTCCTGTTTGGCCCAGAGTGAGTGATGAGAAGGTAATGTTCTGTGTTTAGTAGCTTCATCACTGCTTATGCTGCTGTTCTATACTTAGTTTTGTGGGTTTTAGGGAAATAATTTTAGATCATCAGCAGTTGTTTTTCTGATTACAGAAATAATCTTTATCCACTAATTACATGTTTATTCTGAGAAATAAGTTGTAAAACACTTCAGAATAGAAGTATGCTAGAAAAGAGAATTTTTGCAACAGGAAGAAATCATACATGTGTGCAATAGTCTTTCCCCACTTAGCCAGTTCAGATTAGTAAACACAATTACCTGTGGGTCCATTTAGGAGATGTTAGTGTCTAAGTCACCAGGCTGAGATAGAATGGACCTCTGGAGGTCATCTAGTTCCAGCTCCCTGCTGGAGCAGGTTGCTCAGGGCTATATCCACTCAGAGTTTGCATATCAGCAAGGGTAGAGACTCTATAACCTGTGACAATAAGAAAGACTTTTTCTTATATTCAGAAGGAACCGCAAAACCTTTAAAAAACTTCAAGCAGCATTGACTCAATTCAGGAGCAACTTGATCCTTGCTGCTTTTTGATACAATATGAAGAGCCATAAAACCTGATTCATTTTACATCTTAATTGCTGGAGGTTTGCGAGCGCTGTGGTTACTGTTTGCGCACTGGCCTGCTTCTTAATCTGGAAAAATTCCAGCCATGGTTAATAAACAATTGCTAGGATGGAGCCTACATTGTTTGTTTTAATAATTTGAAATAATTATAATAAATTGATTTACATTTAATGGATTTTGTTTGCTTTCTCTCTTTTTTTAAAACTAATGTTTACTTGATCTCCATGGTACTCAGCATCCAGGTCTGTTTGCTGAGGGAGCCAGGGTCAGAGGACACATGGAGACTGTGGGTTCTTTGTTTCTAGATACCTGCATAAAAGGCCTGGAATAGTACAGGTAGATGAAAAGATCACAAGTCTTGATCAAGCCAAGAATGGTTCCAGGGAAATATGTATTTTATTTTTTTCTCAATTGTCATGGCATCTTGTCTTTACTAATGAAAAGAGATTAATGTTTAACATAGGCAAGGGTCACAAGAAACTGAGGTGGTGATTTGCCGCTTCTGCTAGAGCAATATTGTATCAAATGCCTGATCAGAAGTAATAAAATGGTTTTAACAGGCTATGAATTTTTTTTAGGTTAACAAGCAGGAACAGAGGAGTCAGTGTTTTTCAGTAAGTGAAGCATGGAAGCCAGCTGTTATTTTAAATAACATAATTCAAGCCTTAGCATGTGTGAAAATAAATAAGTAAATACTCCCTTTGGTTTTCATCAGCAAGCCCACTAGTTCTCCTCAAACATTAAGTTTATTAACTGTTGCAAAGTCCTGTGAGATGTAGTGTCTTTCTCCAACTACTTTCTATATGTGAAGTCCAGGCACTGCTTAGCAGCTCTTTTGTCAATTCCCAAGGTGTTTGATAACTAAAAACGTTGAAGAGATCAAATTCAATAACCATACATCTGTGATGGATCCCAAATAACCCTTGCAGCACCTGCACTGCTGGAAACTCTGCCTGTAGCTGTCAGTAAGGGTGGTGCGAGGGGACCTTATCCCCAGCTGGGGGTGGTGCTCCTTGCCTGGGTGAGGGCTCATGTTCCCAGCTGTGAGGACATGAGCGTTTTCTGGGAAATAACCTCATTTCTGTGCTGTCACCTCTGCAGCCTCAGCAAAAGCGGACGTGGGATCACAGGTCTCCGCGTGTGTTCTGGGCAACTCAGAAGTAAAATTGCCTGTGGCTGGTGAATCCAGACACTCCCACAAGAGTAAGATGTATTTATTAGAAAATGTTAAAGCAGTTGCAGCTTGAAATATGGGTAAAATAAAGGTTTATATGTCACTGTTATCCTGATATGTTGTGAAACTAGAAATTGGTTCTTTGAAGGACTATTAGATAAAAAAACCTGAAGTGAACCTTGAGCTCCCTGTGGAGCAAATGTGTATCATTTGATGTAATAAAGATTCATTGTACCCTTACGTTCTTCTTGTATATGATTAAAAAGTTAGGCACAACGTTGGCCAAGCCCAAGGCTTTCTGGCTGATTCATGACACAGCTGAGATCAGGCTTCTGAAGTCATGACCTTGCTTTTCTTACCTCCTCCCCATTGTCTTTGTGGGTGATGACTCGTGCTTTGCGCTCGAGGGTGAAGTAATGCTTCCTGAGTCATCTCATTTATTTATTTTGTAATCTGTTACTTATTATTTTAAGCCCACTAGCTATATGTGTGTGTGTATCTATCTACCTGTCTATCCATATCTATATATCTGTGTTTTCTTGTTTATAAAAAGAATCCTACTGAGATCTTTATGAGCACCCAGAATAGTGAAATTCAGTTTTCACTGTTCGGCCTTTTTTTTTTTCCTCGAAGTCCTTTGCTGTTTTCTGCGTTAGTTTATGTATATTACTGCATTATGCTTAAGCATTAGGTGACCATAGAAATGTCTGGAAAAGACAGAGGTCATGTCTCTGAAGCATTCTTTAGGTTTAGGGAAGCCTTTTCTCATAGGTGAGATGGTTCTTCTGGGCTGCTGTTTGTCTGCTGCTCCCAGACTCCTTTCTATGCTATCTGCAACCAAGGACTTGTAAGTAAGCTCACTCCAACTGATGCTTGACAGAGGAAGTTTATTTTGTCAGGAAACTGGCACTCTTAGCATTGGTTTTTCTCAAAATAATTTGGAGGAATTAAAAAGTTGGCAGAATTATCTTTTTTAATCACAGATGATGGCCCCACATTTGTTGTTATGGCAGCAGCACATGCTGCAGAGGAACCTTAATCTCTGAGGGCAGTCAAAGCAGTGGCCTCACAGCATATGCATGTTCCTACCTTATAACCATATCAGAAACTGTGGGTATTTAGTGTTACTGAAAATATGTCAGACGACAGTTTGGGCTTTCTTTAGAATACCAGCACCTGTGGGCTGGAGCAGACTGCTCTCTCATACAGATGTCCTGCAAGTGATACTGTGTATGGAAGTAGTATTATTTGAGAATGTCATCTAGGATAGTAGATTAAAAATGAACGTATAAAAGCATTAATATGTTTCTTTTAAAAGCACAGCTACATACAGTTTAAAAAACAAAACACCAAACTGCCATAACAATCACGCTATTATGAAGGTGAAAGCAAATTTGCAAGACTCATTAATCTACATGGCATGAATGCTTGAATAAGAGAAGGGATTGAAAAATAACAGATTAAATAACTTTCCCTATTAGTCTGTGGTTTCTGTTATGCTTTCTGAAGTATTTTTATCTTTCATTTTGAGTTTGGATTTGTCATGTTACAATTGTTGCTTCAGGTGCAGAAGTTTTACTGAGAACACATGGCATTACAGGAGATGAAGCTCTTTTGACAAAGTGTTGATGATGGTGAACTCCTGGCAGGGAGACAAATGAGCAATTCATCTAGTCTGTGTTTAAGTTCTATAATGTGTCTGTTGGACAAATACAAGATCACTTCAACTGGTCTTTCAGAAAACAAAACCAAACCAGCTATTCCAGAAAAATAACAGCAGGGAGCACCTCTTAGTATTGCAACTTGTTTGTCATAAAACACTAGATGCTCATATTGTGGTTTTGTTTGTGTTCTTTTTTTTCCCCCTTCCTGTAGGTGCCTGAGATTATAAGCTCTATTCGACAAGCTGGAAAAATTGCTCGTCAAGAAGAGTTTCAGAATAACCTCTCGGATGTTGAAGACCCTTTTGCCAAAAAGTTTGAGGTGCTGTTTTGTGGACGAGTGACAGTGGCACATAAAAACGCACCTCCAGCACTCATAGATGAATGCATCGAGAAATTCAATCACGCAAGTTGTAAAAAAAAATCTGATTTCAACTCATCATCCCAACAACATGAAACTGCCAATAACTTCGGAGGCTTCTCTTTCAGCAACAAATTTCGGTCTGTCTTCCAGCCCTTGGTCAGCGAAGAGGAGGAGAAAAGGCCGATTAGGAAATCTTTTTCTCAGCCTGGGCTTCGTTCCTTTGCTTTTAAGAAGGATTATCAAGAGGGAAGCCATAGGAGTAACAGCTTTGTCAGGTCTTTTGAAGAAGATGCAATTTCACTGAACCTGAAAAGTCAACTGATCTGTGGACACAGTGTTGTGCAGCCAACAGACATTGCAGAAAACCGGACGATGTTGTTTATGGTAAAGCAAGATTTGCAGCTTTTGGTGACCTTTTCAGATCTTGGAGTTTGGAGTGGCAAACACCAAAAGAGATGTCTGACAGATGGCAGTTACTCTTTAATAACTTAATTGCAATTACCAGACCTTTATTTAAACTCACCTGTTTCTCTAAGAAGCATTACCAGTCAGTGTAAATTTTTGTACATAGTCAAAATAAGATTATATTAAATAGCTTAAAACTACCTGAAACACTGGGCTGCTAAAGACAGCTTTTAGAAAGCTACAGCAAGTTAGTAGGTAGTTATACAATTGCAAAATGATATATACAATTACACTAGCTAGTAACAGCAGAAATAAATTTCCAGGTGAATGAGTTACCTGTAACTAGAGCTGAAGGACCAAATGATGACTGGGGGCAAGTAGACTTTATCTCCTATGCTGAGCAGCACAGTTTGTGGAGGTGTTCCTGCTGCCAACATATCTGTGTAATGATGGAGTAGTGCAGTAAGCTACCCTACACCTGCCTCCACCTCTGTCCTGCTTTTGCATGGCTGTCTGTTGTGGTTTAACCCGTCAGGCAGCCAAACACTATCCCAGCCCAAACCAGGACACTAGGATGGCCTTTGCCTTGGTAGGAGAGCAGCAAAAGTAATTTTCAAGACCTGAGAAACAAGTAAGGAATGTGTTATGTGCTCCTCTTATAATCCTCATGATGGTTAAGTTATAAAACATATTTTATATATCTGGTATTTTATGAACATAATGCAAACCTGGAGCTGCTGTTACGATAGCTGGCTGTCATAACGTCATCTTGGATCTGTCAGCTGCTGTTGGGGTGGGAGTTTTTAAGGACAGTAACAGAGTGGAGTGAGTGCAGTTACAGCAGGTTTTTTGGAGGAGGGAAAGAGAAATGCTGCTTTAAGAAGGATTGCCAAAGTGTTATGTTTGTAAAAGGTAGCACACAGAAAAAGGTGTTGTTAGCTGTACCTGATTTAAGACTTCTGGTTTAGTTGTGACAGGCTGGCATCAGAGACAGAAGTGGAAGGTGGAGAGAAATTTTGTGCTCCATTAAAAACAATTCCATGTTTACCTTCTTCCCTTGAGCACATTTCACACAGAAAATATAGACTCCCTTTATAATAATGTCTAATTTTTAAACAAATCCTGACTCCATTATTAGAGATCTGGAGATTATAGATGGACTGCTTAGGTCTAGTTCCTCTTACTCCGGTGACTGCATTTTTAATTTCTATTAAATAGATGCAGCAGTTCTCAAAGATACAAGTAGTTTCAGCCTGGATATATCAGTCACCTGCTGACAGGCTCATTTCCAAGTTGTGGGACTCTGCTGATCTGGCTTTCTGTCTTGTGTTCCTTTTTGCCTGGGAAAATACTGTTTAGTTTGCACAGTTGTATTATTTTGCCATTCAGCTGAATATAAGGGAGTGAAGTAACAGTGGTTTGTGCCTCCAGTATTATACACAAGCTGGAAGCTCGTGGCAGAGCCAAGGTTGTTGTTTGTCCATCCCCCACATTCAGCAGGTCTGGGGTGTGCACAGCTTTGCACTTGGCCCATCAGTTTGTGTGTGGCTACATAGGAAGTGCTAAAAAGGAACTTTATATCCACAGGAAAAAAAATGTTTGTATTTTCTTAATTAAAGTTCTTACTGGATTTTCTCCAGGACTGCAGCAGAGGTTGGTTGGTTTATGAGATGTGAACAGTGTTCAGATGAATTATCTGCTGACTCTCCTCATCTGGGTCAGACAGTCCTGGTTTTGGTGTATCTTCCTGAAGAGCTGCTTTCCTAGCAGTTTCTTGGGATTTTATTTTTTTTTATTTTTTAGGCTTTTTTCATGACTGTATTTCATGGTGAGGGGAGGGGTGTGTATTTGCCACCTCTCTTGTTCAGTTGCCTTCAGATGATCCCTCCTGCCTTAGGACCATGTGTGGAAGGAGTGTGTGGGGCTGAGCTAAGAAGGAGCCTCTTGCTGCAGGGAGGGGAAGGCAGCAGTGAGCAGGAGGCAGCTGCCGAGTAGGTGTTGGAAGGAATAACTCCATGAACTGTGGGAGGTCAGCCCCAGCACAAAGAAACTAGCAGAGAGTTGGGGAAAATCATTGTGACCAGTTGGAGTGAAAGAAGATGTGAAAGGTGAAATGACAGGACCTTTTTTAGACACACAGATGTGGCACATCTCACTTGACCCATTTACACAGAGGATTGCCCTCTTCCCCCTTCCTTAAGAAATTACAGGTAGATTGGTGCTGCTGATGTTTTTATGTGCATCTTATTGGATTTGGTAGTGGCTGAAGCTTCAGTCGATGTGTCTAAGTCATGCTCATAAATGTACCCAGATTCTACTCATCTTCCCTAAAATCTGATATGAAACTTGTCCTAAGCAGACTTTCTGATGTGCTAGAAACTATGAGGAATTTAAAATTTAACTGTTAAAATGTTACAAAGAGATTGCCAGAAGCTGAAAAATTGAAAGCAAGACTTTCATTTAAAAAATGCCCGTTGTCCATCAAAAGCTAGAGCAGCAGCTTTGGTCACTGCAGATTAAATTAAGTTAGAAGATAGACTCCAGTATAAGCCCCTTTTTATAGTTTGAGTTAAAGTCTTTAAATTAAATGCTCTGTGTGTCTTAAATAAATAAATAAACCCCTAAAAAATAATCAGGTGGAATAGAGGTAGAGGCACACACTTGGTTTTAAATTTTAGGACAATTTAATTAAGTAGCTTTTGGGAATGTGGTATGTGTCCAGTTCAGCAGAAAACAAGAAGAGGGAGTGTGAGTATATTTTCTCAGTGCAAAGTTACTTGTGGTAAAACATTGCTCTTATCTAGTTAAATGCTATTCTCAGTCTCTTGTGTCAAATATGAAACTAAATCTCAGTGCAGTAATGTGCAACACACTGAATACCAAAACAATGTTGTTTCAGTATTTTCTTCTGGTAATAATATAGTAATTGGTCTAAAAATGCAGGTAGAAAAAAAAATTGAGATTTATGTCCAGGAGACATTTTTATAATGAGACAAAGGCAGTGTAATGTTACTTGTTATCATCTTTCTATTTATTTTGCTCTTTTTAGATTGGCCAGTCTGAAGTTTACCTTATCAGTCCTGACACAAAAAAAGTAGCAATTGAAAAAAGCTTTAAAGAAATATCCTTTTGTTCTCAGGTAAGATCACAGTGTTCTCTTTCTCTCCTTTTTTTTTTTTTTGTTTAAATCTTGTCCAGTTGAGAATGTTCATGTATTCCTCTCTCCAAGCATTTCATGTGGATTCTCACTTCAGTGATTTCAGTAATTGCTATTGACAAGTTGCTAGTTAATCAGTAATTTTGTAAAACCATCATTATTTTCTCATGTTTTGCACTGTAATTCCTGAGATAGAGACTTGCTTCTGTGTGCAGTGGATGAATAAACACGAGCTAGAAGCAACTCCCTGGTCAGCTCTGGTTTGAGATTTCAGTAGGCAAGATTCACAGCAAGTCTGGGATTATCTGAGCCATATTTTTCAAGAAGTGATAATGAAAGGAGATAAACAATATGTAAGACTTCTCTAAAAATACTTCAAAAATACATTTTTTTCGAGAGTGTAAGTTGCATGTGTGTGAAAGAGGACAACCCTCTGCCACACTGAGGCAGTGTGTGTGATGCACTGAGAGCAAGCACGCTTCAGAACCACCTCATTCCCTATTAATCCCTGTTTCTTATGCTGCAGACTTTCCTTCCCTGTCCTTCTGCATCTCATTTGCATGGTTCTGACTTTGCTTGGGTTATGTGAGGGTGGGATTTATCTAATGACTCAACTTTGAGTGGTGATGTTTTGAAAGAGATGCAGTTTACACACGTGAAGATGAAGAATGGCACTGAGCAGGTGACACAGGCATGTGATTCATACTCAGCTACTGCCGCAGCTCAGTGGTGCGGGGACAGAAGTGTCACGGTCACAGCAAGGCCATGGGACAGCTCTGGCAGCTGCAGCACTCTGCACCAGCAGCTGCACCAACTGCTGGTGGGTCCTCGAGCAGGAGCAGAGAACTCTCCTTGGAGTGTTGCTCAAATATCAACCTGCAGACTCAAACAGCTGCTGGTAAAGACATTTCATAGACCAGTTGCTTTCATTATGTCATGACATAGGGATTTGTCTTTCCCTACCTATTTTCTGTTGTATTTAGTTTGTCTGTGTACCAGATTTGATTCAGTTTGAGTGAATGAGGAAATTTAATTTAATTCATTAAACTGGAATAGAGTCCTTAGAGAACACTTAATTCCTTTAAAGCCTGTTATAGATCATTTTAGTTTAACTCTCTGAGAAATTAACTTGAACTAAGATTATATAAATAAACTTGTATTTATTGAGGAATGGATGATCCTGCTAGTTTAACTAGAAATTCACCTCGAATTAAACCAGTGCAATGCTTGTTTGTACTGTGAGGCTTGGGTGGGAGTAAGATATAGTATAGCAGGATGTGAATTTTGTCATTCTTTCTTGCACTAGGAACTGTTCTGCACTTGCCTTATCTTGCATACTGCAGGTCTACTCAGTGCATCACAGGCTCTTAATGATATTGGGGCAAAACTTTTTTTGTTTATAGTAGGTCCATTTACCCACTTTTAAATACAGGGAATATGATTTGCTGTGATTTGCTTCTAGCTTTTTGGATTTTTATTTATTTTTCATAAATGACTTTGGTTTTTAATTTGATGTGAATAGCTTTCATCACCAAGTATACAGGTAGCTGTTCTGAAAATTTCGGAGTAAACCTAAGTATTATAGTTTGTGTGCTGTCACATCAAGAGCTTCGAAGAGAACTTCCAAATTGAAGAGAAATCTTTATCCCCATGTTTCCTTAGACCATCTTCTTAGCCAGGAGCGAGCTAGCTGTAGACTTGGTGACGTGCCCTGAAGATCAGCAGATGGTTGTGCTCTTCAGAGCAGCGGGAGTGAGATTCTCCCCTCTTGTCTGAAGAATGTGTTGCTGGGCAGATGTTGCATCAGTTGGGCAGATGTTGGTATTGGGATACTGAGGGCTTTTCCCTCAAGTTTGAACATTTGAGAAGACTTGACAGAATGATCTTATGGACCCATCTTGATCATACAAGAATTTTAATAATATTTTCTTGAGGGCACTAGGATTAGATTATAAGGGAGAACAGAATCAATACCCAGTTTCCAGAATGCCTGATCCATCACCGAGGTAGAAATGGTAGAAAGAAGTGTGTAGCCCAGGGGCGCACATCTGCATTAGCTAATCTGAAACAGCTGAGAGCATTTGCCACCTCCTGGTACCTCCCAGTTTTGTGGCAGGGCCATCATCCCAGCTGGGCTCCCTCCACCATCGCAGCTGGGTTTTCAGGAAAAAAAATGAGCTTTCAGAAGAAGAAGAATGGGCTGTGGGGCTAGAAAGGGGGCCTGGTGTGTTCTGTACATGTCTGTGATGTGGGTGATGGTGGTAGAGAGTCTGCAGGTTGTGTCAGCCTGTTATTGCTTTATTACCTACCTGCCTCCTAAAATGCATAACCTGGACACAGCGGAGCTGGAGTTGGAGAAGCTGCAGGCTTTACTTCATGTGAATGTGCTTCTGATCTTTTTGTTCTCATGTCATATTAGTCCCTGATGTTTGTGTAATAAACCCTTTGTGCCTCTATTTAGTTGTCACACTCCTACAAACCAGGTATCTCCATACACATTAATGTATTTTCCTTCATTCAGCTGGCATGCTCTGAAGGTTTATTGTTAGTATTTTGAACTAAGACAACATTGTTCAGATTGCTTCAGGATATCTAATGCTATAAAGTGTTCTTTTTTGGGACACCTGGCCATTCTGTTTTATGGAAGTGTTTGCATTTTATGGTGAAGTGCTTTTTAAACTTTTTTCTTCATGATAAAAAGACAAAGAGAATATTCAGTGATTCTTCCTTTGTTATCAAGGAAAAGGAAAAAACAAACAAGTCCTGCTTCGCATCTTTGGCTTGTTTAAATTTTGCTGGATTTTCTCTTTTACTGTGGTTCAGCATTATGATTTTAGATACAGCAGTTTATTGCGTCTCTTTACTTGTGCCATGACAGCTACAAGGCAGTAAAATGGTGCTGAGTGTAAACAGGCTCTACTACTGTGCATGTAATTCATCATCATAACTTTGGGGTTTTTTACCAAGAAGGGTGCACTGAGAAGATGTGCACTGGGGTCACCAGACTCCACTCATCTGAAAGCCTTTTCATAAAATCAAAAAATTCCCAACAGTTAAAAAGCCTTCTTGGGATTTTACCAGGATGTACTGTTTATCTACTGTTGCAAGTAGATTGTGCTTCCTGAATTTGCCCCTTTTAGGAGAAATAAATGCTTCCATAAGTGATCTGCAAGTAATATATTTAACCACTTTCATTTTTTAACTACCCAAGCTTTTCTTTAGATGAAAAAAGAAAAAAAAAGGTTTATCCATTTTTCACGATTGCTTTGATTTGCTCTTCACAAATGTAAAGCAATTGTTGATCGCTTAAGCAACCAAGAAGAAAAACAGAGTGAGCTTTTTATACTGCTATTTCAAATATTGAGTAAAATACATTTTGAATACTATTTCTTCATCCCTGTAAGTGTTGGATCTAGTATAATTCGGTTATTAAAAAAACAAACCCAACAACAACAAAACCCACAACCAACAACCTCTCACTTAAGTGAAATTTAAAAGATTCATGAAGTAATAGGTTCTAAAACAAAATAGATTTTTAATACCCAAATGACTTTAATGTAGCGGAACAGGGATATGTGACCTAAATGTAATGCTTCTGGGAGTTTCATGCTTTTGTTATTGGAAAAAATGCAGGTACAAAACACTGAAAGTAAATATGACTGCTTTGTTACTGTTTTTTTTTGTGCTAGGGAATTAGACATGTGGATCACTTTGGGTTCATCTGCAGAGAGTCTTCAGAAAGCGGAGGCTTCCACTTTGTTTGCTACGTGTTTCAGTGTACAGATGAAGCACTGGTACGTGAAAGAAAACAAGAGCCTAATAGAATCTTAGGCCCTAAAAGTCTTCTATTCCTTCATGTTCTTTATTTTGATGAATGTCTTCAAATCCTGCTCCACTCAGAAACATCTTTATTTTAAAAATGTAACTAACATAGATAGCAGTCTGCATTTGTTCTGAAAGCAGAAGTTAAAATCCAATATAACTTCTTTTCATTGCACGAACTAAGTTAGACTGCATGTCTCTTTTTTTTGGAAGAAGGTTTTTTTGTATTGTACCCATTAAGACAATGAGGACTGCACTACTGTGCTCTAGGTCAGGCTAGTGCATCGCAATGGCAGTAAGCTCTTTTTATTACACACAAGAAAGCATTTCTAGATAGAGGTAGTATCTCTTATTAGACCACAGTAATAAAATTGGGTGGCCTGGAAGAGATAGGGCTTTGCAAAGAGTTTTGTCTTATTTGTGTGCAGAAATTGCACGGGAAGATATTTTCTTTTTAATCCGAACCACATTCCCAAACAAGTGGCACCATCATTCTGTTGTGTCTGTGTTAAGAAAAACCGACAGTCAGTGGAGGAGTGAAAATCTGTTCTTTTGCACTCTCTTCTTTTCAGGTTGATGAAATCATGATGACACTGAAACAGGCTTTCACCGCAGCTGCTGTGCAACAGACTTCCAAGGCACAGCCCCAGCTCTGTGAAGGGTGTCCTATACAAAGCTTGCACAAACTCTGTGAAAAGATAGAAGGTGGAGTTTAAAGAACTTCTGGTCAAATATTTTTTTTAACAGTTTTATTAGGGAACAGTCTTACATGTAGAACTCATAAGGGAATAAATGCTTAAAAAGAGCTTGGGACTTGGGATGAAGGGTTGGAATCCCGTTTATTTAAAGTTTTATTTAGAGGACTGCAATGTAAACTTATCTGTAAGGTAATAAGAATTTTTTATCAAAAGTTAAACTCCTTTCTTGTATTTGAGTCGACTTTTTGAAAACCAATTAAAAGTCTAAATATTACTGAATTGCAACTAGCTTGGCTCTATTAGCCTTATAAATGCAGACAATTGTAGATGGGGAACTTGTGAAGAATATATGCTGCAATAGCTGTGATCTGCTGTCCTACTGAATCCACTTAGATACTGGCACTATGTTACCACTAAACATGAACTGAACACTGAGCTTTTCATATGCATGTTTGTGATGTTGATTTATGCTCCTTCATGAAAATGCAGCAGTTAGAATTGTAGTCGTTTAACAGAAAACAAGTTCAAGACACAAAAACTTCCTTGCATTTCAGCAAATTTCACAGTTGTCTTTTGTTCATTTAAGCGATGTCTGGGGTGAATAAAGGGCAACAACAGCTTGTCGGAGCATGTGACAGTAGCTTATTGGACTAAAACCTATCTAGTATTAATTTGATGAAACTGGAGAACTTCCAAAACTACTTTTCATTCTGTTTTGGACTTCAGCTAGCTATGATTTTTGAGAAATTCTTAATGCCTTTAATCATGCCATATGGTTAATCATAGCGTCTGCATCTGAAGAAGTGCCATGATCAGAAACTGAAGTACAAAATACTGTTGATGGTTTGCTGTTTTTCCACAGAAAATAGAGGAAAGGAATTTAATCCAGGATAAGAGCAGAAAAAAATAATCTGAACGAGAGGGTTGTCTGCTTTAGACTGTCAGTGAATGCTTTCAGTAAGAGGCAAAGCAAGAACTTCACTAACATGCAATAATTTTACTTTCTTTCAGAAGAGGCCCAGACATACAAATTGGAAAAAAATCAATGGAAATTATATTTACACCATAAGCAAAATCCAAGCAGTACTGCGTAAAACACGAGCAATGCAGTCTGCTAAAATGCTGTAGATTGTGGGTTTATTTTATCTTGTGTGATAATGGAATCGTCAGCTAAGAGTATAATCCTGGTCTGTGCTCAGTAAATCTCCTCGTCGTAGAGTTCATGTCCCTCATTTTAAAGACATGAGTTCAGTAGTAGCTTTAAATTAACCTAGAGTTCTTTCTAGTGCCCTGTTATGCAATCAATGCAAAGGGTCAGCTCAAATAACTGACGAGCTTTGGCTTAAATTGTGTGCATATTTATGTGATTGATTAATTCTGACAAATTTGACCCTGGGATTTGTTCTTTTTTGTTCCTCTTGGTAGGATTACACCCCTCTAAGACCAAACTAGAACTACAAAAGCATCTAACAACACTAAATAGCCAGGAGCAGGCCTCTGTTTTTGAGGAGGTTAAGGTAAGCTCTTTGTTCCGTCCAAGATTTTAAAGCGATTTATGGATTTTGCTAACATTAGTGTGAAGCACCAAAATAATTTTCATTTTTTTGTGAATTATTCGTTATCTTTATTTAGTGGACTGTTAATCATCTTGTGCTTTAATTTCAATATCATCATTTTTCTAGGGCAGTTTAAAACTTTGTCTTTTGATGAGTATGGCTTATTATACTATTTTTTCTTTCCCTAATACTAATTGTTTTCTGTGAAAATGTTGACTTCTCCCTTAGTAAAACTGCACACATTTTTTGTGGAGGAAGCCAGTAACTTGTCCTGTGAGAACAATTCAACATTCAACATTTTGACCAAAACAAATTACTATAACATTCTCAGATCAGAAAATGTCCCGCCTAAAATTTATCCTATAACTGAATACTTGTCAAACTGACTAAAAAAGCTCAACTTTCTGTCTTCTGACTGAAATCTATTTTAGCATGGAGGAAAACACAGCTGGATTTCAGACAGATGATGAACATTGTAGGAAATGTTATTGTGCTTGGCACACTACTGAAGATTAGGAAATTTCAGACTTTTAAAAAAATCATGTTTCCTTCCTCTCTTGAGTCATTTCAGTCTCTTTGTGCGTTTCCATGTGCCAGTTTATCATCCAGTACCAAATTTGGAAGTTGTTCTGTGAGAGCGATTCCATGAGCTAAGTAATATCTTAGTGTACAGCAGCTAGCTGGCACTGTTGCCTTTTAGTATTCTGCACACATTTTAACAGTCTAAAGCTTGTAGTAGTCACAGGAAACTGTTAATTGCTTCTGGTGAGAGTCTGCAAACAAATAACTTGGTAAAACCAAGGGTAAAGTACATCTCTCCTGCCCATCTTTATCAGCTGATTTGTTGAGTGGGACTGCCTGAAGCTTTAGTTGTCACATTTTTACAGCTCCATATGTTGTAACCATGATCTGCATTTTTAGATAACTTTCTTTCTAAGTATATTTTGATTAATCTGATATGCTACCCTGGCATTAGCTAATTCATACTGTATCCTCTGCATTGCATCAGTAGGCTTAAGGCAGCATATCCTTTTCAAAAGTTTGGTTTCTGGGATTAAATTCTATGATAAATTGTTTCACAAACATTTTCTCTTATAATAATTCAGATCTAAATAGAATGCAGCAGAGACAAATATGTTCACCTTGTGCACTAATTTTTAAAAGACCTGTGTCATTTTCCAAAAACGAAGTGTCCAGTGAGAAGGATTTCTAGGAGAAGGGTTGTACATCATCCAGGGATACCTTATAGCAGCCTTCCAGCACCTGAAGGGGACCTACTAGGAAGCTGGAGAGGGACTTTTAACAAGGGCTTGTAGTGACAGGACAAGGGGTAATGGCTTTGAACTGAAAGAGGGTAGTTTGAGATTAGATATAAGAAAGAAATTCTTCACCGTGAGAGTGGTGAGGCACTGGAACAGGTTGCCCAGAGAAGCTGTGGATGCCCCATCCCTGGAAGTGTTCAAGGCCAGGCTGGATGGGGCTTTGAGCAACCTGGTCTGGTGGAAGGTGGACCTGCCTGTGGCAGAATTGGAACTAGAGGGTCTCTTAAGGTCCCTTCCAACCCAAACCACTTTATGATCGTAACTGCAAGACAGTGCTTCATGTATGCTACAAACTCACAACTACGGTATTTTGGGGTTTGTTACATCAGAGGCAAATTGGCAAAAATATTTTTTGAAGTCTCTATTTGCTTGTGGCAATTTGATACCTCTACAGTTGTCCTTTGTCTTTCATGTGAATTCTGTCAGGGATGAAGTGAGGTCGTTTCTCTGGCGGTGCTGCTGCTTTGCCTGGGACACTGGTGTCCTCTGGTGGACTGGAGTGGTAGCATTAACTACGTTACAACTTGTTCTTACACTAACAATGTATTGACACTGACAAAATGAGAAAAGTAAATATTTGCTAATTGTTCTACAAATGTATAATTACTGTGCTTGTGGTGTTTTCAATTAAAGAAACTAAGACCAAGAAATGATCAAAAAGAGAATGAGTTGGTTATCTCTGTTTTGAGAAACATGTATGAAGAAAAACAGAAGGATCATGTTCATGTTGGCGAAGCAAAACAGGTAAGTAGTCATTCAGTTCTAGTTCATGTAAAGAGGATGCAGGAAACCGTCTTCCATTGCATTTTTATATCTTTTCAACGGCAGATTTCCATCCCTGGTATTTTAGAACTTCACACTGTAGAACCAGGTGAACACTGGTTTTGCTTACGACTCATAGGCTGTCATGCACCAAAACAGACATATCTCAGATTTTGAGGTGTTCGGTACAGTCTGATTTGAGGCCTAGGACACAGAGATGCAGACAAGGTAGACCACTAATTTGGTTGTTTCTTTCTTCTCACTACAATGACAATTCAACGTATTGCGCTCTGCCAACCTGTGACATTTGCTATCCTGCTGTCTGTGTGAGTCAGTGTCGTGACAACACGTTGGATTTGGTCCTTGATAAAGATGATTGCATTTATTCAATAGCTGGAAGTTATTTCTTGTGTGCAAACCACCATTTGAAATGGCGTCAAGGAGGAGTAGCTGAGGAGGATTGCTGCCGAAACAGCAGCAGAGACTGTCACCCCCTTCCAAAGAGCTGAGCTGCCTTTCATTCTGCATCAGGTTGCATCAGTGCTGTTTAACTGGCTATTTTCACAGCACAGTTAAAAACAGGATTAATGATTTTGGATGTCTTGGTGAGTGAGACACCTTGAGGAGGTCTGTATTTAAAAGATGATCAGCACCCATTCTTTGGAAACTTCCAGTTCCAATTACTTGACCCTTTTAAAAATCTTGGCCGTCACACCGCTGCTGGCCAGTAGTTCCGTTGTGATGACTGCTGTTGGCCATTTGTGATATTAACTAGCAAATGAATACATGGAGAGTGATCAGACCTTTGAAGAAACTGGGGAAATAGCAGCAGGACTTCATGTACTATTTGTTCACTCTGTTAATCTCTTCTCCTTTATGGTTTACTGGCTGATTATTGAACTCTCTGAGGAAGCAGAAAGAAAACTTTGCATATTTCATTCTCTGATTTCTTGTCTTGGGCATCTCACTAGAAATGTGTTTGCAAGAAAAAAAGCATTGTTGTTATATCATGACAGGAAGAAACGCTGCCTGATGTCCTCCGTCATCATACCTGAAATGTTTTATTTGATCTAATGCCAGCTGATTATCAAATAGTTGTCAGTCACAAATGGCTTGGAAATAGGAATATACAAAACTGGATAATATCTTAATATGTCTTCAGTGTGATTTGAAAATTCCTAAGGCCAGCTGCAGTCTGTTAGTTCAGTTCCTGGAACTAAAATTGGTTAATCTGACATTTGCAAAGATGCCAGTCCTTTGAGAACAGAGTTGACTTGCCCGAAGTCCTTCATTTGTCTTATCATAACATTTTATATTTACTCTGATAATTTATCTCCAAAGCTGTGTAATAGCACATACCTTTGAACATGTACTCTGGCAGTGTTATTTGTCTTGGCAATCATTAACCCATGACATCCTGATGTGCCTGCTCCCTTCTTTTCTGCATAGGTATTCACTTCCTTGTTTTTCATCACTTTAAAAAAAAATATTTAAATTGGGAAAGGAAAAAATGAAATTTGATACTAGTACATGGGTCTTATTTAACAAAAATAACATTCAAAATAAGTGTATTTTCTTAAGAACATAATAGCATGTAGCATCTGGTTTGCCCTTTGAGGATGAGTGAAGGTAAAAAGAAAATACAGAAGCCTGTAACTTTGTTATACTGGAAATAGGATGCTTTAAAATCTACACAGGACTATTTGGTGATGATGTGCTGTTTGGCTTCCCACATACTAACAGTTACATAGATTAAGCGTTCAGAACTCCAAAAGCAGGGCCAAGTAGAGTGGGCTACGGTGCCTAGCAGCCTTAAGATGAACCCCCAAAAATAACACTGAAAACCATGCTCTGGTTTCTACTGCAGGTGTTAGGTTTGGATGGTAATCTTTGTATTGTAGTGTCATTTTTGTATTCAATACATTAGTCTCACAAGCACTAAATATGGACTGAAGTATTTCTTTACAAAGCAAAACTCTCAATAGACTGTTAGCTTTAAGTTGGAAGTGTTTCTACTAGTGAATATATTTCTGGCCCTTAGCCCCATTTGAATGGAGACACTTGAGAGTTCTTGTTGATTATGAGCTTCACCGATTTTGATTAATGTCTTGGCTGGAGAAATAAATCCATGAGAAATCTCCGATCTGTTACACTTAAACATTTAGAATTTGTACAATTGTACTTTGGCATTAAAGAAAATTTGTCCACATAGCCAAAAATCCCTATCAAAATGGCAATTCTTCTGAAGGATGCTACTATACTCAACATGTTTCCTCTAAGAGATTTCCTGGTCTTAGGATAGTTTGTTAAACTTCAGTATAAGTGTCAGTAGAGAAAAAGGCATGAAAAGCCAAGGACACCAGGAGAAAGTATTAATTCAGGTTACAGAAGTGTTCAGACAGTTCCCTGAGATTCTGCTCCAGGATGTTGAGTATTTCACGTTAATGTTTTTAAACACTTTCAGACTTCACAGCCCCCTGCTGAGAATGCCGTCAATGAGGTGCCCAGCAGTGCTCCCAGATTCAGATTAGATATGTTAAAGAACAAAGCAAAAAGATCTCTGACAGAATCATTTGAAAGTATTTTATCACGTGTAAGTATCTTCATGTTTATTGCTTCTGAACATAATTTAATTGTTATATTTATTGGAATGATAGAAAGGTCATATTTGTTATGCTTCCAGGTTGTAGCCAAGTGGTTATTAAAGGCACAGTGACAAAAATATTTGAGTGTACATGGTAGAAGGAGACAAAAGAAAGCATGCCTTTGGTAGAGAGAATGCCAAGTCCTGGAAGAAGTGAACTAATTGCTTGGTAGAAAATAGTGTATATAGGCATTTCAAAAAACTAATATGAAGTTGAACATGAGAACTTATGAAAAGTGACCATTGTTTTATTTCTCTTTCAGATTTAGAAAATTTAAAAAGTAATTATAGTTGTTCACTTCTCTTTATTTAGAAGGAAATTATTAGGGAACTGACTAAGGATTCCTAATGAGATAGTATTATTAGTGGCACAGAACTGATGAATCTGAACTTCTGAACACTAGAGATTCTGTGAAGGCAAGGAGTGTAAAGAACTTTAGAAGACACTAAGAATGTGAAGGCATTTATGCAATATGACGTCAGTCAAAATTCTTTGTAATAGACAGCCTTTTCCTTTCTTTGTATCTTGGAAAGAAGAACCTAGTGTGAAAATTTTGTGTTTGGAATACAGAAGGTACTTTAATAGTAGTTATAGTACATGTGTGCAATATGTGATTATGTACATGTCATGGAAAGCACATAATTGTCAATGAGAATTCTTTAATTCCATAGGATCCTTTAAAATGTCAGTGACTGTCCTGAATTAAACCTCTGTTTCTCACAGGGGCTGAGGCTATTCTTAGGCATTTTGGGAAATTAAATGTGAAACTGTCTTTGAAAATTACAGATTCTCACTATTGTATATAAATCTCTTTTTGGTATGCCTCATATATTATAATCTTGACTGCAGGTGTGCTTTATCTCTACAGGGCAGTAAAGCCAGAGGTCCTCTGGACAGTGCTGGTGCTGGGGATTTGGAGACCTCCATGTCCAGTACTGTAAGCACCACAAGTAAAGTGAGTAAAGCCTGGGGTGAATGGACATATTTAGAAACTTCAGATAATATTCCCTGAAACAACTAGTCAGATGTGAAATGCAGTTACCAGTTGCTCATACTGTTCCAACATCTTGCATTTTGTTTTGATTATTTTTTGGGAGTAGACAAACTAACTGATTGTGTATGAAAAGAAAGAAACCACAGAACAGCCAAACAGTTTGATAAGAACCAGAGTAGAAGGGGTAGTTGTGTCCTTTTCTTCCTGCCTGTAAGAGTCCTGCTGCCACTTGCTGATCCGTAGGATATGTCTTTATCCCTGTGCCAAGTCCCTCTGAGGATGACAGGGCTGCGTTCATTGCAGGTGCTCTACTGGATCAGCCACTGCCTTCCTTTTTTTTTTTTTTTTTTTTTTTTTTTCTTTCTTCCTTCCAGCTTTAAGCAATATTTAAGTTTTTTAGAATTAGCAAGTTGGTTACCCAAATCGTTTTTTCTATATATAGCATGTTAGAATATATGTGAGTCCTCTGAGGGACAACTTGAACAAAGTCATTTCCCAGTTTACTCTGGTAATAGAGATTCAGACTAAGAAGTAGCAGTCACACGTCAGTACAATGGTGATATGTAAGATGCTGTTATCTGTGGAGTTTCACTGGAGGTTTCTATACTTTTTGACGAGACACACAGTAAATTCGTGTTACTCTTCTCCAGATGTTTGAAGTTGCTTTCAGGCCTTTAATTCTGTTCCCTGTCTTATAAATAAAGAGCAGTGTGATTTGGGCTCCATTTAGAATCACAGAATCATTTCAGTTGGAAGAGACGCTCAGGATCATCGAGTCCAACTGTAACCTAACTCTAGCACTAAACCATGTCCCTAAGAACCTCGTCTAAACGCCTTTTAAACACCTCCAGGGATGGTTACTCCACCACTTCCCTGAGCAGCCTGTTCCAACGCCTGACAACCCTATCTGTGAAGAATTTTTTCCTAATATCCAGTCTATGCTACAACCTCCTTTCAGGTAGTTATAGACAGCGATAAGGTCTCCCCTCAGCCTCCTTTTCTCCAGTCTAAACAGCCCCAGTTCCCTCAATCGCTTCTCACAAGACTCCAGGCCCCTCACCAGCTTCGTCACCTCCTCTGCACTCTCTCTAATACCTCAGTGTCCTTATGATGAGTGGCCCAAAACTGAACACAGGATTCAAAGTGGGGCCTCATCAGCACCGAGTATGGTGGCACAATCACTTCTCTAGTCCTGCTGGCCACACTGTTCCTCATACAAGCCAGGATGCTGTTGGCCTTTCTGGCCACCTGGGCACACTGCTGGCTCATGTTCAGCTGGCTGTCAGTCAGCACCCCCAGATTCCTCTCTGCCAGGCAGCTTTCCAGCCACTCTTCCCCAAGCCTGTAGCGCTGCCTGGGGTTGTTGTGACCCAAGTGCAGGACCCGGCACTTGGTCTCGTTGAACGTCATGCAATTGGCCTCAGCCCAATGATCCAGCCAGTCCAGATCCCTCTGTATGGCCATCCTACCCTCCAGCAGATCAACACTACCACCCAATTTGGTGTCGTTTGCAGATTTACTAAGGGTGCACTCAATCCCCTCATCCAGATCATTGATAAAGAGATTAAACAGAACTGGACCCAATACTGAGCCCTGGGGAACACCACTAGTGACCGGCCGCCAGCTGGATTTGGCTCCGTTCACCACAACTCTTTGGGCCCGGCCCTCCAGCCAGTTCTTTACCCAGCGAATTGGCTGGAGAGCCGGGCCCAAAGAGTTTTGAATTGTACTGTATATAAACATACAGTTTGTAATTATGTATCTTATTGTGTGTATCTTATTATGTAATTATGTATCTTATCTATATATGTGAAATAAAATATTATACAACATAATGTGAATCTTGCAACAATGTGCAGCAAAACAAATGCAATCATTACCACCAATCCTAATCTGGTTGGTTTAGCCCTGCAAGTATGTACTGTGAATGCAGGATTGTATTAAAAAGAAACATAAAAACTAAAACGAGAGGTGGAATAATTTCCCCTTTTGTGTGGTTAGAAAGCTTTTAGTCTTAGATATAAACAATATAAATAATGAGCACAAAAGAAGCCAATCTTCTTCCCTGGAGGCAGCCTAGCACTCTGCGGGTTTGGATACAGATATGGATTCTGCTCTAGTGCCTGGTCACCTACGGACTTGTAGTAATCAGGAGTCTGCTCTTTCTGCATATGTTTTTGAAAGAATGGCCGACTCTGCAGGAAACACATAAGGTAGGGAGTGGAGAAAAATGCATGGTTTGGGACTGAAAGAGACATCTAGTCGTAGGATTGAAGTCCTTTATGTGAATCTCAGGTAGACAAGAGGAATATTTTCTTGTTGGATGAGGTGCTAAATATACAGTAATCTGAAGTGCCACCCTTTTCGTTGCTGTCACCGTTACCTAAACCTGACCTATCTGTTCTGTTCTGACCCCATTTCTTATGAGTTGTATTCAACATACTATAAAATACAATTGCTCTAAAAATTACTTTTTCTCTGTAAAATGGAGATTGTGATTTGTTGACCTAAATGATTAATAACAAAGAAATAAAACATTAAAGAGTCTTTCTTTGAGCTGGTAAATATGTGCAAGTTCGAAGCAGGTCTCTGTGGGTTGTGAATAATGGCATGGGACTGCAACCTCAAAGGTTGATTTTAAACCCACATGTTGATAACCTTCTCTTTTGTGCTGCTAGGAACCACCATTGTGTGAAAAGGAAAAAGACAGACTTCCTACGCTTCCTGCAGAAAACGCTGTCAAGACCAGTGGATCAGCGGGTGATCTCTCCAGCAATGCAGATGATTCTTTTATTGAACAGTCTGTTATGTTACCTCAGCAAAGCTTTCGGAGGCGAGCAAACACACTCAGTCACTTGCCAACAGAAAGCCAGGAATCTCTGGTACCTGTTGAGACGTCGCCATCTGTTCCCCAGAGGAAACTTATGAGGTATCACTCAGTGAGCACAGAGACTCCTCACAGAAGAAAGTAAGACTTATTAAAAGCAGGCTATGATTTAGTTTTTTGAGGGCATATTTGGGAGTGATAATTGCCTACCATGTATGTCCTCTTAATGGATAAGAAATGTATCATAGAAGTGTGTCACTCTTTGGAGGCTTGTAGGTATTCTGTTTAAAAACACTTTTAGCTCTGTGTGTTCCACAGGGAAGATGAAAGATGACATGTAGTTCCACAGTATATGTCATAAAACTAAGTGCAATCACAATGCAAGATTGCTTCTAGGGGTTCAATTATATTTTTGCAAACAATATTCATTAATTTTTCTTTTTTTGATCTGCAAGCAATATAAATAAATGCTACTTCTTTTCGTTTGTTTATAGAGAAAAACCCAGTAGCATTTTTGATGCTGAAAACCTTGCTAGTTGGTGAATTCATGTGTGACTGTAAAATAACACACAAAACTGACATAAATTGCCTAATTGTTGATAGAGATGTGGCTCCTGTCTAGCTTTTCAATGAGCCTGTGTAGATTTTACTTGCAAAACTAAGGTACTACTTGTCTTTATGCTAACATTCTTCAAGCTATCCTCCTTCAGAAGCCTGCCTCTACATCTCTAAAATCTCCTCTTAACTTTATGGCAGTTTCCTTTCCTCCCTCTGTCTGGCTTTTTCCAATTACTATGGCAGCATTTCTGTCTGTAGGCCTCTGTTTTACTGCCAAAACTACTCGTTTACACAAGTTAGACAGTGGGAAATCTGTATGTGTTCCAGCTCATTTTCGCTGCAGGAGGCAGGGCAGTAACCGAACATGCCTGAAATAGGTGATGACAGTGAAAAGAAAGAGAATTACAGTATTTGAAAGGAAACATAACCTGAGTTGCCTTTTTGTCCCTTTTTTGAACCTTTTTAACTCTAAAACACTAGAATGGTTTTGTAGTGCAGTTTAGGACTTGTGTTGTTGGTCTGTTATCCTCATGAGAGTTGCCTTGATGCTTGTAGCTGCTTGTTCAAGCAGTTCTTATCTTACTACAGGAATGCAGGTAGAAATTACGCATGTTTTTCATTTCCTCAGTTACTTCTGTTTGGGTTCGATCATGTAGTTTTTAGTAAGATCTGAGTGTCCCTGCTCACATAATTCAAACCAAAAAGAAATCACTGTTGCTTCCCTTTCATAGCAAATGTGCAGAACCAGGGGAAATGGAAAACATAGAAGAAAAGTATGCTTTTATCAAAAATGACTGGAATGATAGACTTATCTTGTATGTTTTATGAGTGTTTTTGAACAGCTTACCTCGATTCATAAATAGTTTCCAAAGTGTTAATAAATGGAATTCTTCATATAGCATTTCACTTCTCATCCATTAAAACCCTTGATCATATGCCTGACTTTATCATAGAAACCAAGGGAAGCACATAAGAGGGAGAAGAAAGGGGTGCGTTAGTGACGTTTTTTTGGGAGTTTAAGTTTAGTCATACACTGAAATGCTTTGCTGAAGCCTGTAAATGGGACTTTGCTGATGGGGTTAAAATGTTCAACCCCTTACAGTTGCTTTATTAACTGTGAAAAACATGGGAAGTAGCTCGTTTGTATGTGCCAGGTCCCTTTTAAAGATTAGAGATTTCACTTTTTTCCCACCCCCCCAGCTTTCCTTTCTTACTGTGTTTTGTTCTTTGTGCTACCTCAACTCCATCACTCTGGTTGGAATCCCGCTATATGGTTTGAATGCATCTCTCGGCGAATCTAAAAGTTCTTCTGGTCAACTTGCACGTTCTCCTGCTCTAGCTCGTCTTAATCCCTCGGCCTCTTCGCCCAACTTTTTAAAGTATCTAAGGCATAATTCAAGTGGAGAACAAAGTGGGCATTTTGCGCAAAAGAGGTGAGCTAGCACCTGTACGTAGTTTGGGATAGAGTTTGTTTTACCTTGTTATAAATATGAGGTTCTATAGTGCAAATAATTGAAACAATTTAATGTAGACCAAAGGTGGTAGATTTTTACAGGAGAGGGAACTCTTTAACTGCTCTGTTACTGAATGTAGAGCTGCTAATTACATAATTTTGTTTTAATGAATAAAATAATTTCAGACACATGGCTTTGTTTAAAGCCAGTTGCTCCAAAGCAGCTTGTTGTTACGCAGCAGACAGCAGCACTGCTTAAATTGTGTGAGGGGTAAGTTGCCAAGAACCTGTGATCCAGCTCATTCTGTCCCTCCTGAATAATTCAGTTCTGTCCTGGTTTGTTCATGGTAACACAGAAACATATTATTTTTTGCCTGACCTTAAAGGGAAATTGACTAAGTTAATTAAATGGGGCAAGAAATAGCAGGACTGTGGAAAGCCAATGCCAAGAAACCCACAAACAACCAAAAAGCACTAACAAACAATCAAACCCACCCCCAGTTCCCCCAAAACCAAACAAAAAAACCCCACCCCACCAGTTCATGTATTTGTCTTGGTTACTTTGAGCAATATCAAATTATCCTTTTCTGTGCCTCCTTTCTTAGAACAAAAGCATGTGTAGAGAACATTGAGAAAAGGACATTAACTCATCATTTCCACGAGAACCTGACACAAGTACCTCCCTAAAATTCTTAACCATGAAACCCCTCCTTAAGCTCCTGAGCTAGAACTGCTTACTTGAGCTCAAAAAGCTAATGAGACCAGATGTCCTTGGAAGCGCTGTCAACAGTCACTGCACACTGACAAGCAAATTTTTTTTTGCTGGTTATTGTTTGGTTTTGTTCTCTTGGGTGAAGGTTTATTGTTTCCCCAAGGTGCTGATTCTCCTGGTCCTTAAAAAATACTCAACTGAGAACCTTGTTTCAGCAGTTCCTTCAGTTGTATTTGCTGCGTACTAACCAGCAGTTAATTTAGTTTTACCTCAGAACTAGCACTCAATTGAGATTCACCCCAGAAGTATGGTATAGCTCAGAAATGGCCTCTTTACTTTTCATTTTAATAAGACTTACTTGAATCCTGAAGGTTAATTTCTCAAAAGTAGATTTTTCCAATTAGATTTGGTAATGATTCTGCACGCACAACAGCAACTGCTCCTTTCCTTTCCCTGTCATTTAAGGGTATGCCATATTACACCTCTAACCAACAAGGCTGAAAATGGAAATCAATAGGGATATCAAATAGGTTAATGAGTTTAAATCAATAAAGTCAAACTGCCCAAGTTAATTGTATTCTGTAAGATAACTTGCCGTTATCTGAGTTGTTCTCCCTTCTATTAACCTTCTTCGAAGTATGTTGGGGGCTTGTTATTTGAAAAGAAAGAGCAGAATTATGTCAGCCAGAAGACTTGATGAAATTTGATTAGTGCTCCTGTCTGTCACATAAATAGAGCCATAATCCTAAATGATCAGTCAGAAGGCTCAGCTTTTAACTTAAAAGTTTCAAGCTTGTCTGAATGAAACCCTGTTAATGCTTTACAAAATGCTTTTTGCCAAAGTCTTATTTTTCATTTGCCAACACAATTATTATTAGTGTCAGCTTTTCCTAACCTTTTGCTACAAACTTATTCAGTCATTGAAACTGATATTTAAGTAAATGTGCAATGATAAAGCCTTCATCAGTTCTTACTTGATTGAAGGAATTTACTTTAAACATGCACTAAAAATCTTGGGATATACCAAAGACTAATAACTTTACTGGAAGTACATTTATTTATTTTGGAACATTTGAGTTTGCCCAAACAAATTCATAGTTCAATGTAGCACTTTGTTAGCAGTTTCCGTTTTGACTTTGGTTTCCTTGGTACTCAGGCTTTCAGGATTTAGCTGCTCTTTGTTTGAACTTAGCAGTATGTGTTATTTTTATTCTGTGAGTTTATACTTCTGTGTTCTAAACTATACTTTTCCCAACTGCACTCTCAGCATCTCCTACCGTACTGCCTTAAGGAAAAAGCTTCATTCTTCCTCTTCTGTGCCAAATTTCTTAAAATTTCTGGCTCCTGTAGATGAAAATAACACCTCTGACTTTAGGAGCACAACAAGGTAGGGTTCTCTCTTAAAGCCTGGAGGTAAAACTGTATTTTCAAAGGTTGCTTTGTCTGAAATATTTCAAATGCTTCTCACACTTGCAAAACCTGATTTGTGCAACAGTTCACTTGCATGTACTCTGCATGTTATTGCTGTCAAAAGGATGGAGCTATCCCAGACTCCTCCCCCATTAAGACTGCAGAACTTAGCCATTTTTATGTTGTAATGGTCATGCAGCTTCCATCTATGTACTTCTGTGATTATTCGTGCCAAAGGACTATATTAGCAGTTTTCAGGTAAGAGAATAAACATGGTTCATCCTGAGCAATGGCACTGTTGTCAAATGAGGATGGCCTGCAAAATGCTCCTCCCAGTTGCTGCCAGAGCTATTTGAAGTTCACTTATCCCTTTCAGCTTCAACAAAGACTTGTGCAACCATTCAGCCAATGGCTGGAATAAAGCAATGAGTAGTTTAAAGATGTAACGGGTGGAAGTTATAAGTAGGATTTTTAACAGGAAAACAGCATTGCTGTTCATTATTTCATTTAATATTCTGAATAAAAACCTCTGTATGTAGTTGTGGATTACATCAGAGCAGGTAACATTCAAGGTTCCTGGACACTGTTCCCAAGTTCGTTGCTTACTTCAGGTGGTGACTTGTGAACACAAAGGTTTAAAGTTTTGCTCCAAGTCTGTGTTGTGAAGGAATACACTATGGACCCAGTTCACAGAAGGCTGTAAGTTTATTTGGTGTTTATAAAGCTCCTTGATGTGTGCTAATAAAAGAAATCAGCAGAGTTCTTTGTGTCTCCTATAAGTAATTGCTGGATTTTGTGGATGGCATTTAAATAGCACAATTGTAAAGATACATTATGGTGTGTGTGTGTGTCATTAATGTGTTATGTTTAATACACTGCTGCAAAGAAAGCTAAAAATTAATTAAAACTGGAGAAAGAAGATTGCACAGAGCTCCCAACCCGTCTTGGCAAACCTAAGTGGTGGTTGCAGCCTTGGGTAATCTTGCTGCCACAACGCAAACTTCCCCCAACTCACGCTAAGTGCTTGACCCAGCATGTACACAGCACACCACTCCTTAGGTGATGCTTCATGTTGTTATATGCACTGAAGACTGTGTCACGGTTGCGAGCAGATTTGGGTAACCCACTTACAAGCCATTCTGTGTTCTGCAATTTTAGTGACTACGAATCCAAGCACAGCCAGCAGGCTGCTGGTGCGGACAGCCCTGTACGGACTCGGCGGCATTCATGGAGGCAACAGATATTCCTGCGAGTTGCAACCCCTCAGAAAGCATGTGATTCTCCCAGCCGATATGATGGTAAAGTCTATGTTTGCTTGCTCCCATGAGCATTTTTAGTGGATGTGGTCTGTGAAGTGTGGATCGTTTTGTCTGCTGAGTGCACATATTTGCCTGGTGCTCTCTTTGTACTGTCTTTGCGGTTTCCCATGTACTTTTTGGTCACGTTAAGGTCATCGGCTGTTGAGTTTTTGTTTTTCAGCTTCATATGTAACATAGTTCCGATTGTGTCAAATTAACTAACCAGAGGATAAATTATTTTCATGGGTACTATTTTAGTGAGTTCTGTGGAAAAAATATATCACCAAGTGTTGCTCTGAAGAAAAGGCGGATGCTTCTGTTTCATCTTTCCATGCTGGAGTATAGAACTATAGACTAGAAAAATCCAGGCCTAGCAGAAGGAATTAAGTTTATGACCTCTGAGTTCTGTAGCATGTTCTTCCTACCAGACTGAATTTGACCTCAAGAACTCTGCTTCAGCCTGTGATTCTTTGCCACCTGAGCCATAGTTATCCACTGTTCTCCTATTTATTTCCTGAAATTCTGTAGAGCTAAAGAACCACAGAATTGAAAGAAAAACACTGCACGTGAGCATGTAGACGCATCATTTTCTGCATCTCACTTTATGTGACCCAGGTAGCACAGCACACACTGAAGTCAAGAATGCCTCAGAGAAGCTCGTGTCTTGTAGATAATGGTCTCTGGCTCACTAACGTTTGCATTTCACAGCTTGA
The DNA here is from genome assembly GCF_964273445.1 of Streptopelia decaocto. Taxonomy (NCBI): domain Eukaryota; kingdom Metazoa; phylum Chordata; class Aves; order Columbiformes; family Columbidae; genus Streptopelia; species Streptopelia decaocto. The sequence continues at coordinate 54,468,272 of NC_138658.1, read as the reverse complement.
ACTCTGCAAGCTCTGCCTGCTAACTGATCTCTAAAGCCATTGTGTAAGAAATAAGGAAAAAGTTTAAGGGAGAGTAGTACATTATAGCAAACGTAGTAAGAAGTAACCATCTTAATGTCACTGAGACATTTTTCTTACATCTTAAAGAGATACCTTGATTAACGGGGCACAGCGAATAACAAAAGTGTTTCTGTCATTAATGTATTGCTCGCAACATAATTTGACTGACGATGAGGTACGCTGTATACGGGCATAGATGCCTCTCAAATTTGGTGTACTTCAAAATGAAGTGATCTCAAGAGCATGTTGAGTAAATATAAGCGTGAAATACTTCAAGGCATATGAAGGAGCTGTTCAACCTCACCTGTTCTGTGAAGCTACTGTTTTTGCGGGTCTTACTTGTTTTTGAAAGCCACAAAACCTTCCCATATTAAATAGGAAAAAAAAAAAAAACACACCTCTAAATTGCCTATCCAAGCATTTCCTCTAAGACATAATATCTGCAAGATACCATCATAACAATCTACAGTTGGATAAGCAAAATAGTTGGAGAAACAAGGATGGCCAAAATGGAAAACAGAAGTGCTATTAACAGGAGGAGAGATTTGAAATATCTGGCCTTTGTATTCACTCTTCTTTTTCTATTTTTGTTCCAATGTACGTATTCCATTTATGATCAGAGGAAGAATACTCAGAGGTGTTTTTATTATTACTATTATTATTTAAAATAAATATTAGGTTTTTCCATTTGGATTTTCATGCATCTCCTGTAACATTTCAGGCAGTAAAGGATGCTCCCTCATGGTCCAGTCTCTGTAGCCTTTCAGGAGCTGCTGTACAGATGATCTTACATTGGTCTCACCACCACAGTTAGCTTAGTAACCTCTGTAGTTCCAAAGTAAATATAACTAGCTATCATTCATCATCTTGTACCTCTTTCTTTCATCTTCTCTTGAGGAGAAGCAGCACATGCAGTGGGGCTTGTTGATTGGATAAGTTACCTGTACTTGCCTCCTTTCTTGCTCTTTTTAAACTCATTTCCTTTGGAAACAGAATTTATGCAAACAGATGATGTATCACCAAAAGATCAATTTCAGCCAAACTGAATAGAGGGCAAGGAAGGTTTTAAAGATAACATGTTTTATCGTGTTCTGCAAAAGTAAGCATGAAGGCAGGGAAACAAATGAACATTTCATGAGTTTCCCTTTATAGATTGTGACTCCACTTGACCAGTTTCTCCATTCAAATGCAATAGCCAACACACCACTCCAGGGTACTCTGCAGAAGAGCAGTCAGAAAAAAGGCTAGGGATTTTTTAGAAGCTAGTAAGTTAGCCAACTGAGAGCCAGATCTCTGTGAGTCAGAGATGATGAAGTTTTTCAAGCTTAGCATAGGCTGCTTCACTAAACTTTGTATTATGCATAGAATCATAGATTCATTTTGGTTGTAAGAGACCCTCAGAATCATCAAGTCCAACCATAACCTAACTCTAGCACTAAACCATGTCCCTAAGAACCTTGTCTAAATGCCTTTTAAAAGCCTCTAGGAATGGTGACTTCCCTGGGCAGCCTGTTCCAATGTCTGACAACCCTTTCTGTGAATAATTTTTTCCTAGTATCCAATCTGAACCTCCCCTGGCACAACTTGCCACCATTTCCTCTTGTCCTGTCACTTACTACTCGGGAGAAGAAAATCCACCAGTATGCTTGAGCTGTGCATTGCTTTGACCACATGTGGGCAGGCACTGTCAACAAAATGAAACTGCTCTGTGGCTTTAACTTCTTTTGGTTGTAATCAGTAAACATGCATGTGTAAGACGTCACAGGGAACAGAGAGACAACTTTAGGCTTTATTCACACAGAAAGATCTAGATCCTGACATTTGTGATTCTCTTTCTATAGGAGAGTGGTAAGCTGAATCTCAAGATGCTTCGTGTTCATTACCATCCTCTGTGTGGTTAACACAGGAGGATGTGAAGGTGCATTTACTAAACGTTAAACAAACAAAAAAACCTCACACACAAAAAACCCACCCAGATAACTGGTGTATAGCTTTTGCAGAAATTGAGCTTAATCTTAGGAGGTTCTGAACAGGAGGGATGTCTGGTGTCCTGAGTTCCCACATGAAAATGACAGCACTTTGAGTCCCACAGTCTTGCACTTCTGGATCCTTTACTTCTTCAGGAAGTGCTCCTAAGTATAATAGTTTGAGCTTAAACTTCATTTGCTGTAGCTCAGCTGGAGAGAAAGACTGCTGGCTGTGCTTTGGTGGTTGCATTGTGTATTACCAGGCAGAGAGCACACTTTGTTTTGCAGACACCATTATTCAAAAGGATGGTTTTATTATACGTGATGGAGGGTGTTCATTTCTTATTAGTTCAGGAGTAAAATGAAAAATCAGTAGAGGAAAAAAAAAAATTACAAATAGATACACTGGAAAGCTGTTTTTTCTTGTCAGATGAGATTCCTGTCTTCCCTGACAACTGGACTCAACCTAGCCATGCTCAGGCAAGGCGAGTGCTCTGAGACAACAGAAAGCCTGGACTACAGGAAGCTGTGACCATTACATTGCTATGGGAGCCGCGTCCCATGTGCAGGCCCTCTCCAGCCACCTCCTGCTGTGGATGCTGCCACTTTCCCCTTTCTCTGCCATTTTGCCTTGCTTCTGTACATAACTAAAGGATGAAGCACATCATAGAAGTGTTATGCAGTTTGCTGCCTGACAGATCAGCCGGGTGGTCTCTGGTGAGCCTGAAGATGAGGCTGATTTCCAGTTTAGGGACCTAGAAAGGATTTTCTGCATGGGTGAAATGATCTATAGAGATTTTTGTTGCTTTTCAGCTAATGGCTGGAGGTTTGCAGGGTTGAATTGTGCTAGTTCTGTTGCAGCAAGCTGTGGTTCAAGTATCCAACCTCATCTCCAGCTGTTTGCCACATCCCACGGAGCAATTGTGCTGCTGTGGGTGGTGTGGGGCACTGGGGGACGGCGTTTCTCTCACTGCCACCTTGAGACATACTCTGTGTCTTATCCTCTGATTTTTTATTTATTTGTGGGGCTGGAATGAGTGTTGTATCTGCAAAGTGGAGAGACAGAAAATGAGGAGCACAGGTCTCTTAGAAAATGGATTGTATTTTTATGTGGTACAAAACTATATTTCTTTTAAAAAAGGTTTTTGTTAATCTCTTCTTCTAATGCTTTTTTTTGTCTTATTTTCTATGTATGAGTACACAAAATTCGCTCTCCTTCTCCTACTCACTATCTTAAACATTCTAAGTAATAAAAGTGTTTCTTCAGTTCTTTGTTTTTATCTTTATACTTGCCCACCTTACTCGCAGCCAGATCTTCACACTTCTGTAGAGTCTTAACAAGAGCCACATTCTGTGGCTGTGCAAGTGGTTTAGGACTTCCTAGTTCTTTGTCTTCACTGGTAAAACGGTGAAGGCAACAACTCAAATGATCGTTTTAAACCAGCTCAAGTGTGGGCTCACTCAAAAAAAGGTGATTATTTCTCAGTGGGATCAGTTTTGTGGTCACACTCACAGCATTTGTTGCACAGGAGCAGGCACAGGCAGGGACACGTGTCTGGAGGCCGAGGGTGGGTGCTCGTGCTCTGCTCAGGAGCAGGACGCAGATCAGCGCAGAGTGATCGTGAAACTGCACCTCGCACTGCATTGCCGCAGGATATTTGCATGCTTTTATTCAGCATCTACAAACCTCTGTGCAGGGGACTATTTTCACTACAGTTTTCTCATACTGACTGTTCAGAATTGGTCATAGTGGGAGAACTGTTGTGCAGATTGTCAGAAACTCCAAGCAGTGAAAAGTGCTAGATTTAGAGGGGGTGTAAATAGTTTTCTGAAGTAAATGGTGGGAAAGTGATGGTGCTTGTCATGAGCTTTCTTGCTACAGGAGGTGTGTTAGCAGTAGACCACAAGATTTTTATAACAGCTGTGTCTGTCTTAGGTTGGAGTGATTTGTTTCAAGGTGAGGTGGAGTTACATGTTGAACAGTGAAAGAAATTGTAATTTGGTGGAATGAGATGCTTGATATTGCTTAGCAGTACTCAGAAAATAGATTTAGATGAAAAAAAAGGAACTTTAGCCAGAACAACTACATAGGATTTTACAACTTGACTTGGATAAAAAAATTCCTTTTTTTAGAAAGTACAAGTATCTCCTCTCCGTACAGGAAAAAAAAGCACAACAAAAACCAAACTTGATTCGTTCATTAAAAAGAGTTGAGTTTCAGTCTCTGGCAGACAGGGGTAACAAGCTATTAAATCCTAAGTACGGAAGAAAAGCTAGGGGTTGAAGAACTGTTATTAAAACTAGTTGTAGTTAGCACCTACCTAGCTGTTTATGTGCTTTGTGGTGAGAGTTATATCTCTTTCATTATTGAGAAAAAATATTTTTAAATCTTTTTGTAGTAGTATTGCAAATACTGTGAACAGATGCTCTAGCATTCCATGCTTAAAATGTTTATGTAGTGTAAATTATTTGTAATGTGTCCTCCAATACTGTTTTCATCGTTCATATTTAGCAACAAAATGGTTATTTATTAACAAATTACTAGCTTTGTAAATGCTGTAATAAAGCCAGAATTTTTGAATGGATTACTCAGGTCTGTCCCTCTCAGAGCAAATACACGCTCATAATTGTGATGTGCAGCACAGGAGCTTGGCTGTAAGCAGTAAGTACCATGTCGAATATGTGACAGTTTCTGTGCCCATTGAAGTATCAGGGCATTCGTTTCTCAGGGCTTGAAAATATTAGTTAATGGGGCGAATTTGCAGGTAGTGATTAAGAAGCATTTGGCTTTAAAAGAAAAATCAAACTCTAAAGCATCTCTCACAACTGATTTTAATTGATTGTATTGAAATACACAGTTTTTCAAGAATTCCTTGTTTAGCCATTGCCTTAAGTTGTATGTCAGACTAGAACTTGTTGCTTCCTGTGGTTCCATATCTGAAGCTTTCTGGTAACAGAGGGCTCCTGGTCATGTTACCACATTCGGTTATGAAGTCAAATACTTTAGACTTCTGTGTAAATTAATAGCAATATGATATCCTTGGTTATAGAAGTTTGCAGTTCCTCTTTAATTTTGCATCATGTGTGAAATAAGGAGTTGCACTACCTGAATGGAAGATCTGCAGAGAACTAAGGATGTGGTGGAAGTCCGTTCTTTTGGGCAATTTAATCTTGTATAACTGTGAAGATTCTTGTTTGTTTGCTAAGATGAATTTTGTAATGTTTAAAATGAAGTAAGGAAAAAAAAGTGTAATGCAGAAAATAATATGCTTAATGGAATTCTTCCATCCACATTCTTATCATATCTTGTCTGATTTCTTTACCCTGGAGAGCAGATGTGGCTGGTAAACTGCATTTAGAGAGAGCCATGTGTAAACAACTCTGTAGTGAGGATGGCAATAATGCATTGTATTTGAGCCTCCTCCCTATTAGCTTCCTATAAAAATAAACCAAGCCCTTCTTTTTTACATGAAGCATTGCAGCTTCTAGTCAAACATGAATCTTATTCTCTTGTTTTTTGTATTTGAGGCTGGTTAGACTATGTGCTTCTGAAAGAATGTTTTTAAAATTTAGGCTTTTAGGTGGGTTTGTCACTTCTGTTTTTTTTTTACCTTGTGTGTGTGTTTTTTCTGAGTGGGTTTCCTTTTTTTTGTCTCGTTTGTGGAAAGCCTTGTTTAATACTGAGATTGGTTGAATATGAAGCTGTTGTTTTGGGGTTTTTTTTCTGGTCAGTTAAAGATGAAATTTCCTAAACCATAAGGTTTAAAGCAACGTTTTTATAACTCACTGTTGGAGTACTTTAATGTCCCCCCACAGGTCCCAGCAAATGCTCTATATTCATTGCAGCTTCTTCTGGAGCTAATGAAATTTCCTGTTTATATCATTACCAGTCAAATATTGTCTGTTTTAATTACTATGGCAGTCATTTGCCAGCTTTTATTTTACAAACCTTATTTAGTGTGGACCCTAGTAACAATATACCATGATACTTTGCTTTGTTTGTCATCTTTGCACGTGAGAGTTTTGTGTAATGCATTTGTTGATCCTTTTGGAGTGTAGGGATACTCTGCATTTTAGGCTTGAAGCACTGCCATGTGCAGGCAAAGAGCTCACGATAAATGAATGCATCTGCTCTGCCAATTCCATCTCAGTCCATTGTTCCTATTGGCCTTGTCCTTTCTTGGGGTGTATAAGTGGTGGAAACATCAGTTCAGCGCTTTTGAGGTATATATGGATACCCTAGTACATTTGTGCGACATTTCTACCTGCTTCATGAGCAGTTTTATCTGCAGGTCGTTACCTTGCACAAGTTCTCACACACACAGCAATCTGGTGGCTTTCCCCAGGAATTACACTGTTTCTCAGGGAATACTTAGTTTGCACCCACAGACTTGTAGAAGAGTATTGCGTAGAAGAAGAATTCTGAAGGGTAGTCCAAGTATGAACTTCAAATGGAAAATAAGCGGTGTGTTGATAAAATATAATAATAGTTACTGACTCAACTTACCCAGTCCTGAAATTTAAAGAATGGAAGTGTGGTAGGCCTGTAGAAGTACCAGGTATGGAGGCATAATTTTATATAGAAGGGAGCAAAATATTGGAAAGGAGTACAGGTCAAACATGGAAAAAGAATCAGCAAAAGCCGATGGTGTCAGCAGATGAACAGGGAAGCAGTCTTTCAGTGTGTGCTGAAGTGTTCAGATCCTGCTTAAGTGTGCATACTAATATCATAAAAGTTTTGAAGGCTGCACATTACCTGGATTTTAACACACAGCATATTGATTCAGTGGAATGTGAGCTCCCAGTTATGTTCAGTTGAATTGTTCTACTCATTGTCTCTGCTTTCTCTGCTGTCCTTCAGATTGTTTGTGCATAATAGTGAAATACTCAGTTTCTTGTTACAGTATTTTATGTTGTGGATCTGGAAGCTGGATGGCATGTCTGTTGACCACTCTGTTGTATGTTCATGGACGTGGCCTAGTGCTGACTTACCAAATGTCTGGTTTTTTACTTTGCTTTGAGGGATTACCTGCACATACCATCTCCCCCACCTTCTTTAACAGCCAGACAGCTGATGCAACTCTGCAAACTTTAGACAAGCCACCTGAGCAGTTAAACAGGTTAATTTTGTTTTCTGTACATCCTGCTACATGCCAGCATGGAGATGGGAGGGAAGGCAGGTTGTGAATGTGTTGCACTTTATCAGTGTAGACTTTAGACTTTCTGTTAAATGTCCACAAGTGATAAGACGAAAGAAGGGACAGAGAAGGAGCTGCCATTTGGAAGGCAAAATCGAGCCTAGAACTCTTGCACAGAAGAATTAGAGGTAGGGTCAATAATCATAATTGTTCAGCCTATAGCATTTTGTAACCTTTCTGTTTCTCTTATATCCTTAACCATTGTGAGTTAAATTTCTTTTAGTGAATACTGATCAGGTTAGTCAGTAACAGAGAAAATTTTTAGCCTAGACGGAAACAGTTTGATTACTGGAGGAGGAGAAATAAGCAACATCTCCAATAAATAAGAGGGTGATATTTTGTTAAGATGACACTTGAAGACCAAGCCACAAAATTTGCACTGAGAAAGTAAAACATCCATGTTAAAAATAGGATTATTTTAGGTCTTGGATGTGTTCATTCTTGCTTTTGGAATTCAAGGTGTTTAATCCATTTCCTTGCATGTGTTTTTGCAACCTGGTTTGTTTTGTTTCTTTGTTTGTTTTCAGGTAAAACTGCAAATAAACTCTGTAGATAGTCTGATATTTTCTGACACATACATTCATGTATACATGCACAAAACCACAACACATATCTGACTCTAAAGGAGATCACAAACCATGGAGAGGATATAAAGGATAAGAAGAGATTTATTTCCCCCAAGATGTAAATATATCCTATATGGGATGCCCTAAGAATGTAGTAAGAAGTGAAAAGACTATAGGTAGCATGCAGTGGGTAATGGTGCACCTATCTGGATGACTTTTACTTTTTGCATTAATCTTTGGTGACCATTTCTGTTAATTCCTCATTCTTTTGGCGATGTTACTTTGTGCATGTAATGCAGCCTTAGAGAAAATTATGGTATTTTTTTTAAGTTTTGTATTTTATTCAAGCAAATTAAGGCAGTTTTACCAGCATTATCCTTAAGAGCATGTCCCTTATAATGTTCTTTAATATGCACTAAGAAAAATTGGCATGAAAACTACTATTTGTACAGAATATTTTGACAGTTTAGTGTGTGCATCTAAACCAACAATGAGATAAAAATTATTTTCCTTTAATTGTCAACAGAAGTTGAGGATTATCCAGTGTGTCTTCCTTCTCTCCTGATGGCATTTAACTAAACCTCTTTTATAATTGCAGTCTTACCGTTTACCTGTAAAGAAAAAAAATAAGTGAAGGTTTCCTGTTTTCTTTTAAGGGATATAATATAATCATTGTATTGATATTTTTTTATACAGCCGTGGTTTTGACTGCTTCTGTCAGTATTTCCTATTTCTCTTTGCAACAAACAGTGATTGCCATTGAAGTGACAAATATTCATCCTTTGTCTAATTCACATTCTGATGAAGTTCATTGTTTTCTGAAATGCTGTAGATACCCAAAGTGTGGATACCCAAACTTAGACCCGGAGTGCAAGTTTGTAGAAGTTTAATTTGTGCTGCTAGCTGAAATGTTGCATTTATTTTTATACGTGTATTTTAGCCCTTGAATTTAACTGTGGTAACAAACAAATGTTGTATAAGGAAACAGGTGGTATTGGACACACCCTACTTGTCTCTGACTCTCTGAGAGGAAAAGATTGACAGTGGCAAAACTTAGAAAAGGAGAAGCCAACAGCTGTGAACGTTTCCACTCTTATTTAGTCATCTGAGCTTAGTTGTGCGAGTGCCTTTCAACAAACAAGAAGAGAATAGCTGCGTATGAACTGTGTGAGTCAATGTATGGTGGCTTTCTGAGCAGATTCTGAAGAGGTGAAAACCTTCCTATTTTGTTAGTTTGTAGAGATGAGATGATTTGTGTGTGTTTAATTCAAAATCACTAGGCTAGCCAATGATAAAGAAATGAACCGCTGAGCTACCATGCAGAGTAGTTGTTTCAGGAGTGTCCCTTCTCCAGGAGCTGTTTGAAATAGCATGCGCGGATGTACTTGTCCTTGGCTGGAGAGGCCCAGGAATGGTTTTTGTTGCACAGATTTTAAACCATTTTCTTGCATGCATAACTGGTCAGCTGGTCCTCAGGGAGCAGTTTCACAGCCGTTCTGTTTGGCTGAAGAAGTGCTGTTGTGATGGCTTTCCATTTGGGATTTGGTAGGAAGAGATGGGTTGTTTTGACCATTCATTTCACAGATGGTGAACTGAGTAATTTATTGTCTAGATACAGATTATATCAAAGATTATTGAGCCTTCAGAGAAGCTCTAAAAAACAATAAAATTAAGTGATACTGCAGCAGTCATTAAGAAAACAAAGCATACCAACTTATGCTTCTTATGTTGAGAATTTATTTAAAACCGATGTTATTTGCCCTTTCCCTGAAAAGAAAAGCATTTTCAATTTGCCTGACATTTATTTAATGTTTGCTTTCTTTTGTAGTGTTTTCAGTTGTCTTAGAATTACCTTGCATGCTTGACAAAAGATATATGTGGTAGACTGGGCAAAGCCAAAAGAAAAATTCAGGCGGTTATGACATGGTCAAAAATTAGAAGTGAGAGCAAATATGTCGTAGGTGCCTGTCTCCCTTTCTGTGTGCTTACTTTAAGAACTGGTAATCATCCCATTGTATGGCCTTAGGTGGTGGTGTGTTTGTGCAGCTAAGGGTGTGTGTTTTCTTTGTTAAACACAGTTTAAAGACAATTCTTTTAAATCATGTGGGCGCTATATGTGATTTGATCTACCATTTGAATCATGCCAGGTTTCAGCTGTAGGTTGTGTTTTTGCAATTTCCCAGACGTGCCTTTTCCTTTTTAGTTCTGTCCTTGTAGAGCTGTGATTAGCGAGCCATGCTCCTGGTGTATGGTACAATGTTTTTATCAGGTTACAGAAAAAAAATGTTCCAGACTTTGGCCCATGTGATTCTTATTCAGAAGCAGCTTGTAAATCTGCTTGAAACTGTCATTTGGGAAACCTTGCGTGGTATTGCTACCTTCTATATACGTATTGTGTACGTGTGTGTGTGTGTATATGTAGATATGTGTATATATCTACCTCTCCCATCTTTGAAAGTGTGTCCATTCACCTATTCATGAAATCTAAATAGTTCACAACAACTTCTTTCTTTTAAAGATTACTCCGAACTGGGAGAACTTCCACCCAGGTCCCCATTGGAACCAGTGTGTGAAGATGGCCCCTTTGGGCCAGTGAAAGAAGAAAGGAAGCGGACACCCCGTGAGCTTCGCGAGTTGTGGAAGAAAGCCATTATTCAGCAGATACTGCTCCTCAGAATGGAGAAGGAAAACCAGAAGTTACAAGGTTGGTGAAGTTCTTGATTACATGCTACTGCAATAGAAGGTCAAGTTTTGATTTGTGCTGCGGCTTTGGCTGTGTATTGGGCCAAGTCTCAATGAAACATGTTAGGAACAGACAGGTAAATCAGTTTAGCAGCAGCTCCCCCAGGTCTCGTTAGTGTAGGTTACAGTTTACGCTTTTCTTTTTTAATCACTTCACATTATTTGTCTACTCAGTGTTAATTTGCACTCTTTTAGTTGTACCGTGGCTGGGGTTCTTTAGTTAGGTATCTAGAAGCTCGTTTATTCATCTGAATTCAGCACAATCGCTATCATGAACTGCATTCTTTGGTACATTTGCATTGATTGGTCATTGTCTAAGTACTGATCATTGCAATGTTCAGTGTAGCCAGTCTTGAAGTCCATAGTGAGCTGGTTATGGATTTCAGTGGGTGCCTGCCTGCGTACACACACTGTGCAAGTGCAAGCAAAGCTTTGTATGGAGTAGTAGTGACTTAGCTCAGAATGGTGAGGAGAAGGAGCTTGAAAAACTGGAATTTGCAGTTGTTCTTCACCAAATTTTTTCTGTGGCTGAATGCATAGCTGCAACAAATCCATTGTGGTGGCAATTTTTACACATAAAATGCAGCTGATTAAGAATACACATTTTATTGTAGCAGTTGCATACAGAATTACAAGTGATTGCCCTTGAGAGCTGCTGCTTTGATGATATGAATGATGAGGACAGAAATGTTTATGTGACTGATTTTAGATCTTCATGAAGGCAGTAGGCACCTGGATCCTCGAGGGGTGAGGTACCTGTCAATAAAATGGCAATTCCTCTTTGCCTTTGTGCGAACTTGAGGAAGGATTGTCTTCCAGGAAGAACTGTGTAGAGATAAGGCCCAGCCATGTAAAAAGGTCACTATACCAAACACAAAATCCTTCTTTACACTTGGGTGGAGACTCCTGCCTGGAAGGAGGAAACGCTTCTCTCCAACATTGCATCTGGCCTCCCACAACACTGGGCCCACCTGTGTGCTGTTTGATCCTAGGAATGTGGGTCTCCTATTTCACCCTGATATCTGAAGAACACCTGATACCTGAATTTCCTAAGAACCCACAGGTGAAAGGCATGTTCCCAGCAAATGTACTTGCTAATCCAGTAAAATAAAATGCAGCAATGGACACCAAATAAACAATGCCTTGGCTAAGGGGACAAGACTATCTGGAGAAAGAGGGAGCAAGGGCAATGATTTATACAGTCTCTTCAGCTTAGAGCAGTGCTGTTGTAAATGAGCTTCTGTCAAGTTGTCCTTCAACTTGGAATTTTTATGGGACCTACTGTTTAGAAATATATTTTCTCTGGTTTATATATTTATACTCCTGATTTTTTTTTTTTATTCTCTTCTATTCATGTTATCTGAATATGCAACCTGCAGGCAAGTTTTTGGCAACTACGGGACATTAATGTCAATTAAAATTTTAACAAGTTTAATTAGATGCTCCAATTTTATCTGCCCAAAATAAACACATGCAAGCCTGTTACCAGGAGCTAGTTAGTGAATGAATGAGACGGGTGTCGGCCTGGCTGAAGACCCAGGCTGTGCCATACGCACCGGGGAATGAGGAGGTTGTCTGAGGTAGCTGCTGCGTGAAGAGCTCAGGTGGTAAGACCTTGAAAAAACAGGTGACCCTGCTGCAGTGAGCACAGTTTGTAATGTAATGCCACATGTCATGATGCTTTTGTCTCTGGGAAGTAAAAATAAATATTTTATGTGCAGTGATAATTCTCAGAGTACTACCGTATGATACTGATGTCTTAAAATTCAATGTACAGTATGTTCTATCTTTACTGATATTGCTTAAGTGTGATATCAGGAATTGAGTAGTGTCAGTATGTAAAATAAGCTTCTTGATAAAGGCATGTTCTCTCCTCAGTCCTTGCATGTCACTCCCACTGTCACATTTTTGCATGTGGCATAAGAAGACCAAATAAAGCAGAAGAGTCTGAAAAGACTGAAGGGTTGTCAAGTGCCAGAAAATATTTGTTTGCAAAAGGTGGAATATTGAAAGATTTCTCCAAGTTTGTTTTCATATAAGCTGAAACTTAAATGCCATTTTTAAGTTATCTTCATGCAATACCACCTGTGGTTTAAGGTTTTTTTTTTTAATATTCTTGTATTTGACCTGAAGAAAATGTGAAGAAGTTGACAGTTTAGATACACAGAATCACTTTCAGTGTGGACACACAGCTATGATAAAACCATCAGTGCTTGTAATTACATGGTTCTATGGTTAAACACTGAATATAATCTACAGCAAAAAATCAAAAGCAACAAGAAACCAGGAATAAAAAAGCGTAGGGAGTAAAATTAAGCTGCAGCTGTCTGTATCAGGATGGGTAAAGCACGTGTCAGTACAGGTGCAGCCAAAGTCAGGTTTTAAACTGAAATATACTACTTCGAAGTGAAAAGTCAAAAACCAAATTAGAAAATGTCAAAATGAAATACTATGAGGTCCTAATCTTGCAAACACTTAGGTAACATCATAACTCACATGAATAGCTGAATGAAATCGTTCACCTGTGGAAGATCTACAGGATGAGGTGGTACATGGGACACTCCCCAAATGTAAACAGCTCTTTTCTTTTTCAGTTTATTAAATCTATACTCTTGTTTTAGCCAGTGGAAGTACAGGACAAGCTAACCCTTTGTGACTCTCAGAATTTGATAATCTAAAAAACATAATTGCAGATACAGATCTCAGAACAAGAAGAGCTTAGGGTATTGGCTGTTTTAGTGTCACTGTGGGCCATGAACATTTCAGGTGATTTTTAAGTGTTTAGTAAATTTAGTGTTTAGTAAAGTGTTTAGTAAATTTAGTAAACAAGTTGACCATACAAACAATGAAGAGTTAAATTAACAAAAGGTAACATCATTTTAATATAGATTGTCTGAAGACTGTAATGTGTAGAAGTGTGATTTTTGTGAGTTCGTACTGTGAAATAACCAAAAGCAGCAGTAGGTTTATGATGTATGGCAGAATGTCTTCAACATGAGAGAGTCCTGTTAGTGTTTCAGTAATGCAGCATCACAACAATGAACTATTTTGAATGCATCATGGCAACTTAATTAAAAATCATTGTCACTTCATGATACACTGTTTCATTTAAGGGGAAACCTTATTGCTGTCTACAGCTACTGGAAAGGAGGTTGTAGCATGGAGGGTGTTGGTCTCTTCTCCCAAGTAGCAAGTGACAGGACAAGAGGAAATGGCCTCAAGTTGTGCCGGGGAGGGTTAGATTGGATATTAGGAAAAAATTCTTCACAGAAAGGGTTGTCAGGCATTGGCACAGGCTGCCCAGGGAAGTGGTGGAGTCACCATCTCTGGAGGTGTTTAAAAGGCATTTAGACGAGGTTCTTAGGGACATAGTTTAGTGCTAGAGTTAGGTTATGGTTGAACTTGATGATCCTGAGGGTCTCTTCCAACCAAAATGATTCTGTGACTCTATAAACACTGTTCCTAATCATGGTATGTGTAATTTGTTTGATGGGTGTTATTTCATTAGTCATCATCTCTCATGTTTCTTCAGATTTAAGAGTTGACTAGCACTAAGGAACTTAATTTAAGGGGCCAAACACAGTTAATATTGCAGATGATATCTTAAATCAAAACAAAACAAAACACCTACAGTCACAAAAATTTAGACATGTAATGTTTCAAAGTTATGAGGTTTAATTTTAGGTGGATTGCATGATGAAGTTCTAAGTTAAGTTAATCAGTTTTATAAATAGTAAACAATATTGACTGGTGCATTCATGATATTGCTTCCTAGCTTCAGAAAACAATTTGCAGAACAGACGTCTGAAACTTGACTACGAAGAAATCACACCATGCTTGAAAGATGTAACTTTGATTTGGGAAAAGATGTTGAGTACACCTGGAAGGTCAAAGATTAAATTTGATGTGGAAAAAATACATTCTGCTGTTGCACAAGGTAAGCAGAGTTTGTTTTTTTTTTTTCATTTGTTGAAATGCATATAAGTTGTATGAGAAAAGAAACAGGATGGCCTCTTAACCACTCCTTAAAACCAGATTCTCACTAGAGCCGTTCCTCAGGTTGCCAACTAAATGAGTAACAACATTCAGTATCCTCATGGTTGTGCGTATGTAAGTGACATTCCCTTTCAGCTGAAGCTGTGATTGTGTTACTGGAGTTATAGTACTTGGTATTAATTTTTCAATAACATTTGTCATTACAGGAGAGTTGTGCAGTAAATCAATGTATTACAGTTGTTGCAATCTGATTTTATAAATTAAAAGTTATAATTAAAGAAGAAAGCCTCAGTAATGCCAAAGACTGTGTAAAGAACTGAAGAAACTGCACTATTATTTGGAAATTCTCTGTTCCAGCCTGGGTAGTATGTGTATTTACGAACAGTATCCATGGATATCTCTGCAGAACTGCCTTTTTTTCCTGAGTTTAACAACATATTGTACCTGCAGATGTCACTTACAGTCTTCCTCACAGGCTCAGCAACCAGCCCCTCTCTCTGCTACATCAGAAGTAATAAAACCTAAGGATGTTTTTTAAATCTTCTAAGAAATTAGGTTATTACTCAGTGTTATTTGCATCATGGTTCGACCTAAAGGCCTCATACATGGTGTTGTACGTAGCCAATGGTGAAGATGGCTACTCCAGGGAGCTTTTTATAGTTCTGTACTCGGCTTTCCAATGTGTAAAGGAAGGCTCAAGAACTCACCACTAACAGATATTTAGTATTTTAAGTATGCCTATATGTAATTATTCAAACAAGTTAAACCAAATTGTCCATTTAAGGTGACTAGGTAAGTCTAGATTTCTAACAATATCAAACACCCCAGGCACAAATCTCTGCAGAGTAAGGAAAGTTCAATATTACAGATTTCCTTCTGTTCACGCAGGGAAAGGTCTCTGTCACATCAGTATTTAGGCATGAGAAAACCTTGGTTTCTGTTTATAGTCTAGAGATACTGACCTGTGTTAGAGTTCAAAATAGAACTTGAAAAACTTGGAGTGATGCAAAATAAGTAAATAAATAAATAAAACCCTGCTTAGTGGATTGCTAATAAGAAGCACATCCAAGTAGCCAGTAGGTGGGGAAATAATACGTAGCTCTTGGTGCCATTATTCTGCTCTGTTCTTTAGAGCCCAATTATGTCAAAGCAGACTTAGAGTGAAGTGATGCCCAATTTCATATATGTGCAGAAATGAAAAATGCATTTGAGTTTAGCAAGTTCTAGTTAAGACTGAAACCATTAAAATAACTTGAGTAAGCATGGGAAACAGGTAAGAAACACAGGTTTCAATAAGCATGGGGCTTTAATTAGGATAACAAATTTATAGTTTTCACCTCTAATCACTGTAGTAGATACTTAAATGTCGTGCATCTTTCATTAAGCAAGTAGTAAACTAAATACTTTGTGTTTGATGTATACAGAGGTAAACTTAGTATCAGGCTACTTCCTTAAAGGGAGTTTTAATTCATTTGTCATTTTGAAGCTGTATATGTGCACTATTAAGCCAGTTCTTCCCTATGCAACATTATCAACCTCACTGAAGCTAATGGGAATTAGATGTGTATCTGAAGAGTAGAACCTGGCTCGGTGTCTGAAGCAGCACTTTCCCTCACTGTTTCATATTGGAGACTTTTCAATAATAGGGTTTAAGTTCCCTAAAGTAATTTAAAGAAATATTTTCTAAATGCACTTGTGATGTGGATTCACATATTACACATTTCTACTAGCATTTCATTTTCAAGCAATTGTCTCTGGATTATGGATAGTGTAGTAAAAATAAATATTGCAGAGATTAATTTATATCCTTTTGTGCTTATATTAGAGAAGTCAGTGAAATTGTTCAAATATATTTTATTGTTTTTCCATATCAGTGGTATGGTTGGGTCAGTTTTGATTTCTCCTGTTGCTATTGTCCATATATTACATAGATACTAAAAGGAAAAAGTAGTCCAAAAATCTTCAAGTCATAAGTTACTTCGAACTGTAATATCTGTTTCCTGTACATCATGGATTAGTCAGAATATTTTCCCAATAACAGTATATTCATTACTTGTGTAGATAATGTAACAGTGCCAGTCTTGTGGTGAATAAAGTATGTGTGTAACAATTACCTTTCTGTTACTTTGAGAGCTTTGCATATAGGTACAAATGAAACTACCATTACCTATGTGAAATAGTGAAGTAGCGCCATCCCTTCTTATAAAGAAAGAAATTCAAGCTTTGAAACATTTTTACATGTACCAGTCATTCAGCAAATCAGCAGCAAAACTAGAAATACAGTACTGGCTTTCTGATTATCTGCCTTCTGTTATAGTCTCTACATCACATCTTATTTGTACTTGTGTATACTTTCGGTATGTGTGCATCCTGCCTTCCTAAAACTTACTCCTAACAATGGTATCAGTGGTATATTAGTGAAAAATGTTAATTAGTTCTGTTGAGGTGCTTTATTGTGTTCTTTACATGGAAAAAAGGGAGATAAGCATGTAACTTTTCAGAGACGAGTATTGCAATTTTTGCTGCCTCTTCCAGTACTTCTCAGACTGGATCGAAGTGGCAACCTTAGACTCAGACAGCTCACCCTGTTTCTACTTTATATCTCTCCTATTAAGATGCTGATGTCTTTCACTGATTGAGGAAGTAAGAGCACTGTAGTTTGATCTGCTTCTGTGGTCTACTGGAGATAGCAGATATGAATCTAGCAGATAGGGATCTGCTTGCATATCTAGCAGATACAGATCTTCATTTCCTCAGTCCTGTAGCTCAACTATAGCTGAACTCTCAGTACGAATACAAATTACTGTTTTAATGACTTTCTTTTGTCAGGAGTACCACGTCACCACCGTGGGGAGATCTGGAAGTTTCTAGCAGAGCAATACCATCTTAAACATCAGTTTCCGAGTAAACAACAACCAAAGGACACACCTTATAAAGAACTCCTGAAACAACTAACTTCCCAGCAACATGCGATACTTATTGACCTAGGTAAGTACAGTAGCGGTCTGAAATTAAATAAGGAGTTTATGATCTCTGGAATCCGCTGGATGGCACAGCACCAGAAGTGGTACTTTGTTTTTGAGAGATATATTTATTTGCAACCAGAGACAATTTTTTAGCAAGTACCCATCAGTCAAGTCAGCGTACCTGGTGCTGATACCCCTCGCAGTGAACACTGTGGTTCTGTTGCAGTTGTGTGCCTCAGTAAGGGGTGAGTAGTTTGGGGCTGGGTTAGTGAATTGAACACCTTCAGCAGAGGGCAGGGGGTGGGACAGCTCCTGGACAGCCCGGAGCACAATCAGGCCGAGTTTGGGTGGCTCACCCAGCAGATTGGGGCTTGCCGGCTCAGCAAACAGTTCATGTTTTCTGCCTGGTTCTGCACACAAATACTTTCTTGTCTTAGCCGTGTGCTCTGCTTGCAGAAACAAATGACTGCGTGTGTTGGCAAATTGGTAAGTTCATGGTGGTTTTCATGCACAGTGTTGGTTGTGCGGGGAGTGATTTGCTAGCCCAGTAGCTGAGGGAAGGATTGGGCCCTGTTGTTTCAGTAAGATGAAACTAGGAAGCTTGAAGACTTTGGGGATTCACGTGGAGATAGAGTAGTGCAGCACAGTGACAGACAGCATAACTGGATAGGCAGCTAGAAGGGATTTGCATGTTCTGACTTGTGTTCCTTCAGGCTATCGGAAGTGTTTCTCTTAAGCAGATCTTTAAGAATCCTTCTGAAAGCGTGAACTTTTCCCTTGAGAGAAAAACCTGTGTTCTTGCAAAATATGGTTGTAATATTTTTTAAAAAAAATCCTGAATTAAGCTAAAGAAGTCTTGCTAACACAGTATGAGCCAATGCAATAATAGTATTGCTCACGCTCAGTTGAATTTGTGCAGCCTCAGCTGTGTATAGTGGTTCCTGAGGATGAGGACAGCAGAGTGTGTCTGGATGCAGAGGTAGGGTATTGCAGCTGCTTTCCTGGACCAGTTTCCTTGTCACAGTGCTATTTCATTACATGGACAAGAACAAAGCCACAATTCCCTGATGGCTTTTTGTGTGTATTTTGTTTTGTGGCCCCACCTACACAATCACTGCAGGCTCTGGTGTTTTCAGGTCCTGAACACCAAAGTCATGTTCAGTAGATGATTTCTTCTCTCAGTAAGGTAAGGTAAACTGATTTCCAGATGCTGTCAGTGTAGGAAACCTCTGTAATCGTCATTATTTGTGAACACAGTAGAAAATTATGTTTTGTTTTACCTACCTTTCAAAAATAAAGTAGTAGGTACTTACTTTCTCATTCTGATGGTCTTGAGGTATCACAGTTCATTTAGAGTCTCTTTCCAGCAGGGCCAGGAGTTGTTTGCTCCAAAGTAAAAGCTAAAATTCTTAGTTAAGTCATCACCAGGGTCCCCAGAAGCAAATAAGCTTGTGAGTTTAGCAGTTCTGCGCCTCCCCCATTTACTATTTTTTGGATCTTCTTTGCATTTTTATACTTGCTCAGTTTTTAACTTTTCTTCATGACCTATATGAAAGGAGCCTTGCTGCGTGCAAATACTGATTCTGTAAGGTTCAGCTCTGTGACAGCCTGGCTGGAGGAGACCTGTTCAGGAACTGAATGCTGGTGTCCCATGTCACAGGCTAGAGCAGCTACCATATGGCAGGACTCTGCCCCCAGCTTTGTCCTCTTGAAACAGGAGCTCTGATACTATCTGGCAGCACAGCAGCATTCCAGGAGCTAGAGGGTGGGGCAGTATTTAACAAGTGGGCAACCGAAAAACAAGCTCCGCTTAATACTAGAACAAAAGAGGTATTCACATTTCTTCTTTGTTGAGGTATTTCACAGGGGAAATCTGATAGGGGGAGGGTTTTTTCCTTAGAAATGAAAATATTCCCTTTTGGAAAAGTTTTGTGAGAAAATCTGTAAACATGAAGCCTTTGATGTCTCTCTTCACAGAAGCATAGGGTGGTTGAGGTTGGAAGGGAGCTCTTGAGATCATCTAGTCCAACCCCCATGCTCAAAGCAGGGTCATCTAAAGCAGGTTGCCCAGGACCATGTTCTCTCAGGTTTTGAGTATGTCCACAGATAGAGACTCCATAACTTCTCTGGGCAGCCTGTGCCTGGCCACCCTTACAATAAAGATTTTTTTCTTACGTTAGGTGGAATTCCCTGTATTTGAATTTGTGTCCATAGCATATATCATATTATATATATGTAGCTACACAATTCTTGATATTGTATGGGCTGCAGAAAAAAAAAGACATATTGAGTTTTTACTCACTGAGTAAATATTGTTAGTGAAACTGATTGTGTAAGTTACCTAGCTGGATTGTGGGTCCTAGCTCTGTGTGAAAATTCACACACAGATAAGCCAGTCTGGGGTAGAAGCCATCATCTTGCTCTAGAACTGAAGGACTGGAAGTAGCTCAATTGTGTTCCTACAGCTCTGCACTTAGCATAGTTTCTCTTAGGCTGGGATTTAAAGAGATGTGGGGAATAGATCCAAAGCCCATTGCTATCAACAGGAAGTTTTGCTCCAACAACTGACTCCCGTTCTCCAAGCACTTGTCACTTGTGCTGGTGTTCATGGGACGCCTCTTGGAGCTGACACAGCTGAGTGACAGGGCTCAAGGACTAACTCCATGTAAAAGGGGATTTTTCTCCCAGATTAGTGAACTGGATCAGCTCATGGAAGAGCCTGAGCTTCTTGCTGCAGGGAAGGAGGAAGGACCCATGAGACTGGGAGGGACCAAGGCAAGGAGGGAGGTGACGAGACACATTTACTGGGAAGAAGAAAAGAGAAAGGGAAGGGGCTCAAAGCCAGAGAGCTCAGATGTTCTGTGTCTGGATCCTGATAGTTGCCTAAACCCCAACACTTTTTAATTGAAAAAAGAGGACTGGGTGAGTCATTGAGACACTGAAAAGAGTCTCTCACTATTGTGGGCATCCACCCCCTGTAAGCCCTTTAACAAACTGATCAAGGGCCAGTCTTAAGAACCAGTTACTTAGCTGTTCCAAATAACAGACCGTCCCAGAGCCTGTCTTCTCTGACAATTTCTAAATTAATTTTGCAGCTACTGTAACAAAACTAATCGGAGAAGTCTTTATCTGTTGAGAGTCAGTAGTTCTGTGTTGTTAGCTTCCTTATGGTCTTCCTGAAGATTGACAAAGAATCTACCTTTCAGAATAATCTACCTTTTGAAAGACTGTTTAATTTGATAATGTGGCAAGTATTTTTTTTTTATCTTTTAAGTCATTAACTTCAGCTGTTTTCACAGGGCGCACGTTTCCAACTCATCCGTACTTCTCAGCACAGCTTGGAGCTGGGCAGCTGTCACTCTACAATATTTTGAAGGCCTATTCACTTCTGGACCAGGAAGTAGGATATTGCCAGGGCCTCAGTTTTGTAGCAGGAGTTTTACTGCTTCATATGAGCGAGGAAGATGCTTTTAAAATGCTGAAGTTTCTCATGTTTGACATTGGCCTGAGAAAACAGTATCGTCCTGATATGACAATTCTACAGGTATTATTTCAATTTTTCTAATTAAGGGGTGCTAATGATAAGTCATAATAATGCAATATCAGTAGCATTGTCAAAATCTGGACTTGCAATTAAAGTCAGTTCACAAAAATGGAGAAGGATAATGTGGAAAAAGAATGCATCAGCTTAAATGCAGTAGTTTCAAATAAAAAGGCAACTGGGGAAACTGTGAAAACCATGAATAGGAAGAACTCTGTTATATGTTTTCTGAGGTTCAAACAACCCTGTAAATGAGTCTGTCTTAGGCTCGCAGTTGACCCATCTTTAGACTTCTCGGTGGCTTCGGACTATTTCTTTTCGTCACATAATTCTGTAGAGACAGCAATTGACAAATATATTTCACTGTTTGTAGTAAGAGTGTGAAGTATGGACTTTGCTACTATGAGTGTTAAAACATGTTTATCTTTAGTCTCTTTGTTCTTATTTCATGCAGATCCAGATGTATCAACTGTCTCGACTGCTTCATGACTACCATCGAGACCTCTATAACCACCTAGAGGAGCATGAGATTGGCCCCAGCCTTTATGCTGCTCCTTGGTTTCTCACCATGTTTGCATCCCAGTTTCCCCTCGGATTTGTAGCCAGAGTATTTGGTAATTCTTCATAAATCTTCTGGGGTTTTTTTAAGTCTTATATTTGAGTCCTTTCATTAGCAACAGCGTTATTATACAACCTGTTTCAGACATCCAGAGAAACATTATACTTACTATTGATGAACAGAAGAACAACAGAGGTTATCTTATGGAGCAAGTGGTATTTAGAATAAAATGGAAAGAGAGGAGGAAAGCTTATGACAGTCCCAAACTCTCCTGTGTTTTCATCCTCCTTGTTACCTTTTCCCACCTTGTAACCACTTGTAGCGAAGATGTGAAACTTGAAGCTGTGAAGGAATGGTGTTAAGATAATGGCACTTCAACAATTAGTTAGTTTCAAGCTGAAGAGATGTAACAAAGGCATCATGTGAGAACTATATCCATTTACTCTATTATCATTATCTCCAACAGTGTCAGTGGAAAATTGTTTTGAGGGTTGTTTTCAAAACAGAGATGGCCCTTGCAGTTTAATCACAGATTTCCTCTGCAAAAACATAGGACTTTTAAACTAGTGTTTCTTATCCTTAAAATTTGTAGCCTGACTGATAATCTCACTTTCTGAAGATGTTTGGAAGCATAGGGGGTTTAGATTCTAAAGTTACTTCTGTTACCTATTTTTGGAATCTACAGAAGTTATCTTTTTTTAAAAATTAAGCTCCCATTAAGAATTCACCTTGATACTGTCTCATGGATGTGTATTACATAGATTAATTGTTTGGTATTTGAGAAGATGCTTTATTTCCTTTTCAGTTGTTTGATTTTCAGTTTCATTATGTTTTACTGGATCTTCCAGGATGAGCAGGGTGGATTGGAGCTTTCTCCCTGATTCCTCTCATCTAATGAGAAGCTATTTTCTTTTTGCTTAGTCAATTGCATTTAAGAGATTTAATGAAGTAATTACTTATTAGACTATTAAAATTGACACTTTCCTGACTTAAAAAAGTCTCATTTACCACAATAACAAATAATGAATATAGATTCTGAGAAGAGTCAACAAGAATCAAATCCTGCTTCTGTTTAAGGACGTGCCAAAAGTAGTGCTAAAAAGAAATGGCGGTGAAAAGGTTGGTGTGATTAGCATTTTAACTCCAGGAAAAGCGGCTTTTTTTTTTTTTTTCTTGGAACAGTTCAAAGTTTGGCTAAGGTACATTGACAAGTATCTAGCTGACAGTAATAATCTGTAGGAATTAAATTAAGCGCTGTATGTGGGTGTCATATACTGAGTTTATAATCAGTTAATCTTTCAGTTATTCTTAATCATTCATAGTATTCTGCATGATAAGAAAAATATTTGAATTGGCCAAGTGACAGCAGTGAGAGTAAAAAAGTGTCTTGTGTATTCAGTATATTTGGATTTCTGCCTTAATACACGGATTAGTATTTTATCTCTCATTGGAGGACTGCAGGGCTTTAAAAAGCAAGGATTGACATTAGAGTAGAAGGCATAGATACATGATCTTCAGAGGAATAAAGTTCTGACCCATGCGCCCACACGCTTTTGCAGAACATAGGTACATTTTCCATCATTCACTTATTATAGAGCCCTTGGGATGAAAGAATGTTGCCTTTTAATGTTGAAGTAACTCACCTGTAGGTTACTAAGACTGTAAAATTCCACTGCCATTTTCTAATGTGATGTCTCTGAACCCTTGATATTTGAATCCCCACCGCTATTTAACAATATAATTGTTACAGACCCCTCCTTTAGACTTCCGTAGTGTACTTTTTGCAGGTGTCTTACAAGCAATATGTAAAAGAAGTGAGCTAGAAAGAGGTTAACCCAAAGACTGCTTTATAAGTCAAATAGCAAAACTCCTTTTTACTTTTTAATTATCTGTCCAAACTTTCAACACTTCTCCTGAGTAGGATGTAATGAAAGTTCAGTGTTAACAAAGTTGTGTTCTTTTATACCCCTATTTACTTTTTAATGGGGGAAACTTGGTAGAATAATGTTTATTTTGTTTCACGATTGTAGATAAAAATTGATTTTTTTTCAATCTTTTATTTTAAAATCCTGTAGGCTGCCAGTCACACTGACATTAATTTGGTACCTTTACTGTACTGTCGTTGGCTGGCAGCCCACTTAACGGGAAGCGCGAGGAGTGGGTAACAAACAGGTCTCTGTTAAGTACTTGCTCTTTTAAATGAGAGAGGGATTTCAGCCCTATATTACCAGCTCAGCTCATATAGACATTTATTAACAACTTGCAGGTCACCTTGAGTTCATCTGCATGTCTTTATGGGACAGGTTCTGAATCATAAATATGCATCATTTTAATCTTTTTTTTTTTTCACTTTGTGTTTCCTAGCTATTCTTTAGCATTCCCTGTCCTAATACAGAGCATCCCCTATAAAGCATTTTTCCATAGTTTTAAGTTTCAGTAGAGGATTGAGACAGATACCTGCTCTTTTGCCACTTTTCAATCATTCCTGCCTTTGAACTTCACATGGAGTCAGAGTTGAAAAATGTTACACCACTTGCACAAAGTGCAAGATTTGTGGTTGGTTATTACTTGTGTTTTTCTTTCTCATAGAGAAAGAGGTGAAATGAGTTATGATTTCAACATTACAGGTGAAAGAACTCAAGCGGGAATTTCATTCTGATACAAATTACTAAGAAAGGCCATTAGCCAGTGTTTTCATATATTCTTTACTACATCAGAGATACCTGTGGTTTTGCTAGGAGTTGTTTCCCTTATTATGTGGTTGGTTTTTTCCTCTACTTTTTTTTGATCAAGACATACTGTTTATTTGGTGTCATTGTGCCACTTTGTAAGTGACCATGACTTCATTCACAGCTTCAAGTACAAGGAAGGAAAAGAGCAAGAAATAATCTGTTTAAAAATAAAAAGATATTTAGGAAATATGGAATAAAACCACAGTATCTTCTCCTTTTCCACCTCTACCAGTATCATTTCACATGTTAGATGCTTTTGCCTGTAGTGAGTCCGTCAGTAAAACCAGGAGCAGATTCTGAGTTACGGTAGCAGGAAAGTCAGATGCAGGGCAATGCTGTTTATGCTGTGGACAGATGGGTTTGTGAAGATGGGTTTCTTGTCTGATGCTTTCATTGCAGTCCTCTGTTTCTTTCTTTTATAAAGACATAGACAGCTTGTAAAGGAAAAGAAAATAAAAGAAAGGAAGCTGCACTGAAAGGTCACTGTACACTGTGGTTTCAGTGTGCTTGAATGTACATCAGGCGCTGTCACTGCAGAGCCACCTGCAATATTAACTCTTAAGCTGTATTATTAAGATTTCAGGGTACTTATTAGTGTAGCTATTAGAATATTAACGTAAGTAGTTGATACACATACTATAAGTAAGCACATGAAACTTGGAGCTGCTGGAAAGTGTGCATTTAGCCTCATGTTCAGTGTTGTATTACA
Source organism: Streptopelia decaocto (assembly GCF_964273445.1). Taxonomy (NCBI): domain Eukaryota; kingdom Metazoa; phylum Chordata; class Aves; order Columbiformes; family Columbidae; genus Streptopelia; species Streptopelia decaocto. Next base: position 54,443,236 of record NC_138658.1, on the reverse strand, counting down.
GAGAATTTTGTAGCTTTCTGCACCAGGTGAGAAAATAACAGAACTTCACATATTTGGTTCTGTCTTCACGTGTAGTTTTCTATTCAAATTCAGATTCCCATGAGCATCTCAAAAGAAAAAAACCCACAAAATATAGACAAAAAGTGGCAACACTGAGAAACTCGACTACCTGATTTATTGTGCACTTAGCTTTAATTCGAATTGGATTTTTTGGATGAAAACTCACTAAACAAATTAATAATTTATTGTATTAGTTGAATGTGCTATTTACAGTAATAATTTTGATCCTATAAGATTTCCAAAGCCATAACCACAGTGATAAAAGCACGCGTCTGGCAGCATATATCTAGCCTTCACATCACCCTTATGAGAAATTGTTGTCCTTGGACATTTTACTGGTTTAATATTCTTGTCAAAAAATGTGCTTGCTTGAATGTACCCTGTTTTTATTTTGTTTTCACAGACATGCTCTTTCTTCAAGGATCAGAGGCCATATTTAAAGTGGCTTTAAGCCTTTTGGGAAGCCACAAGCCCTTGATTCTGCAGCATGAGAACCTAGAAACTATTGTTGATTTTATTAAAAGCACTCTCCCCAACTTAGGCTTGGTACAGATGGAAAAGACCATTAGTCAGGTATGAAATAATCTGAATATATAAGTAGTATGCAAATAAATGCTCTTTCCCGGGAGAAAAGCCACAACTTTGTATCCCATTACAAGCTGAGAATTCTGTTATTGTAGTTCTGAGGATGTTGAAAACTTTTGGAAGCATGTGACTTGTATAGTACCTTTGTATTCATACATCTACATGTTGATTATGGTCACTTTATGAAGTCTTTCATGAAAATGAACTTACTGTTATTTTAAGTGTGCGTAAAGCCTATTATTGGCAGTAATAGTATAGCCCATACGCAGTGCATTTCACAAAAACAGCAACAAGAGGGGCTAAAAGCTGTCTGAGTCTTTCTGTCCCCAAAGAATCTTGCTCTCCAAGTCTCATTTCAGAAGCAAAAATTGACTCACAAGAGCCTCACAAATGCTGACCTTCCTTACTGAAGTCAGAAGCCTGCCTAAGTTGACTTTGCCTGTACTGGTTCATTACAACACTGCCCTTGTGTTTCTGCCAGGAGTTCAGGGGCCAGTGCAGGCCCTCGCAGTGAGCAGTGCCACCAAACACTGGCCATCCTTGATAGACTTTTTTAAATGGCAGGCAAGGAAAATAATGCAATATTGCTAATCTAGCAGAAGGCTCCAGACTATAGCTATAGGATTTGAAAAAAATCACAAATGATTGCTGTTAAGGCTTGCCTGTTTAGAAACCCTGACTGTTACGCTTGACATCTAATTTGCAGCAGGTTTTTCTGAAGGCCTTTTGTGGTCCGAACCATGGGGGGAGTGCTGCAGAGAACTGCAAATGCCTGGCAGGCACCCCGGGCCAAAGGAGATCTGCAAGGCCTGTGGGTTGATGAAGCCAGCCGGCAGCAGCACAGGGCACTGCGGGATGCTTGCGAGGGGTCCCTTCTGCTCAGAAGAGAACATGCGCTCAGATTAGGATCAGGAGCGTTGCTTCTGGTGCTTTCTATCAAAGGAAGGAGGGGGAGAACTAGAAAGCCTGTGCGAAGGGAGGGAAAGCAAGGGACTTCTAGTGGGCAGAGGGGATGGATGTCATCTGTCAGGCTGAAAGCCTGGGGTACACAGCTCTGCAGAGACCTGCAGTGCTTGGGCAACCTGCAGAAAGGCATTGGCTTTGAGCAGAAGCAGGGAGAGATACTCTGTTGAGGCGGCTTGAACTGCTCTAGATTTAAAGTGGGCAGGTAGTGTGAGCTGAAGGGAGAGGGAGCAGTTTCCCCACTTTGATCAGGGCTTCCTTTGAAGAGAGCCGCTGTTTGACCAGCCCTAGAGTCCATACACAGCTCCTGGGCTAATCCACATCCTCCTCATGCCTTCTGCACCATGGCCTGTGGTTTACATGCCCTAACATGCCTTCAGTTAGCTGGCTTTCAAGTCAAGCTTTTGATTTGCTTCATGCTTCCCCACTTTCAGATTTGATATGCTGGGTATGACAGCAGGGATTTCTCTCCCTTCTCAAGAGCACAGAGGCTAGAAGTGGCAGAGGTCATGAGAGGAGCCAGCATTCTGCTCTGCTGGGTGGCACCGTTTGTTTTATTGAAATTTCAACAGTGTGTGTTCTCCAGCGATGCTCAGATTTACAGAAAGTGGAAGTTCCATATGTGTAGCCAAACTGAAATGAAAATTGTATTTGAGCTTTCTGTACTTAGATGCTTAGTGTGTGTGTTTCTGCTGCCATACAACTATTTGAGAGACTTTTTATATTATATGTAACAGGTGTCAGACATTTAATAAACTGATGTTTTCATTAACTTTGTCCAACAGCTAATATTTTGTAGATAAAGTAGATAAAATATGAAATAATTCTTGTTATTTCAACAGGTATTTAAGATAAGATTTGATTTTTGACTAATTTCCAAAAGGAATAAAGTACAAGAGGTTTAAAAATAAAGAATAACCCTCAAACTTCTATTCTTGGGCTATTTTCCAGATACATTTTTAAATCAGCTTTTGTTTCTACTGTGTTCTATGATTGGCACACTTGTCCTTTTCATTTGTCAGCCCCTTCACTGCTTTCAGAGGCGAAAACTAACTCAAGGATATTAGAGTCATATTTCCTGAGCAATTTGAAAGCAGATGTTTGCCAAAACCCAGAAAAAGGAAAATACTATAGCATTTTTTATTCCTTTGTGTCACTTTCTGCACCTGAATTTATTTATGTACTTTTCAAGTAAATGGTTTTGTTAATATTCATGTGTAAGGCTGAGCACTCGTTTTGGTGATTCATAGTTAACAATAATAGAAATCTGCTTTGACATTACATAATGTTTCCATTAACTGTATTAGTGTAAGGATAGATTATTTCATTTTCTTTCAATCTCTAAGAGTACTGTAGAATCATAAATAAACCTAGCAAGGTTTACTGGTTTTCATTTAAAGTTTTCATTCTGCTTAGCCTTACACTTGTACTTGTGGCACATGTGCTTGGACCACACTTTTCTAAGAAAAATGATATCAAAATCCAAGTGTGACTAGGAGGGTTTCTGCCAAACTGAGATGCATTAATTTTGAAATCCCAAAAGGGGATTGCCCTACAAAGTCTACACTTGTTGAAAACTTTACTGTAAGTGCTTTTACTGAAGTAATCGGCAAATCAGTAGCAAAGGTTTTCAGTAGATCCAATGCCAACATATTGCACTCCACTGCCTCAGTCTTGCCATTCCCAGAGTAGGAAATGTGAATGCCAAAAATTAAGTCCTTTATTTTTTGTATGCAGTGATTAAATATCCTCGTCTAGATCCACAGATTTTAAAGAATAGAATGAGCTGTATTTTTTATCTGCACAGCACCTAATAATATTTTTATATACAACAGGTGTTTGAAATGGATATTGCCAAGCAGTTGCAAGCTTATGAAGTTGAATACCATGTGCTTCAGGATGAGCTTATAGATTCATCTTTAAATGACAATCAGAGACTGGATAAATTAGAAAAGGCAAACAGTAGCTTGCGCAAACAAAACTTTGATCTTCTGGAAGAACTGCAGGTACAATTTATAATTCATATTTAATTAACATTCTAATTTATCTACCTTTTCAGAAGAGACAAAGGCACAGGAGAGATTGGTGTTTGGTCTAGTGACTTTAAAGCGTAGCCACTTGCAATTCTATTTACATTAGCCTTTAATGTTTAAATGCAGAAGAAATTCTGAGAGGGGGTAGATAAAGTATATTCTTGCCATTAGTGAAAAGGTGGTTCATCACACTCTCTCTTCTCTTGTAATTAAACTCATAGCTGTAGAAGACTAAAATACTCAAAGTGCTTTCTCAACTTCATTTTTACATTTTCAGTCACTGCTTTATTATAGCAAGGATACTAGGCTATCAGTAATGGGAGAGCCAAGAGCAGTGTTACAATTTAGAGATACATCAGATATGGATTACATTGTCTGTAAAGACATACTCTTTAGTGGAAGATTTTTTTAAACTGTTATCCAGATTGTTTAGACAATATGTGAAATAATAATTTATAATACATGCTTGGTACCTGCTTGGTTTGCAGCATTTTCAAAGGCAGCACACCTGGTCTCTGTAGGGGTTATTCTTTGCTTAAGTCTTCAAGAAGTCAGATTTCTGGCTGCTGTATAACAGAACATTTGTTGTAAAACTTTTGACTGTGCATTTAGTTTGATGGAGAAAGAGACGTCAAGGGTAGGAAGCAGATATTTCAAGCCTCTCAATTACTGTTACAGACATAGACTTTGTAAGATAATAGGCAAGGGAAGGAGTTCAGGTTTCTCATCCATCGGTCCTGTATCATGACTAAAGCTAGCTAACTGTGCAGGTTTAAGCTGTGCTTAAGCTGTAAGTTCTGACCCTGTGAGATCTGAAGCTGTTTCACGTTCTAAGATGAGCCTTAGCCAAGTCAGAAGAAGAGATACTTCTCTGCAAGATATTTTCGTAGCGCTTCAGGCACATGGGCAGTGACATTGTTGAATGAAGTGGGCTTTCTGGGCTGAGATTCAAGATGTGATGTTCTATAGATACCTGCATAAGGGGGTTTTCCACCCCCTCCTGCCCCTGAAGACTTTGCAGCCCTGAATAGGTTTTTACAAAGCTCATCTCCACCTGGGTGCCGGCAAGTCAGCACCTAACATGTGGTGGGGAACTTATTAATAGCTGTCTGTGGTGCTGGAGGAATCCCTTTGTCTTGGAGGTGGGCTTCATCAGCCGCTGTTTCCTATGGTCAACGGTGACCTATTGCTGATGAGAGGAAAATGCATCACCAAACAATGTGGGTCATGGTTTGTCAATATTTTGCCCCCAAAGGCTGAACTTTATAACCCACCATAACTGCATGAAGGGCAGCAGGCTCATCGGAAAGGCAAATAATTCCCTGAAAGCGAAGACCATCCAGTGCTCTTTTCTCCAAATGTTACCCAGTTCTGAAACTCCCAAAGAGATCTCTGCTTCTTTACCTCAGCTACAGATCTCATGTGATGAGTTTGAATGATCTGATGCTTGTTTCATCATGAAGTAGAATGCCCATGTGTGCAGCCTTTCAAAGGAGCATTTTGGAATTTTTCAAGATGTGTTGTCTATTTGCATATTGCACTAAAGCCCTTCCTTCCACTTTGCCTCCATATCTGGCATTTCTTGGACTCAATGTAGAGGTGAAATAAGGATGCAGCTCACAGGCTGGCTTGTCTTTGCTTTGCAAAGCATGTGGAATTCAAGAAATATGACTGGCCAGAAGTGTCTCCCAGCTGACCCATGGCTTATCTTATCTGCAGTTCTTTGTTATATAATTTGCAAACTTCATAACTTTCTAAGTCATTACTTTAATTAATTACTTTGCGTTATATTCTGAGTTTAATTGTGAACCAATCCAAGCAATCAAGTTGGGAGAGGTAAATTTCTTGTTACAGGCAGCAGCATAGTTGTAGTCTGAAGTACAGAGATTTAATAACATTCATACTTGCATACTTGCTGACCCTGGCAACTACAGGCCTGTCAGCCTGACCTCGGTGCCTGGCAGGGTTATGGAGCAGATCATCCTGAATGGAATCACACAGCACCTTCAGGATGGACAAGGGATCAGACCCAGCCAGCATAGGTTTAGGAGAGGCAGGTCCTGTCTGACCAACCTGATCTCCTTTTATGATCAGGTAACTCACCTGGTGGATGAGGGGAAAGCCGTGGATGTGGTCTATCTGGACTTCAGCAAGGCCTTTGACACTGTCTCCCATAATATACTCCTGCAAAAGCTGGTAGCCCATGGCTTGGACAAGTGTACTCTACGCTGGGTTAAGAACTGGCTGGAGGGCCGGGCCCAGAGAGTGCTGGTGAATGGGGCTGCATCCAGCTGGCGGCCAGTCACTAGTGGTGTTCCCCAGGGGTCGGTGTTGGGTCCAGTCCTATTTAACATCTTTATTGACGATTTAGATGAGGGAATTGAGACCATCATCAGCAAATTTGCTGATGACACCAAGTTGGGAGGGAGTGTCGACCTGCTGGAAGGCAGGAGGGCTCTGCAGAGGGATCTGGACAGACTGGAAAAATGGGCTGATTCCAATGGGATGAAGTTCAACAAGGCCAAGTGCCGGGTGCTGCACTTTGGTCACAACAACCCCCTGCAGCGCTACAGGCTGGGTGCAGAGTGGCTGGAGAGCAGTCAGACAGAAAGGGACCTGGGGGTACTAATTGACAGGAAGCTCAACATGAGCCATCAGTGTGCCCAGGTGGCCAAAAAGGCCAATGGTATCCTGTCCTGTATCAAAAATAGCGTGGTCAGCAGGACAAGGGAAGTGATCCTTCCCCTGTACTCTGCATTGGTGAGGCCACACCTGGAGTATTGTGTTCAGTTCTGGGCCCCTCAGTTCAGGAAAGACATTGAAGTGCTGGAGCGAGTCCAGAGAAGAGCAACAAGACTGGTGAAGGGACTTGAGCATAAGACCTATGGGGAGAGGCTGAGGGAGCTGGGGTTGTTTAGTCTAGAGAAGAGGAGGCTTAGAGGTGACCTCATCACTCTCTATAACTACCTGAAGGGAAGTTATAGCCAGGTGGGGATTGGTCTCTTCTCCCAGGCAGTTAGCAATAGGACAAGGGGGCATGGGCTTAAACTCTGCCAGGGGAAATTTAGGCTGGATATTAGAAAGAAATTCTTTACAGAGAGAGTGGTCAGGCATTGGAATGGCTGCCCAGGGAGGTGGTGGACTCGCCGTCCCTGGAGGTTTTTAAACGGAGATTGGACATGGCACTTAGTGCCATGATCTAATAAACAGACTAGAGTTGGACCAAGGGTTGGACTCGATGATCTCTGAGGTCTTTTCCAACCCAGTCGATTCTGTGATTCTGTGATTTTACCTTTGCAATTTTTTATTTGGAAAGTATTTTATATGTATTAATGTATCTCATAAAATAGTGTAAAGTTGGTTTCATTTTTTTTTCTTCCCCTCTTCCCTCCTCCTCATTTCTTTTTGTTTTGAAAGGTGGCTAATGGAAAGATCCAAAACCTTGAAGCCACAGTAGAGCTTTTATTGACCAATGAAGGCAAACTGAAGCAGTCCATTCTCACTCTTGAGCAGGAGCGAGCGGCTTTGCTGAAAGCAGTGGAAGAGATGCGGAAAAAGATTGGTGATACGGACGGGAAGCCTCTGCTTACTAAACACACGGATGCTGACTGACATTCACAGTTGTAATGTCAGAGCAGAGAAGCTGAGCAAAGAAACAAAGGGAAGAACTGGGTCTTTTTGTCATGATCCATGGGAATTTGACATTGTCACATTCATTGTACATGCCTTACTGTAGCAAAGCAAGATACAGGCATGGTGGCTTCCCGCATCAGAGAAGCTGGTTTCTCGGGGAGAAGGCTCTTTCTTCTTAGTATGTAGAAATACTATGAACAGTAAGATGCCACGTAATAACAAGCTGGAGAAACTTAATAGTGCGTGCAGTCATACACAGTACACTGTAAAGATGTCGTGGATACTTCCATAAGTGCTTCTAAACCTAAGTGCTTTGTGTCTGTTCCATATTTTGTGTGTATATCACCACCACATTAAATAGCACATCCTTTAGAAGGTGCATTGAAGAAATACAGCAATGTAAAAACTTTGAATGGGTGACTGCCCCATTGCAGCTATGCCATGGTGACATTTACAGAGAGTTTTGTGATTGGACTCGAGATATTTATGACAGTCTAATTCCCCTGCAGCTTGACTGGGTTCTGATAATGATGTTGTTTACACTTCAGAAAACTGCTTCCTGATGCTTGAAGGTGTCAAATCTATTGGACTCCAGGGAGCTGGACTTCGTCATATGTAACTATGCATAATTGTGGGGTTGTCATTTGTTTTTATAAGTACATTGTTTTAATATTTTTTTGTTTAGCAACCGTTAATTTAGTGTATCGTTAGTTGGCATTATCTGATATACTGTATATAGTAACTGCATTGTACTTAACAAAATACACTGACATACCTGTAACTCTCGCAACATCATCCCAGAATTTATATTCAGATTCTTCAGGTTTCATCTTATTTATTTCTGATGTGCTGTGTGATGTAAGACATCCTTTTGCTGAGAAACTAATGCCCGCTGTCATTTTTTCCCCCCTTTATTTAGTACTCTGTGCCCACCCATCCTCTGGGAGATGTTATTCTTTAAGACTCTTTCTGAAGTAGTGGAGGCATTTCAAGAGCTTCATGTTGTGCCAGATATGCTTAAACTGCTTTATAAAGGGCAGAGCAGTTTGAATTAGGATACCATTATTTTTACAATGCATCTGTCGAGTAAGATTACACATGTAAGCAAAAAAAAAAAACCACTGAACACCTCATTTTCCTTAATGCAATGAAAGTAGTTTTCAGGCCAGTGAACATACCACTGCTGTAAGTGCAATAATATCCATGTATATCAGGTGATTTGGGTTTGCTTCAGAATTAAGCATAGTACCATAGCTCTATTCAGTCCTCAAGCACAGAGTTAATAGGCATCAGTGTTTTGTTGTGGTGGAGACTGACCCAGGAAATGTGACTTTTCTTTTTTCTTAAATGGATGTTTTTATTTTCAGACTTTCAAAGCCCACAGTTCTTTTTCTCTGACTAGCAATGTAGAAAAGGTTTTGGTTTGCTTTTGCTTTTTCTCATGCTATTTCCCCCAACACATCATGGTTGTAGTTTAATAGGAGAGCTGCACCTTTCATCTACTGTGCAGAACAAATATGTCTATGTAGGTGAAAATAAGAGAGAATTTACTTTTCAATTTCTAGAAGCTTTGTTTGACTTTGTCTTAAATTTGTTTGGTTCTTGCAAATTCACTCCATATTCACTTAGTATTCAAAGTCCACATAAATCACTTATTAATTCATTTACCTCTTAGGCTCATTTTTTTATTTGGAAATCCATATTGAAGCTCATGCTTCATGTTTAAAATCTTGTCATAATGGATCTCATACTGTTAGAGCACTCAGTAATACTGCATTTTTACAGCACAGTGCCATAATTCATACACTGACTTTTTAACAAGAGCAATAAAAATAATAACAATAATCTATGCCTACATCTATGTTTGTACATTTTTTGACTTTTAAAAACAAAAACATAGTTGGCGGGATGACAGTTCAGAACCATGTAAGAAGACAATTTCCCTGAAAGTACAATCTGCAGTGGTTATTCATGAAAACTCTAAGTCCTCAGACTCATCTAAATGTGCAAAGTATCCAGTTCTGATCTTGGAACCTGCATCTGGGTGTGTTGACTAAGGCCAAGTACATTCCACATGACTCCAGGGTTGCATTCTTTTTTGTCATGTTTGCTTCTCTGCCAGTGTGAGTGGAGGACTGCTTCTAGTCTGAAGCCTTTTATTGTGAATTTGTGTAATTTCAGAAGCAAGTGCACTTAGATGGTCCCTGTTGCACCCACACTTGTGTCTGGCCAGATGTCCTCATTGATCCTGACCTACAGACTTGGCTTCCTAGCTTGACCTTAGACCTGCCTCACCACCACGGCCTTGCCTGGTGACCTGGGCTGTTGATGTGCCTTGCTTGCCCTTTTTGGGTATTGTGGGACAGCCCCCCAGTCAGTAAGTTGCTCCCCTTGCCTGTGACCCTCAGCTCCTGGCACACATTCCCCTTCAGAGCGGCGCCTGCCCTTGCTGCTCCCCAGCACACAGCCCCACTGCACAGCTCAGGTTACACGGCTCCATTGCTTCTGATGCCAGTGCTGGGCCAGTCAGAGCTTGCTGAGGTGTCTCTGCGTGCCCCCACTCTTCACTGAGCAGGCAAGCCCGTTCTCTCAGAGCTCGCGTAGGCTCCTCCAACACAATGGTTGCACTGTGTAAAAGGTCCTTTACGGGTCTCCCATCTATTTCAAAATACTGTGATCATGTTCTTTTCCACTTCAAACAGTGCACCATATTTGCACACTATGTTGATGACACCAAAAAAGCGCCTAAAACAAAAAGAATGCATTTGGGCTACAGCTGGATGAATGCCATGGTTGCTTGAGGCTCCTTAGATCATTGCACAGTATTTACACTGTGTCACACCCTGTGATGTGAAGTAATTGTTCTTTAACAGAGCTTGACTAGAAGAGGTACGTGGGAGGGAGACGAGCGCTGGCAGCCGAGCCAAGCGTCGGGAGCACAACCCAGGCCTTGCCTTGGGGAGGCACATGTGTGGCTCACACCCACGCGGTTTTACATAACCTGAATGAGGGTGGATCACTGGGTACTCATTTGCTCATGCAGCTGCCAGAAAACGTTCCTTTCATCTAAATGAACTTGAGGCTGCAAGAATTCAGCGCCTCAAAGTAGGTCTTTTCAGCATAACCCAAAGCAAGTCAATAAGTACTTCATTATGGAGAAGACTCCACTTATTCCTTTGTATAAATGGATTTTTAATTCTGTCTAATTGTATCATATATTTCCATGGTGTTAGAAAAGCTTTGGGGCTATAGACACTAAAAGATGATGAAATTCCTTTAACAGAGAGAAGAGAGATGATTACAACAGGCACTCTGGAGAAGCTTGTACTAGCTCCCCATTGCTGACTTTTCAGGACTCCAAAGAGATTTTAAGAAATTTTCCTGACATTTCTAATGTGTTATATTTCACAAGTAGGAATTGCTGCAACAGAAGGAGAAGGAAGCAGGACTCTGCTTTCGATTAGGAATAAAGTGTCCAAAAAAATGTTCTGACAATGGTCATACTGATCCAAGGCTCAACTGGATGCCGCCTTCTTTCTGTTGCTCTCTACTACTCTTCTGTAATACCTTTCTATTTGTTAACATTTCACACTAGACTGCTTGTCTACAAAGGAGATATAAATGCATTTTTCATTTTCCAGATAAAAGCAGAATATAATAATTACCTTTTGTATCTGTCCTGTTACTAATGAGATGGTGAGTTTCCATTTCTCACTAGTTATTCACAAGTCAGTCTAATCAAGATGGTCCTCAGGAAAAACATCCTCTTGCTGCAGCTTGATTTGCTCTACTTCTCTTGAAAGCTGGTGGGATTTTTTGTTGTTTGGGTTTTTGTTGTGTTTTTGGTTAGTTTGGTTTTTTTGCTGTTCAGCTACCATTTAAGAAGTTCCCAAGTTCTGTTTTCTCAGATTTTTTTTTCATAAGCTGTTACAGGTTGAATGAACACTCGTATATAGTCTTTTTCCATGTTTCCAACATCTGATGCTTAGGAAGTTGTTGTCTCTGTAGACAGTGAAATGTCTTGCATTGTCAGGGATTTGGACTTGCCAAGGCAACAGGTGAATCAAAGAGCGTGTTTCTTCCCTGTAATAGTTAAGGTGAGCTGAGTAGTTTGAAGACTTGGCCACCGATTGGGACTTTGAGCTCATGAAGCCATAGATTCTTGATGGGATTAGTGGTGCAGGTATATCTCCCCAGCTCATTATTTGCTGTTTTCTCTTAGGGCATATCACAAAAATATCCAATCCCAAGATAAACTAAACCAAACCTGAAATGTGGTTGCGATTACCTATCTAATGGCCTGCTACTCTGTGTCTAGTATTTTTTCGTAAGGAATCTCAAATAGTGGTTTCGGAGGTTAGATGCCGAGGTAACAGGCAGATACACTGGAACAGTGAACTTTGCAATTGGCAAAGTAGCAGTACAAGTAACAGTATGTAAGTAAGGAATAATTATAAAGCATTTGGAGTGCATTCTATACAGTAAACTTGTTGAGAAGATTGTTAAATAAGCATTGTGCTTATTTTGAGAGAAGGAAAATCTAAGATGCTTATAAAAAATGGAAAGAGATGGGCTGTTGAGAAGGGAATATGTAGGGCCAGCCATGATGCTGTCAGGACCTGCAGTAGGATGTCAACATATCATAAAGAAGTATGAGTGCAAATACCCATTGAGCTGAGAGGTAATACAAGTCTCAGCATAGGGAAATAATCTGGATAAGCCTCAGAAAAACCTTTGAGGTTTTTTGCAGTTCCTGATGGAGTTCATAGAGGGAGGCCTCAATGCAAGCAAGGTTTCTCAGATGAAGAAAATGTGCTGTTCTTCTCAAAAAGTGGAGAAAGTCGAATAAGACCTGATCACATAGCCCAGTCATCTGGTCAGGAAAGGTAGCTTCCTGCTAGAGTGGAAAATAAAAGAAGACTTCTAAAAATGAGAATATCCTCCAGTAGCCTCTGGCATATCTCTGAGATACACTGATGTCTTCATGAGAACAAGCTTCAGTTTCAATAATAAACAACACTTAATAGCAATTTAAGTAGCAACTTTCCAGCCATGTTCACTTTTAGAACATGTAACCTCGCTGGGGCTGAAATGAAGACAGTCCATGATGCAGGTCTATTACCATAAGGTGTCTGTTTGAAACTCCTCTCAGTGACATCTTCCACCTACCTCAGCTTTGACAGCAAGAAAAAAGTATTTATTCACAACATTTGGATTCTACTGTTTGACTGCCAAATTTGTGGCCTTACCTGCCCTGTTTCGTGTTAAGCTGCTAAACTACGACGGAGTAGAAAGTTTGCTTTAATGCACTGACTTTGTAGGAAGGCAATAAAAGAAAATAGGGATGGTAAGACAGAATGTAAGTAGGCATTTTATCCTACCTGTACAGAAATTATAGCTGCAGAAACTACAGGCGGCTCACTCAGCTCCTGCAGCATTTAATTGGGATGGAGTTGTGTATAATGACTGACTTCAGTGCTCCTGTATGCTGGTTTAGGTATGCTGGCTGGCATGAAAGGTGCCATAGCAGCCCATTATCCCTGCTCTGGTAGCTGCCAAGCTGTCTGTGGGGTAGGAAAAATAAGTCTATGTTAGCCTAAATCAAGTATGTATAAACAACATGTTCCATCCTCTGAACATCTTTAGGCATCCAAAATGGTTAGCTCTTTTTTTTTTTTTTTTTTTTAAAGCAACATTTCAGATTCTCTCATAATTTATTGCAAGCATTTCCGTTCCAGAAAGGAGGATAGGAGTACTATTTTAACTGTGGCGGATGTTTACAGGACATTAATAAATAGGTTCAGATTAAGGCAACAATTGCTTAGAATTGTGGACTAACTAAAGAATATATATTTGGATATTTGAGGAGATCTGCGCTAATTTTTGTTTGCTGAGTGTCTGTCCCAAGCACAGTAAATTTTTGTTTCCCCTTTTTAAAACTTTATGCCTCAACAACGGATAAAAACTTCCATTGTCAGCTTTTGCTTAAAAAAGAAGTAGGAAGTTCTGTGATTAAAAGAACATGAGTGTATGTGAGCGAAGGAGGAAATGAGAGTTTCAGAAGCAAAGAGCTGACAGCGGGGATTTACCCACACCCTTTGTGTGACCTCTGGAGAGATCTCAGCAAACAACAAGGAACATCTCACTGCTGTGGCTTACAAATTTCAGGAATATTTAGTCCCTGCAATGTGATCTCAGATGAAAGGTTATCATACACTTTCCTGTGAAAGCCCCTTCTGTATTCCCCTCCCAGCAGCTACTCTGTCTTGCAACACAAAGCTGAGCCATGCGTATAACACAGACAAAGGGCACAACACTGTGTTGCGTGTCACTTAACCACTCTGCCACGATGAGCCAACCAGACAAGAGGAAAACTCACAGCGCTGGGGACTAAGGTACTTGCCTCAGCTTGTGTGGTCCATGCGGGTCACCTGCTCTGCACTGACTCCAATCCTGTGCATTTTGGTGAAGTGCATCTTCTGGAGAATCAGCAGGATGTGATCCAGCAGGTGTCAAGAGATGACGAAAATTTGATCTAGGAGAGAAGGTCAAACAAGAATGAAAGGCTGACAGCTCTATAGAGCTAACAGACATGGGTTTTTTTGATCCAGCAGATCAACCATTGGAATAAAGGTTTCTTAAAATAGTTTATATTTTCTCCCTTATTGCCTTTGTTACCAAGTGTGGTTTCTGCTCAGCAGTTGTTAGCACTAAGAAAACCAAGAGCATGAGAAGTCTGAAAGCTTTTATGCTTGTCAGGATCTTGCTTTTTCAAGCACCGACTGAGGGGCGTATGCTATGCCACATCTCATTCCCCATGCATGGTTTCAAATCTAGTTCCTTCCTTCCGTTCCTGATCCCTGGCTGCTTTCTTGAGGCAAGTCTCCACGATTCTCTACAGGTAGATTTTAAAAACGTTGTCTGTGATCTGAGGTATACTGTGGTATACTGAACCTACCAAATGGAGCAGTTCCTTTCCCTCAGACCCCACACCTTGCTGCTCTGCTTCCTAGCCAAGTTCATTAGTTTGCCATCAGGACTGCACCAAGGCCAGTTATGTGATTCCCAGTTTGGAGTTAGTCTGTGCCAAGCAAGCTTGGAGTGCAGGAGTTTGCTCATGTCAGTCCACGCTGTTCCATGGAGACACACTTTGTGTGTTATCAGGTCAGCTTCGAGGCTTCCTTTACACTAAGGTACAATGAGTACTGGAAACAGTGGGAAGCATTTTTCCAGCCCTTGACCATTTCTGTTGTGGGCTTCTGTACCACCTTCCATTTTTCGTAATTGTTGGAAGACAGGTGGTGGTCCATCGATGGTCTTCTGCATGACCCTGGTTGGTCCTTGTGTAGGTTATGTTAGACCTTCTTGTCCCAGCACGCCCTATGAATTTGTGCTAAATGTGCTGGCAATGACTGTGGCTCCTAAGGCCTTTGCAGTCATGGCCATTTTCCATGATCCAGATGTTTGTTCCGTAGCTATGACACAGATTATTTATTCCAAATTGTGTAACTTTTCACAGCTTTAAAACATTTGATCTCCTTAGGCTTGCATACCACTATAACAATTAAGAGTGCTCAGAAGCCTTCATATGCTTTTATCTTCTAAAGGTTCATCTGGGGGGAAAAACTTCTAAACTGCATTTCTCACCCCTCTATGGAAGCTGCAAGATTCACTGAAGCTTCCAGTTGGGAAGTAAGTACATCATGGTCACCCAGCTTTCCCCGTTTCCAGCCCCCACTGCTACCTGAGTGGGCAAGGCACTGGGCTGAGGCTGCATCGTTAATTGAACTTTTAAATATAAGAGCAACTTTTAAATATAAGGAACTCAAGAGTTACCAACTGTGTTCACCTTCCGAGCTGCCTGGACATCCAGCATATACTGAGGTTCTCGCTGGCTACTAAACTGGCCTAATTTTGAATGGGAAAAAGCAGATACGGGTGACACAGGAGGTCAGATGAAAACATGTGAAGATGTGCTGAATATTCAAAAAAAAACCCAAAAAAAGACCAAGCTCATTCCTTTGCCTTAATTCATGTGGCCATTTGTCCTAACCATTTTCTGATTAATAAAAGGGAGAGCTTTTTCCTGCTCTCTCCAGCTGTCTTTTGCAAAAGGACTGTAAAGCTTCAGGCAAAGCTGTTACAGCTGTCATAACCAGAACCATCACAAAAGTCAGACTGATTATAATATGGGCTTACACTGGGCAGATGGTAACTATCTGCTTAATTTCAAGTTTTAAGGTCTTTCTGTCTCTCAGATCTTGCACGTTCTGTCTATGTAAGGCAGAGATGTCAAACTCATTTACACCAGGGGCCACATCAGCCTCTCAGTTGCCTTCAAAGGGTCAAATGTCATTTTATTTATACAGTCCTAAAATTACATTTGGCTCTTTGAAGGCAATTGTGAGGCTGATGTGGCCCCCAGTGAAAATGAGTTTGACACTCCTGAGTAAGGGAAGGAACACCAACATCGTGAAGTGTTACCCTGCTGTGTCTTATCAGGAAGGGGATAAATTTGATTTCAACAAGAAAACCCACAAAACTTTTGGCAGAGATGTAAACTTTTTTGTCATTATTCTTTCATTTTACTTTTCCTTTAGTGCCTGAAATTAAAGGACCTAAATTTATCCCCAGGAGGGAATTTAATCAACTATTCCAACAGGAACAGGATGGTACCCTTATTATTCCTACCTCAGATAACAAACTGCCTCTGGAGGAGGAGTTCCTTTGTTGTTGCTGAGTTACTTTTTTAATGTGTTTATTACCCTTGAAGTTTAAGACCTAAGCCTCTAATCTCCAAAGCAAAGCAGCGATTGTGACCCTAAGCGAAGGAGGTGCCGTAATGCTGTTGTTCGCTATTGTGCAAGCTGCTGAGTGCTGTGCTGTGCAGAAAGCTTCTGTCTCCTCCGGATATCAACTTCTATGAGATGTAGTTTTCCTAAATGACACCAGGTGTTGTACAGTAAAACCAGGAGAGCAGAGGAGCTGAACCTAATTCTTGGTGTGGCCCTTCCCACGTGCGTGTTGCTCCAGGCAGACACCTTCTACAGGTGGCCCTAACCGCAGGTGGGTTAAAAAGCGTTCATTGACCTTGATTCTTCTATAAACTTCCTAGTTTGGCATTTGATGAAGTTAGCATTGATGAAGTTGGCATTGTATGAAGTTAGTGTCTCTGGAGAACGGTGTGTTTTCCCGACAGTTAACTTTTGCCTGAATCAGAGGGGTTTAGGCCACAGGGGACTGATTAGCTAGCCAAGTACAGAACTGCAAACTGGCTTCAGCTACAATGCTGAAGTAAATGTGGCAATTGAGGAAAAAAGTATGGAAAGACAGGGTTGACATAGGTGAGACCAGACAACTTTGAGAGGGTCCTGCACGCTCCCAGGACTGTGCTTTGTTGTGGAGACCCCGCTGAAGTGCTGCTGTCGTGCCAAAGGCAGGGCAGGGGAGGCAGCTGGTGGGACGTGTTAGAGAAACCAATTAACAGACAGAGCATCAGAGAGAAACTGTAAAAAGGGCAGGGCGGGGGCGCAGGAAGCGAAAGCCCCGTAACCACCAGCCCTGTAACCAGCAGCCCTGACTTGCCACCGCTGTCCCACTCTGTCCCGCACACGTGAAAGTGCTGCACAGCGGTTGGGGCCAGAGGCATCAAACCTCCTGCATGCAAGGGGATGAACATGTGAAAGACAGCTGGTGGGTCCTTGTGAAGTTTCCAAAAGAAATCACATTGCTGAGTCTGCCTCCAGATTTCCATTTACACCAACCTGAAAGATGAGGATTTGGGTTTGATTTGAATTGATTAAATTCAGGCTCCAATTGTTACATCATTTGTATACGGAAAGTAATTGCATTTTTGTTATCTCTTTTCCAGATACAGATTTGGCTGCTTTGCCAGAGTGAACATCAAACAATGTTTCCTTCTGAAAATCCTAGGGAATTAAAACTCATCTAGATAATTTTGTAATCATTTCCTGCATTTAGCATAGTTTGAATATTACTGGTCTACAATATGACTCAAAGACTCTTTTACTCTTCAATTAAAGCCGTCAGTTAACTCCAGGCATTGATTTTCAAAATGAATATTTCACTTCCTAATTCTGCATTTGTGCAAGTCACAAGGTGCCTATTTCTGCATGAAGGAATTCACATCAGTGGTGAATCAAATTCTCCACTAGATGGCAATGTTGTTTCAGAACATGTGTGTCGAAAGGTGTTTCTCTGCCAACAAGTTTAAAAGGACGTGGAATCCATGAGGTTTGTCCAAGAAGTGATTTTTGGATGATTTGGGGAAGAGAAGAGTTTCCTTTTATTACAAAATCAGTTTTGGTTAGAAAAGGTTTTGATGAAAACTTTGTATGTACTGTAATTATTAGGATCACAGAAGTCTCGGTTCATGAAAACAACTTTGGAAATGTCTAAAACCAAGTATTGACAGAGAACGCAGAAAATGAGCAGAGTGATCTCTGCCTTATGCTCTTATCTAATACCCACCATTGTTGCTCAGCGGCTCAAAATCCTTCAGTTGTTTCTAGCCACAGTTTTGATGGTAAGTAGAAAAATACTCCTCTCCTCCTTTTATGGCCATGGAGACAGAGAAGCAAAAGACTATTTCTGCAGCAGTACTGGAAAGCCTCGCCAGCTCCATCAGTGCATTCCTTGGGGTAAAGGAGCAGCTGTGCTCCTCTTCTCCTGCCTCCCGGGGCTTTGTTCGGCCGGGCTGGCATGTTCAGACAATACCTGAGCGGCGGTGAACGTGTGACAGAGGCTTTTGGGCTGGCCCTGCAGCCACTCACACCCACGGCCATGGGTCTCATGGCTCCGTGCAGAGCTGCTGTGCAGTGCTGGGCAGTGACACCGGAGACCATTGCTGCAGCGGCGCTTCTGGCAGTATTAGTCCACTGTGGTAAAAAACAGGTCAGGGAACCAGCACCTGACTATTTACAGTGAATGTAGGCTGCAGAGATGGGACCAGAGGGTGGCCTTTATCACAGAAACATGATTTACCTTTATCTGCATTCGGCAAAACACAACCTCTGTGAAACAAAAAAAGGCCCACATGCCCCGCTAGGAGAAACACAGTTCCTTTATGTGCTGCAAGCAGACAGCTGCGGGTCTGCTCTCAAGTAATATCTTAGGCCAGTGCAGCTCTGGAAAATGTTTTAATAAGTCTTTAAATAGCATGCAGCATTAAGGCTAAATAGGGTTTCCACCTTAGATATTGACCTCAGGTTTCCAGCTTCTGTACTAAGATACAGCATGATATTCAGTGAACTCTCTTGTATTAAATTCTGCCTTACTGTGCTGATAGTTCTAAACTGCAGTATTGCAAGCACTAACCTAAAATTAGGTCTGTTTGTTTCTTAGAAGTTATTCACCAGCGTTACAAATTAAAAGTGGAATGACGCTATGTGCAGACAATACCATGCTTTCCACTAGCACTGGCTGAGAACATCATCACTTAACTTACTTCAAGAAGAGAGTCCCTGTCAACACTGGATCCTCTGATCACATGAGACTCAATTACATATACTTCAAAGTTCATCCGGGTTAGTTTTATTTTTTGTAATAAAGCAAAGTTTAGAAAAAAAGACTTTCCACCTTTCCCTTAGAAGAAAAGAATAAGAAAGATACCACCAGGAAAAAATCAATACAGGTGTGATTTAAAGTAGTGATTCCTGATTTTGGTAGTTCTGCAATGCCATTATATTAATTGCTGTTAAAGGATTATTCAGGCCTTGGCTACAGAGACGATTATGGCTATAGGTACAATTACGGAACAGAGCAATTTGAATTGAGAGAGGCAAATGTAACGGTTCTGCTTCAAATTTGCATTATTTTCCTTGTTTGGTACTCTTTGCTCACTTCAGCCTGGTGGGAACATAGATGACTGTCATTTTTGCTTTAAATCAGAGACACAAAGGTTTATAGCACTCTCAAGAGACATGAGAGAGTATCTCACACTCAGCGCAGACTGTGCAGACCCTCCTGAGGGCACCTGCCCATTGCCAGTTGCTGCGCCCCTGCCTTATCTAAAGAGGCCAAACTTACAATGAGAGGTAATAGTTTTAATCCCAGATAACACATGTGATGACCTTTGGGGCTCAGATTGTATTCAACTGTCCAGATAGGAAGCTGCAAAATCGGAACTGAATGAAGGTGAGACACACGTGCTCTTATGACATCCACACCCCATTGGTTACCCTGGAGGCTTTTGCTGACCTGCTCACCAAAACCACGTTCTCATGGCTGTTTCTCAGTCCTCCAACCCACTAGCAAGCGTGCTGGCCAGAAGAACCTTGGCTAAAAAATACAAAGTATTGTTAATTCTAAAGGTGCTAAATGGTGCTGTCTCACACAAAACTACCTCTGGTTTCCATCCAAGTATGGTCTCAGCAAGTGCAGGACTGAAGGTTAAGGACTAGATTTACCTGAGAAGGATGAACTCATCCTGGTTATCCAGTCTCCTGTTACCACACTAAGACTTGGAGACCGTGGGATATATTTTGATTTTAGCACAGTCTTTTGTCACAAACAGCTGCTCTGATAACTAACAACATAATCAATGTTATATGATTATGACCTTTAAGACCATCGAGAGCCTCTAGCTATGGGAAGAGTTAGTTTCTTCATGTTGCAGATCATCTGAACACAGCAGCGTTTCTGATGCTCTTTGCAGAACAAACTTTCAGAAAAGCCTCTGGCCAACCCATCTTCTATCCACAGTACAATTTTCTGTCCATACTCAGTGACAGCCCAGTAACCCACAAGGTCCACTCAACCTTACACAACACTAGTGGCTTCCAGCCTGTCAGCAGAGCAACCTCTGTGTGCTTTTCACAGACAAAACATGCAAGAGACCTGGAAAAAACTATTTTTTGTTTTTTCCTTTCCCTTTTTCCTAATTTGCACCTGCTAGTTTTGAGACAGAACATGTCACATGTCCTTAGCAGATTGATGAATTTTCTTCCCAGAGGTGAGGCCAGTACTTGACCCCACAGTTTTGTTCTGAGCCAGGTTTGAGCGGCAGAACCTGTTTGAGGTTGCTGGGAAATGGAGCTGCTGTTGGCTGACCGGTGAGTTCGTAGGCACACGTGGTGCCTCCTCAGGTAACTCGCCATTGCCCAGAACACAGAGCCTGCTAAGAAAAAGGATGCACATGAGTTGTGTTAGAGCTGTTTTTTACTGGAAAATTAATTCATGATCCGTGTAGTGAACAGGAAAAGTCTGTTTTGGTGATATTTTTCCTCTTATTGAGAAAAAGATCTGAGCAAAGTAGATGTTCTTGTATAAGTTGAAGTGTTATCAGCCGTTTTTGTTGTGTTGCACCCTTATTGTTCTCATAATCTCTCAATATTATGAAATCTAAATTAATACTGGTTGTTTTAATTTGGCAATCTAGTAGACTCTTATCCGGAAAAAAATTCACTGTTTCCACCTATCATCTGAAATTAAAATCCTGGCAATCTTGCAGCTCTGTGTTAGAAAACAGCTAGTTAGGAAGCATTATTCCATTTCTCTGCTCCTCTATAGAGCTTTTCATTTTCAGATTTCAAAAGCTTTAGAGAAGACATCCCATTTTTCTCCCTCTATAAAGAAAGAGTTTGAATGGCCCTGTTGGGGCTCACCCTGCTCTGCAAAGGCAGAGGCACGAGGGAGAGGGATGTTGGAGGGCCCTTGGCCCCTCTGCGCCACCCCAAGCCCTGAGCAGCCCTGCCTGCCCTGGGTGCAAACTGCCAGCCAGGCTGCAGAGCACAGTGGCACGGAGCCAGGAGAGAGAAGCTGAACTGTAGTAGCAGAAGTATTGACAGATATGGCCGAGTTGGAGGTGGTGGTGCTAAGATAAATGAATAAGCAGCAATCTGCGTGCCACTGAAGTCTTTAAAATATAGTTTTCACTTTTGACTGTATATTAGATGTGCAAACTGTATGGTCTAAACAGAGCACGATTGAACATACCGTTACCTTTAGAAAGCTGAAATAGTTAGCTGTTCTTGCACCAGTGAACCCTAAAATGAAATGACCACAGATTTATGTTGCTGCTAGCTCTGCACTGCAATCACCGCTTATTTTCAGCAAAAGGTAATTAACTTGCTTTGTCTAAATCTATGTATTTCTAAAAAAAACCCCAAAAGCAACAACGAAAACACCCAACCCCAAGGGCCCTGAGGCTAACACTTTCTCACATGCAACAAGAGGAATATGTGCAGCACGGGTGAGTGACAAGAGGCAGGGCAGGGACCCCAGGGCAGGAAACACCCCGAGCCAGCGTGGGGGCCGCTGCACCCTGTGGTACATGTGAGAAGAGAAGGGCAGGGCCGGGGCGAGGGGAGCCCAGCTGCACCCAGCAGTGCCCAGAAAGTCTCCAGCTTCACCTTTGGTGTGAGCAGGACTGGCAGACATGGAGGAGAGTAACACCGTTAATGCCAGAGGGTGACTTGGGAAAAGCATCAACAGGTGCGAGCTGCTGGGCACCACTGAGACAGGATTTAAATTGATTTAAACAGTCTGGTCTCCTAGATTAATCACCTGTGTTTCTGCCTATGTGTTCTGCAGGAAGACCACCTTGGAGCACAGCTTGCACAGGCTGGAGGCCCTCCAGGTTTTGCCCTGTTCATACCTTCTGTTGCAGAGCAAAGGGCTTGGTGGGGTGGAGCAGACACCACCTCTGGAAAATGCTAAACTGCTCCAGCTGAGCTTGCTCGGCTGAGGACACGTGCGGTGAGATCCTGAGCTGTGCCTGTGCAAGGGACCATGCAGAGACCAGGGAGAGGATGAGATGAATAAAATTTCTCAGGCTGTTCATGGGGTTGGAAAAGGAACCGTGGCCTAACATAACCTCGTGGCTTGGCTTACCGCAGGCTATCCGCCTGTTTCTGCAGGACTTCACAGCTGGAGCAGAGCTCTGTGCTCATGCTCTGCATTGCTGTCTGCACATAAACCAGCATGAGGGTGTCTGCTTGAGCTCCCGTTGGTGGTGTGTAAGATAGATAGATGCATCCTGAGCATCCATGGGTCACGGGAGCAGCACAGCTGGCCAGCTGCAAGCTGCACCCCAGCACAACCTGTTGCTGTGAAGGGCGCTGAAAAACCACTCCCTCAATTGCTGTGCTGAGTGCATCCTGGCTTCATCTGCTCTGGGCCTTTTCAGCCAGCTGACCTCTCTGCACTAGGTCAGAGACATGGAGATGAGCTGAATACCTCAACTGTAGCACCCGTGTGCTGTGAAATGTGAGCGGGACTGAGGTGAGAAAGTTTGCAGGGGTAAAACATGGGTTAACAATGCAGGACAGCTCTGCTTATATTGATTTGGGAGGTCGGGGCAAACCTCCTGCAGAAGATCTGGAAGTGGCTAAACTGTGTATATGGTGTGCTGCAAGGTGACTCTTTGATGTCATTAGAGAACAATCAGTAGATCTATGAGCAAATACAAATGCTGAACAGGAAAATAAGTGCATCATTTTGATGTCCAGAGATTTTAAGGAAAAATATGCTTATGATGCAACAGGTACTCTCTCTCTGATCTTTTTGAACCTAATACCCAGAACAGGCAGGAAGCATTAGAGCAGAAGCAGGATTTCCTCCTAGTAAATCAGTTTCCCACTTTTAGTCTGGTTATAGTCTAGTTACATTGTACTAAGTGAGGTCATCTTTTTTTTTTTTTAAGTTACAGACCGAGCCAAAGAACAGACAAACACAAAAAAAAAGAGAAAGAAAAGGAGGAGCACATGCGATTGCATTTCCTTTGGCATGTGCAGAAGTGTAGCCAGAAGTGGCTCGTGGACAGAGCGCATCTCAGGGCTGTGAACAACCCGTCCCCGTGCCTGCGCTGTCCTCACCGCGCTCCCTCAGAGCAGCTGCTGCACAATGCGTCTGGATTACTTTCCACGCATACTTGTTTGTAACTACTAATGAAAATCAAGCCTGAAATATTGTGTTTCTTCAGCTATGTCTTCTTAATGTAGCCATTGCCAGCTGCCTGATCACACTGTGGATTTCACCTCACTCTAGTTGTCTGATTGCACTGCACTCTAATTTTCTTTTTTTGTTGTTGTTCTCTGCAGAGCTTCCTGTTCATCCAGATAAATCTTACTTGCTGATCACCTTTCTCTAATATTTTTTGTAGGAGATAGAAAGCTTTTCTTACCGAAAACCTGCAAGTTAAGTAGATTTTTTTTTTTTTTCTCTGTTCTAACCTTTACATTTAAGAGCAGTGACCAACACAGCCTTTAAAATTACTCCTCCAGAAGTTTGGGTTTTTTTTCTAGAAATGCTGATTTGTGTGAGGTGCCATGGGGAGAGGGGCAAAGGGAACAGGGGGCTGGAGCAGAAAAGGTTCATTTCTTAGGGGAAGCAGCACGCAGGACACGCACTGCCAGCTGTAAGAGGTGCAATAGGGCAGGCTGAAGTTTCGGGAGGTTTGCGCTGTGAATCGGGCCGCTGTGACCCACCGTAGGTGTGGCTGGTGTTTATGGGAGCTGAGCCTTTTCCACTGGGAGCACCAGCAGAATGCAAATGCGGAAAAATTGGCAGGAGGGTTGTGCTGGGGGCAAAGCCAAGAAACCACATCCGCCCCGGAGCTGAGTGCCGCGGGCCAAGCGTCACGAATTGTCCCAGAAGGTCAGGCAGCCCCAACAGCTCTGCATTGCTTTGTGCCATAGGCTATCACTTGGCAACGACCCGTGTCCTGCTCCTGGGGGCGGCCGGCACTGCACAGGTCCCTCGTTGGGCCAGGGCGAGGGTCAGGGGGGGCAGCCGGCGAGGGGAGGGACCCTATGGCAGGTACTGAAATCCAGCTGGAAAGGTCACCCTGTATCTTCCTGAATATGTCATAGAAACCAGGCTGGCAGAGGGCAGACGCGGAGCTGCAGCAGCAGACCTTGAACCCTTGTGCAAATTTGCCAGGGGAAATGGAAAAGCAAACACGGAGGAGCCCAGTGAGAGACGTGGGGTTGGAGCTACCACTGAATAGCAGTTTTAACTGGAGTTGGTTGTTAATTTTGCAACCAAATGCTTTTCATCAGCTATTGCCTGCTCTGATCAGACTCAATAATTTTTCATTAGGATGTCTATATACCGAACATATCTTTTTCCCTTTCCTTTTTTTTTCTGTTTTTATTTTCTCTTTCTTTTTCTTCCTTTTTCTTTTAAGACAGAGAGCGAACAAAGAGTGCTCATAAGGACAAAACAGGCTATTTGGTCATGACATCCCGTGAGTGCCTTTCCCGCAAGCAGCCAGCGGTGGGATGATTAGAGCCCTCCTCTGGGACCAGGAAAAACCCAAGTCTGGATGCAGCCCCTGCCAGCTCCAGGCCGAAGGAGCAAACTCGCTGTTTTCTCTCCCAAGTGTTTTCTCTGTTGAGGAGTGATAAGAAATGTGTTTTTCGGTGGTTTCTGTGAAAGCTCCTGTGCTTGTTGTAGAAAATTGTTAATTTTACAGATTGTTTTGTTTTTGCTTTTTTTTTTTTTTTTTTTATTAATGGTTCACCTCACCTTGGGGCGGGTGGAACAAGCGGCTGGCTTGCCAGCCCAGGGAGAAGGACAATCAGTGCTGAATGCCTCAGACCAGGCTCTTGGCTGATGGGGCATCTCTTGGCTTCTGCAAAGTCCTTCAAAAGCTCTTGGGCTCCTTCCAACCCAGGACAGGAAAGACCTTGAAATTTTGTAGCTTTGTGATATAAGGAAACTATTTTCCACCAGACTCTGTTCCTCAGAAAATATGTTTGGAAGCAGCCAAGGAAACTGGGAGAACAGCTAAGTCTTCTTGTGTCCAGCTTACTTTTAGTGGGGTCAAGGAAAGGTTGGGTTAACTTCGCTTCAGGGCTTTTAATGCTATGCCTGCCTTACTGTGTGAGTTTATAATACAGCAAGAGTTTTACTGAAGCATTTTCAGCCAAAAACTGTCATTCCAAAAATCAAGATGAAGGATATTTCTCTTTGAGACTGTGTTGGGAATCATTGGGACCTTGAGCCTGGCGCAGGAGGAGATAGACAGCCTGACTATCTGTGTGCAGCTCCAAGGTAAGGTAACCGTACATCTTAGGGAAACATGTTTTAATGATAGTGGGTTTAAAGGCAAAAAAGTTTGCACGAAAAAATGTTTGCATCACGGCTACTCTGTTGCGACTGAATTACTGGCAAAGCTTCATGCGAGATGAACTGTCAATAAGTCATGAGTGAAGTCACTGGCAATTAAGATGAGCGAATATTAGGATAACTAGGAGCTGTATTTGGAGAAGGCACTTACCAATGTGTGTTAAGAACTTATTGAAGTGTTTTCATACATCATTACTCTGGAGATACATCTTTTTTAGTTGGTGTTTTGGTAGTTGCTGTCTCAGATGAACCCAAAGGTGGGAATTTTAACTAAAGTTTTCTTTAAGATTTTTTACTTCTCTGCTTTCAATATCCAGAATAATTCCCACTTCAGTTTAGCTTGAGTTGACTGTTACTTTTACTAAGATGAGTTTACACTTTTTGAAAGGATAGGCAGTAAAAGTTTGTTTATGGCACCATTAATTAATTAATAATTCAGCATGTGCATTATTTATTTTGTACATTACAATTG
Source organism: Streptopelia decaocto (assembly GCF_964273445.1). Classification (NCBI taxonomy): domain Eukaryota; kingdom Metazoa; phylum Chordata; class Aves; order Columbiformes; family Columbidae; genus Streptopelia; species Streptopelia decaocto. Next base: position 54,417,397 of record NC_138658.1, on the reverse strand, counting down.
TCTCTTTGGCTTAGATGTTCTCCATTTTTGACTGAAGCCTGTCTCTGAAAATGGGTTTCTAAACAGTAATAATTCCAACTGTGTCTAGTTCCAACAGCCTGCATGATAAAATGTTGTGTTTTGATTAGATGTATAATTTATTCCTGGACTGATAAGCAGTAGGTGTGGTGCAATCACTCTGCAAGGTTCTCGACATGAAAACTATGTGCGTGCTCTGTATAGATTCTTTCAATGGATTGGTTCGCTCACCCCAACGTTACTTGCTAACTTTCCACCAACATGGAACACTAAATATTTATCTGGATTCTCCTCTGAGAGCCATTTCTGCTGTAGGTTGCCAGGAGGGAAGTTGAGCCCCTTCATAACGGACAGTGACTTCTATTTTCCATGTGCTTTTCATAAAGCACATGTGAAGATACAGCTCCTTGCATCAGTTCCCCTCTTGGGTCTGTTCCTCTCCTGCACATAACTTCAAGTCAGCCTTGTGGTCTCTGCTGCTTTGTCACAATCAAATTTTTGTAAAGGCAGGTATGGCTCAGGTGAAGAGACAGCGAGTGGCTGAGAAAAAGAGGTGTTTTGGGTGGTGTGGAACCAAGCAAGAAATGGGAGCGATCTGCAGTCAGGGAGAGGAGGAAGGAGAGCAGGGCGAGGTCACTGCGCTGGCAGGGTAAGAGAAAGCCGAAATGTGTCTTTGTCTCAGTGATTGCTTTGGATGTCAGCAGCCATCAGCAGAGCAGTAGTACAGAGCAAACAATGAAAGTGCTCTATTTTTTGATGGCACATATTACACTTGCCATATATTACAACCAGATAGTGATTAAGTAGCCAATGTATCATTAATGCACAGTTAAACATAACCCTTGAGAGAACACATATAAACAGAGCTCCCTTTTCCAGTGTCATTCATAGAGACTTATCTATGTAAAGACATACCCAAGCAAACCTCCTGCTAATATCACTTATCTAGGAGACACTTAGGGCCTCTGAGATGATCCTTAAATCATCTTTGTCCTAGAGTGCTGCCTGATGTCTTTCATAGGCAGAGGTATCTTCTTACGGTCTTCCTTTGTCCTCCCTGTAGACTCCACTGCAGGGCTTACCTGCTAGCTCTGATATCTGATTTGCACAGTGGCTAATCCATTTCCACTTTAATAGTAGCTTTGATGCATCTTCCTTGTACTGCACTACGCTCTCATTTGTTATCCATCCAACCATCTATTAATGTCTAAAATGTGGAGGGATAACAATGTTTAGAAGTATTCTCCTCAGTTCCTTTGTGGTTCCCAGTGTCTCTAATCTGTTCAGTAAAATTCCCTTTACATTTGTGTTCAGGCTTGAAGTTTATTTCTCCATTAATCTTAATTTCCACACCACTTTGAGTCAGTAAAATCTACCGGTTCTCCTCCAGTCCCAGTGCAATTATCTCTTTTTATGTTGTAGGACCAACTCACAAAGTTTCCAGCCTGAATGACTCTACTTTTGTGGTCTGTTTTGCTACATTATTCAGTATTCTTTTTATCTTCACTGCCTGTATCAGCTTCCTGCTTTGTAAGTTTGCTTGTTTCAGTTTCCTTGCATTGTCAGCCTTTGCAGTCACACAACATCACATCTGGTCAACGATTCTGATATCATCTGTGACATCTAGGTCTTCCAGGATTTTGACTGATGTTCACCACATGCCTGTCAAGGGTATTCCTCAGCCAATAAATGGAAGAATTAGCAAGAGTGTTCAAAAACCTGCTTATCTTACTGTACTCTCTGCTTTGAATGACTGTGAAAAAGCTACTTTCTCAATTGCTGCATAAAAAACCCTCTGGACTATTAACAAACCTTGAAATGGTCCAACTCTCCACAGATCAAATGTATTCTCAGGGCTTATAAAATATACATGTTGATTTGGATGGCACAGGATGCTTTGTACTGCCGATGTCCCTAATGCAGTCTTACCATCCTAGTACTATTTCTGTATTCTGAGTTTCAGGTGATAATTTCAAAATCAGGAATACCTTGATTGTCTCAGATTCTCCAGAATGTTCTTGACAAGAACATGCATGATACAGAAATAAGCTTTCTCCTCCAGGCATTTAATCAAGATACTCATGGGCAACATTTTTTGTTTTGCCTGATTTATGCCAAAAAGTTCATTTGTGGCAGCAATACAGCTTGGGCATCCTGTATTTGACAGTTCAGACACAATTCTTCCATTCCATAGGCTGCATTTTCATTATGCAGGGCTGCAATGGGTTTCCACAATCCAACATGTTTTTAAAACCCAGATCAGGAGAGAGGTAAGAAAATGAGGAGATTTATGTATTGACAGACAGAGCTGTTATTTTTTCAAAGTCTTTCAGTTCAGGATTTTTTTTTTTAATGTGTAAATGTTTAACATGATCTATGATGAACATTTTGGCCCTCAAAGCGCCTCATCCCGCCAAAGCTTCTTGTCATGCAGATATGACTTTCCTTGTCTTCAGCTGAAAGGGACAGAAGATGGGAATGCTCAGCAGCTGGCAGGAGAGAGCTCTTAATTCTCAGTGAAACAGAACGTCTCGCAGCACTCCTTGCCAGGCAGCCAGTACCAGCTGCTGTAATGACAGCTTCTGGGGCGATGCTGGTTGGCACAGATCATACACCTTGCTGAAATTTCTTTGTAACATTGTGTAAAAGGATGTCTTCTCCTGTTCCATTGTCATACAATTACGCTAACTTCCCTATTTCCCATCAATTTGCTAATACAGCTCCCCACTGTCCTTAATTTTGCTCTTGACTCTTGGGGCAATTTCAAGCAAAATTGCTTTTGAGTATTTTCCACTGACAAATTGGACATACAGGCATTTCCAGGGACCACTGGTAGAGTTAATCTATTCCGGTAGCTTAAGTGACTGCTCTTGTTTGCGTGAAGCCTGAATGGTGTAAGTGTATGTTTTTTCTCCATTAAGTGCTCCTCTCAGGACCTGGTTTCATACCTGGTGAACCTGAATAAGAAAGTCTTGCTGGGGGACCCACCACATTCGCCTCCTTGAGCCATGTCTCAGCATGAGTAAGACCAGCCTGCTCTTCTTTGCACAAATACCTGGCCAGGCATTTCTCCAAAACATGGGGCTACCTTTACAGAGGTGACTGCCTGGGACCATCATATGTGAAGATCAGATTTCACCTAAGATATTGCTACAGCATCCAGCTCAAGCTAAGTTTGCTTTGCAGAGGGACTTCCAGCTTGGCAATTCTGCAGCCAGACCACAGCTCCCCCCTCACCTTGCGTGAGGGAAAGGGAGGACATTTGTGCCAGGTGTGGGATCTGGTGTAACATGAAGGGAGGAGGCCAAGGATTTGGGTCAGGTGTGAAGCAGAGAAGGCAGCCAGAAAGGCTTCTCCAGGGCATGAGAAAGGCGAGGAGAGGCGGGACAGGAGAGCCTGGCCTGCCCTGAGATGAATGCAGGGTGGAGCTGGTGTGTATCTTTATCCCAACAACTATTTCAGTCCTGAACAGCCCAAGGTAGGTCTAGTGAAGCGATAAAACTTGGCTTTTTATCTGCACACTGTGACAAAACACATCAAAACTTACAGCTGGATCCAACTATCCTCTCAATATTTTTATTTAAAGTAGTTGGGTTGGACAGCTGCAGAGAAAATGTAAAACAGGAAAAAGGCTCTGCTTGCTGTTTAGTAAGGAAGTATATCAAAATAGATTTCAATTATTGGTAAAAATAGACTTCCTTGATATGAAGTAAGACAGATGAATCTTCACTGTACTTTTCTAGGTGGTCAGGTCCTGAACTTCTGAGGCATTTCTCCCTCAGGAATCTCCCAGGAAGGATCCTCCCATCAGAGGCAGCGTGGCTGGGCTGTTGGGACCTTGTAGGGGGTTGCCATCCCCCTATACCAAGCTCTGCAGCTCCCCAAAAAAGCTTGTTCCTCAGCTTTGTGTTGGTTTGGAGGTGAACCGAGACCTGCTAAACCCAAGGGCTGACACCGACGTCTGTGCTGCTGTCTCCACAGCAGTGTCAGCACCTGATGGATGCGTACGTGCTGGGTGTCCCGCTTTGCCACCTGCAAGGACAGGTGAAAGACTCTTAAAAGTGCTAAGCACTGACCTAATCCTGCCTCTGCTGACGTCAGCGGGGATTTTTGTGTTGACTTAGAGAGCAGATTTTCTGAAAATGCCAAGTTAGTGTTGACTCTGCTGCCTCGTGTGAAATGGAGCGTGTGCCTGTCAGCGGGCTGACCAGCAGCCGTCCCCCAGCTCCCCTCAGGCCTGTGCCGTGGGCAGCCGCAGGAAGAGTAAGTCCCACTTACGGACGAGCCAGGTGCAACACAGGGTGGGGTGGGAAGCCAGGATAGTTTTGACCTGATGAACCAGATTATCTGGATGTGTTTCAGCAGGGCATATCCACACAGGTTGCTGCTCCATCCCAAGGCAAGTGCCTGGAGCCATGTAGTTTATTATCCCGTTTCTGACCTGGGGTCAGATGCCTTCAGTGAACATATCCCTCTTAAGCACACCCCTGCCTGATTTATTTGAATGTTGGGCTGGGTGAGCTTGGTGAAGGAAGGTAGTATTACAGCGTCATCGCCTTTTCGTTTGGTGGATCCGGTTTGCTTTACTTCAATGCCTTTTTCTGTCCTTGTAATGACATTGTTTGTTTTGGAGGGAATTGTTTTCTTAATCTATGCCATCTCCCAGAAAACAGTGCAGCTTTTATCTCTGTTATAATTGTTTCAAAATTGAATTTAAAGCACAGGACCAGATTCTTACTTATTTTATTCAGGAAATCTTTGTACTGGACCTAAAGTCACAGTCCTGGTCTTAAGTGAGTGGCAAAGAAAACAGAATCAAGCTCATGTTTCCATTTCTACACATATTTGAAGAGTCAAATCCTGTTTCTGCAGAAACCCATGCCTAAAACTGCCTATGGTTTTCAAAATGGCAAAGATTGAATGTATCAGTCAAATATATGTCCAATATATAGAATTTGATGTTAAAAGTTAGCAGTTGGTGTTCTTGTGTAGTGTCCCCATATCTTTGAAAAACTTTTGTGCCAGCCTGGAGAATGAAGGCCTCAGGAGCCTGTTCCATAGCTGCACTTTAGCAGTAGCCCCAGTGTTTTCTTTTATTCAGACTATTAGTTTTCTGTCAGAGTACCTACCTTTTTTACCTACTTTTTGTGCTAGACACTGTATAAGCACAGCACTTGATCTGCCGTCAAGTGCCAGACTGAAAGCAATGGAAAGACTGTCTGATATTTCCTTTTGTAAGTAAAGTGATATGTTTCTTCTTGGGTTAAGTTAATCATGTTTCATCTCTAACCTGTCATGGAATGGCTTCTTATTACAGAACAGGAAGACACCTGACAGTTTTTCATAGGTTTTAAAGTCAAAAGGGACCATGTTGATGCCTTCTGCAAAATACAGACCACAGAATTTCTCCCAGTGATTTCAGTATGAAGTCCAGTAATCTCAAGAGGAAATAATGTCTCTCTGAAACCATTTTATTGACTCTTGATATAAAGGCTTCAGGTGGTAGACAATTCACTGCAGCTCTCACTGAGGTCCTCCAGTTGTTAAGCAACTTCACAATTTAGATTTTATACTTCATGTCCAATAGTAATTTTTCTAGTTTCAGTCTTGCATCACTGTTAGATTCAGTAGCTACTACTGTGAAAAATGTTCTCCCCTCACAGAGATGGGGTTGCCCATATTATTTTTTATAATCTCAACTAACTTAACTCCTCATGTTTATCAGACTTCAGAAGGATGTTATGGTTCTTTTTAAGGGTCCTTTCCACTACCCTTTAAACAGAAAACTACTGGCTTTTGTCACTTGGCAAACACAAATAAGATTATTTGGTTCCTCTCCAGTTATCCTCTTTAGAGAACTTCATACCAAAGATCCTCCTTAAGGCAGATAATTCCTATATGTGGAAGCTTAAATAATAGCTCTGCCTATTTATAGCTATGTTAAGTTTTCAATTTATTTCCATCCTGGTCTTGTGGGTAAGCCTCTGCCATGCCTGCCATTTCTGAGCAATGAGCGCACTGGGAATTCATGTGACTGTGCACCAGGAGAGCCACACTGGAACACTAGCACATCTCCCACTACCTTCCAGGTTTTGTGTGGGCACAGAAAAAAAAAGTAATGATACCACTAGGAATAAAGGAGAGAAGACAATAAAAACCAACCCAAAACCAACCAAACACAACATTCTTCAGCTAAACAGCAATGTTCGTTTTGAAATTCTGATCCTGACTTAACATTTACAAACCTTTTTGCAAATTGCTTAATATAATAATGACCATTGGGATGCAAGCCATGAGCTGACACATCAACTAGAAAAAAAAACTTGGTAATGTGCTTTGTTATAGACACAGAGATCTCAGTTCGGCTGCTTCCATACAGTTGTCTAGTACTACCTGAGAATACTACAGGGTACCCACCTCTTCACCAGCTATAGATTGCTCATATATTCATATCTCATGACAGATTTCCCATGTCATATCTGTGAGCTGCATGTGGGTGTCCCATGTTCCCTGCAACATCTTAAATGGCACCATGTGCCCAGATGTGGACAAGGAGGGAAGCCATGCATTTGTTTACTCTGAAATTTAAATGCTGTACAGGTACAAAGTACTATCTTTGGGTTTCTTTAACCATACAAGTCTGAATTGGTTGTTGCATCCCTACAGAGCCACTATCATGGTTTTCTGGAGTGTGTATGGTTTACAGTATATGATTATTTGCAAACTATTGTATCATCAGTGAGTTTGTGTACCTAGTTACAGTAAAGCTGCCTTTAAGTAAATTACAATTTATTCTGAAGGAAAGACTGTAAAGAAAATGGAAAATCCATTTCTATTTTAGCTATGAGGGAGGATATTATAAAATTAAGTGACAGTACTAATGAAAAAAAGCTACATGGAAAGAGCCACTGAAGAGCAGGGTGGGTCTCTGAGCAGATATGAATTAGACATTATTTTCTTCATCTTTGTGTCTCTGGTCATGGTAAGGTGCCGTTTTACAGAGATAATGAATTGATTGTTAAATGTCCATTTGTAAAATCATGTGCTTGATAAAAGTTATGCAGCGTTGGACAGGGCATGAAGTAGAGAAGTTCTTAATGTGCATACATGAACTGCTGTGGAGAGGTGATTCAGGAGGCTTTGGGTCTACTTTTTAGTCCATGGGCATTGTGTGAGATAAGAAAAGGGCGAGAAAATCAGAGACTCCTGACCCACTAGTCATGTGTCCATTCCTGGCATTTCAACTATATTTCTATTTTGTTGGATAACCTCTTATGGAGATTGTCATGGCTTTAGCTGAGGGCAAACTGACCCTTAAGAAAATGTACGTGGTCACCCAGCTGCTGCCTGGGGTGTTTGGGCATGCCAGGTCAAGCACAGGAGCCCCAGGAGGTGCCCAGGAATGGGGAGCTCCAGAGTTCTGAGTTTGGCTCTAACAACAACTGAATTTCTGAAGACCTTAGATTTCAATCAGGAATAGCAATAGTAGAGCTCATAAGGACTGCGGAAATAAACAGGGCCAGTTTGCCAAGAGCTTCAAGCCTACCTGTAGAAACTACATCATTGGTTCAGACAAAGTGCTGAAGAACCTGCCAATGCCTTGATATCTGATTAACATCAAAGGAGAGGAGGAGGTCTTTCAGTTTCTGCTGTATCTGAAACAGCCACACTATGTCAGAGGCTTTGACTTTTCAATTTGCTGCCCTATCAATACCCAGAAAGGTGGAACTGGGAAAGAATTTGCTCAGAGCATTAGGAGATAGGGCTTAGCTTGGAGGAGCCCTGCAAGGCAGGCAGAAAGAAAGGGCTGATTCTTTGCAAGTTTGATGAATCAACACTTCAAATGATAAAGGAGAGGCTTTCAGAAAAATTGATCTTTCTATACCCTGACAGTTCCCCTCCACCAACATCCACAAATTGACTCCTCTCTCTCTTGGCCTCAACGCAGTCAAGATAACTAACTCAAGGTCTTCCTAGTTCAAACCTCATCACAAACTGTTCTTTCTTTTTAATTCAGTCCACACTTGTTCAGCCCATACCCATACAATCCAGTGGTACAGTCAAAAGTAACATTACCTGCTTGTATTCTAATCCAGCCAAAAGTAAGAAAATATTTACAAGATATGTCAGTGTAGCTATTCACTTCAGAAAAAAATGTGTCAGAATGTTAGGATTTTGGGGGAATATATCACAATACCAACATTATTTTCAACAAAAATCTAAAATTCTTCAAGGTAATACATACCTACACAATGCAACATCTATTAGCAACAGTTTGGTCAGTTGTCCCTAGTGTAGGCTCCTGGACTACTGAAAATGAACTGGCTAAGAGCCAAAGCTGAGAAATAAATGTCTGCTGCTTGTTTCTTACCTACCATGAACTTGCCTATGCAGGCAAACATATCATTAATTACCTGCAGGTCATTTCAGGATATGACAGCAAAGAATTTCATTAGGAAGAAAGACTATGTTTCATTTGGCGTTATGAAAATTTCTGCATTACCACAAATCAGTCAGGACTTTGTCTACACACTTACTTGGTTTAGGCTGAGATTCATAGCGCTGATAGCATATTTATTCATTACTGGTTTTCTTACAGGAAGTCTGAAATAGGAAAATTTAAGAAGGTCATTAGAGACAAGAAGTGGGCAGGGTTAATGTTTTATTAAAAAAAAAAAAAAAAAGAGGGGGAACAAGAGAAGAGTAATTTCACTTCCTGGATTTTTGCAAATAGTAATCCAAAACATGGTAATTTCAGTTATGAGGATATAAGAAAATCTGCCACAAGTCAATAAAAGTTCAAATTAATTACTAAATTGAGATCCAATAGTGGCTATGTCACTTTGCCACTAGAGGGTTTGGAAATGTATAGACCAATTTATAGGCAGTGTATCAGGAAAATTTTCATTTTATATTGTAAACAAGATGGGTCACAGCATTTCCCTGAATGACTTCCATATGGCTCCTTTTTTTAGGAGATAATTTTATTTAGAAATGAGAGATAGAAAGCTCACAGCATCTAAAGCCCTTCCATGATTAATTGCCATTACTACTTGGAAGTTAATTTCTAGCCTGTATTTGTTCTGCTACAACTCATAGCCTTTGAACTTTGTATTACTTTTGCCATATTGAACTCACTTTAATTTTCGAAATAGAGAGTACTCTCCTTGGGACAGCCAGAAGGTCACAGTGGCCTAGTGGCAGCTCAACATGCAGGGCTGCAAGAGGCCTCTGCTCTTTTTCAGCTCCGCCATTGGCCACTGGCCAGCTTACAGAATCACAGAATGTCAGGGATTGGAAGGGACCTCAAAAGATCATCCAGTCCAATCCCCCTGCTGGAGCAGGAACACCTAGGTGAGGGTGGACACAGGAAGGCATCCAGGCGGGTTTTGAATGTCTCCAGAGAAGGAGACTCCACAACCCCCCTGGGCAGCCTGTTCCAGTGCTCTGTCACCCTTTTACTGAGAAGTTTATTCTCAAATTTAAGTGGAACCTCCTGTGTTCCAGTTTGTACCTATTGCCCCTTGTCCTGTCATTGGTTGTCACTGAGAAGAGCCTGGCTCCATCCTCGTGACACTCACCCTTTACATATTTATAAACATTAATGAGGTCACCCCTCAGTCTCCTTCAAGCTAAAGAGACTGAGCTCCCTCAGCCTTCACTCAAATAACCCCTCTATGACTTATGTAAGGATATAAATCTCAGTGAAATGCAACCAAGGAGACTGTTTAAACAAAACACCATCACCTCTGACATTTTTTTTCATCTAAGTCAATTGACACATTGAGTAAATTCCCTTAAAACCCATACTTCTGAGATAAGCACATAAATACAGCTGCTTTCTGGGGTCCTGGATGTGCAGGACTGTGCACAGGTGCAGTTTTTTTTTTCCCAGCTCACCAAGGGCCCCAGGGAGCAAAGGGTTGGTAGCCCACCCTCTTCCTTGCTGGCCTCCCCTGGGCTGTGGGCTTCACGCTTCTCCCAGCCAGACATGCTCCAGCTTCTAGGGAACCCAGCGCCACCAAGGAACTGCTCCGTGGTAGGAGGATGTGTAGCAGGGAGAATCACGCCATCTGTCATAGGAGCAATGGCCTCTTAATCGATCAGCAGTCTTGCTGGATGAGGTTAAAGTGGAAAGATCTGCCAGCAATATCTTGTCCAGGCTGTCATTTCTCATTTTTTCTCAATTAAAATAATATACCGATAATATCTGATTCTGGCAGTACTCAGACTACAGAAGAGTAGTGTGCAGTGAAGCTGTTTAGGGAAAGTCAATTAAAAAGTTGAAATCAATTCTTTTAAAATCATGACTATTCAGTAGAATCAATTTTTGAGAGTGCTGTTCATGTAGCTAGCTTTGAGATGTTTGAGGGGTTTCTTTTATTTCATTTAGAAAATAAAGCCCATTACCTCTGCTTTCCTTTACCATGTAGCACCTGTGCTGGTTTTAGCTGGGATAGAGTTAATTTTTTTCACAGTAGCTAGTAAGGGGCTGTGTTTTGGATTTGTGCTGGAAACAGTGTTGATAATACAGGGATGTTTTCATTATTGCTGAGCAGGGCTTACAAACAGTCAAGGCCTTTTCTGCTTCTCAGACTGCCCCAACAGTGACAAAGAAAATATGCATATACCTATTAGATCTTTTACTTCTTCTGATTGCAGTGAACTCCACCATGAGTGAGAAATCCAGAAAATGAATATTTTTTTGTTTTGCTTTGGGCTTCATTTGTTTGGTAAATACTTCTATTCATAAACAGAAATTGTTTAAAGACAGCAAAAGTAAGGCATGGCATATCCTGTGTCCACATTTACCAGAAGAGCATTAATTACCCTTATTTGCTGGTGAAGTGTGTGTGGGGGGTGTCAGGACTGCTCTGCCCAAGTGCTGCCAGTGAATAAAGGGGCCCCAAGGGGCTAATCAAATTGTCAGACTTCAGGATGGGCAGCAGAAGCACAGCGAGGTGACCCAAAGTGACACAGCGTAAGGCAGCAGCAGCGCCTGACAGCAGTGCAGAGGAGATGTAATCCAGACATCCTGACTTCACACATAATGCCTTTTTTCCTGGGTGACAACACATCCCCCCCTCAAACCAAAGCTAATGATTTATCTGGGTCTGCGACATCTCTCTGGGTTGTTCAATCCACCCTGCCAGTCCCCCTCTCTGCATTCCCCTGCACCTCAGCACTTGAGCCCTTCTGCAGGGACTACACAAAGTCCCTGTTTGTAGTTACCTCTCAGTAACTGCCACATGGATCTCAGAAGCTCTCAGCTCAAGGTGTCACCAGAAGGGTGCTTTTCCAGCAGTATTGTGCTGAGGCTTTCGTTTTATATTATTTGTGTTATTCTGTATCACGAAGCCATCCCAAAAGTCAGTTTAGGTGGACAACAAGCTCCAAACCAGAGTTTTTTCTAGCAGGAAATTTATAGCCAATAAACTGACTAGAAACAGGGTTTATAAAAAATATTTAGCTCTCTGACAACATGAAACACAGATTCAGATACCAGTTGAGGACATTATTGGGGTATGACCACATAAGAATAATGAGAATCCACAGTGTGCATGCATTCACTTACAGGAAACAAAACTAGAGGCCTCTCACTCATGGGTACCCAGAAGAAATAATCACTTGCCCAGGTTAGGCAAGGTGTCACTCAAGCATATTTCCAGAAGACAAAAACAATCAATCACTTGCCAAATGAGGCGAGTCCTCAATCCCAGGAAGTCTTCTTAGATGGCATCCCAGTCTACAGGGAGGGCTCCAGTTCACAGACCCGCTGCTCCAAGAAGACCACTCCAAGGGGGTCTTCAGTGGGGCCCCATTTTATGGCCTGGTCAGATCTGGTTGTGGGCACTACAACATGGTCCAGAAGCTTCTCAGCTTCCCTGGGCACCTCCTTTGTTGAGGACCCTGTCAATCGACTGAGGGTCCCACCCCTCCTGCTCCCCCAGCTGGTGGAGGTGAAGTCACCCTGTCCCGGGGTAGGGGAGGATGTGACTGTCAGCACCTTGGCACCACCCTGGATGTGTACATGGGGACAAGCGCAATGGGGCACAAAAGGTGCTAAGGAGCCATCAACTGCCCTATTGGAGGCTCTGGATCTCATCAGGGGTGTGCAGCTGCCACATCCTGTAATTCTTCTGCATATCCAGAATTGTGAACGTTGCATTCACAATGACAGTGCTGACAGGACTCCTGCTCTGAGGAGTCTGGGATATTAGGGTACACAGCGATAAACACGTAATTTTAACATTGCTTTTGCTTTATGATAGACGGTTTGTATGGGCTTTGGTTGGCTTCAGTGAGATTTGCTATCACATTAATATAATGAGATTAAACAATGGTAAAAGGCCATTAAGGCTGGAAGATCAAAGCTTCAAAACTTTGCTTAGGAGATGCCTAATAAGTTAGCAAAAGGCCTACATGTTCGAATTCAGCCCCTTTGGCATACCTTCTGTGATAAGGGCAACAAAGATGATTAAGGGAGCGGAGCACCTCCCTTATTAAGAAAGGCTGAGGGAGCTGGGTCTCTTTAGTTTGGAGAAGAGGAGACTGAGGGGTGACCTTATTAATGTTTATAAATATATAAAGGGTGAGTGCCACGAGGATGGAGCCAGGCTCTTCTCGGTGGCAAACAATGATAGGACAAGAGGTAATGGGATCAAGCTGGAACACAAGAGGTTCCACTTAAATTTGAGAAAAAACTTCTCAGTGAGGGTGACAGAGCACTGGAACAGGCTGCCCAGGGGGGTTGTGGAGTCTCCTTCTCTGGAGACGTTCAAAACCCGCCTGGACATGTTCCTGTGCGACCTCACCTAGGTGTTCCTGCTCCAGCAGGGGGATTGGACTAGATGATCTCTTGAGGTCCCTTCCAATCCCAAACATACTGTGATACTGTGATAACACTTTTACTACCTGACCATATACTACTTTTTCCAGAGGCTTTCTGCTTCATTCAGCGCACAGCTGATTCTTTTCAACATTAGTATTGCAAGATATTAGTGGGGGAGCGGGGTGCAAAAGGCAAGGTGTGCAGGAGGAAATCATCTGGCATACTGGCAAGGGTTGCTTATTTCAGGTGTAAATGTGACAGAAGTGAGGCCTTGAAATACAAACATCTCCAGAAACAGTCTTTTGTAACAGTTGTTAGTATATAAAAGACTAATGACAAATGAGTTTTAGCATAAGTTTCAAGAAAGGTGAATTTTTAAACTGGCAGCCAAGCATTCGTTTTGCTAGATTCAAATTAATGTAATTAGCTATTTCTGGAACTCAGCATTCATTCTCTCTCTTGACTATAAACAAAAGAATTAATCCAAATCTTGTTCTGGCCTTCATCAATGTCTTTTGGCCCAATTTTAGTTGAGTAAATGAAGGGACCTACACAAAACAAACCTTTTTTTGCTCTAAATTAATAAGAAAACGCAACTAGCTAAAAGGAGCATCCAAGTGCAGACAAACTGAGATACCTCAAGTTATCTTACCTCCAGTTATGAAATCCCTACATAATCAGTCTATTTCTTTCATAATTGGGTATTATGAAGTTCCCTGTGTTATGACAGAGAAACATTATGTGCAGTAACCACTTGTTATGGTTATTGCCCTTCTGGAATTTTGTTCAGAGGGGAGGCTGACCCCATTAGCAGCAAAACAAGGCAACCTACTGCATTTGATTTATAGCCCCTCACTTTGCAGATGTGGGAGGGCTGGAGGGAATCACCTGTGGCTTGATTACCCAGCAGTATAAAGTAGCTAGACTTTGTGAATTAAAGTCTAGTTTTCAAAACAGCCTTTTAAAATTTGTTTTTTGGCTGGAATGTAAGTTGAGAAGGCCTGTACACAACTGCACAAGGACTACACGAGTTGCGCTGATTACGTGTCCCTGGAGAGCCCAAGAAAACAGGAAAGGGAGCCAGCCAAGAGGCATGTTTAAGAGAAGGTTCACAAAACTCCCTATTACCTTTGGGAGTGCTTCCAAACCCTAAAGCTGAGGAAAAAGAACCTGTAATTGGCAAAATAAATAATCTGCGCTGTACAATATGTGATGTCTCAGGATGATTTGTGACATTTAGTAATACCGTGTGTCATGAACAGCACCGAGGGAATAATCCACAGAAATACAGCTGGTTGAAAATTGCTCCCAAGATCATCTCTAAATGAACAATTAAACAAAAATTTTGCCCATTTTATAAGCAGTGTAGCACAAAAAACTGTTTTCTAATCACAAGAGAGGTATTGCAAAACGGAAATAGTCTCAAAAATATTCTTACTGGAAATTCCTTGACAGAGATAATTTAGATACTTTTCATAATTTGTTATTTTAATTTTGAAATTGCTATAGCTAGAATAAGTCAATCCTATGATACTGCTCTTTATCAGTAATTAAACTTAGAGTGGTCTTGCTGTCACATATGTGCAAGAAAGGCAAGTTTAGTATTTTACTTCCTCCAAATGGCTATATACAGATAGTACATACAATTAATTCTTCACAGATGATAACCTGATTATACCCAGTTTAAACTTGAACTACATGGAAAGGCATGTTCATTAATCAAGAGACTTCAGGTATATTTACATTTTTTTCTGCTCAGCACTAGTCATCTGTGGGGGACATTACCTATAAACGGTAACAGGGAAAAGGCTTTTATCACACATTGCCCACTGTTTGTAATTTTTTTAAAGAGACCTAGTGGGAAAAAGAATTTTTCTCTGTATTAGAAATTTCCTTTGCTGAAGAGTTACTTTTTAAAATTATTTCTTTGACCATCTCAAGAGGTTGATAATGTCTATCGAAAGTAAAATTAGTATTTATTGACCATAAATCTGTAGCTCTACCACATATGCTTTTATTGGTAACACTTGCCAGGAGAAAAATGTTCTCTCTGTTACCTGAGCCACGCATAACCTTCTAAGTAACTGTAATTAATGTCATACCATGAAAGGTGATGTAATTAAAAGCATTTATGGTCTACGGTGAAAGGAGAAATGGACTTTTGCAGTGCTATTTTTCTCACTAGAATGAAAGAGGAAGCTGAAATTTGCTTCTAATGAAGATTTTATGTCTTCATAACAGACTGGCGCTACAGCACGTTTCAGCCCGATTTGAGGGACTGTTACTGTGTGGGAAGGACAATAACCATAGTGAACTGAGGCACTACCTGCTGATTTCTCGTTCTTTTTGTGTCATCATTTACTTTCTACCACAGGTTACATCCTTGCTGCTACTATGCTCTATTTTTATCATCGTTTATGCAATCTAATACACATGCCAGCAGTGCAGTTGCAATAAAGTCTGCTAATTCTTGCCTTCAAACCTGTAAATGCATTGTGGATAATGCCCATATACATTCCAGCGTTAGCTCAGACCTAAATCTTCATGAATTTTCATCCTATCTCTCAGCAATGCTACCCCTGCTACAGACCAAACAGCATCTTCTGCATGTCTATACTTCCTGGGGACTGCAGGAGAAAATATGCAGGAATAAAAATGGCCCAGAGCCTAGGCAGGGAATGTCACGAGTCTGTGTTTGTGCAAAAGAAATGCTTGGTCTATCATGGGAGCTCTTAAACACTACCTAAATAAAATATAGCGCAGCAAGGGAAAGCTGCAGTGCATGAAACCAGAATAAGATTTATTTGAGAACTACCATCTGGTTTCCTGTTACTTGTTTTCCCATTCTAATCCAGATTACATCTTTATTAACTTAGACATGTATGCATGGATTTCATAGAAGTACAATATCATCATCTGGCCACACAGATGTCTACCTGAGCAAGGGAAAAAAAAAAAAAGTATAATCCCCCAAATCCCTCCTTCAGCTGTATTCTCACCAGATCACCATTGCACGCATTTTCATTGATTTAAACCTGGATTCACCTCTCCCCAGACCACTTTCTTTCTAGTGTGCTCTAAGGGCCAGCACTGGCATGTCCCCACTGGTACATGGGTGCTTCCTAGGGCACACATCCTAATGCACTGAAGGTGTCCTGTATGCAGAGCCCCCGCCACCCTGGGTCTGCTGATGAAAGACATTTCAAGGGCAGTGGGCATGCAAAGAAGTCAGCCTTTCAAGAAACTATGTTCCTTTCCATTGCTGCCAGTGCAGTCAAATGGAGAAATTACTGCTTAATATGATGGTAGAATGGTGACAGACCACTGTCCACATGGTGTCCTGGCTCAGCCGAGTAATGAACCGCTCCATTGTTGGAGATGTTTTTATGTGCATACGTGCATATGGCAGAATAACATTTTGCACACAAAAGTAGGATTTTTCAAAACTTAGTTTAAGCAGCCTCACTACTCTGACTACAAGATTTGCCAGTGTATTTGGAGAAATGAATATCTCCTCTCCAGGTTACATCCTGCAAAGTCTCTGGCAGACACTTTCCTGCCATGGTGTGTCCAGGAAAGCAGCACCTCAGGAGGGCTCTGAGGACTTGAGCTTCATGCCGTCCACTTCGCAAAAAAATATTTAGAGCCCACTTCTGATGATACCCCTGCAATTTTTTGCCTTGTAACTAAAGGTTTTACATTTCCATTCTGAAATAAAATATTTAAATACTTGTTCCTCCTGCACTTACCTGGCAAAATCTGAACTCTTGCAAATAGAGGGGAGGACTCCAGGGCAGTGGAGTACTTTCTCTTAGCATATTGTGTGTCAGGCTCTATGTCAGAAGGCTATTTTGACAATATCTCTATGGTTGATGAAGAAAGACTTACGCCTCATCTTTGCACTTGCTTGGGAGAGACCCAGCCACCACCATCGTGATAAGGAGTTCTCAGGAAAAACAAAAGGAAGTATTCTTTGCTAAAGATTAATTTGGCTTATGGCAGCTCTTTATCATTGGAAGTGAGAACTAACAAATGGTAATAATAGCCTCTGGGAGCACCATGCCAAAGTCTTCTTCATAGATGCCCTGAGGTGTCCCCACATCTTGGCATAACTTTTTTCCTCTGAAATTTCCCTGCCTCTCTCATTTCAGCCCCGGCTGGAGCCTCCCTTCCAGGCAGCCCCAGGCCCTGCACTGGTGTCCCAGCACTGGTGTCCCAGCACTGGTGTCCCAGCACTGGTGTCCCAGCAGGGCACTGCTCCCACCCCACTGCTCCCTGACCTTGCCCGCAGCTGGCACTTGCTGGAGGACAGTGATTCCTTACTTGTCAGGCACAGGCACACTTGGCAAAGCCACGCTCAGCACCTTAAGGGGTGAAGCACCCTGTGTCAGCCCATCACCCTCATCCAGACCTGCTTACAGAGAGGACCTCTCCTCCAGTGGCTCTTGGCCCCTTTCTAAAGGAACTTCACACTGATCCCTGAAGATGGTAGTGGTACCTCCTCCACACTCAGCTTCTCTCTTGGCCACTTTTGAGAAACTTCCCCTTGTTGCATGGGCAAGTGCTGGTTTATGGATGTGTAAGTCAGAACTGTGCAAGTTTATGTATTTGTAAAGTTTTTTACTCCTTCTTAAACCATCAAAGAGTGGTTAAAAGCTTATAACTGAGGTTTAAAGGGACAGGAGAGATCTGAAAAAAAATGCTTACTGTAGTCTTCTATCAGAACTTTATACAGAAGGTTCCTTAAAAAAATCCTAATATTTGTAAAATGAATATTTTCCCCCTCAGAGTATATTCTACAAGCATTACCTCGTAATAGTTTCAGCTTTAGTGTAGAGTTTATGTTACAGTAGGACAAATACCTGAGCAAAGTAAACATGCTTTACCTGACTCTAGGAAAAGGAAAAAAACGTGGTGATTTTCTCCCTTGTGATGTTTTTCCTCCAGGGTATATTTTTTTCTCCTAGTACCTAATCAAAAAGGCTGCTTAATACTTTGGTGTTGAGGTATGGCTCCCCCATCAGAGGATTGTTAGGCAGAAGGCAACAAAGATGTTTCCTTGCCCTTCTAACCATATTTTTTTTCAAGGCAAACTGTAATTTGGCAGGCTGTCAAAAGGAGGCATTTGCAATGTCCCACAGTGGCCATGGCTCAGTGGGATGAGCTGTTGTGGTGGCCTCACTCCTGCAACCTAGACAGCTCTGTGAGAGCTGGGAGTCCGCCAGGCTACGTCATCCCACCTTCCAGCTAACACAGAAGTACCATGTCCAGTCTTGCCTGATACAAGCCCACAACATTTCCAGCACTATAACTTGCTGCAATACTCAGTGGGAGTCTTAATTTAGCTCTCACAAGTGAGGAACACTCGTGTGCTCAAACCAGTGATATTCAGGCATGTCTCCAGAAATATAATATTCTTCTTAAGAATGATATTCTCTAATATATGTCTTTTAGATTTGCAAAGTGATAGCAGTATAGCCCAAATGAACAATTAAAATTTGGCAGACTACTTTTCAGTTCCAATTTAGAATAACAAGAACTACATCAGAGTTTTAGTTAACATTTCACTATCTGTAGTCATCAAAGGATGATGTCTAAAAAATTAGCATTTTAGGAGAATGTCTTTGATAGCCAGCAATAAAATTCTCATACCTAGCCTGAAATCATTCCCATCTGCATACTTTGTTGGCTTATAATTTATGAAGTCTCATTAATAAAATCAGACAGATAGTAACCACACCTAAATCTTCATCTTAACACAAAACAGACTCCACATAATTAGGGTACTAGCTATTATTTTACCTCTTTGCTCTGCCCCTCCTGCGTTAGTATGATTTGCAGTTCAAGAGGGAAAGAGTCAAAGACTTTTCACAATATATTGCTTTAATCTCACCTTATGCTTTGTCGGTGCTTTCTGAGCAAACTAGGTTCTGAATATCCCCTCATTGGGAGGTGACTGATTAGCAGCTTGATTATTTGGATCATGTCCAGGAAAAAAAATAAATGGTCACTTCATCTACAGTCTTGCCTGCTAAAGGACTTAAAGAGTGTTTTTCCTATGGTATCAAAAGAATCCATAGAGCAAGACTCGTACAGCAGGTATTTTTCCAACATGTGCAGTACCACTGGACACAGTACTTGAGGAAACATGACTATTTATTGTCAGTATACTGCAGAAGTCAGGGAGCACAAAGGGTAAGGAAAGATTACTGCAGCAGGAGTTGGCTTGGGCTGTTTTCCAACACTGAGACTATGCAGTATAGGACATCCTTTTATAAATATGACCTTTATAATGCATTGCATTGGCCTACTAATGCCACGAGGAATGTTTTATTTGGGTTTATGCAGTTTTAACAAAGTCTGGTAAGGAAGTATCTATCATTTATTACTTCTGATGGAATATTTTGTTTCAATAAATCAAAATTTCAATAGAAAAATGCCTACAGAAAATGGTATTTCACACACACACAAAAGAAAATAAAAGAAAAAGAGCAAAGTTCATAGCTTTCAGGTGGAGAATGAACATTTTCTATCTGGAATTACAGATTAACTTACATCTGGGAAGGATAACATGTTTCCTGCTGGTCTCCACCTCTTCTGTGATCCTGGCTCCCTCGGCACAAACACCCCTCAGTGCACGTGCATGGATTGTGTTGAAGCTGCTGCCTTGCAGAGCAGCCAACTTGGCCATGGCCTGCTGCAGCAGGGAGCCTGCTTCCCATCACCCATGGACATGCAGCAGAAGCTGAGCACTGAACTCACGGGACACCATACCAGAAGCAGATGACCAGCTATCTTTTGCCCTATTTGTCCTTCAAGCCACAGCAAGGTTTCCTCCCAAGTCCATGGGAGGAGTGTGTGCTGCCTGGTGCACATACAGCTCACCAAAACCCAAGGCTGATCCTTCACCAGGGACCATGAGACCACAGCTGCAGGCCAGGGGAAATGGCAGCCCCTTCAGCAGTGCCTGAAAATACTCACTGAAAGAGAGGAGTCTCCCCATCATCAAGACCAAGGTGTTGCCTGTACTCACACATTCACCTCAGCCATTTCAAAACTGGAAAGGCCACCATTTCCTCATAGTTAATGGTCTCTTGTCCCACTCAGTGCTCAGTCAAAGTAACTGACTTACAAAGAAGCTGAGAAGATGAAGGTAACAGAGTAGCCATTGCCTGGGATGCAACAACAGGTGACCGCCATGATGGGTCTAACAGGGTCTTATTTCCTATCTAATCAGTAATTAGCTGGCCAATGTGATGAGGGTGTGTGGCATTAGTAAATAAGGGTTAAAAATGGGGCAAAAAAACATTTCCTCTTATTGGATTTTGGAGCAGGGATATGAAAAGCAGAATGACTGTCAGTGCTTCATTGTGTTAAATTGTGTACACTTGGCATCATGTTCTGAAGTAAAATTTTCAAAGCAACTTATAGAAAACATGAAAGCTGACAATCAGTCAGACATATGCAGGAAGATAATAGTATCATCATAGACCGTATCATAAAACCTGTCTACACTTTTGTTGGCAGAAGTAGCCATATATCTCTTCTGATTGTAAGAAATAATACTGTGAAAGTAATACTTAAAATAAACAGTAAAAAATATTTAAACAAATTTAATTGTTGACAAACTGCTCATGAGCAGAAAAAAAAAGCAAAATAGTCTCACCATCATCTCATGTAATACTGATTTGGAAGACAGTAGCTGACACTGAAGTTGCCACAGTAGTGTTTTTAGATTTAGATTAACTGCAAAGGCCTTCTGCCAGCATTTTGGAGGTTCTCTGCAACATGTTTAGACCCTGAAGTTGTAACAGAAATTAATAACAACATACCTGTATGTCAGGTACCTACAATAGTACATTGAATATGAAAAGAGTGCAAAAGGTGACTAGGAAAACACATCTGGATCTGAGTCTGTGGGATTGCACTTGTCTCAGGCACATTTTGTCCATGAGTGATACTCTGGCAGAGGTTTGTCTCATGCACTGAAATTTTTACAAGTTAGATATCTGCCCTGTGCAGTTTCACAGAAATGTGATGAATAGTGGGAACTTACTGCAATGCTATGGAGAAGTTTGAACGTTCTTGGCAACAGATGTGCAGTCACTTCTGTGGAAGGAACAATTGCCTTAGCACCTAATCAGACAATATGTTGTTTATGACCAATATAACATTAGTAGGTGATACCACGTGTAGTCTGACAGGGTTGTACCTTGAACTGTGAAACTGGATTGCAACACTAGTAGAAATATTGAACATTGTAGTTTATAATAAACATCCTTGAATTTTTTTTTAAACAGCCCAAGAGGCTTTGAAAGCATTAGCATTGTAGGGTGTTTGACTTGCAGTTCCAGAGTAAGAGGGGAAAACTATAGCTGAGAAACTATTTTGGATGCTTCATTAAAAGTTTAAAGAAAGCAGACTTCCCATTAAATCAAAGTAGTAGGTAAAGATGTGCATTGGCAATGAGAAAGCTGAGAATTGCTTCAGTGCTAAGGAAGTATTAGCTTCTGTATGGTCTGCAGAAACCCGTTTCAAAGAAGAATTCAAGTTTAATAAGAATAATTTTTGAATAGTCACATACAGAATTCCCAAAATTAGTTAGAGGATTAATCAACAGCAGACTGTACCATTGTAACTCAAATCTTTAAAGCCTGTTGTCAAAACCATCATTATCTCAGCATTTGAGTGTGCCATGCGTGATGCTATCACACCAAGTAGACGTATCATTTAGAAGCTTATTGATCCACTTTTCTGAGTATCTAATATCAGGCTACAGAAGATGCAGTGCAAATAGCACAGTTCACGCATCATAAGGCAGGAACACTTTAATTCCACTGGTCTCAGTACAAAATAACAAATCTAATCAACTTCATAGTCATGACAGACCATTTGGTCCACGTGTTTCTCAGCCTAACACAGAATCACAGAAAAACACATGAAACCCTTTTTGTTCCCAGCTGCACCCTGACCTGCACTGTCTGTGCTGGTGTGAGCTGCCGGCCCTGCTGAGCAGCTCTATCGCTCCGGCAGCGGCTGCTAATGCAAGTGTGAAGAGCAGCATGTACAGCGGCTGGCAAGGAACTCTGTGAGTAAATCATTGTCTGCTGGTTAAGGCTACTGTAGCCAATAGCTATACCAGGACAATATGTATTATATTAACTGGGTATGTATTAACTGAACTGCAGGATCTCTTCCAGCCTCTGTAGAAAATCCTTCTGATGAAAAAGAAAACCCTTTTATGTCACCAGCTCACCAAATAGCCATCTCATTCAAAACATCAGCGCTGCTCTCCTAAATTCCTGCATTATTTTCCATGCTTACAGAGCACGTGTTGACTGGCAGCAGCTGAGACGTGCTAAAAGCCATCCAAGAAGCATGAAAAGTGGCATCAGATTGTGTGAGCCTGCAATAATCCACTAATCTTTTTTAACACATTATTTTATTTAGGCAGACTTTGGTTATTAGATTTGACACATTTCACATATTACAAACCCGATCATTACTGTGTAGCTGGCTAATCCTCAGTTTGAGGAAGGATTGGTTTTTGCACTCATATAGAAAGCTGTCAATGGGAGTGCTAAAGCTCTTTGTTTCTAAGCATATGATATTCTTTAACAACATTATCAAAGACTTGATGTCAATGACAGATACATTTACTTAAAGGGGAAAGTGCATGTACTGTGAGCACAAAACTGCATCACGGCCAACGATCAAAGTAGAACTGAGTTTGGTTCTCTGTGAAACATTCACTTGTGTGCTCAGAGTTAGATGACAGGTCTGTTTTAATCAGCATTTAAGCATTTCTGTAGAGGTAAAAGTAGAATCATTGAATCATTTAGGTTGGAAAAGGATCTTAGAGACCATCAAGTCCAACTATTAACCTAACACTGGTAAGTTCATCAATAAACCATGTCTCCAAGAGCCACACCTACATAACTTAATAAAGGCAGGAATAAAACTACAGGAGAAATATTAATTTACATCAATTTTTGTACATTTATGCCTAAACAATAAAATAAACAAATATTAAAATCAGAAGGATATATTTTCCTGGTAAGCATTCACAGAACAGCCGACTTTTGGCGAACTGTGTAGTATTTTCCTTAAAATATCATTCACTAACTTGAAAAAGCAATGCCCACTAGATGTTGCAGAAGAAATCAACATTTTTTGCAGGTTTCTAGACTATAAAAAATTAGGTTATAATGAGGTCACTGAAAGTCAGTTATTCACATTGGCTTTTTGGTGAGCACCTCTTAACTAGGTCTTTTCAGTATATTTTCCTTTTTAAATTCTCAGAATGAAGTTTCACTATTTCTTTCTAATGTCTGAGTTTTAATCACTGTTGAAGTCACTGAAAGACTTTCAATTTTTATTAACAGAACTGAAATCATTACCAGGCCACAATGATGCTTTGGCCCAGACTCCATGGTAGAATGTAATTTCTTTTTTCATGTTCCTTTTTCACCTGTGAATGAATACTGAAAGTCCAGGAGGTGTCTGTTTCCCATATAAACAGGGATTTGGGAGAGATTTTGAGGGACCCATTCCACATCAGTTGTTTCAGAAGTATGTTCTACAAGATCAGGCCTTTTTAATCTGCCTATTTAAATATGCACTTAGATATTTAATTCTAAGTTGCATGCATTCATTCTTGCTGACTGCATGCACAGAAGTCACTGATAAATTCAAATTATGCTAGTTCAAAAACATGCACAGAACTTTACATTTTGTGAAAAGCTTCTAGTGGCCATGGCTGCAGGCCTTATACAAAACTAAAATAACTCTTTGTAAGTTATTATCTAGATAACAACCTTGAACAACATTTTTACTGCTGCATTGACGTAACCATTTTATAATCAGATTGTTTTTCTCTTGCACACCATACATTAAAAATAGTCACTTCAGCTTCTGAAAGAATGCGATCATGAATGCAATCTAATGCCTAGGACATTATAACACTTTTTCTCAGTAAATCAGACCTAGATAAGAATGATTACAAACTCTGAAACTTGCTGTACTGTCCACGTGATGAGATTTCAGTACAGGACACTTAAATAGTGGTGCTTTATGCTGAAAGTCATGTGAATTTTCCTGCTAAAATGCAATTCTCATGATGATAAGAGTAGGCAAACACATCTGTGTGGCTGACCAGCCCAAAGTTTATATCACATTTAGACCATATTTTAAAACTTGGTTAAAGACTTCAGTTATATGCAGATCTGGGGTTCTGCTTTGCTCTATAATGATTTCACCCAATGGGGATGTTAATTTGCACGCATTATTCTATTATCTTTCCTCTCTCCAGGCTTTATTAGCTTGAGTGCAATATTGCAAGAATGTAGTTAGACCGCCTTCAGACATGAATTGGTTCATGCATAGCCAGTGCAAAAATCATTGCATTTTTGAGCTCTGCAGGTTGCCTCCATGCATATTTTTTCCATATTGACCCTTGTATATTTTTACTACATTCTATGCCTCCTAATACTATACTGAGGCCTTTACCCCACAAGATTCTCATTGATGCATTTTATATTAATCAGAATTATTAATCAGTAATTTGTCCCACAGCAGTACATACTAGCATTTGTACATGGAAAAATGCAATTGATCTTATTCACTCCAAAAAGGAGATGTAGTTTAAGGATAGCAAAACTGAGCCAAGTAGCAGAAATGAAAATCTGACCTAGCATTTGTTCTTTTATTTAAACAAAACTGGTCAGTGTTTTATACTGACTGGAAGGGAGAGGTGAGAGAATGTGGAAGTTGTTTGATGACAAAAGTAGAAAATTCTCTTCATCCAAATACTGCTTGGGTAAGGGCTAGCATAAGTTCCACATGAACTGGCCATCTTCAAAAGTATCTAACTTAATCTCGCCCCACTAGTCCCAGGCTTGTCTCTCAGTTAAGGTGCCAACAATATCAAATACTGGTACTGGCTCGCTGGAAGTCAATCCTGGTCTATCTTTTGTATCCCCTGCAAAGTGGGTTCCTGAACCAGACCCCAGAGATGGGGTCACAGTGTGAAAGATGCCAGTCCCTGGTCAGCCAGTCCAACAGGAGCTGCTGTGCTGAGGTGGCAACGCACCATCAGTGCCTCTGTCAGGAGGTAGATGGTTTCTTACCAGAGTTTTATGACTCTGATACAGAAAGCCTGAAGACCTAGAATCGCTGACTCTAGTTGCAAGAAGGTGTTGTCCATAAGAATGATTAGTTTGTTGTTTTACTGCAATCTGTTAGTGCAACACAGAGCACCCTACAGGCACAAATTACAGTCCTCGCTGTAGTCATAAACCAATGTAATCAAAATTTCAAAAGATATTGGGCAGGTATCCAGCATTAGATCCACCTTTCTTTAGGAAGAGTCTCTCTACCAACTTGCCCTACCTCAATTCACTGTGAGCTAATCTCTCCCCACCCTGAATAACAGCACTAATTAAGAAAGTTTTCGGCTAATTACATTTCATACTGCTGCTTAGGTTGACCTAATTTGTGCTTGGCAGGCTCTGTAAGGAAAGTTAGTCAGTGAAGAATAAGATACTGTGTTGCAGTAAACAACTCAATGCATGCAATATCTGGGCAATCCAAAGTAGACATTTTTATCTCTTCGAAGGTAAAAAAAAATGAAGTAGCGTTTCTTTGTTGTTAATTTTATAAGCATTTTCTAGGGCAAAATGAAACGGCGTATTTGTTGAAGCACAAATATTGCCAGAGATGAGTGCCGAAAAACTGGTGAATCATTTCCTGTTTGCTGCATTGTCAGTTCACAGCTTTCCCCCAGCTGAGGGAATGATGTTGCCCAAAACAACCTACAAAGCACATCTGGGCACCATGTTTCATTAGGTCTCCTGGATCCGTCTTGGCCATGGAGGGCTGTACACGGCGCCGTGCACACCGAGCTGCATGCTGGTGCAGGCACAGCGGCCGGGGCAGGGAGTGGAAGGAGCCGGGCAGGGATCGACACTCCACCCAGCCTTGCCCTTTGCTGCAAACCTGCACAATGGGAGGTGGCACTGATTCGGTGATGCAAATGACTTAGAATCATAGAATGGTTTGGGTTGGAAGGGATCTTCAAAGGTCGTCTAGTCCAAACCCCCTGCAATAAGCAGGGACATCTTCAACCAGATCAGGTTGCTCAGAGCCCCATCCAGCCTGGCCTGGAATGTCTCCAGGGATGGGGCATCTACCACCCCTCTGGGCAACCTGGGCCAGTGTTTTAACACCCTCGTTGTAAAAAAAAGAAAATAAAATTCCTTATATCTAGTCTAAATCTCCTCTCTTTTAGTTTAAAACCATTGCCCCTTGTCTTATTCTAACAGACCCTGCTAAAAAGTCTGTTCCCATCTTTTTTAAAGGCCTCTTTTAAGTACTGAAGGGATGCAATAAGGTCTCCCTAGAGCCTTCTCTTCTCCAGGCTGAACAACCCCAACTCTCTCAGCCTTTCCTCATCACTTGATGAACCACACTGTCTCTTTGATGCTGCA
This sequence comes from Streptopelia decaocto, assembly GCF_964273445.1. Classification (NCBI taxonomy): domain Eukaryota; kingdom Metazoa; phylum Chordata; class Aves; order Columbiformes; family Columbidae; genus Streptopelia; species Streptopelia decaocto. The sequence goes on along the minus strand of NC_138658.1, from coordinate 54,391,060 downwards.
GATAATAAATTGTTAGGGGGGAGAGTGAGCGTTAAGCTTCTTTCCTGGCTTACAAGGCATGTGGATTCTCATTGCAGTCCAACACAGGGATCTTCAGCGGCTCTTTACACCCACACAAAGTGCTACTGAAGTCAAGCCAGGAATGATACAATTGCATTAGCAGGGCCTAAGCCTGAACAAGAATCATGATGTGTGGCTGCACTATGTCACATGAAGGAATAAAGGTATCATACTCAAAGGGGCTCACTGCTCGCTTTGCTGAGGCACAGCTTGAAGATCAGTGGCAAATATACAGTCACAGAAACGTTGGTCAAAAGAAGCTTGTGAAGGTCATTGACTCCATCCTCTCTCTGGAAGCAGGACTGCCACCAACACTGGTTGATCAGGTCAGCTGTGACTTTGGTCAAGTCCTGGAATCATCCAAGGACTGAGATTGCACAGTCTCCCCAGGCAACCTCTTCCAGGGGTGCGCTACCCTCTTAGTAAAAACACTTATTGTAATGTCCAACCTGAACCTCCAGTTTGTGGCTATACCTGCATTTTATATCATCCACCACCTCTGAGAGGAGTTAGTTTTTCTCACCTGCTTCTGACACATCAAAATCCTCACTAAATTCAACATCTACTCCATCCAGCACTCTACTCCCATCAATACAGGCTGCAGTCAGGTTTTTCAGGGAGGATTTGCCCTTGGTTTACTTTTCTGTCCATATGTGATTGGAAGTGATTTCCAAGAGGAGATGCTACATGATGTTTCCAGAGACTGAGGTGAGCCTCACTTGTCTACAGTTCCTCCTCCAAGGTCCTCCTTCTTGCCTTGCTTAAAGATAGATTTAAAATTAGCCTCTTTCTAGTAAGAATCAGAGATCTCACTCCCCCAGTTCCTCCATGGTTTTCAGCTCAGCACTTGTTTAGTAACTTTTCTAAAAGCCTGTCACAGGGACCATGCTTTATACATGCTCTACAGACACACATCAATTCAAAATAATGCCTGATACTATTCAAGATACCAGTTTTCCCTTGTAGAGTATATCACTCAAGTCCTTTATTTCCTTCATTTAGACACAGCTGCCCAGTTGGAACATAAGTAGAGAGCCATTGAAAGGGGGAATAGTTATGCAGAGAAAAAATTAACATAGGCTGATGATAAGCACTGTCTATCTTCTTTTCACTGAATAAAGGTTGAAATTTTCAGCCTTTAAGACAAATGTTTCAAAACTTGGCTATTTGTTCCTGTCACTTTACTATAGGAGCTCAGGTACTAACAGTTTTATGGTAGGAGCATTTTCTAAATTACAGCAAATGAACTTAGTGGCTATTATGCTTTACTTATGTTAAATTGTCCCTCCCAAAATACAGAGTTTACTTAATATAACTCAATGCTTTGGATATGCAGAATGCATTCATGCATTATATAGTGGAGGGTAAAAATCCAGGAAACACTCCTTATATGACTTCAACTTGTCATTCATCTATCACACAATAATAAGGAAATTAAATAACTGTTGGCATATAGGAATTTACATCACAGAAGGATTTTCTTAATATAACAAGTGTTTCCTTAGTCTCCTAAGTCCCAAATCTGGTTCTTAGATTTTCTACTTGCTGTATATCTGATGTAAAAGTCAAATGGTTGTTGCCTTGCTATATTCCTTCCATCTCTTCTCCTATCTGAAATCCCTAACTGAAATGACATTAAAAAATGAAATTGCAGAAGCTGACAAGGGCAATCAATCATATTTACCTAGGTTATTTTAGTAAATAGACTTCCCTCTGACAAATCAAGCATGAAATTAATTAATGGAATTAAATTAAGTGTACAAGGAAATTCTGCTCTATGCTTTGTATATGGCCTCTGCTTTTGTCTATTGAACCACTTTGGTAACATTGGGTTCTGTGGAGGTGTGTGCTCTGCCAGTCACCAAAAATTAACTGCCAGCTTTCTGCTGTTTATCCTTCAGGGACAGTTTAATCCAGTTTCATAGTGTTCTCTCTGAGCTCCCAGTGAGCTGCCCGCTCTGTGCACACTCTTTTTCCAAGTCATAATATCACAAGATGATAGCAGAAGCAAAGCTGCATGTCAAAAGTAATATGAGGAGAGCAAAATGTTTCTGCAGTGCTGTAAAAGTCAGTCACCCATGCAGCATGTGTTGCGTACACATGTGCAGATGAGGTATATTGAATTTGGGGAAACTGAAATGTTCTCCTGGTTTACCCCTGTTCAGCATCTCCACCACATATGTAACAAGCAGCTTGCTCTGTGACCTAATAGTTACAGCTCACTAGAAGTTAAACCAGTAATTGTACGGGGCGGGGCGGGGGGGTGGAAAGAGCGAAGCCAGGGACACTGAACAGTGAATAGGAATTTCTGACAGTCCATACTGGGTGTGTGAGAGGGAAAGAGACTGGGAACAAGACAGAGCCTCTCAAAGTCAGAACATCCTAGGCCAGTTTTTCAAAGAGGCACAGCTCATCAGCTGCACCCCTGCATCAACCCTGCTCTTGCTTGTACTTCTGTCAGCTGTAATATAAGGAGAAATGAAACATTTCACTATCTCTAACCACTGTGTTCAGACAGCTCTAGTCAGGTTTCTACCATGATGGCTTCCTACAGGGTTCACCATTTTTCTTTTCCCTAAAGGAACAATACCCTATTGTTATCCTGCTCCTGAACACTTTCCGAGATGATGTCAGGTAAGCGCACAGCGTTACCCTTGCCAGGAGTCCTCCTTCCTTGCACTATGTAGGGTTCATTGTCAAGTCACTGGCAATTACTTTATCTGATACTTGTCAATATGCAGTCAGGCAGGAATTCTTTACCTCCAAAACTGCCTAATCAGCATGATACTCTACTGACTTCGCCCTCCTTTCAGCCTGGCTGGAAGGAATGTACAGGGTGGAAAGGAAACTACAAGCTTGGTTTCAAGCTGTTGCTCTGAGAGCTGAGCTGGGAAGCTCTCCAGAAGGATATCTTGTACGGCTGGAGCTCTGGACTCCCTCGGAGCAGCTCTGAGATCCCACCACTGAGGAAGGCAGGTAGCCAGAGAAGAGGTGCTTGAGAGCTTTTGTATTTCCTTAGCAGCAGTGGAAGGAGTGAAGGCCCCTGTGAAACGCAGCGAGCAGTAGGCAGAGTACAGCTGGCAGCTTGCAGGACATGCTCCACAGCCCATGTTAAGCAGTCACTCTGACAGCACTGTGACAAGTCCATCACTTGTGTCACCAGACAGCCCCAGGCAACAGCAGAAAGGCCAAAGTCCAGAATTTACATCCCTCCAAAATGCAGATATCCATTGTATATGGATAAAAATTCTACGTCATCCCTCCATCTGTGCAAACTAATGGGAAAAACTTGGTGCTTTGCCTTTTTATTCTCATTTGTGCATTAATTTTACATCACCTAAAACAAAGTCAGCTCATTTGTGTTAATTACAACTTAGATAAAATAAACAGCACGTGAATTAGCCAGGCATCCAATGCTGACCTGACATGTCCGTAACAGTGGCATGAAGTCATTGCATCTATTTGCAGAGTGGTATATTACTCAATTTAAGGGCAGTAGGGCAGGAAAGGAGGCCACAGAAAATCTGACTCATTGACCCATAAATCAGCTTATGTTTGGGAAGATATTCATTTACTGATATTTGGCCGCAATCAGTAGGAGAAACAACAAGTGATTGCAAGACTGCTGTAGTCTCAGGAAAGGTTAAGGTTTGATGTTGATACTTCGCCACACAGGAACAAGCAAATTTGTTTTCAACAGCTTTTATTCCAGGTGATTAGATGAGGTGAGACAGGTTTGTAACTAGTAAACCATTTATCTCTCTTTTCAAAAACAGTATACAACGTCTATGAAACATAACAGATCAGACACACCCTATAGGAGATACACCCTTCCTACCCTTGTAAGCCAGCAAAATCTACATTTTCATCTCAGACCAATAGCATGAAGCACACTGGATGCTCAGAGCCAGCGTCTCACCACATGTAAACCAAAGTAGCTCTTCTCAAAGCAGGGGAGTAGTGCCAGCTGTGCTGTTTTAGATCAGATCTACAAACCTCCATACATGTGTCATTCTGCCTGTAGGAGAAATCTGAAGTTATCTGCTTATAGGAGTAGGCCTTCAAAACGTGTAAAAAAACATATTGTGCAAAAAATTTGTCAGGATTCATGAATCCAAGGGTCTTTACACCAGGAGCAACTTTTAGTCAGTTCTCTTGTGTAACACAGGCCAGAAGATGTCATCAGCACTTCCTCAGTTAAGTACAATGCATTGTACTTGAACATGGGCTTGTTTATCTAGATTTCAGATATCTACAGTAATGTCTGCATACTATTTTATGTATTACAGTGGCTTACTAGCCTGTATAAATAAAAGAACCATGAAATGTAGACTATGCTGTCTGTAAAACAGCATCCCATTAAAAAAAAATCGTTTTGTAGGCACTCTAAACCTTTTAAAACATGAAATAATACTATTTTATTGAAATTAAATTTGTTTTAGCACATCGACCTGCCCTTCCAATTAAATATAGCCAAGAGATACATAGTCCAAAAGAGTTGTCCTTCTTATTTGTTAATAATTAGAGGTTTCCCATAACAGTGGCACAGTTTATCAGAGACTCCCCAGCTTTGTGCTCCTTCAGTACAGATACGGAGGAAGGGAGAAGTTAACCCGGTATTATTTCTCCATGAGTAAAATACCCTTTCTCAGAGGAGACTGTTACTGTGTCTCCCAGAAGGCACATGCCCCATGGGATAGCGCATTAGGGAAGAGTTCAGTCCCACCTCTGCACCTAGTTCAAGGCTGGAGCTGCATCCACCGGCCCATAACAGTTCCTCAGAAGACGTGCTGTTCATCTGCTATAAACCACCAGGTTTTGCTGATCTAGCATCACAATGCAACATGCATTGACTAAGGATCTTGATGGCATTGTGCTTAATGTCTAAAAACTTTGAGCAGAGACAAGCATACGTGACTACATATCCTAATGCACAGACATTGCTTAAATAGTAACCCCCCAACACAGGCAAAGTGAAATAAGGCTATTATACTACACAGTTTAACTGTTATACTTTCTGATCTGTCTTTAGCTTGTTTTCTGCTATCATTCATCTTTTAACAACTCAGGTAACCAGCACAAGGAAGCAAGATAGTATTGTGACAGTTTGGTAGATGCATACAGCTTGATATTAGGAATACTGTGCATAAATCTTTTTCAGAGTCTGGCTTTGATTTCTTCACTGCCCCTTGTTTACTGCAGACTGTTATCACAAGAAAACGTGTCTGCCTCTTCCTCCAGGTTCAGTCATGTATCTGATATTTGGAAAGTTCTATGATGGCAGGAGGAAGTGAAGGAAATCGGATTATTTTTGTTTCCACTACTCTGATGTATCTGATAATCAGGATTTTTATCAGCTCCACTTGCCAAAACATAACTGTGTACTTAAAGTTCGAAAGTATATATTACATAACAAAGGACCATATGTATTGTGATACACGACACACACCATATATCATTTACCTGGCAGACCACGAGGACTAGAATACTAATCCTGATGCAACTTGCGTGAGGTTGGTGCCTCTGCACGGGCACGAAGCTTCAGTTCTCCCAGCGGAGCAGCGCACAGGGAAGCTCCTGCCCTCGGAGGCAGGACCCAGGCAGTGCAGACCTGCCTGCCCACACCTCCCTGCTGGGGCTGTGCCCTTGCCAGGCAGCGGTGAGACACAGCACAGCTCAAACAGCCACTTCTTGAAAATCTCAGAGATTTATACTCACAAAGGATGCAAAAGCAAGTTTCTAGTCATTAAGAGACATAATGCTGGTAGCTTTACATGGTGAATCGAACTTTCTTTGAAACAGTAGTGACTGAAGTGCTGTAAAGTAATGATTGACAGAGATGTGTTGCCTTTTTTACAGCCAGGAGACTGATAACAGCCTTTAGAACAGTTCTCAAGAAGTGAACTTCAGTCAGTAACTAAAACCTTCAATAAAGGTCTTATAAAATAAATTCTTTTATAAGTTTTATGATCGTGTGATACAAATACCTGAAGCCAGTGGCAGCTTTATAGTTAGAAAGCACTTCATAAATACTATGACCTTTCTTTGTGGTGGGTATATCAGACAGCCACCTTCATGAGGACTATGATGACAAAGCATGAAGACAGCTTTGCTTCTCACAGAAAAATCTTAGAAGCAGGCAGTTCTTAACAGCGTGATTGTCAGATAAAGATATTTTGAATATTTTCATAACCCGTGCATGAGAAAGGGAACACACAGTAAGAACGTCGTGCCAGGGCTGCTCAACGCTTCCTTTTGGGACCAGCCCAATCCCAGTACACTCCCCACCTCCCACCGCGGTGGGCAGGAGAAGCGGCACTGGGTTGGGGCTTGGCAAGCTGGAAAAGTACAAAAGGCACATCATCACCCACACAAGCAGCTCTGCGAAAAAGCTAGAATAAAAGCTAGAATATGACCAGAGATACGTAGGGTAAATGATGAGAACACCATTAGGCCTGGTTAGAGCATATGATCCTTAATTACTATTTCCAGAATGCTTTGATGTCCTAAGGGAGAGCATATATGAAGTTCAAAATGACTAGTTAATAAATGAGATTTTCAAAAGCAAGGAGAGCTCATTTACCAAAAATAGTGAAGGAGTTCCAGAGACCACTAAGTTCCACAGGTAACTTTGAAATTCTCCCTCAAGATAATGTCTGTCTGTCTCACTATTTGTTAAAAAGCCTTTCTTCTCCAGTGGTACAGTATTACTTGCACAGATTTTGTAGTCATGTTTTTGTTCCCTGATTAACTGAAAGCATAGCCTCAGTGCATCTCTATGTATGTTGTGCAATAGCAGATTCGGAATTTGCATTTTTTAGATTACCAGACAATTAAGAAAAAAAAAGGAAAAAAAAAAAAAAAAAAAGAGATTGCACAGATATGCACCACCCTTCATTAGAGGCAGTGATATTCTCTCCCACCCAGTCCTGCCCAACCAAGACAATATTGCACATACGCCTCCAGACAATGAGACTACCACACCTTTTGCCTCTAATTAAAATTATTAAGTCAAGAAGGAAAGAAATGCATTTCAGTCTGTGCTTGTTAGCCAAATGTCTTGATAAAACTGAACATGTTCTGTTGCTGCCCACCATCTGTTCTTATAAATACTTCTTAAAAACAGTGAACAGGAAAACAGATTTGTCATCACTGACTTTCACATACCAACTCTGCCCTCAGGTTTTTCTTTATGCAGACTAATAAACACCCATAGAATAGGATTAGATTTTCTCCCATTAAAACAATTTTGCATTTGACACATTTCAGTAGAAAAGTTTCAAACCTAATGCATGTAGAGAGGTGACTATGTAAAGCAATGAGGATGTCTTCATTGAGGACAGTATTTTAATAGGCCAACCTTGCTTTTCCTCTCTCAACCCATTCCTTACATATTCTTAGTCCTTTCACTGTTAAATAAATCACCACAGAAGCACTGTGACTCCCCATCTTTGAGGAAGAGGTAACTTTTCATAGCACTGCAACCTCTGAGGCATCAAAACAGCATGTATCTTCTCAGCTTCCCTTTGCTGCTGGGAATTCAAACACTTGCAAGAAAAGATGCCTTTCCCACTAGTTGATTAAAAAAAAATAATCCAGACTTAATTACAGCACCCAGTGCTGTCATGATTCCCAGTATATTGTGCCTGATACAGTGAAGAAATCCCAGCTGATGCAATACACCAGCCCAGCCGTCAATAAATATGGGTTGACAAGAATGTCAGTGCTGTTTCTCATGCAGACTCCCCGTTGAATTTTAGGTCCAGTCATCACCCTCAGGCTTACAGTGGGCTATTTTAACTAATTTGCTATGGGCACCTTCCTCAGGAGCTTCACCTCAGACACAGCGTTATTGTCTATTGTGTTTGTAAGACAAAGGAAAATGGACTTTTCCTGAGGCCGGTGCTCATCTCTAGAGTAATTGTTCTTCATTGCTTGAAAAACAGGTATATATCTTACTGCTCACAGGACAAATGCAAGCTCTCTTTCCATAGATAACAACAATTAATTCTTACTTTTTCTAACTACTCTTCTTTCTTCTCACAGAAACTCCTCCCAGCCAAGACTCAGTTCCAAATAGACAAGTGGGAATTAGCCCATGTATTTATAAAATTCAGCTTCACAAGAGAGGTGAATAAATGGTATCAGATATCAACATTATCTTATCACAAGAAGGTCAGAAGTGGCTCACACAGTTGCAGGTAGTAAACTGCTTCAGGTTTGACTTCAGGGGGTCCAGAGGGCACTCTTTGGCAGTTTTTGGTGAGATAAAGACTGAGTGTGAAGTTTTTCAGAATAGTAGGACTGTTTAAGAAAAAGCTGCTCAGCCGATATTAAATCAGTTGCGGTACTAATCCTGCCAAAGTCCCATGGCATTCCAGGTCTCACGAGGCCAGGGCTGCTTGGTAAGAAGCAGTTGCACCTCTTCCTCAGGCCAGTGCAAAGCTCTCCTTGCTGCCAAAAGGGACAAGAACAACAAGAATAGGATGCAAAAAATCTCTAATAACAACTAGAAGAAGTGTGTCATTTCTCTGAACTGCACAAGTCCAAGGAGGTCAAACGAAACAGCATAATATCTTGAAATGATAACAAGCATATTTAAAGGGGTCCAGTGCAGAGCATGCACAAAAACGTGCCTATTCCAGTCTTCTGCAAATTAAACGCGATCATTCACAAATTCTGCCTAGAAATTCCTCAGGAGTAGGATTTTTTTCTGCAGTTTCTGGTACCATCCATTTCAGGTTAGACTAGAAGCATTGTGAAAGAGGCTCCTGACTCACCAACATACCACGGTCTCTCAGGCTCTTGAGTCCCTCATAGACAAACCCAGAAACTTCTCAGGTTATACAGATATATAAGAAACTGAGGATGTTATCTTGTAAGGAGGACATTAGACTAGCTTCAAAAGTCAGAAACTAACTTTGCATCATTGCCAAGGCTGTTTCTATGCCAGCCAAGGTGAGAACAAAGAAAAAAGGTGAGGAAGAAAATAGGCACTTCATTGCAACTGGGATTTTTTTTCTCCACACATTGAGGTTTTGGAGTTTTTTCCCATCCATTCCTTGTTTTCATTTGCATGCAAATTACACAGTAAAGTGAACATTTTAAGCTAGCCAAAGCTTTCTGAAGGCAATGGGATGGAATTATACCAACTTCAGATATGCGCTGGACCTCTTTGGAAATGCAAGTGCATGAGATGTTTCGAATATAACTTCATATGCTGCAGTAACTTCACACTACACCTTGTTATTGCAGCATATGCATATCTCAGATGTTGTTTAGAGTTCACAGTTTCCCCCTATATAAATCTCAATAAGTAAACACAGAACTTTGTTTCAAAATTCTGGAAAGAAGAAATAAACTAACAAAAACCAAACTACTTCTCAGGTTCTCAGATCTCTGAAGTTCTGGACTTCTCCCAGATTTGTGTCCTAGAACCACAAAGCAAGAAGCTGAACGTGCAGAAATAAAAACACACCAAAAGAGACCGACATCTGTTTTCCCTTTACCTGCCTGAAACAGGTAGTACTTTCTAACATTGTTTTCTAATTTAGAGAGGAATTAATAATTTTTTAAACATAGGCAGACACAAGCCCCTGTACAAATATACACATGTGTATGTAGATATGTATATGTGTGTCAATATATACATCGCTACATAGGAATTAGAATCAAATAAAATATAAACAATAACTTTTGGGCCCAAAAAACTGCCCATCATTGTCAATGGCATCCAGGAAATATCTTAGAGATATACCAGTGCCTTCCAGCACAACTATATAAGCTTCTAGAAGAACTTTAAGATACTTGAATAGACATGGGCAGAACAAGAATGATTCTAATCTATGTGTACTATTAGGACCGTAAATTGTCAGTTGGGTTCACAGAAATTTTTCTGTTTCAGATTTTCTAAATGTTGTGAGGCCTCAACATCCATCAGATTATGACAGATGGAAAGCAACTGTTAAAAGAAGCTTTTATTTGATTGTTTTGTTTTTATCATTATTTATTTTTCAGGTTTACAAAATTTACAGAAGAATTAATGAAAACTATGCATTTGCTTGTTGCAACAAGGAAGAAAAAGCTTAACCTGCCTAAGTTACCTTTTCCTGCTTACTGGAAAAGAGGAAAAAAAAACATTTTAAATCAGCATTTTGAATTTGTAAACTTTTCACAAGTTGAAAAAGAAGTTAAATACCACAAATGGTTCCATGGTTCCTTTTTGGGGCTTAAAAACAATTTAAAAAACGCTTTTCCTCCATTTTCATCTGGAGATGTGGTTCCAGCTTCCACATGAGCAGTCATGTAACTATTTCTTGAACTTCAGCACAGATTTTTAAAACCTTTCATCCTTATTGCATCTGAACATCCAGCTTTTTTTGGTTGGTTTGTTTTTTGTTTTTTTTTTTAATTAGCAACATCAACCAAATGTGACTCACTAGTGATGATGGCTTAGCTTGGGACAATGTTGGTGGTTTCCACTTCCAGCTTGCCGTCCTGGCTCTTCTTGGCAGTTCTACCTCTTGCTCCAGGGGTAGCTCAGCAGCACATGAAGCTCCTTCACCACTCAAGTTTGGAGGAAACCAGGATCCATTTCAATTTCCCTTAATACACCTGCCTCTAATTTATGGCAGCTCAGCAGCTGCTCCTGAGCAGCCACAGCAGCTCTGCAGTGGATGCAGGAGTCTCTGTGAGAAGGGCTGATGTCCTGGCCGAAATCAAGGGCACAGGCTGGGTACATCGGCACATGTCACATTAAGGAAATCTGAGGAGTAATGCACTCAGTGAAAACGAAGTAGAGCTTGGCAACAATTGAAATATTTAGGGGGTGAGGGAGGGGAGGAGATAATGTGCTACAGAGTGATCAAGAGCAGTCAGATCGTCATTCAGATCTGGGGAAAAAATGCTTAGGAGGGTGGCCTAGGGAGATTTTAAAAAAAAAAAAAATGACAATATATTCAGAATTTGCCACTGTTTTTAATAAAGTTCAGGTAAAAAAAAGCAGACATTACTGCTTTAACAGGTACCCAAGCCCTTTGGCTCATGGCATACGATTTTTGAAATGGCAGGGGTCAGTACACAGGAAAAAACATTTGGGGATGTTTCAGCACAACTTTCAACACAAATGACTGGAAAGCGATCATGTGTCTTAAAGATCGTGCCCACAGAAGTTCTCCTTGTCCTGTAGCAAAGTATGAGACAAAGCGATGGTACTCTGGCTTTGTGACTTAAAAAATGAAGTGGAAGAAAGGAGATTGTTCAGCTGGTCTTCTAAATTTTAAGAATTAAATCCTATATTTACTTGTAGACCCAAGAGAATGAAACAAATGCAGAAGAAGGGAGCATTCTTTGGAAATGTGGCTGATTATTTTTCTAACCCGATGTGTCATGAGCAGCCTAGATGCTACCCTTAGAAAGAATGTGGCCTTGCAACACATCATTGTACATCCAGTTCCTTTTTTAAGAGTCTTTGTTTTCTCAAACTGATATTTGAATTGTATTCACCACCTGACATACTTCCTGAGAAAACAACTGTGTGTTGGTACAGGAAGCTGCACAGGTGACAGTTTAATTTAGAAAAGAATAGGAGAAGAACCCATGCAAATACCAAATTAAAAGTTCATTTTCTGAAACAAAGCAGGCATAGGTTTGCTCTTATTGCTGAAAAGCTATTTGCTTATCCTATATTTTATTCTCATTTTCCTGAGATAGTTTTCCTAGGAGGCTCCAGGTCAGCAAGCGAGTGTGCTCAGCCAGTCTTGTGGAGCTCCTAAGACTATTTGGCAACAAGCTTCTGGTTCATCAGCACAAGTTTAAGTGGTCGGGGGGGATGACAATGATGAGAATAAAAGAGGATAGAAGGTTCTGTTGTCAGATCTTGTACCAGCACATTGCTGTCTCTAACAGCAGGGTTGATGTCCCTGGGGAATCACACAGGTCCAAGCTCAAAGCACCACAAAGGCTAATTTATTGTTACAAATGCATTCAGCACAGTATGTCAGGTAAGAGCATTTGTAATTGTGTGTTACATTAATATGGGCTTGGGTTTCTTTGAGGAGTTATAAAGTTCTGGCTCAAGAAGAAAAATACGGTACTAGAGACTGCATCTTTCAGTGCTGAATCATCTCAGACAGAGAGTCTGAAGAAAAGATTGCTGTCGAGTGCTTGTATATATTGTTAGTTAGACCTGGTCTTGCAAACACCTTAAGTATAGAGCAGCTACTGGATACCACAAGAAGCAAACCAATGCTGCATGCCCTATAATCTTGTCTTTAATCTACTGTTGATAAATCCTGCAGAAAACTATTAAAGCAAACATTAGCATTTAACCCATGTAAGCGAGAGGAAGAAACAAACAGGCAGAAGCACTTTATGTTACTGATGGATTTGCTGACATGTAGACTGTATTGTTTTGCTTTCACCACCAGTTTGTAACTCTCAGCCATGCGTATACAAGAGTTTTTTGGCCCAGTCACTTTTACATTCCTGGTAATCTCTGGTCTTTTGTCATTTTCACTTTGTTTTTGGTACCATACCAAATACATTTTATTCTTCAAAGTATCAGAAACTGATGATAAAAATCATTTGGGAGTGAGCGTTGGCAGACTCACCTGGCAGAGAAACTGGCTTTTAACCTTGCAGCAGAGGGGAGGAGAGGAGCTGGTTGAGCACTTTGCAGTAGGTGGGGCACTGCCAAGTTGTGGGACAGCTGGAAAACTCTGAGGTAGCAGAGACATGAGATATGCCAGCTTCTGTCTGGGGCTCCACGGTGTGTGTTTGGTAGGAGTGACAAAGTCCACTATCTTGTCACACTCCCACTCCCAAATTCTTCCTCACACAAGCAGCTCCACTATCTTTAAGGAAAAGATTTCTGGCTACTTTTAGCAAGACCCAACCCCCCATTTGACAGAGGCACACTCTCTGGGATATTCTTCTGGATTCCAGCTTCTTTTAAGGGATAAAACTTAGGATACAACAAGAAAAAGCTTATGCAGTCAACTTTCCACTATTCTGGTCATGGGGACAGATAATCATGATTTACTTTAAATGAGAAGTTTAATGGAAAAGGACTAAATTAGTTTAATGGAAAGGGATTTTTAGTTCAAACCTAGCAGTGTGAAAACGCATGAACTGACAGGTTCGATAGCAGCCAAACAGCTGCAGGTCTCCCCAGCCCAGGAGCACAAGGCTGAGGGACCCTAAGTGGCTGATCTGCGTGGTACAGTCAGCACTTGACAGACCTAAGCTGCCCGTGCACAGCACCACTTTTGTATCCACAAGGAGCAGAAGTGAGTTTACTGGAAATTTGATTTAGCTCAGGCTCAGTCAAGAACTGGACCTGCTTCAGTCCTACACACAGCCAGCTCAGGCTCTCCTGAAACCACCCTCCACTTACCAAATGCACAGGTAACTCACTCAGGGGCAATGGAGCTGACTGGTCCTGTTTACACCACATCTGATGAGGAATCTCTGTATAGATCATAGAGAGACAACATCCAGCACATCTTTTGCATCTCTGCTCAGTAGGAGAAACTCCTTTTCCACGTTGCAGCCTGTGTGTTCCCTCTATAATCTTTATAGAGGCAACTACACACACAGCTGGTGTACAGCTGTGACCTACAAAGGACCCATATCTCAGTACAAACAAAGCAGTAAATGGTTTAGCTCTATAAAGTTACAACACAATAAACAGATTCTCTTTTCCTGTACATTCATTCCTGAGTATCTGCTTATATTTGGAAACATTTATGGTGTTGAGGATGATTTATAATTGTTCAACACCACCTGCTTTGAAGCGTCTACTTCTTTCAATAAAAAAAATAGTAGCTGGCCACTCTCTGTAGGACTCTTTACTCAGGTGATGCTGCCAAATTAAAAAGGAATTGGGGAAACTGCAATGGAACAGAGACCACTGCTAAAATTCAGTGGAAAATGATATAATTAGCCCACCACAGTGCAGAATCCAACAAGACTTACAGGGTTGTCCCCCCAGACCAAGAGCAGGATGCTGTGCCAGCTGCCGAAGCGTGGTGTGTATGGAGGGTTTGGCATCTCTGAATGGTGATGCTGAGCAGGGAGCTGTGCCAGTGCAGAACCCTGGTCATGGGGCACCTAATTCCTGCCACCAGCTACCTAAGGTAGGGCAGTGCCAGGCTTTCCTCAGAGGCGCACAGTGAAAAGACAATGGTAGTTATCACAAGTTGCAAAGGAAATTCTGACTAGATACAGGAACAAAAATGTTTGCAGTGAAGCTAATCAAACACTGGAAAAGTTTGCCCAGAAAGATTGTGGAGTCTCAGTTGTTGCAGATATTCAAAGCTCAGCTTGACATGGCCCTGAGCAACCTGTTGCATTTGACCATACTTTGAACCTGAGGTTGGACTGATGACATCCAGCAGTCTCTTCTGACATACATTATCCTGTGTTTCTGTGAGTCCCTCCCCAGTGTCTGGGATGCTCACAGAGAAATGCAGTTAGGAATACTCATTTATTTGGAATCCATCTCCAACCAGTATCTCCCAAAGGAAAGTCCTGTAAGCATTTCCTCAAAAAGGAAAAGGCAAGAATTGCAGTTTAATTCAAAACTCAGAATAGTGATGCCAGTACCCAAGTCCTATATGATATCTGCTGGGTAAAGCACTTGCCCAAGAAATAACTATCCTTGGTGCCATCCTTAACTCAAGTAGGTTCAAAAACATATATCGCAGCCACTGAGAAATAAGGGTTCTGAGGAAAGGCTGAAGGACAGGAGAGATCCCAGCCCTGTGGTGAAAGTTTAATATTTTCTTCAGAGAAAGGCAATCTTCACATCTGGTGCTGGACTGTCTTTTGCGTGGCCTCAGATGAAGAAACAGGGAGCTGGGAATATGCCAGGCTTGATTCCCTTCCCAGCTCTGCTGTAGCCCCTGGGCTGCAGTCACACTGCCCCTGGTTGCTTCCTTCCTGGCCCTTTGAGTCACATATAATTTATTCTGCCAAGACCCAGCTTCAACAAGCTCCGAGTTTCTTCCCCTCCCACAGCTGGCCTGCTTATTAGGCTGCTCTCTTGGGAAATGTACACTTGAGCTTCTCCAGGCTGAGGAAGACCTAATATTGAGGTTTCCCTGGGCAGGCACACTAACCACTGCACCATTAACTAAAAAAAACAACAACCCACAATGTAGTGCCATCCCCATTACCTCCTCCATCATAACCGAAGCATGTTTCAAAGAGCTTGGCCCCGGCTGAGCTCTGCGGGCAGCCGAATGCCGTCCGTGGGCGTTAGGTGTGCTCTGGGAACAGGCGGTGGGATGGGTCCCGAGGGAGCAGGGGTGGGAGCTGCCAGCTTCCCGCATCCCACCCTTCCTGGCATGGAGCCATGTGGGCTGCAGCACTTCTGGCCGAGCTTGAGGTGCCCAGGGCAAGCCAGCAGCTCCCTTGGGAGCACAAGAGGCCTTCAGCTTTGGGAGCAGCTGCACAGAGTCTTCTGGGATTGCTGCTGCAGAGACAGGTGCCCACCCAATATGCCTCTCCAAACCTCAAGCTCTGTGACATAACCACTTTACGCACCTACAGCTCCTTTGGGCTTTCATGCTTCCAGTGCTCTGCTTGAAACAGGTTTTGGGCATCATGCAGCTGTCCCAAACTCTCTCTACCCCATTTCTTCTCTCTCCTGCTAAACCCCCTCTCCTAGTTCCCTTTCTATCCTGCCATGATTCCTTTCTGCCCAGGATGTCCATGCACTTTTTTCAGTGGGCATTTTCTCTCCATACATTCCTCACAGCAGAGTTGATGGGCGTGTGCATGACAGGACTGGTACTTCCCAGACACACTCCGGTTGTGTGACCAGAGGCAGTCCTGGCACCCCAGTTGCTCAGGTAGCCAATGAGATCCACCGACTACTTCAGAGAGACCTCAAGGATAGATCCTTCAAACCTACAGAAACAGCCTCAGGTCTGGGCTGAGCAAAAACCTAACCTCCTCTAACTCCACCAGCTTCTGACTCCAGACTTTCTTTATCAGCTTAGCCTTTGCCTACACACCATGTGCTATCGCTTCTTTTTTACGTTCTCTAGAGTTGTTCCAATAGATCACTACTGCAATACTATGACAAGACTAGCATGGACCAAAAAGTGCCACCTAAGTTTTTTTTTTTTCTTTTTTTTTAGAGATGAAAATAATTCCTTTCAATTAGCTTCTGTCAGAAGTGTACTAAGACACCTATTTGCAGTCTAAGCCTCTTGCTTTTCCACTTTGGGTTGCGAGTAGAGCATTGGTCTTCCAGTATCCCTCATCCAAGTTTCTTTTGTGCTGCTCACTTACAAATCCTTCCATCCTTGAATACTTGGATTACAGCAAAGTAAGGAATGAGTCAGGATTTTAGTCTAGGAAATTACCTAATCACCTCATCATGGAGCATGATGCGTCCTTCTTCAATTACTTTGTCTGTCACTCTTCTTGACAAAACTGACATGGCTTTGGAAATATTTTGGCTTAAAAAAAAAAACATAAAAAATTCATTTAAATGAAAATCAGCTGTAGTCTTCACATCCAGACTTCTACTTCATTCACATTTTTCTCTTTCAGTGTCTCACTTCTAAAAATATCCTGAATCTCCGTGTGCTTCTGTTCTTTCTTAGTGATGAACTCTTCATGGTACAAAAAGTACCATGAATAGGTCTCTCTTGCTATTGAAGGCCAGGAGATTACAATCTACTGTACTCTACCCCATAAGATTCCAACTAGAAGTAAAAGAAAAAATTGATTTTCCTTCCTTTGAAATGTCACAGCATACATTAAGAAGTACACAACTCAAAGAAGTTGAGGGATGAAACAGAAGGGCTGGAACACCCCAAACAACAGCAGGAGCCATATAATGCAGGCACTGGTGAGGGTGACACAGGGACATCCAGATAGTGTTGCCCAGAGACAACACAGCACTAACAACACTGGCACTTGGCCAGAGATAACAAGCTTACTTAACCCAGTACCAAGTAAGTCAAGTTCTTCTGAAGCACACTCTTCTCTCCAGCGCTGAGCGATCTGTCTGGGTTGGGGCTCAACGCCAGCTGTGCCAAATGTGAGTGTGCCTGCTCTGCAGTCCTGGTACTGGGAAAGCAACTGAGGGGGCCTGAGGTGGCTCTGCACATAGTTGGCTGGAGCCCAGCACTGGTCCTTACTGTAAAGACTTTATTTTTACCAGGGTGAAAACAAAGTGTGAGGGTGGACTGGGAGGGTGAGGCAGGAGGAAGGAGGGAGGAGCAGGACTACTCCATTTAAAACCCATGAGCTCAGTTTAGCTGTGCTGCTTCATGTTACAGAATGGTTAGTGTTAGAAGGGACCTCTGGAGATCATCTAGTCCTACCCACCTGCTAAAGCAGGTTCACCTAGAGTAGATTGCACAGGAATCTGTCCAGGTGGGTTTTGAATGTCTCCAGAGAAGGTGACTCCACAACCTCTCCGGGCAGCCTGTTCCAGTGCACTGTCACCCTCAAAGCAATGTTGTCCTCAGACTCTGCAACACAACTGCAGTGAAACCTCTACCAGACCCAGAGGACTCTGCAAGAAGCGGAGCTGCACCTGGGTGACATTCCTCCTACAGCAGTAGGTATGGCTGGTCCACAGCTGGCTCTGCCATCCAGTAGAATAATCCCTCAAAACATCAACAGGTAATTGAATGTCAACTGGCCTGGCAATCTATGTTGCACAATTGGTGGCATAAGCATCTAGCAATGTCAGGGTCAGTTATCTGTGGGATTCTTTTAAAAACCTCAAAAAACACAGGTTCAAGTGCCTTTCTATAAAGCCAGGAATTTACATTATGTTTTCTGGGTGCTTATGATGGGTGCTCTTTCTCCACTCCTTGGATTTCTGGCTGTCACACAGCACACAGACACACTGGTGTAAGGTGTGTGTGGGTACTCGCACCTGACCTTGATCACCGGCTAATTAGCAGGGGTTTCACTCTGGGCTCCCAAAGGGATCCAACCTGCTCTTTTCCTTGTGCGTACACTGTGTGGTCTCCCCTCCAAGGTCAGGCCATGAGGCTTCGCCTTGAGAAGGGCCCCTGAGGCTGCAGATGCCTGCAGGCCCTCCTGCAGCACACCCGCCCGCAGGCACAGCTCGGGAAACACCCCAGTGCCTGTCTGGTCTCAGTCTTAATGGCACTACATGAGAAAGCATTTTCCTGCCCCAAAACTATTCCACTCAAGTGGGCTGAACAACACGGGAATTTGGAGGAACTACAACGCTCTCCTCAAAATACAGTTGTCCTGTCCCTCTTCTGATGCAGCCTGTTGGTCCCTAAACTGCACACAAACAGGAGACTGGGCAAGCCAGTGCAGAGAATCCCATAGAAGAGAGGTCACTAAAGGAGCCACTAAAATCTGCCTCATGCACTACAAAAATACTAAAAATTTCTTAGGACAAATGTCAAAGGACAGACTAAGATGGAAGAACATATTTTTTACTGTAACATGCTTAGCAAAATCCATTGGAAGGGTGTATGCTGTGAATTCCAGTCCTATGATACCATTAAGGCTCTGCTGTGCCTACCACTTACTGTAGAAACTACTATATGTCAAAATACACTAATATTCTCCCCTTAATTCTGAAGCATTTTCCATTGAAGCAAATGGAAGCTTTTCCATTGAAGCAAATGGAAGCTTTTCCATTGCTTTAACTCTATAAAATGCCTTCTGAAAAACCACACACAGAGCTATTATATGCTACTTGATAGGTAACAGTATGTGGGTTTCTAACTATATTTTATACAGTTATACAGTAATAACTAGATACTCACATAGCACAGTTAACTACAACGTAGTTAAATAGCTGTTATAGCTCATTTTAGCAGGAAAAGGAATATTAAAATTTTACTGGAGTGATTTAACATTTGCTAGTGAATTTGCTAGAATGATTTAGGTGCACTGCCTGTCTCCTCTCCTAGCTCCACTCAGAAATGAACTGCAGGCTGAGAAACTTCGGCTGAACAAGACTGAGGTTAACACGTGGGAGTGAACCGATTTGCAAATCTTCTGGCCTGCCTTGAACAGGAAGCCAAGAAACAAAGGTGTTTTGCTAATCCTATGACCTTTTCAGTGCCAGGGTCCATTTCTCAGTGCTGTACAAGCACTGAAGAGACCTCCAGAGCACATCCACTTCAGCCCCTGAGCTGGCGCAGAACCTGTCCATGTGTAACAGATGTTGGTCTAATCAGTTTTTACAAACCTCCAGTGAAGATTTGTAACATAGCCTGCCTGGTGCTTAGCCACTAGATTTTTTTTTCTCATATATAATTTAAATCTTCGTTTCTGTAAACCAGACTCTCATTGTATACACTTCCCAGTGGGCACGTTAAACATCTAGTTACTCACTGATCTGTTTAAAACAACCTTCAAGCAGTATCAATGTTTTTCTGCCTCACAACATCCTATGCTGATTTACACTGGCTGAGCAGCTGGTCTACAGTTTTGAAAGTGCTGTTCTTCCAGTGCCAGCCACTTCAGGGGACTGATGATGGCAAATTAAGATTTATGTTTTCATGCTCAAGTGTGTCATGATTCTAATGCACTTAGTTTGATAGTGACAATAAGTCATTGTGAGTTTACAGCCCTGATGGTGACCCGTAGAAACCAGCTGTTTGAGGATGGATAGTGCCAGCCAACAATAGACAAGTATGGTGGGTTTTGCACTCCCAGAAAAAGCACCAGTTCTTTCCCTCATCATGGTCTCAATTTTGCTCCCTTTAACACAGTTAAATTCACCTTAAAAAAGAGGGAGGGAGAAAAAGAACTAGAACTTTGTCTTCTCCTAAACAGCCTTCAGCAGAAGATTGTTGAAGTGTTTCAGCATCACACAACAGGATTTTTAATTCCAGCCAAGATGTCAGCTGAGAGTTTTTGCTTTCAAGAATGGTCTGCTCTGCTTCTTAGAGATGCCTGATGCATTTAGTTTGTGTGAATGGTCCTTCTGTAGAAAATACTTGCAACTGTTCCTGGTTTGGCATGGAAAGTCACTTTGACTGCTCTAGTCTATGAGACAATGAAAAAAATAAAACCCCTCTCATATCAGCTTCAAAATCAATGCTCCTGGGAATTCTGTTCACAGAGCAAACAACACAGCAGCAACTGATACTGTCTTCTTAATGGCTTGTAGATTTATCTTGAACTCATTACCTGAAATAACTCAGGACTGGATGGCCTAGATACACAAGGGAAAGTTGTGTGGCCCAGATTAGACTCCACCACACCTCTTGTCTGTTGGCATGACTTGCCCCATATGGGATGCAATGATAATGTCTCTGACCCTCATAGAGAAGGAGAAGACAGGGAAAACT
Organism: Streptopelia decaocto; assembly: GCF_964273445.1. Lineage (NCBI taxonomy): Eukaryota > Metazoa > Chordata > Aves > Columbiformes > Columbidae > Streptopelia > Streptopelia decaocto. The sequence continues at coordinate 54,370,682 of NC_138658.1, read as the reverse complement.
ATGGGGAGAGTGGAAATACAAATAAACAGAAAATAGCATTGGTACAAGGTCCTTTTGATACACTAAGAATTTAAAAGAATGAAACAAACTCTGCTGCTCTCTTTTGGCCTGGCATGGCTTATCCTGAAAAGAATAAGCCACTCTGCCTTTCTAGGCACTGGTGTGTAGGACTGCTTTTGAGACAACAAAAACAAAAGGAGGAGCACAATTAATAATTTGGAAAAAAGCAGCTTTATAAACTTTAACAGAGAGCCTGCCACTGGTTGCAATATGGGAGATGATCACATGAAGCTGGTTGACAAAGAAGCCAACATGGGAAGAGTGCAAAGAAGTGAGGTCCCTGGGTTGGTTCTAACCTAGAAGGATTAGATGGGGGGATTTCTCCTGGGCTTCTTGAGCATATTGTTTGCCCTAGAAAACAAAGAGTGAGCAGAAGAATCAATATAATAGCTGTACCTGCAAGTATTGTAAGGAAAAAGGCAGGAATGTTTTACTGCGGGATAGACCTGAAATAACATATAGGAGAAAGACTTGACAGTAGACAGTGGGTACTTAGTTTTTCTCTGAACCAGATGTGCCAGCAAGGGACTGGAAATTGTCCCTAAAATCAGGGTTAACCTCTATGAACATTCACTGCTTCTTCATGTGGCAACACTATTCCTCAGACCATGATCAGGATTACAGCGAGCACCCATGGTGTCAGCGCAACACCAAAGCTCAGAGAAGCATTGATGTGGTAGATCAAGGCTTTGAGGCAATTCATGGCCTGGGAATAATGGAAGAACCAAATAAAACAAGGGATAAGGACAGTGCTGAAGAAGAATTAAAGAAGAAGAGAAATGTGCTCCATTAATATCAGGTCTATAATGAGGAATTTTGTTAAAAGTGTTGAGCCAGAGTTGAAGGCCACATCAGGAGGGAGGGAAAGCAGAAGGAAGCCTAATTAATGAGCTAAACAGGGTCTCAGGATGAAAATACAAGCCAATGCAACTGAGAGTGGGGGAGAAGAGTCAGCAGGCAAGGCAGGGGGTGCTAGGGCCAGGTGGTGGCAGGTGTGACGTACATCACAGCAACATGCAGTAGGAAGAAAGTCAGAGGGAGGATATGAAATGAAGTCATGAAAGGAGGGAGAAAAGGGCAGCTAGAGGGAGAAGGACCATGAGTTTTCATTCTGTTTCCCTCCTGTGTAGAGGCTATAACAGGAATTTACCCCATGTTCCATGTATTTGTGGCTCAATTTGTGATATTTCTTCACAAACAACAACTTTGGTAAATGCTCCCTAACATCACTCTCTGTGCTGCTGTTGCTGAGGACCTTCACAACATGAAGCAGACTGGTAACAGCCAGCTAATTGCAATCCATGCAGGGTGGAGTCACGAAGCAGTGTTCTTACTGAGTGAACATAGCACAGACAGTGTGGGAACTGCTATAATTAGTTATATTTTAGTAGTGTAAATATGCTACTTTTCCTGATATTATATGCCATCTGACATGCCAGTTTTACTGACAAAAAAAGGTGGCCAATTCCTGAACTGACACTGAAAAGAAGAATTTTTAAATGCAAGTTCATAACTTTTGTCATTAGAATTGTGTAAATTACATTCCTGATCTCATCAGATCCACACTCTCCCAGTGCCAGGCCCCCAGCTGCCACATTCCTGCCGTGGAGCCCTGTGATTATTCCAGGCTCCGGTTCCTTGTGGTCAGCCAGGATGACCTCGTGGTCCTGACTCATCTTCACTTCTTCTGCCTCCAGGAGCAGAGCAGTGTCCATCACCAAACAGCCTTGCTAAAGCAGAGCCTGACCTACTGAGAACAAAGGCAAGACAGAGAAAATGGACCACAACAAAACAGCTATCTATACAATCTGTCTGCATGCCTCCCACTATGGCTGCCTATGATGGCTGCTCCTCCGGACTCCAGAGCTTCTCCCCGCATCCTCCTGTGCCCAGTGGCAGCTCCTGACAGCTGAGTGCTCCCTGTTGGGAACAGCTTCTTAACTGTTTGCTGATCTCTGGACTTTCAAGCATCTAAACCAGCAAAGTAGAGCCTGAAGCTTTTCACCGAACAGAACACAAGATGCTCAAAGGGATCAGCTTTTCAGTGCCTGCCAGGATACTGTTATCTTGAAAGTCACTGTACAGACTGACATGTTTTGTTCTTCCCACAGTCCCACTTAATTAGAGCAATGCTGGCTAGCCAGGAAACATTCTCCTACCCCTCTGGAAGTAAAAAAAAATAGCTTAATTTCTAAGGGTACATTTACATTGCAGCAAACATGATGCAGAGATCCCCAAGCTAGCACTGAGCTGATTTGGCAAGACCACACAGCACAGCAAAGTACCGTCCAGATATGCCAAGTGGAACTGGGAGGCAGAAGAATCATGTTCAGCTGGCACTGCACTCAGGACTATATTGCTTCTAGTTCAGTGCTGGCTTGCATGGAGCCTCTGCACTGTGCTTCCCAGATCTTCAAGCTGCAGGAGTAAATTGTACTGCACCAGCTTAGGTGTCTTTGTGTACACCCTAAATTGCTGATCAAATTCTTAGATTATTACATGGCAACTCCACTCCATCACAACCTCTGAATTATAATCAGTGAGAAAATGTCCTCTAGTATGACCATTTTACCTTCATTTGGTTGTGCTTCTGGTGTGAGACACAATGTCTTAACCTCTGCTTTCCTGCATTGATTTTTTTTTAGCCTGTCCTTGAGAATGCCATTTAAGACAAGTCCTCAGATGTCTGCACTTATCCTGATCCCTTCCTTCCCTCCAATATATCCCAAAGTCTTTTTGATTAATAGTTAAAAAAAAAAAAAAAAGCATATGTTACTCAGATAAAATGATGATTAACAGTTTTGGCATCAGCCTAGATTAGTTACCTAAATTCAAGAGATCATTCCTTCTAGCAGGTCCCAGCAGAACAAGGAACAGGCAGCATGAGAAAATTTGCCATCTTGCAAAGTTTTTGTAGCACTGACTCTGTGTTCTTGAAAAGCAGCCAGCACTCCATCCCATCCACTTGTAAATGTTCTGCAGTTATTCTCTTAATAACTCAGGGTTGATGGATGAGTGTAAGGTTGGGCAGCTTTGTTTGATAGCCTAGGGGAGAGAGAGGGAGGGAAAGAAACAAGTATCAGCAAATAGATTGTGCAACAGACAAATAAAAAGAATTGCATAATACACTCTGTATTTTAAATAAGCCTTCTGGAATGTTGTCATTGCCACCAGTTGATGTTGCTGAGAAGAACTCACCAGCTAATGCTGGCACAATCCTACCAATAATTTCATTTTAAGAGAGTCAAATGAGTCCAAATCATTGCCTCCTGCTAGTGCTTAAAAGAGTGTCAACAATGCAGAGCAGTAATTTCTGCAAGTTGCATTTTCTAAAGGAAGATATTCCCTTCACTTCAGTCTCCTTTTTCCTTCTGAGCTTGAGCAGCAACTCAGAAGAATGGGAGATTTTGAGTATTAGGTGGAGACAAAACAAGATTTTTCTACACCTCAGAGTCACTTTGCTAAGTCACTTTTGTTAATTGCTTGATTTAGTGATTTTTCAAACCCCTACGAGATACAGGGCAAAAGGCTTTGTGCCCAAAATTTTCACAATAGGTAAATAAAAAAGGCGGTCACTCCTGCCAGTAGACTTAAATTTGGTAGAAATGGGGACTGCCCCTCCACTTAGTAAATACTCCTCTTGTCAAGATTGTCAAAGTTTGTCTTAAATCTCTTACGAATTCTTCTACTAAATATCAATCGATATTGATATTGATATTGATATTGATATTGATATCTCTGCTTGGAGAAAAAGACATAAAATTCCTTTCTTTTCCTTCACCTTTTGCCACCTCTCATCCATCCTTCTTTCCATTCTCTCTCCTTGCAGGTTCAATATCTTCCTCATTCTATGATCACAAGAGCAAAACATAAAATAATGAAAACATCTCTAGTATGAATTCAGTTTTTTAAACTGAAGTATGAATTTTATGATTAGGAAAGTGTGGAAGAATTATGAAATCATAATGATTGCAGATGCATTACATATATGCAAAGCAGCAGAAGTTAAGGACAAATAATATGGTTATGCACTGATCACTGGGTTCATCAAGGAAACCTCCAGTGAGAAGGTGAGCACCTACAAGTCCTTTTGATGTTTGGGCTGGGCTCAGTGTTTCACATAATTAATACACTTTTTTCAAAACCAGCAAGCATTGTATTCATGCCTTGATGAAGAAAAGGCACAATAGCATATGCAATGAGTACTCAAACATGCACTTATGAAAATCAACATGAAAATGTCTGTTGACCTCAGCTGTGATCAGCAGCCTCTGTATGTGTGAGAACAGATGTCTGAAGCTACTTGCAGTAAAATAAGACTTTTGGATAAATAGAGGAAAACATTTTTAGAAGAGTTTGTAGCCACTGTGCAGCTAACCATACAATCCCACTATTTGCTAAGTCAGTGTGTAATTGGGTAGTAGCTCTGTACTGCTGATGACAATAACCACAGAGCAGCTTCTGCAGGGAATATTTGCCAGGCTCCCTTCGCAGTGAGAAGACTCCACCCGACACCCGCCACAACTGGGGCTTGGGGACCCTGCATGTCAGGATGCCAGACTCCATATAGTAGAGAAGACTGTAGCCAGACATGGGCTGCTGTAAATGAATCTGTCTGCTGCTCGCTACCCTGGCCATTCATGGCATTGCAAGCACTGTTCAGGCACTTCATCTTTGAGATCCTTCATGGCCACTAGAAAAGGCCACAGAGAATTGCCTAGTGAAAACTGTGATCAGCCCCAGCACTCTCAACCACAATCCTCTGAGGTACAGAAGTCACTATAGAAAGAAAAAAGAAAAATCTTTTGGGCAGAAGGTAAAACTTTTTTTTTTAGAGCCCTGAATCTGCAGAACGAACCTTTCCAATGAGCTAAAGGCCACCACAAATCACAGAGCTTCCTGCTCTAATTGTATTTGGCCTTTGTTTCTAACAATAATAAAAACTAATGTGTGGACTGGTACCCCACCGAAACAGAGTGCTGCAGAAGGCCCATCCTGAGGGGTGGCTGGCAGAGCACACCACAGTAGGCATGCCCACCGCCACTGCAGAGCAGTTACCATAGCCATGACTGTGGAGGCCACGTAGAACAGAACACACTGCCACAACTGTGGGAAGGCCTGGATGCGTGTGCAAAGAGCAAATACTCTGAATGGGACAATGAGTATGGAAATATCTTTTAAACTGGTAAAGCTTTGAAAGAGAAAAGTGCAGTGCCCCTGCTAGAGACTTCCAGCTAGCGTGCTATTCCTGCTGCACACCATCTCCAGCCACCCACCAGAGAAATGGATTTTGTCTGAAGAAGGACTGAAAAAGTTATCTCCACATTTGTCCTGCTTGAAGCACAGTTTTTATGCTGTAATACTGACAGATCAAAACAATGTATGTCGTAGTGCATTGGTCACAGCAAAATGACAGCTCTTTTTACTCTTAGTTTTTCCATCTATGCAGTTCAGGAACAGAGGGCAAGACTCACATCTACTTTTTGGGGTATAGAAGCAGAAAAAATTACATAAAATGTTGTCAGAGTGCTTATGTAAGCACCCTAATACGTATCCAACTGTCTTCTGCTAAATACCCAATTAAAGCCTCTGTGAAGCTGAATCTAGAAGGCAGAGGTTCCTTAATCCAATAGCATGTTTAATTCATCCCTCCTAATATTGAATATTATAGCACCAAGTAACACAGTAATTACAGTTTTCCATTTTCAAATCTACTGGAGTTCATTAACATAGTTGGCATTAAAACAATCCTGAGATTTCTCAAACGCAAACCAACTTGTCTTTATTTGCAAATATGTTTACTCATATAAACAAGTTAAAGCTGATTTCTGAAAAAAATCATGTGAATCATATTTTGTATGATACTGAAGGAGCTTTGACTATCTCAACATCAAACACAGAATCCTACTTGGGCAATAATAATATCATCTCTTTCTAAGGAAGCCTGTGTGACTTGACAAAACATGTATTGTCGAATAAATGATAAGCACAGATGATTTGGGAGATAACACAGCAGAAGCTGTCATAAGGCTGAAAACTCAGGTAACTACCAGAAATTCCCATACAACTTTTATTTTTATGCTATATTTCTTGTGAGTTTCTTCTTTTAATATATGAGTAGTTAGATTATAGAATTAGTCTAATGACAAAATCACAAGAATAACCTGACACTGGTAAACTCTCAGTGTTTTTTCTTCTTGTATGTTATATCTTTCCACACATATTTCTTTGACAATTTTAGATACTCTGGGACAAATATGATTGTACATATATGAGTATATGGTGACTGTTGTTGATCTTGTTGGAGACGTTTAACATTATCAAAATACAAGTAATAATAACTAATATCTACATGTCAGATACAACCTCTTCAGTGAAGAACTAAAATCAAAATTATAACTCTTGTGGGAGTTTGCCAAAATGGAAGGAAAAGCTAGAAATAATGTAATCAGGTCAACTTACCTCATAGCACTTGTTGTAAAAGATTAATCACATTATGTTCCCTTGGCATTTGCGTGGTTGCCAACTTTTCATATTCAAATGTTGTAGAGAGCCTTGCAAACAATTAGGATGAATTAATTGCTCCCAGTAAGGACAGCTATAGCCCCCTGGGCAGGTCTGCGCTGTGACAAACCCCTCTGTGTCGTTCCTGTGGGGACACCTGGCCGCGTCCTGAGGGTGCCTTGGGACAAGCCCTGGGAGTCACCACTTGCTTCAGTGCCTGGTTTACTGGTGGAAATCCACCAGTCAAAAGGGAGATGCAGCAGGTCACTGCAGAGCACAGCCAGTCTGTGCTGAACTACACCAGGCTGCTCAGCAGTTAATCCCACAGGAGCAGGACAAACCAAATCAGCAGTTATCAGGACAATGCCATGATGTGGGTTTAGCAAGGAAAGTGCTGATGGCAGAGACATAACGGAGGCATCCATCATCATCCAAATAAAGTAAAACTATAGGTTTTTTTCTTTGTTATTACTTTGTTTTGGTTTGGTTGGTTTTGTTTTGAATACAGCCGTGCATATATGGAAAGGCTGGATTATTCAGAAATGGTCTGATTTAGTTAAAGGGATGGAGACTCCAGGAGTCTTTATTCTGTCAGCTGATGCTGATACAAAACCTTGGATTCTCAGTACCCTTGAAAATCAGGTCCACATATACAATAGGTATTTAGGGCCTAATTTTCACCTGACTTTTTAAAAAACGATCTGGGTTAGAGTCTTGAGAAGCAGAATAATTTTAAGAAGTTTGTATTGTCTTTCTGTTCTATATAACAGAGTGGCATGGGATATTTTCTGTAGGTGCACATATTCACTTTACAGCCAATCGAAACCAAAGTGTTCAGATCATACAACACTCAAGAATGTTGCTCTCCTCTTTGAATGGGTTTAGGGAGCTATGCCCAGGACCACGGGTGTATTTAGGTGCCTGATGACCAAGGCAATCAATAGGAGCTAGGTGGTTAAAGATCTTCACACACCCAGGACCTGCATCCATCCCTCGGCAGAATGCCAAGGGCAATGCCAAAATCAGTGCCTGCTGTGAACAGCAAGGCTGGGACCCTGCTCAGCACTGCTGCGAGCTGCAGGGTGGATACGGCCAGGATGAAAGGGCACCCAACACCAGCTGGAAATCCCTCCCACAAACCAACGCAACCACGGCTCTCAGCCTCCACAGGACATGGACAAAAGAAAACCTGCAGCAACCTGTGCCCAGCAGAGCCCCACTGCACCCAAACACGCAGGAGCAGCTGCACACACCGCCCAGGTGTAGCACAGAGCCTGTCCTTCTCCATTGCCACATGCTACCAGGCCCTTCTTCTGCTTGAAGCTGCCCACGTGCTTGTATGGACCTGCACACAAACATGTGCCTGTTCCTGATGCTTCACCTGTGAGCTGTCAGGTCTCCAGGCAGCATTTCTGCCACCTTTCTGGGCTACAAAAGGGCAGACACCAGGCAAGAGGGCCAACACTTGGGTATTGCCCATGGTGCTGGCAACAGAGCTGCTCTCTGGCATATGTATTTGGATCAGCCTGGGTGCATTTCTCATTTGGGGCCCAGTTCTACCACCACCAAATTAACAAGAGTTTGTGATGGGGCATGTTCAGGCTTCCAATGCATTAGTAACAACGCTCTTGATATTCTATGTTTTGCTTGCATTACGGTCCGGTGCTTAGAAAATAAACATCTTGGCTTTGCCTCAACGTTTATCTTCAATAAATACCTCAGCTTTGCCCCAACAATTATCTCTCCACAGCAGACCATTATCCAGTAGCAACACATAATTCCATTAAGAGTACTGTTTAAAATACATCCTCTTTGTGCTGCAGAGAAAGGAGTTGTGTGTGGGAAATGTCAGGGGCCTCGTATTTTTGGAATTAAAACAGAAATTAAATCATTCAGGCTATTTTTTATCCTCTCGGGTTTTGATTTCTCTAGTTCTTGTTTTGCACAATACAAGCTCTCTCTGGCTTGTGAGGAGATTGTAATTGGAGAGATCTGGAAGGTGCCCAGGGAAAGCATATTTAAGGGCAATCCTGTGCCAGGGGCTACTGCAGGTGATAATAACTGATAAAGGTCTGACATATCACCCGAATCTGCTTCACACTGATGATGGGGCTTTAGAAACAGGTAGGTGTTGGGCTTTTTTGCATCTTCTAAGGAAGAGGTGTGAGAAGCTCCTGTTGATAATTGTTAAATATTAACATTGTGTTGACATTTAAATCTGATTGCACGCAAGTCATCAAGACACCTAGAGGTTAGCAGAGTGTTTAAGGAAAAAATTATCTCAGTAATTTCAGAGCTGGTGCAGGAGCACTGTGGGAGGAGCCACTGCTGTGACTGCAGCGCTTTGTGCAAACAGCCCAGGCAGCAGCGTCTGAGAGGTAACATCTCTCTGCCATCTATCAGCTCTTTTGTCCTCTGCATTCTGTACTGAGCCAGCTACACAGCTATAATGGTGCTTAGCAAATATGCAGTAGGGCAGGGGTGTCAAACTCATTTTCACCAGGGGCCACATTCACCTTGCGGTTGCCTTCAAAGGACCAAATGTGATTTTAGGATTGTACAAATGTAACTACTCCTACATTTATACAGTCCTCAAACTATATTTGGCCCTTTGAAGGCAACTGCGAGGTGGATGTGGCCCTGGTGAAAATTCGTTTGACATCCCTGCAGTACAGCCAATTACATGGGAGAGGATCTGTTCTTATGTGTATCAGTACAAGTCTAGAGGAACTCCGTTAAGGTCACAGAAGTAAATAAGATCAGAACCCGGCTTGTGGTGTTTATGACCAGTTAAACTTTGGCAAAGATCTCAAATAGTAGGACCTCTCTGAAGGAAAAAGTTGCAGTGATGTGGCTGAAAAGTGGCTGAAAAGGAATGGACGGTGGCAGAACTGGGTGAGTAGATGTGAATGGAAACAATACATGGGCTCTGCAGTCAAAATCACTGTGGCCAGATCCTGTAAAGTGGGGGGGGACAGGAAAGAAGGAGGGAGTGCTCAAGCTGTTTGAGACACTTGCAACCAAGCCTGACATTTCCCAAACTCATGTGGTACCTCACTATCGGACCTCAGCATTCTTGGGCTTCTGTGCAGCCCAGACTCACCACCAGCACACATGCTGAGCCCTCAGTACCTACTTCATGCTCACAGCTTTGTGGCATCCTGGCGCCAAGGTCTCCTGAAGGGCTTGGTCTATTGGGTGCACTCCCAATACACCTCAGCATTGAGTTCCATGCAGAACACAACAGATGGGGTCCTGTGGCTTGTGGGGGAGCCCAATATTTTCTAAAATAACCAGAAGTTCATTTTTATCAGCTTTGGGACCTAATACAGGTGGCACAACCCACAGGAGCAGGCAGCTCCCCCTGGGGAGATGGAGGTGGAGGCTGCTCTGTAGTCTAGGTGATGGTGGGATGAGGAGGTTTCATGTGGTAATTTAGAAAGGGTCTCCCCAGGAACAGCTCTAGTGATACTGCCCACCTCCTCCAGAAACAATGAGGTGGATGACAGTGGCCAACAGGCCACTAGTGTGGCCGAGCAGGCCTGGTAAATTTGGCACTCGCTCGTTAACTAGGAGAGATGAGCTAGAGGTTCTCCACAGCTCTATTATCTTTAGTAGGCAGCTCAAACTAAAGTAAGTCTAAGCTTTGTGGTTGAGGAACACAGGTGGGATAGGAGGGTCTTGTTCCTATTCCTCTTGTATATTTTATCTGATGTGAAATGCATGGATAGCCCTGTAATTGGGGACAGAACCAAAGTCACATGAAATGATGGAACAGTCAATAAAGAAGAAATCATGGCCCTGAAAAGGAGCAATGTGACGTGCTGGGCAAGCTGTACGTAAGCAACAGATTTATGATAGGAACTTCAGCAGAGCCAAAAGGAAAGTCATTCATCAGAGGACAAATGTTTCAGGGCATCCTCGCAGGTTAATGGAGTCCTTAGAAGCAGCGAGTCTGCAGGGGGGCAAGGCAGGTAACCATCAGGAGGAAACGTTTACTTCAACAAAAGGGCTAGAGGAATCCTCATGTGTGTGACCCTGGGAACCCTGGATGCTATGGACAAAGTCTGTAACTGGTCTCAGTTTAAAAGTGTCCTGGCCTCATGTGTACAGTTCAAGCAGACTGTTAATAGATCAAGATGTTTCAGAAAGGAATTAACTGAATGACTGAGGACTGGAAAATGTGTCTTACAGCAAGAGTTTTCAAAATCTAAAGCTCTGTAGTAGAGCAAAGGGAAGGGCTCATACAGTTGTAATTTAGGAGTACCTGTATTTGAAGCAAAATTTTGGAAGTGGGCTCTGACACACATCTGTCTAGACTTAGAAACACAGCATATGATTTCAACAGAGAGAAACTAACTCCTTGAACAATTTACATGGAGCAGAGGGTAGAGTCTTCGTCACTAGGCCGAGATTAATTAAACTTGGCTGGTTTACCTAAAGAAAAGCAACAGTTCAAACAGGAATGAATGCGGGGAAGGCCACACAAGATGGTTCATTCTGGGTATCGGTCAATGACAACTGGCTCATCCTGCTCTCTGTTCCCCCTTCACACTCCATCCCTGTCCTGATTTCAGCTGGGATGGAGTTAATTTTCTTCCTAGTAGCTGGTATAGTGCTGTGTTTTGGATTTAGTAGAGAAGAATGTTGATAATACACTGATGTTTTGTTTGTTGCCAAGCAATGTTTACACCAAATCAAGGACTTTTCAACCAGAAGGCTGGAGATACACAAGAAGATGAGAGGGGGCACAGCCAGGACAGACAACTCAAACTGCCCAAAGGGATATCCCCTACTGTATGACATCATGCTCAGTGTATAAAATAGGAAAAACGTTAGCTGGGGGATCGCTGCTCGGGGAGCAGCTGGTAAGCAATTGTGCTCATTTTGTATATTCTATTATTATTATTATTGTTCTTATTTTCTCTTCCTTTGCTGTCTTATTGAACCGTCTTTATTTCAACCCACAAGTTTTTAATTTTTTTTCAATTCTTCTCCCCATCCCACTGGTTAGGGGAGAGGAGTGAACAAGTGGCTGCATGGTGCTTAGTTGCCAGCTGGGGTTAAACCATAATAATCCCTCAGCACCAGGTCTGTGAGCAGTGGCAGCTAAGAGAACCATCTCCAGCATTGTCCTTCTCCACCCTCAGATGGAGAACCCAGGAAGAGCAGAAGCGGGAGAGAGAGATGGGCAAGAAGTCTTAAGTGCAAGAATTGAGTTTGGAAATTCAGAAATTAATAACATTTTTTCCTCAGGTTGCGTAACTAATCATTGAGCAAGAGAAGAAAGCAGATGTGGGCTGGTAGGATCTAGAATAAATTCATTAGAAATTAAGAATATGATGGCCAGCTGGAAACTTCCTACTCTTGGGAGGCCAGAGAGAACTCTGACAGAAGGGCATCACTCTCTGTCCATCTAAAAGAACTGACAACACTCACTGTCTGCCTTTCCCTTCCACACACACGCCTTTTTTAAAATACCTCATGATATTAAGGTCATTCCCGGGATTAGGAGAGTATTGAGCTTTCTTCACTCCTGGGGTTTAGAGTCCAGTGTGAGATCCAAACCCTACAAGGCAGGCAGTAGCCCCCCCGGACTGCCCTTCTGAGCGTGTTGTCTCATGCCTTTGTGAACACATCCAATGAGGATGCCGCAGTGACCTCTCTTGGCAAGCTACGCATGTGTCAAATTGCAGGCTTGTCTTTCTTCTCAAGCTACTCATTGCATGATGTCTGCCAGGAGATGCAAAAGGAAAATCAGCTCAAAAGCAGCACTAATTGCCTGGAAGTTAGTCAGAAGATTATCTATTTCTTACAAATCCAAAAAAATCCTCTGCTCATTTTTATAGTGTGAACATAGCATTAGCATAACAGTTCAGCCAACAAAATTTGTCAAAAAGCCAGTCCAGATTAAACATAAAATATTTGATCCCTGAGCACTCGAATCTCCTGTTCCTTTAAAGAATAGCACTTCATTAGAGTCATCTTCAGTGCATTAGCCTCCCTTGACAGCGATCTTACAAATCCCAGCACAAAACTAAGATCCAATCCTACAATGCTTACACAAGCTGTGAAAGCTCATGACCTCTCTGTTACTCATCCTGGGTAGAAGATGTATTTCAGCCATCTGAATTTGCACTCCAGGCTTTATCACAGTGTTCCTCTCACCATCCCCACCCCGACCTGCAGAACTATCTTTAGGACTCTGCAAGTCACTGGTAGTGTTGCAACCTGCTCTCCACCTTTATGTGGCTGGACAGATAGATAAGGAACCTAGCCCATGCTCCCATCTGGATGAGAGAAGCTTTCCAATGGGAAGGATAAGAAAGCACTGGAACAGGCTGCCTGGGGCACTAGTGGAGTCTCCATCCTGTCTTTAAGAACTGGTTAGACAAGCACCTGTCAGGAGAGATACATGCACAGTTCATTTTGCCTTCCAACCCTATTTTCCTGGATCTAGGGTGAAATTCTGCTTCTGATGAACTGTCATGAATATTTGCTTGTTCCCTGAATCCTGTGAAACTGAGAAGACACAGTTTGGCAACTGGCATTGGGATAAGTGGATTGCAAGTCACATTAATCATCTTGGAAGACTATTTGGCCCTTATCTACTATTGTCCAGCTACTGGAGTCATTGGTATTGACTGACATTTGAATCTTCAAATCTCAAAGTGAGCAACAGCTTCCAGACTTTTATAACTCACATTATTTTTAGCCTATTACACAGTCCTCATGATTGATCTGCCTGGAGTGGCTTAGCTGTTGAGTCCTGAGGGAGGGGAGAGGAAGGGGCTCATGGAGACATAAATTTCCACGGGTGATAAGCTCGCATCTGTTTTGAACTGTCAAATGGCAGCTTGTTGTGAAATCCTCTCAGAGCATACCTTTTAAATGCCAAACAAGCACAGCACCAACAGCACATAAAGAAATAATTGAAAGGCCCTGGAGGGAAGCCAAGAGGACGTGGCTAATGTTTCACCTAATCTCACCCCTCGCCCAGCAGCCCTGCCCGCGTGAGGTTTGGTGACCCTCCAGGCTGCGCCTGCACCGTCTGCCCTGCTGGCAGCAGGAAAAGGGAAACAAAGAGGCTAAAAACATAAAGTGGGGAGACATTAGGAATGGCGTGGCTGGGAGAATAGTGTGTTCTGCCTCCAGTGGGCAGTGGGGCTGGGGTTAACGTGTCCTGAGGCTCTGACTGAGCCGGGCTTGGAAGGCCCAGCCTGCAGCTCTCCAGGAGGCACCACCTGCAGAACCACCAGGGGCTCGCCTCGGCTGGTCTCATTTCGCCCTTCAGAAGAGGCCTGGCCATGAGGAGACCTGAAATTGTGGTTCTTTCATGTCAGGCTGGCATTAACAGGGCCACCGTGTGGGAAAACCACATCTGGCTGTGCCTTTCCTTTGAATAAATCCACTTTGATTCCCCAGCCTCCAGTCACTTGTCCTTTACACACACACAGTCGTGTACCTCCTCTTTCATGCCCCCAAATGCCTTTCTTTTGGCACTAAACAGCTTATTTTTCAGTAATCTGTATTAAAAGTAATTACCCAGAGGCCCTTCCTAGCAGTTCTGCTCTGAAACTCCTGCTTTATCTGAGTTTCTTCCCACTGTGTGTTTTACTTTATGAAATTATTACCACAAACAAATGATACCCAGGATACAACAAACTGCAGAATATCCTCTGTCATTGTGTTGCTATCGCTTCGCTGGCAGGTAAAATTGAGAAGGAAGCTGGCAAACCTGAAGCATTCTGCATGCAGGAATTTGGACTTATCGGAGGTGAACAGTGTTAGTTATTGATTGATTGCATTCACCTCAGTTCAAGTGAAGTTTGTAGGACTGACCTTTTACCTGCCTTAAAATATAAACTCTGTTTAACGGGGCAGTACAGCCACAAAGCTTTTCAGTGGATTTAGAAAAAATCTATTCATGATAGCATCAACCTAAGTGACCAAAGTATTCCTGATCCTAAATGAAAATAGGTCATGATTTTTTACTAGGTGCAGACCGAAAACATGGAGTTTAAGTCATAAATCACCAGTGACGTGGTCTCACAACATCAGCAGTAGTACAGTGGCAAAGCAATTGCCAAAAAGCAGTGAAACAGAAGTAAAACTCAGAGAGAGGTAGGGGATGGAAAGCAAATCTGATTTTTCTTGTGAAGAACATATGAACCATCAGGTAAGAACTAAAAATGAATGCACAGTTTGGACAATAACAGATGCAGACTTAAAATCAACCGAGTTTCTGAAGGTTTGGTTTTGTTTGTTTATTTGTTTAGTAGAGTTATTTTTGATCCGTCTGTTTTTCATTTTGGTTAGTTTCATTTTGAGGCCAAAGTGATGAAACACTACAAGAAAGGAAGTTCTTGTGGTTTTTCAGGGCCATCCAGAAGCAGAGTAATGGAAAACCAACAATAGGCAGGAAGAACTGGAAACTGTGTGAGAGATTTCCTACCCAAACTCTGCAGAGTTCTGCAGATTGGTGGTATCTTGTGACATACAGGTTCACTCTTATGGTTGTGCAGCTGTGTATAGACCTAGCATAGAGGGACATGTCATGATAAACTCCCAGAGAGTACCAAAACTGGATTGCCTTTGGAGACACAGTGATCCATCCCTTTCCAACAACCCCCTTTGCACTCCTTCTGAGGTGTCTAGTGTTTGTGCTCCATAGGACTCACCTTGTGTTCAACCAGCAAGGGCTGGAGATGTTTCTGTGCTCTCCTCCCTACTTGAGCATCCATGTCAGATCAGGAACTTCCTGAGGTTGCATTAGGTTGAGCCAACCTCCCAAATACCTTCTCAACAAAAGCTTGTGAGATCCAGAGAAAGTGCATGGCATTGCTCTAGATGGTGTATTACTTAAGTTGCCCCTCTTTGCATTGTTAACAGGTACCTCCTGTAGCAAAAATATGCATGTGTGAGTCTATCTGTCAGTCTATCTAGAGACGATATGTTAAGTTTGTTTTACAGGCTAGTCAACACAGGCTTTAGAACATAGACAAAATTGTTCTCATCCAACCACTCTGTGCAAGCAAAAAGAAAACAGAATGAGCTCTGAGCATTGGACTGGACATACTCAATCCTGTTCACTCAATGCACCAGTCATCAGCATCAGAAAAGGTGAAAAACATTCAGGAACTCACATCTGTCCTATCTGCAGGCAGGTACAGAACAGGCAGGACATCATGGAAAGGTGATGGCTTGAAATGGGCTTATACCCTGAGAAGGAAGTTTCATAGATTTGCCTATGTAACTTGTGGAAACTTTTTGAGTAAAACAAGATATTTTTTAATTTTTTTTTTTACGCGCTCAAGTGCAGCTGAACTCCCTGTTTCATTGAGCGTGCCTTTCCTTCTGCCTGTGGTGCATGTATAGCCACCACCGCTCAGGTATGCCAGTGCTTTGTGATCCATAACATGTGCCTCTTCACCACCTCCTGTGAGCACAGACATGGGAAAAGCTCCTGCCTTCACTCCATAGAAAGACTGATTTGCCTGTGGTCCTAAATCTCAGACAGAGCTCAACCTATAAAGTAGTGGCTAAAAGTTTAATCATTTTTGTTTTGTTTTTTTTTTTTTTTAATAGTTTAATATTTATTAAGTAGGTACAGTCCAGATAAGCCAGCTGGCTAAAGTCACCTCACCTTCAAATCTTTGGGCAAATGTTTGCCTTTTTGCTCTGTCTCTGCGTTTAATCCTATAAATGTCAAAAGGGTCAGCTTCTAGAGTCATGTAGAGAAGTTGTTAATGACCCTCCATCCTCACTTGCTCCCCAGCAAGCAGCAGAGGACACATGGGCAGGTGTCCACCACAGGAAGGCTGTGCATGGGGGGAGTCCCAGCTGCAAAGGGTGCAGGGGAGAGAGGGTTGTTCAGAGACAGCAGATCCCTTGGGGACACTAGGGATCTCTCTTGTCCCACCACCTACACAGTGCTGCTAAACACAGCAGTGACATGCTTGTGGGTCACACTGAAACTGCCTTTCCAGCTGGAGTACACAAGAAAGCCTTTTTTTGTACCACTCTCATACAAATGAAACAATAGCACAGGATAAATCCTGCTTTCCTTTATACTCAAATAAATCTGAGATGACACTGTTGGTTTCTGGAGAGGAGCTTGCATTCCTGCACCTTCCCTCTCCAGAAGAAAACTGGTTTATATTCTTTAAGTAGGGAGCAGAGAATCCCAGTTGTGACTGGAGTTGTGTGATTAATCAGTAGCCGATGTGCAATAATACCATGAGAGGAAAATCTGTGGAGGAGCTAAAAAGTGAAAAAACATTTGAGGGGGCAATCAAATATGATGTTTTATTCCATTCCATTAAAATCTAAAAAAATAAATTAACCACATGCAACCTTCGATGGCCTCCTTTTAAAAGGCCCACAATATATAATTCTAAAAAATAAGAGGTATTTCAACGATTTTTAAAATATTTCTTAAGGTTGTTACTGAATTTGGTATAACTTTCCCAGTATTTTCAGTCAAATCAAGACTGCATTTTCATCTTACTACATAAACCATTAATCTGGGAAAAAAAAATCTGTATTGGGCTCAAAAACCAGAAGTGTTTTACCTCTGTGAATATCCTCAGATTTTATTGTCCTTTAGTATTCCAACACTGAAAGATTTAATTTTGTTCCCTTTTTGTAGACCTTCTGTGTCCTAATTTAATTTTCATTTTACAAATTGAAGCCTCAGTTGTTTATGAGTGATTTCAGATTATTTCCCAAAGATGTGACAATGAAATTTCTGGCAATTTTAAATCAATGCAACTGAATATGTTTTGCCTTTTAATCAGTTGTTTGTTTTTTAGACTACTTGTTCAACTCAAATACTCAGCAAGTATTTTTAAGGGAAACAATTGTTTCTTAAAGATTCTACACCCTGTTCCATCTGCTATGGGTGGAAAAACTCAAGAACATAATTTCTGAGACCACCCAAAAAGGCATGGAGAAAAAGAAAAGGAAGACTAGACTTGTGAACCTTCTTGTGATTTTTGTATTGTGAGTTTTATTTGTAAAGTGCAGAATTCAGCCATCTGAGGGGTTTGCAGTGCTCTTGTGGAAAAAAAAATACTATAGAGCAGTACATTTTCAGCTTTCTAAACAAAGTTTAAATCTATATTTCTTCCTATTCTATGGATTTAATGGTCTGCCAGAAGTGCAAGAGAACACCTTCCTTCTCCCTCCTGCCCCATATTTTATGTATTTAGCCATTTTTTTTAGCTTTCAGTACACATAGGGATTTATTTCAACGATTTTTTGTTCCACATCAAGGTATTAGAAGCATCCTGCACAGAATACAAATTAACGCCGGTTAAAAGATATATTGAAGTGTCTTCAGTAGAACTGTCATCTCTCCTATCTTCTGGTACCAAGTGACACTGGACATTTAACTCTGTTGAAGAATTTTCTGTCTTTATCAAGTCAAACTCCAGTCACATTTTTGCAGAAAAGACAAATAGGAATTAAAGAGGGAGGACTCTGTGCAAAGGAAACACAATTTATCAGTGTAAAACCTACAGTAAATTAAAACAGCCTTCTCTGAGCCATTTTAGCTATCAGAGGAGTTTCCACACCATTTTGCCATGTTAAGATATTTTCCTCATTATTCACTGCATACACAGGGCTCTGCACTTGGTTAAATGAACGGCTCTGGACAGGGACGTCCTCACACACCCTTTGGTCCCCAAGCTGACAAGCCTTTCATGGGATGCTTAGAGAGGGGGAAGGAGTGCAGGACACCAGCACGAGAGCGCTTATGGCAGTCTGGGGGTTACACAGTTGCGCTTTCCAAAAGGGTGGATATTTCTCAATATTATACTCACAGGTTTGCACCAAAGTTGTGACAGAGAAGGAGAAAGCCCAGACAAAGAGAAGGAAACAAGAGACAGAGGTGTCTGCAAGGTAGTCCCAAGTAGTCCAAAAACCCAAAGTGAGAGCTGCATGCTCCAGGGAAAGGAGGCACCGTGAAGAGTCATCTGCTCTTTTGGAGACTTTGCCATTTCTGTAACTTTACAGGTGCTAGAGGAAACATAAATGGGCAGAAACCCTTCCAGCCCCAGTCCCAGCTTCATTTCACTAAATCAGTGGCTGTTGGGTTGTTTGGACAGTGGAGATTTCAGGTGGCTAGAAGAGCAAGAGAAGATGGATATGAACAGGACAAGAGCTGCATGTGTTACAGCAATTTTGGATGACATGATTTTGCAACAAATCCACAGGAAACTCTTAAAGGCCTTGAACCACAAAGGTGCTGTTAAGTTACTGATGTTAAATTGGGTGGTGCCTCTTCACTGATGCAGAAATGAAACACTGCGTGTCTGCAGTCACCGTGACAAAGAGCTGCTTTGCTTTGCAACATGCAGAATGAAATGGAGTCGTATGTGTGCCTGCAGTTCTTCCTTACATCTCCAGATTGCTCTGAGATAGACTGCAAAATGCACTCAGATCTGCAGTTGCTTCTTCTAAGGAGAAGCACTCTAGAATGCCATAAACTCTATGCATGTTGAAATGTCTCTGTGGTCTGATCTGGATCATTTACCTTATGAAAGATCAGCTGTACTATAACTCAAGGGCATTGATGGCATGGTGAACCACTGTACGTTTCCTACCGATGTTGTCTTACTGCACATCTGCAGGTACAAAGCTAATATGCCATGCACTTCATGTGTCTGATAGCTGCAGTGCTGATCTTGAGTGGGGATTGGGAGGCCAGGTCCAACAGGCACATGAGAAGCATCCTGGCCAAGTGATGCAGATATGGGAAATGTAACTAGTTATCATGGGATGGGAATAAAACATTAAAACTATGTTTAATTCTGTCTCTACACAGTGCAGGGGTGATGGTTCCCTTATGCTAAGGTTCAGTATGGGTATGTATCACCTGCAGAAATGGGGGGGGGGGGGGGGGGGGGCGGAGGTTGGGCAGGAGGCAGCAGCATTGCCAGAGTTGTGGGTCCTGTCCACCGCCATTGGTACCCCCCACCAGCAGGGTCCGAAGATGCACCTCCCTAGATTCAGGAGCTTCTGTGAGGCCAAGCATCAGCTTGAGGAGTAAATTTCACAAGTCCCAAAATCATGGGCATCTCAGTGCCAAAGCCATTCCTAGGAGCCCATCAATTCACATAAACATCCCTCTGTAGAACTGAGTCAAGTAAAGATATCTTTTCTTCTCATTTGTGACTTCTAAAAGATTGTTTTAGTTAAAAAATCAACCTATTTTAAGTTCTGGCAAATCAAGAATACAATCAACCACCGAAAGACAGTCAGAACACTTTGTTATGGCAAAACGCTTTTGGCTAATGAAAATATTTCAACTTGAGTCTATCTCAAACATTTTGAATGTTTAAAGTACCATCAAAATAAATTCTGAAATAAAATTATGATGAACTGAAAAATTAACTGAAAAAATCTAAGTGGCAATTCAGTATTTAACAGTACACTTTATTAAACACTTCTATATTACACAAACAATTCTGCAAAATTTCCATGGATTTGTGAATGGCCTCAGTGTTGTTACAGCAGCTGTCTCCATTTAAACAGAGTTTGTTTCCTCAGTTTCACGAAGCCCTGCCTTATCTCATTCAGCCACATAGAGCTGTAACTACACAGAGTAAAAAAAAAGGAAAGTTTGAGAACATAATCATTGGAAGATTGAAAAAATAGTTTTGGATGACCTTGTGTTTTCTCTCTCTCCTTCCATTTTGCTCCATGGGAAAAGACTTCTGCGAGAGCCACTCTGAGATGTTCTGGTTTGGGGGAGTTCAGTGATCATCTTTTGTTTTCAGTTTGCTGAGCATTACAACTCTCGTCTTATTATTCCAGCCTGAAATGAATCGGACAACTCAAAGTGATTCTCAGAACACTGAATGTGGGGCTGAAATTATGCAACTCCTAATAAAGTCAACCTTTTTTTAAACTGAAGCTGTCTTTCACAGCCAGAATGGAAATAGGCAGTATCTTGAAAGGATAAATCGGTCCCTATGGACCTAATTATGATTTCACAGACAACAATGTAAATCAGAGGCAGGAGAAACATTGGAAATGTAAGCATTTAACTACTGTAACTAAGAGCAGGACTAATTCCTACATTTTCAGATAAACAAATAGGCACATTAAGAATTGTATTCAGCTAGGAGTATTATACTGGAAGTAGTAATCTCTAAACATAGTAAGATTTGTTGCAGAATAAGTACAGGAGCTGGAATGTTACAGTTGTTCTTGTACCTTTTGCAACCCTTCTAGCAGATGCTGTTTAGTATCTAATTGCCTTGACTGTAAATGCAGAAGAAAGATAAAAGCAAACACACAAAAGCAATTAAATACATAGTAATGACTCAGGACTTGAATTAAAAAAAAGTTCAAATTTGCTAAAACTGAACAGGAGGAAAAAAAAAGCGTATTAATGTGTCCACACAACATCAAGATGGAAAGAGCCATTCTGAGCGATGATGTTGCCTCCATAAAGAAGACTTTAGCCTTCACCCAGAGGAGAAAACCCTGAACAAAGAAATTACAACTTTAAGTGTACCATCCTAAATGCACCAGCTGCATACTTTTGCACTGAATATCCAAAATATTCTCTCTGCTGGGCTTCATGCCAATACTTCTTGTCATCTAGAAATGAGCCCCTCCACTGAATCAGGACGACTGTGGGTTTTGTACACCTCCATCAAGTAAATCAAACAGGAATCACCACACTTGAGAGTAAGTGTCATTGGAGTTAACAAGAGTGCAAGCAAAAAGTAGAAGAAATCATCCCTGCAACACAGCTCCAGCTTTCTGTCTTTTCCAGCAACGTTTCCCCAGATCAATGTTATTAGCACATATAAACATAATAAAGTCATTTTTTGAACAGTTTTATATCATCCGACTGTTTTTTTTTTTCCCAGAAATTGTTTAATACGCCCTTATTTTGGCTTGGCTTGGTTCAGTTCTTGTGGTGGTTTGGTGATTTTTGTTGTTTGGGGTTCTTTTGGGTTTTTTTGGTTTTAGTTTGGTTTGGGTTTTGTTTGTTTGTTTCTGTTTTGTTTTTTGAAAGTGAGCATTTTGTGATTAAAGGAATAAATCTGATCTTCATTTTCTGTTGTCCCCCTGGATATGATTCCCTGCTGTGTTACTGGAGATTTATGCCACTGAGCAATTCCCATTTAGAAGTGGTAGTTTTTGAGCATGCAGCCATGAAAAATGAGCCCAGGAAAGTGTAGTTATTATTCATACAAATTGAGAAGATGATTTGAAAATGTTTTAGAAAATCTGATATACCAAGACAAACTACTGCTTCCTCTCAGTTTCCTCATGTTAGTACATCAGGGAGGCAGACACTAAGAACCAAGAACATTTACTGAGATCAGTGAGCAGGGGTATGTGTGGTTCCCATGGACCTGACCTGGACACAGGTGTATGTGGGTTAGGATACCACTTGGTAAGAGTCATGGAGGAAAAATATTGGAAGTGTTATGCCATATTGTAATGGTATAATGCCTCTGGAAGGTGTCAGAGATGCTGCTTGTGTTTTTTTCACAAATATGCCTCACTGCTTTTGTCCTTGCTGTTGCTTACACTGAAGTGGCTGTTGGCTGGATAGCGTAAAAGCCTTCAAATTTCATGCTGGAAGCATATTATTTATTTCTTGCTTTTCACTGTTCTATTTGGTCTTTGAGGTTTTTTTCTGAACGTGATTCTTGTCTGAAAATTTCATTCTCAGTAGAAATGACAGCATCTTATTAAGAATCAAACATCCTAACCCTTGGATAAACAACGCATGCTTCTGATAAACAAAGAGTACAAGTGACTATACGGTGAATATCCACTACTGTGAAGCCTGTTGCTACATCTCTCTGCTCACATCATGAATAACAAAGGGGAGGACAAGGTCAGAAAAGAAGGTTAACCTACTCAAAAATACCAGTTCCCCACAGGTTGTACTTCACCAAGCTCTACCCATGACAACACAGATATGGGGAAAGGGAAAGACAAGGGTTTCATCAAACATGGTTTGGCTCTTAGGAGGGTGGAAAAAGAGGTGAAACCCATTTTACCAGCAGCAGGAGGGAGAGGCACCAAGCAGCCTGTTCCTGGCTGCCAGTGCTCACAGGGAGGGTGAGATGAGAACCCGCTCCTGCCGGCCTGGAGCAGGGATTTCTGAGGGGAGAGGATGTGCTTGGAATAAAGTTCTGGCAGGTGGAGCTGGGCTGGTTTAGCTAGACACCAAGGCAACAACCCCAGGATGAGGAAAAACAGCACGACTAGAAGTAAATGAATGTCTGTAACGCACAGTGGCCACAAGGGAAGAGAAAGACTATTGGGAGGTGGGAATGTGTGAAAAAGGAAATCAGTGAAGTATTGGAGGTGGTGAGGGAGAAGGGCAGGCCTGGGAGTAGTTCTTGGAAGTTGGAGCCTGGATTTTAAGGCTTTTAGAAAAACACGGTGAAATATCGGGAATGGCGATATGGGAAGAGTAATGCTGCTCTGTCAATCATATTCCATTTTAAAACCTGGTTAAATAGGCATTTACTTATACCAAATAGCAGTAGATGGCTGCAGTAGGCATTCTGATAACCCCCAAAGCATTTTCCATCTATAGAAATGCACAATGAAATCTATTTAATATGGCCTTCATTTCAAATTAAGCAGAAGAATTTAATAGACTGCAGCCTTTTGTCTAAGGACAAAGGCAGGGAACTGTGTAAAGCTGAATAATACGAAATACTCAGGAGTCTGCTTCTGGCTGGTACTTAAGGCTCTAGGCTCTGTTTTATAGTCACAGAGTTTGGTGGAAATGCTGTACATTAAAGAAAAAAAAAAAAAAAAGAGCAGGATGTGCTTTTCCCATATAGTCTATTACTTCCTGCAATTCATGAGAACTCTTTCCTTGTGCATAAAGGTCACCTTTCATTTATGTACTGTATCTGTTTGGTTTGTTGAAAAAGAGTGTCCTGAAAACATATTAAAAAAATCTGAAAGGAAATGTAAAAAGTAGGGGTAAAAGAGTGTGCCTCATGGCAGGACTTCTATAAATAATGACTACAAAAGGGAGTTGACCATTGAAACTTCTCCATACAGAAATATCCTCATGGCACTAGAGATCACAGACTGAAAAAAATGGCATTTACTGACTACTGTTACCACACAGAGACTTTAAAACCACAGGCCAACAGTGTTCACTGCTGTTAAGAACGGCCAAAAAAATATGTGAGGATATGAACACAGATGTGAAATTTTGCGGTGTAATGCTGTAACAGAGATAGAACCAAAAGGTAGACCGGGAACCTAGAAACAGGAGAGCAAAGAGACTCACTTAAATGACTGGATGCATTCAGGAGTAAGTGTAATAGTATGTTTGCCTGTGTCCCTAACACTGCTCTGTGCAGAACTACTTCTATCTTGAGCATCCCAAATGTCCCCAGCAAGTCCCAGCAGATGGCTGGGCAGGATGATAGTGGTGTCACTGTAACCCACATGTATGAGATGCAAGCAAACAAGGGGAGAGGGCATGAGAGGGGACAAGAAAATGCTCATCTCATGTTCAGCGCGGGGATTTGGTGTGACTGCCTGGAGTGTGCAGCAGCGGGCACCCTGCATCGGTCAGCGGTGGGATGTCCACCTCAGGCAGCAGCAGCTGGCTGCAGAACCACAGCCCCGGGGGCCATGGGCAGCACTGCTTTTCCTCCCACTGAAAATGAGTGATGGTGTTTTCACTTTGATGATGCCTCTTTAGCAAACTGCCCCCACACCCTTGCTCAGCAAGGGAAAAATGTGATTGTAAGCAGTGGTTAGTGTAATTCATAAGCCCTTCCACAGCCAAGGGAAAAGAATCATATTTGCAACCACTCCTTAGAAACCCCGAATAAAATATGGCTTAGAACTAAACCTTCATCAGCTCATTTCCATCAGTGTTGCCATATGGTCTCATGACTTGTGTTTCAAGTTGATCAGCAGTGAGATGCTGCCACTGGAGCTGCAGAGCCCTGACTCTGGCTGTCTTCTCAGGCACCACCCACCCATGGGTGTGGGGGTTCTCTCCTTGACTTGAGGTGTACAGAAAACTAAAATGTCTTTCAGTGCCTCCCCAGCTTGCAAACACTGCCAAGAAGACCCTGAATGCTCAGAAATAATTTATGTAGCAGTGAACGTCTTGGCGAACATCAGGAATTGGAGCAGGACTGGAGTAATGCTGGTGAGGGACCTGGTGGGGCAGGGAGGACTGTGAAGGAGAGCAGATGCTGTGGTTGGTCAGGACTGTGCAGAATACACCTCTTGGGGATGGAGGGAAGGAAAAAGCAGGAATGGGTGGTGAGTGAGCAGCTCCCCAGCATCTGCAACAGCAAGACCACTCAGGAGGCTGTGGTGGTTCATGACGTGCAAAGGTAACAGTGTCCAAGTAAGTCAGAAAAAGGTCTAAGCCAGAGAGACCCTCAATATCAAGATTAATACCAAGCCTGTATGTTTTAGAAAGAACGGTAAACATGAGATTTCTTCAGTTGCAATGGTGGGGAAGTGACCGCCAGGGCACTACGTGGAAAAGCTGAAATTCAGTCCTTCCTATGGGCAAAGGTGCTCAGACCTGGCAGCTGAGCAGGATCCGCACAGCAGGACACCACGGGGTGTGTCAGCAATGGGAGCAGCAAAGGACAATGCAGAGCTGCAACTCCCTTCCGCCCCTGCCCCTCTGCCAGGCATCCGGATTCCAGGCACAAAAGGGCAAAGTCATTTTTTTCCCCCTTGAATAGCTTTTCGGGACTCTGGGAGGCTGCTCTTGAGACTGCCAAAGCCTTGCTGCTGCCTGGACAAGCTGCTAGCACTCTGTTCCATTAATCATCCTCTCAGTGGTAACTGTAGTAGCGCTGGAACCAGACACTGTAGTAAAATATCTTCAGCCTGTTTCCTTTCTCCCTGTTAGTTCTGTGACACAGCTGTGGGGTTTGTCACTTGCAGGTATTGGAGCCATGAATCTGCTGTCAGGGGGGTGGATTTGATGCTTTACAGGCTGCTAGGTATATCCCAGATGCATTTTTCCTTCTTTAGCTCTTCCTTAATGCTTTTTTAACTAAAGTTATGTTTCCATATTAAAAAAGAAAAAAAAAAAGTATAAAAAAGAGTGAAATTTAAACAAATAAAATAAACCTTGACACTCGGAGTTTATCATTCAGGGGATTCCCCACACAAGCAGATACTCAGCACTGCTCTATGGCACATGTGCATGTCTGGGACTTCTACCTTCCTGGAGACTGGTATGCAACATCTTCACCTGGAAAGCATAAAATTTTATTAATCAAAACCTTGCAAGAACATCCATTCCTGACCTGGTAGCAGAGGAATAAAACTAGGCAGTATTATAATGCATTTTTTTTTTTTCTTAATGAAGCATTGGGATAATAAAAAATATGTAGGCTTCTCTATTTGCTTCAATTTTTAATAAACATTCAGCATTGCTTTTATTTTTCATTTCACTCAAATTTTAAGAGTTACTGCTGTGATGTGAATTTTTTATTGCTGATATTGTATATGTTGTCGTCTTCAGGACACAGAATTCCATAAGAAAAAACTCTTTTGAACGTGGATTCTGGCTGGCTGAGTTCCGACAGGTACTTAGAGCTGGCAGACAGGTACTTGGACTGCTGGACTCCATGTTTTCGTTGGGCTTCCTCTGAGGTCTGGACACCCGTGAACCATCCACCTTCTCCTTGGCTGCGCAGTCCTGACCGGGTAAAGCTGCAGCTCAGCATCCTCAGAGGTGAGTGTGTGTGCCTGAGTGTGCCTCGGCAAAGGGGGCACCAAGGAGATCCCAAGGAGCCTGTTCAGTGCCTTGCTGTGACACAGGCAGTTTTCACCCAGTTTTCCAACATGGTACAAATGTAAGCCAAGCAAAGTCACATTTTGGAGTAAACGTGACCTCACAGAATCACAGAATGTTAGGGATTGGAAGGGACCTCGAAAGATCATCCAGTCCAATCCCCCTGCCAGAGCAGGAACACCTAGATGAGGTTACACAGGAATGTGTCCAGGTGGGTTTTGAATGTCTCCACAGTTACTAGCAACACAGAACTCTAAGATAACCAGAGAAGGCATGGAAGGAAAGCTAGAGAACAATAATACCTAAAAGCCTTTAAAAAAATATCTCCCAAGAGCTGGGGCTAGATGGCAAGTCCCAATTTCCCCTTAAATTATAAAGTGTTGGATGCAAAGAGAGTTAAGAACGCTGTCTGTTATGTCGGAAGGAAGCATTTTCTTAAGAGAAATCTATTATTTTTCATTCCCATTTGTACTGGGCTGTGGCCTGAATCCAAGTCAGGGACCAGTTCACAGAAGGGAATTAGAAAGAACAGCCAATAACTGAGCAACAGATTAATTCTCCCGGCCCTGTGAGTGTGCCGCCAGTTATAGCTGGGTGAAAACCACCCGCACACTGAAAGGACCTTGAGGCATGCAAGCTAGTGGAGATATCAGGCCCATGGGAATCAAATACAATAAATCAGAAGTTGTTGTTATTATTAAACAAGACTTAGAATTATATTGAGCCCAATCACAGCAGGGACCAGGGCTGTGGTGAGATGGCAGTGGTCAAGGCAGCTGTGTGCCCTCTGAAAGTGTTTTAGTTCAACCGTGCTATTTCTGCAGGATGCTTAAAGGCCAGTAAGACCAGTGAAGCCAGTAGAGATAAACAGAAAAACAAGCCTTGCTAGCTCAGAATCAGGACAGTCTCTGCAACTGTCCATTTATGGTTTTATGTTTATAGACCCACATCAGACAAAGCACTGAGGTCCCTAATTCTGATTTTAGGCTCCTAATTTATGCCTACTTCCTGAAAACTACAGTTCTAAATGTTCCGTTAATTTTGACTGATGGTGACCAAAATTGCTCAAAAAAAAAAAAAAAAAATCTGGTTTATTTTATTTTCCACATGGAAAATTAGCTTTGGCTAACAATCCTAGTATTCTTTTTTTTTTTCTTTTTCTTTTTTTCCCTGAAACTTGGTTGCCTTTGATGGAAGATTTTGTTCCTGCATCAAGACATTCTCACCCAAAACCCAAGTATCCCACATTCTGCCGTCGTGAACAAAAGCAAAGCTGAGCATGGCAGCTCCCGACCCCCACACCCACACTACCCACAACCATGAGGGGAGGCTGGAGAAGAGGTCTCAGGGTTGGCTGTTCCCCTAACAGACTTCACTTCGCATTTCCTATCTTCACATGTGGCCAATTCCCAAATGGTCAAAGGGGTCACACAACGGAAACTGAGTACTAAAATAAGTTTCCCGTCTAACATAGCTCTGCACCTTGTGAAAACGCATTCCACAGATAAGCTAGTCACAGCAAAGAGGACGACGTCTTGTTAAATGTTTTAAAAGCTTCCCAGTGGGTAACTGTCCATAACTCTAATTAATTATTCCCTGTATTGGCATCATCTACTGCTGATTTTTGTCTGCAAAACCTTTCAGAAAATCTCGTGGGGCAGGAGCATCATGTGTAAGTTATTTTTAAATAGGAGATGTGCCTGGGCTGGTCCCAGCTGAGGGCTTTCTCAGCAGTGGCCTAGACAGACAGAGGGGCTGCTGGGAGGGGGCAGTGAGCAGGCAGGTAACCCCAAAGTGCAGTTCACCACAGGTAATTGCAAAGAAAGGTGTCGGCTTCTCCACAGGGAGATAGACTTTCACTCCCTTTGGTCCATGTGTGACTTCCAAGGAGCAAAGGAATAAATAATGCACCCAGTGGAAGATACCTTCTGAGATACCCTCATCAGCTGTAACCACACGTGCTTGGTGTCCTTGGAGCTGCTGGGACTGGCCAGGCCTGTCCCACTGCTGGGCATGACTTGAAACAGAGCAGAAATGAGCTAAAGGGCAGATCCTCCCAGACCATCCCCCCGGCCCTGCGGTCCATCCCCTGTACTCTGGCACATTGACTCTACACCTGCCAACGCTCTCCATCTGCATCTTTATCTCCACTCAACTTTCATACCAAAATTCCCTTCCTATATCCAAATCTGCCTGCCCTCTGCTGCCTTAGCTAGGACCCTTCTCTCCTGGCCATTTCTGAGAAAAACAGATATAATTTTTCTTCATTTCAGCTGCAGACACAAGAAAAAAAGTTAAAGTCTCCACTTGCCATGGGGATATTCAGTGTTGCAGTTGGCAAGTTTAAATTTTTTTTAATTTTTAATTGATGCTTGATATTCTGCCTAGTTGTTATATTTAGAAGCCAGTTAGCAACCATGAGAGAGGAGAATATTCAACCTGCTTGAACAAAAAAGCTATTAGCTTTACAGCTCTGACATAAATGGGTAACATTTGGGGACTAAATGACCTCCTGTAGTTACTAAAATTAATTTCCTTTTTGTTCTTTTCTCTCTTGGTTTCCCTCTCCACATTTATTTCCTTCTATATATTCCTCTTAATTATCCCTCTCATTTTTTTTTTTTCTAAAATGTTTTTTCTGAAGCTTAAAACAGAAGTCAGCGACTTGCAAGTATTTTCCATTGTAAAGGTCACACAGTTGTCAACCGCTCCTTTAAAAAGAGACAACTTGTGTTCACCTGACAGGGCAGCAGCAGGTGACAGATAAGAGCAGGTACAGCTGGAGCCTGGGCACCCTCCCCGCTGGGCTGCGTACTCCCGTCAGTGATCCAAGCTCCCACTCACAGAAATCACCTTTTAAAATCTATTTATCAGCATGCAATGCCTGTAACTCTTCAAAGATTCAAAGACAGTAAGAACACCATTTTTACCAGAACAAAAAAGCCATGCTGGGTAGATCAAGGAATCAGTTCATCAGTCCCATTCACAAGTAATGGGGTTAATATTAAGAGCGGAGGCTTCAGGGACACTTTATGGTAAACTCCTCCTCTGTCTTTCTGGCTTAAAGAATATTTAATTCAAAATGGAACTAGTCCTACAGGAGAGACTTAATAGCTTGGTACATTGAATATTCACCTGAGATACATATATCTTGGGTTTTACTTCCTTCCCTGGACAAGGAAAAGCCCATGTATCTGAATGTCTTAAAGCCAGAATTTCAGTCTGGACCTCTTCTGCCCCAAAAGAGGACTGCAATCACTAACAGAGCTTTTTACAAGGGCTTCACGACCTCTGCAAAACAAGCAAAGCAAAAATCCCCAGGCTGTTCTGTACTCCATTAGTCTTTGGTAGTCAGCAGATGAGGGGAATTGTAGAAAGAGGATATAAAGTTATATCTAACAATTCTTTTACAAACTCATAATTTTACTGTTATAGCTACAAACATTTAATGAAAAGCATTGGCAATTCCTGCCAGCTCCCAGAGGTGTCTGCAGTCAGGCACCAGCAGCAGCTGGAGCCAGTAAGTGTTTCACAGGCCATTTTTGGATGCCCTGTGCCTCAGTGTTCATCCATGGGCTGTGACTCTGGACCAGCCTGCCTGCCCATCACAGCTTGCTACCCTGATGTGTTTCCCCAAAAGTGTTTGAAAGGTGCAAGTCTCATTCTGTAACAGACCAAAGCCAAGCATCAAAGAAAATAAAAAATACTGACAAAGAGTAACGTTCTCTGCTGCACAATTGCTGCTGTAATACCCTCTGTTACATAGCAATGCTGAATTTCATTTGGGAAGGTCTAAAAATATTGATAAGTGAAAATATAAAATGAACAGAGAAAGCTATAAAAGAAATCATCGAACAAAACAGAGCCATAAGGAATCAATCACTATTATTCTTTCTATAATTAGGATCACAGTAATAAGCAATTATGAAGTACTGGAGCCATCAAATAAACCAGGAAAATTCGTGAGGTGCAATTTTACTGATACCCTTAATTTCCTTGTAACTTTTCTATATTAATGTCAAAAACAAGGGATGAAAAATGCTTAGTGATTTTGAATACAAAGCTGAAATCTTTTCCCTCCAGCTTGCAGGAGAAAAAGTGAGATAGACTGATCTCTGCTCAACTGTGAAATGTTAATATCTGTATGTAAATACCTGTGTGGCCAAAGCTGCAGACCCTGCCAGGCCAAACCTACCAAGAGCTTGACTTTCTACAATTAGCAACTGTACACAAGGCCTGGAAGAACAAGAACACTTGTGCTTCGCCACCCACTACAGGCTGCTTCTGCGCATTTGCCTTATTCTGGGCTTTTAAGACGACCAGTACAGACCACTAGAACAACTTTTAGCTGGCCGGTCTGGAGTGATAAATAGTCAGTTGTGAATTATCAGTGTCAAAAGTCTGCGGCTGGTTTTTGGGCTAAAACTCTCTCCTCTGAGATGCCTCAAAATGCTACTAATTAAAACATTGTTATAAATCCAGAGTGTTTCACAAGAAGCAGAAAAAAAAAATAGAGCATGTGAGTAGTGTGCTTGTGTTATTTCAAACACCTTTTAAAAATCATTTTAAAATCTCAGTGTAGCATAAGACCTAAAATCTGCAACGGGGGGCTTGTGGCCTACAGAAAAGAGATAAAACCCCTCTGCATAAACAACATCCAGGATAAATCCAGGTATTTTCACAAGGGAGCTGGGGTTCACATCTCCCAGCACATTTTTGTTCAGCTGAGGTTTCTCACAGACATAAGCTCCACTGCAACTGGCTTTGAAGTCCTGTGCACACCTGCGGAGATTACAAAGAAGGGAAGGCAGGTCCCTCCACACCCAAACTGTAAATTAACAATGCAACATGTCAGCTTAAGATATGCCCTCCAGCAGCCTGTTTTGCAGTCAGACCAATGGCTGACAGTCTCCTGACACACTTAACCCTTTCCCTGGAATTCACACCCAGCTTCCAGCCTCCCCAAAGAAGAAACAAACTTATAGAAGTGACCCTGTGATTTTTTTTTTTCAAGTAATGTATCAGTTCAAACCTAGGCCACCTGCTTTAATACAAGACAGAAGGTTAATCATACCTTGTTTTTTTCTGCACCAAGCAGAAGAAAGTTACCACTGTACTGATCTGATTTTTGCAGAGTGCCTTGTACAGATGTGTGGAACAACAGTTTTGCTCTGTGTATTCACAGGTTGAAGACAGCCAGCCCTTACCCTTCCTTTTCACCTGGAACACTTGGAACAAGCCCCTGCTATGGGTAGGTCACAGCAGTTACTGTGTTTTTTTTCTCCAAAACCCTTCAGGAGGCTCTGTTCTTCCACCAGAAAAGTACATCACCAGTAACTGCAGCTTCTAAAAGGACTTTTAACTGAGCCAAAAACAAGTGTACTAATCCAAACTGCAAGACTTCCTAGTCTTATGACTGTAACCCCTTTCCTTTATTTCTCCACTTTGTCATGGCGGGCCACTAATTGCGCTTATCATGTCCCATCCCTTCATATCTAATGTAGGTGGCAACTAACTCCTGTACCATCTGTAATGCCAGCCTTCTCCTGATCTAACCTCCTCCTGACCCTGTCTCATCTCATGGCTGCTATAGCAATAGGGAACAAGCATGTGAGACTAAAGGACCCAGCTGACTTCCTCAGCATGATCTAGCATGGTGCCTGCTATGACTCCACGCTCCAGCACTACCTTTATTTGACACAAACAGCTTTAACCCAGGCCTATGCTGGGTTCCAGCTTGTAAACAGCCTCATAGTGTGGACACAAGCTGAGATTCAGGCACAGAGTCAAGGTTCTGAGAGGCCTACTGGGGATAGGCAAGTGTGCACTCACTTAGAGAGGGATACAGGACACCATGGGATCAATGTGCCACCTCTGTGTCTCTCACCCGCTTTTCTGGATTGCTCATGCAGCTCACTCTGGTCTGTGGTTCTCCCTCATGGGGTCCCAACACCCTCCACCCTGAAGGGAAAAGGCTGGAAGTGTTTAGGTTGGGCCATTATTTTACAGTTCAGACCTGGTGGTCCAAGCCACCATTGTCCCAGAGGTGGTGACACTGAAGTAGAGCTGAGCCAGCAAGGAGGGGAGGGGAGGGGAGGGGAGGGGAGGGGAGGGGAGGGGAGGGGAGGGGAGGGGAGGGGAGGGGAGGGGAGGGGAGGGGAGGGGAGGGGAGGGGAGGGGAGGGGAGGGGAGAGGGGAAGGGAAGGGAGAGGGGAAGGGAAAGGGAGAGGAGGATTAAAAGATTTGAAGTGAAAAAAAGAGACAGAGATGAGACCTGGCATCTTCAGATGGAAACTGAACTGTGCCTTCCATTCAAAGAGCAACAGATAACAAGAACAAACCATCGGTTTGCCCAGTGAGTATACATGAAGGAATAGGAATAAGGAAGAGACAGAGATGACTGACAGGAGGGATGTAAAGAAGGAGCACTGGAATGCACTGTGGCATCTTCATTGCTTTTACAAGAATCTTGAATTGCAGGCTTTTTCTCCAGCCAAGGAACTCTGAATTCAGGTGTAGATTTTTTGTTGTTGTTTGTTTGTTTGGGTTTCTGTTTGTTTGTTTGTTTGTTTTTCTCTTACAACTACACAGCAAAGCTAACTGGAATAGTCAAATGTTGTACATAATTCTGTAGCACTCCAAAATGTTGTCACTGTTAGGGAGCAGATAATGTAGGAAAATGTGAACAGATTTTTTGTTTTAAAAAAGGAGGCAAGCAGGTAGCTCCCTGGGTCAAGCTGGAACTCACCCCATGTCTAGGGTGACATTCTAGGCACTCTCCATCTTCTGTCTCATTTAAAAAACATTTTATTTCAGTTTGCATTTATAAAACATAAATAATCCAAAGCAGGACACACAACACACACAACCCACCACCCTGGGGAAATCACAACTAACAAGAGAGTAACAAGGTCCCACACCCAGGGTGTGACATCAAAAGGAAAAGAACCCAGACAGGGAACATTTGGTGTCTAGATGAAAAGCCAGTAAACCAATGACTCCTTGCCTAATAAATTTCCGAAGACTAGGACAACAGAGCATCCCAAAAGCTCTCCCTGAGATGCTGGGATGGAGAATGGCATTCCAGAGAATTCCACTGGCTTGAAGTCATCCTCCATGGAGTGTTAAGTGGATTTTTAGTTGTTGGTTTTTTTTTTTTTTAATAAGTACATCTTCAACCTGGCAACAGTTCAAAAAGGATGTGCATGTAGATTCAAAATAAAATTTAAGATGGATGTGTGTATGTATGAAGAACAGAATAGAATGAATGCAATCAGCAGTGCTCAAATTCTCTGCTTGATAAAAAAATTACTTTTAGAAAATATGTCAAATGATGCCAGAACCTGACTTTAACTGGTTTATTTTCCCTTCTTTCTGATTCTATGCTTTTCACCTTTTATCTCAAGAACTCTGTTATCAGCATCTCAAGAATCCACATCTCTGAACTCCTTCAATGAAAGAACATAGTGCATTAGCAATAATAAGCACAACACTGAAATGACTGACTGCCCTGATATTGATTTTCTCATGTTAGTAATACAGAGACTGCAACAAACACATAAAAATGGATTACTTTCATTTCAAAGGAAAGGGCAACTTGATCTAATCTGAAAAGTGACTGAAAATAGCCCTAGGGAGTGTCTCGCTTATTGTAATTCACTGAATTAATACCACTTTGACTGAGCTGGCAGAGAAATAAAGCCCATCTGATAGTATTGGGGAATTTGAACTTTTGGGACGAGAAGCAATCAGTCCTCCCCGAGATAATCTTAAGGAGCAGAGTACCTTTACACTCAGTAGAGAGGTGTCTCATTAATTCCGTGATATATTGACACATAAACTGAGCAAAGTGTAATTACTTGCCCTTGAAGGCCATTGCAAGTAAGGGCTTGGAGTTCCTGCTGCCAAGAGTTCACGCCCCTTCAAGCATAATATATCATGAACCTGGTATCTCAGAGGTACAAAACCAAACAGATTTTATAGGACCATGGCTCAGAGGAAGAGACTCTACCCTGACTGTGCTGGGGCAACTGGGCTCCTAAACCACCCTACTTCCATTTTCGCTCCTCAGCCAAATTTCCACCCCCTTCACACTTCCGGATATAAACTCTCTTGCATTTTAAAAACTTTTCCTGTTATACAGACCATTAGAACCAGTATGCAGATGCCTCCCTTGTCCTAGAAACATCTCCATATTGTGCTTCAGTTACTGGTCAAATCTCATTCAGCTGCCTGTGGGAAATTCATTTCTGTCACTGTTCCCACCCACAGTGGCTGAGCCGTGGGCACTTGCATCCCTTCCTTCGTATACGAACAGAAATATCCTCCTGCCTATTGTGTTCTTCTTCTGTGAGCCTGCATGACTGGGCACATAGAGAGCACGGAAAGAGTTAATACTGCAGGGTCTGTTATTGCTCATTAGTGCTGCAGAGGTGCCTGGGTGCCCTGGCAAAGATCAGGATTTACTGGGCCAAGGACTGTACAAACAGTAAGGGACAGTGCCTGCCTGCGAAGCCTGAAATCTAAACACACAGTGCAAATGAAGGCTGAGATCCCATTTCATTTTGGCAGGTCAGAGGAGGAGCCACCTCCCCTCTCACCACCACCACCTCCCCTTCCTGCCCACACTGACTGTGAGGTGCTGCTCTGTGGGGCTCTCCAGCAGGAACCTTCATCTCCTCTCGTAAGGAGAAATCCCACTGTTCTCCAGGGACCTCCCTGTGATGCTCCCAGGAGTGTCTCGCTGCACAGGTCCCATACCCACCAAGGGCTGACCCCTGCCCACACCTCACAGATGCAGTGCCCACAAAACCACTGCAGCCCACATACACCTACAAATCCACGTACACATGCACAGACACTCAGGCACAGCTCTGTGCCTGGTCTGACACACCTAGGAAGACCCAGGGCTGCCCACTTTGCCCTTGGGCAGCCTAATTTCGTTGCACACTGCATCCACACCCAGGTCCCCTAGGAGTCACTTCTCAAGGGCACCCACAGGTGCTTTTCCTCCCACTGCTACCTGATCTGATTCATGCTCTGTGTTGCGTGACATGACGCATACCCTTGAATTCACTCATGTTATATTTAACACTGGAAACAGTCCAGCTTCCCCAGGCCCATGTGTGTGATGAGGTGGTGAGCTTCCCTATGTTGTTGTTCATGATGCCACCACACCACTTGAGGTCACCACCCATGCTTGGCTTCACAAGTGACTCCCATCCTGTCCTTCCCCACCCATTCAGGGTAGGATCAAGTGTCCGCTTCTAGCAGCATCCCACCTAACTCTAGCCACTGCTAGACTGGCAGCCAACCTGTAAACGACAAGTCCAGTAAATTCAAGAAAAGAAAAAGAACGGTAGTGGTAGATACAAAGTGAATGAGGAACAGAACCAGACTGAAAGCAATTATCTCTGGGTGATTGGTGGTATTCCTGAGTCCCAAGAGTAGGCTTATGTCAGTTGCTCTGAAGATGGGTCACAAAAGGATTCCAACTTTGAATTGCCACATAATTAAGGTTAGTCAAGCATAGCTTCAGAGTTTGTTTTCAGAGGATAAAACTGTGACTGCTGGCAAGTTGAGATGTCCTTAAGGATAGAAGATTAAATTAAGAGTCAGGCTGCCATGATGCTTTCTCTAGATTTTCCCAGATGGAAATATGATGGAATGAGCTCTATAGACTATGTGCTACAAACCCAACATTTCAGGAAGTGTCCAGACTGACTCCACATACTCTGCACAAAAGATCTGTAGATGTTCAGTAGATCTGAGAGCTCAGGAACATGTACGACTTAGCATGCATGCTCAACTCTATGGAATAACATGAGTGAGCACGGCAAATCCACAATCTTAGACACTTCAGCCTTACCATACTATTGATTCACACAAGCAGAACAACACTGTTTGAAATCCCCAGGACTTTCGTGCTGGATGTGCACATGCCGGGTAGCTAATCTGTGCATGCACTGTGCAAACATCGCAGATTGGCAGACTGATGGTGGCCCAGGCAAGGACCTATCATGCAGTCACTTGGCAGGGCTGCCCACTGGCTAGAAATCCTGGACCGGTGTAAAAACATCAAGGTTCTGCCTATGTAGCACATCTGCAAGGAAAACAGGGCATTCCCAGGAGCTCTCAGATACATGTGGGCTCTCTGTTAACCGTGACGGCAACAACAAGGGCTTGCTTCTGTTCCCTTCACCTCTGACAGACAAACGCTTTCTCTTCCAGTCAGAGCCTGTGCCTGGTGCCATTATTTGGAAGGTTGTGCTTGTTTGTACTAGCCCATCAACAAACAGATGAGGAGCCCATGCAATGCTAATTACATATTATAGGTACCTGTTAAACCATTTTATAGACAGTTGTGTGCCTTTATAATTTAAAGGGACAAGTGCAGTGAGTTACCTGTAAATGAGGCCTGGCTTAGTGTCACAGCATCTATAAAGGACACAAGAGAGCCAAATAAACTAGGGACCCCTTTTCTTCTCTGTGTTACTGAGAAGGAGGCAGGCCAAGTGGCGGGGCTGGTGTTGCCTCCTGATGGGGAAGTGGTGGTTTGTTGGCACAGCCAGAGGCACCATGTGCCCTAAGGGAGAGAGTCCCTGCCAGGAACGGGGTGTAGCAAAGGCCTCTCCCCACCAAACCCCAGCCGACAGGTTGGGATCGGCACCGGAGGGAGCGCCCGCAGCAGTCCTGGCAGGGGGGAAAGGCTGCACCCAAGCGTCCCCTCCCAAATCCCTGGGGCCAGCTTCCCGCCCAGCACCAGCACCTGCCACTCTGAGGATAAACCTGAAAAGAAGTGTGCATGAAGGAAAAACTAAGAAAAGGAGGGAAATGGCTAAGGAAATAAAGCTCGCCGAACCCATGGCCAAGTTCCCAGAGCTATGCAATTTCCTAGGAGATATCACACCTGATCACACAGCATCAATCCATACACAAATAAACAGGCAGTGGTATTCAATTACATACTGCAGTGCAACTTCAGTTATGATGTTCATTGAAGGCAAAAGCCTGGCAGGATTTTTAAAAGGACTCAAACCTGACTTGAACAGTGAAGGATCCAGAACTGCATTAGATAAGAGCCTTCTTAGGCGACTGGAAGCTTGTACACTCACCTCATGTCACAAGACAACCCATTACTGATGGAGACAAGGAAGGACTTTTTCTAAGAGGATGGTTTTCTCTCTCTTCCATACTCTCCCACCTTCCTACATTCATATTAGTCATGTCTGAAGAGAAAAAACTGAACCAGAAACTATGTTTCTCCTCCATTAATTTGGATGTTGATTGAGGGGCAAGGGGAGGGAGTGGTGTGACTCAACAGAGGCCTCGATTTTAACACAGAATCACAAAATGGTTGGGGTTGGAAGGGACCTCTGGGGATCATCTAGTTTGCTGACTTTCATGGAAGTACTCCTGATTTGCCCATACAATGTGCTTGCTCACCTCCTAGGAAAGTTTTCCTTCCACGAACACCACCTTGCCACAGCTGGCAGTAACTGCTGATGCTGAGAACAATTCCTACAGTGGTGTAGGTGCCTGCTGGAGCAAATTACCGGTTCCCACTTCTTGTGGTCATTCCTGATCAGAAGCATCAAGAAAAAGCAGGGGAAAATAAAATTTAAGCTTCTAAGCTGGTCCATCCATAAACCTGAATTAATTTATGTAAAAGGAAGAGATCTCTGGAAATCCAGAAAGAGCAGTGTCAGATTGAGGAGTTGTATTCACTGTGTGTTACCACTGTGGGCAGGCATGGCACAGGAGTTGTTTCACAAACCAGACATGGCTATTGAAAGGCCTACACTTCTCCCAGTGCTTCACTGGATGAGCAAGTCCTAAGTTAAGGGCCACAGAGTGTGGCTCACCCACTGGAGAAGCCACCCTTCCCTCCCTGCTTTCCTTCAGGCCAGAGATACCTCCTGGGATTAGATCATCCCTTGGTGTCAGGCTGCGCCCGGTTGCCAGCCATGGGTGGGTGTGTTATTACTCAGATTTACATGTCTAAAACATCATTTGTGCAAACACCCCAGGGCACGGCTATGAAGGCACACAGAACACAAATTTGAAAAAGAAGTTCAATAAGTAGAAAAAGCAGCACCCAAGTTGAAGCACCCCTACAAGCAGGTCAAAGCTACTCACAGCAAGTTGGCTAATATCATTTCTCACTGGATTTACTGCAGAATGTGTTATTGAATGCTTCTTTCAGTTGTATTCATGTTGCTCTGCTGGATGCAGTATGTGCTCAGTGTTAATCTCTAGAAAGTAAAAAATTAAGTTGAAGAGTCCCACAAAATGGGCACATCTCCAGAGGAGAGAGTCTAATCACCTGCAGTAGCCATTAAATCAAAGGGACTACATAGGCCATGACCATACAGAATAGCTATTCAGCCATGTAGCATGGGGCTTGCAGGCTGTCACTCTGTTCAAAGCACCTCTCTCTTCAACACTAGGATGCTTCTGTCCCCAGAGAGCTGTAAAAACAACAAGGAACTCCAGACAGAGACAGTAAAAAATGCAGCCAAACTCAGAGGAATGTAACAGATTACAAGCAGCTGACTAGGTATAAATTCATACTGCAAACCTATTTTTATTATTTTCCCAGAAAAAAAAAAAATCTATTTTAAAGGATCCTACTCACACTTTTTATTACCAAGACAAAATTAATGGCCATGATTGAGTGTTGGGGAAACCATGCACAGGAACATGGGGCTGATGGAAAGCAATTTTGAGTCGTACCAGTACCACGCTATCAGAAGAGTGGGAGTAAATCAGCTGAACTGAAACAGTGCCCAAAACCTATCCTCCTGACCAGCTGGCTCCTAATCAGTTGTCAAGGAAGTAGCTGTGCTTTCCTCTTCTCACAGCACCAGGGAGGAATAAAGGGCTGGGGTGGCAGCTCTCAAGGAGAGAAGAGGAAATGCTGTGGAATCCAGAAAAAAAGTCCAGAATAAAGAAACTTTGAGAAGGCTTTTGGGGTGCTGGGCTGGAAACGTCACTTCAGATCTCTGGCTGTTTTTCTGCACCCATTTGCACACATATGCTTCTCCTCAACCTCTGCACGTTCTACAGCTCCAGTTCCCTCAAGAAACAGGAGAAACTAAGCTGCACACACTCTGCCCATGTAACCACGCCACCATGCCATGTAATCCCAGACTTGGTGCAGCCCAGTTTACCTGATTACATCACTTTAGTTCACATTAAGTGTTCATTGTGAAACACTGTCAAGACAGGAAAAACTAGATAACAGGGGAAGAGCTCCTCTGTGGAGATTGCCACAGGTGGCGCCTGTGAAGCATGGCCCTTCAGTGATGTACCTTTCATTGTTCAAGAAAATTGCATGAGATCCAAACTGACCAAAAATTTCCCTGAGATGTCCTAGCGTGCCATCATTTTTCACAGCTAAGCTGTGCAAGGAGTAATAAAAACAAAATTAATTTTAGTTTGCGTTCATAAAATGTACTCAAAGAACTCAAAGCAGGACACACAACACATGCTCCATCACCCCCAAGGAAAACACAAGTAACAAGACCCAGACTTTTAAAAACTCTTTTGGAATAAGTTGATTATATATGAAAAAAATGAGTTAAAATGATTCACAGGAGTGGTGGGCACACCTGCTAAATTGTTCAGACATGGTCAAAATCAGTAACCACAAAGATAAATGAAGATCATGTTAAAACTCCTCCAGTTGCTGCCAGAAAAACAAACAGACCCAGCCCACTCTTCATGTTTCTTTTTAACAATGCTAATCGTAACCTGGGGCCATCCCCTTCGGGGATTTCTGTGCTAGATATCGTCCATTATCTCCCCACACAACAGCACAGCTCTGGCCCTGGCATCTCTCTTCTTTATTTCCTCCATCCAAATATCCTGCCCTCCTCCCTCCCTGGCTGCGCTGGCAGGTACGGAGGGGAGGGTGGCAACTCACCTTCCCGCCTGCAGGGAGAGGATATTAATCCCTTCCTGCTCTGTGGAAATGTGGAAGCCGTGTGCCACGCTGCAAGCCCAATTTAAGTTTATTTTTAAATAGTACTGCCTTGATTGAGGTATTCTGGGTTTAGGAAAGGTCTCATTCTGATCTTATCTTGTGCTGTTTTCCGTAACAACCCCAAATTATGAAGCTGTGATCCAGCTGTGATCACCATATGGAATTATGTGCGCCAAAATGTTCTCAGAGCTCCATTCATGCACATCCCTAAGACTAATTAATAAATTATTTAATTTGACCAAATTGAACTTTCTGGAAGCAAATATTTGTTTTTAATTGAATAAAAATAAACTACTGAAAAGATAGTTATAACCTTTGCATTTTGCTGATGTTTTAAAAGCCTACACGTAGTACTAAATACAGAATTATTTCCCTAACAATTTTTCTATAAAATATGCTAAGCTATTTTATTCACCTTGTTTCTGTTGGTTTAGAAAAAGCAAACTATTAATTTCTAGAAATCCCTTTACAGACTCACTATATGGCTATTTATTACAGGATTTTCTTTGTTATAGTAGTATAAAATTTCCAAATTTACACAGCTAAATTAATGACAATGCATAATTTAGGACTCTGATGGTCCACAGATGATTTGCTATTCTAAATTGTAATTAGCCGCAGCAATCCAGTGCAATAACTTATTGTTAAGCACATACATACAGGCTGTGACTTGTAAACTTGCACATAGCTGATAATTTTATTAAATCACTACGGATTGACAGTATATGATGGAGAGTTTTGATATGATTTGTATTAAATAGCTTTTCTGATAGGAGGCAGTATTTTTATATAAGTAGAATATTTGCCCGGTATCTATGTACAGTACCAATACAAAACATAGCAAACCAACAAAGCTATGTCAGCAGAAGGGACATTGTTGAAACACATTTCTAATTCCTTCAAGAGTCATGTTTTATTGCTATTCAAGAGGCTATATTGGTGGATTTAGAACTGTTTTGAAGCCACACCTAGCAACGGTTCTAAGAATTCATTTGTTGAGCAGAAACTACACTTAAAAAGTAAGTGCACAATTCCTCTAAATTTTAAATATTAAAAACTTCTAAAGTAAAATGTAGTTAAATTTGCTATTTAGGTAGCTGAAGTTTGCTGCTCTTTATCCTTCATTACAGCATTGACCTCAGGCAGCCCCAGAAAATGTCAACAGAGAATTGCAGCCAACAGACCACTAAAGCTGCATCCTGTCCTGTGAATGTCCCATTGATTTCAGTGGTGAGGAACCCATCTGAAACGCTTTGCTGAAAATGGTCACGTGCAGTTCCTCTCTAGGATTCCTCTTTCAAGTACACCATCCTCAAAAACTGTTCATGCCAGCAGCATTGTACACTGGCCTGGCATTTGCCTCAACTTTCTTTTACTTCAGCAAGACTAAGGAAAGCCTTCTGCACTGTTTCATGTGTTTTTCATGCAGAAAGTGTAGCCTATCAAGAATACATTCCTCTGTGGGATCCTAATGCTCCAAAAATCATAAGATGTCACATACCTCAACAAACAGAAGAGCTGCCATTGACTTTAATTGGAGACAGATTGGCACCTCAGTCATGCAGTGCAGATGATTTTTAATGTCTTTCCAGGACAGGAGAGAGCTCTATCAGCACGTATGGGACACTATTGTCATTTCTGTGTGTGAAGAGGCAAGTGGGTCTGTTGCAGAGTCCTTTGATGATCTATGATCCAGGTGGATTTCAGAAATATCATTTCCTTAACAAGGACTGAGCCACCTCTTCGGTTTGTTTTCTCCTCCTAATGACAAGCCTCCCATGAAGTTCATCATTCTCCAGTAATGTTTCTCAAAGTGTG
Organism: Streptopelia decaocto; assembly: GCF_964273445.1. Lineage (NCBI taxonomy): Eukaryota > Metazoa > Chordata > Aves > Columbiformes > Columbidae > Streptopelia > Streptopelia decaocto. Next base: position 54,328,518 of record NC_138658.1, on the reverse strand, counting down.
GATTGTGACTCCTTTGAAGACCTGAAAGTGTTGAAAAGAGGTCATGTAACATTAGCAAAAGCAGAGTTAGTCAGCTCAGTTCTTCCGAAGAGTTGTATTTACTGGCTACCAGCGCTTGCACCACCCGAGGAACGATGATCTGCCTCTCATTGCTTTTAATTGTCTGGCATTAGTAAGGGCCCTTCAGCACATGGCCATGATTGTTTATATTTGCAAGTAGTAATTATGAGCAATTTTCATTATCCCATCCTAAAGGGACTGACCTGCTGCCAATTCAGGAGGTTATACAAAAGATGGATAAACCAGAGAAAGCTGCATTTTCAGAAAACCTTCATGTCTCATGCCCAAAGCAGAAACTATGGCAAACAGTCCCATAATTTTTGAAGAGGTAAATCATATGAGGGCTTGAAACTGTGGAACAGAGTGGGAAAGGGGCTGGGCACTCAGCTGGCCCCCGCACTCACAGAAAAACTTACATTTTAGGAGACAAGTTCACTGTATGAGTTGAGAAGGTGGCAAGCTAATAAAAAAGGAGCAAGTGAAAAGGGAGACTCAAAGAACACTCATCAAAATCAAGGTGTTGAGAACAAAATCAGTCATGAAGCCAAAGGACACAAAAAGAAGAAAAATGCAATTGCCTAATCATCAGCACCAAGAGCCGGATAACCGATGAGAGGGATTGGAGTTACACAACTACGAGCAACATGACAACTTTACAGAGCCTGGCATGATGAGTATGTCAAAGAGAATTGCTGGGATCTGCACATGCTCTGCAACCATGCTGCTCTCTAACAGCATACCCCCTACAACTAATCTCCGAGTTGCCAGCATCAAGAAATAAAATTATTTTGAAAGCTTATGAATTAAAATTGTCACTTATGAAGTTCATGATGAGTGAGCAGGTGGTCTATTTTGCAGACTAGATCAGCCATCAGTGGTGCCAGAGTAGAAAACTGCATTATTACCCAGATCTTCAATCTGAATGAAGCACACTAGGTGTCTTCCATAGCCATTAAACAAATGCAAAAATACAGTAAATAGCTTCCTAATTTGAAAATTATTTGCATCTGATATAAGGTAAATCTATACCAGAACTTGATCAAAGATAGTTTGATCCCAGAACCGTGTTTTGGCATAAGGGATTATGTGCCATGAGTTACATGTCAAGGCAGTGAAGTCCAAACCAGTAATATATTCAGCTTGTGACTTAAAAGGACAACAGTCACTAAGTAGAAAACAGTTATGAGCTAAATCAAATGAGAAAAAGAATTTAAACAAAAATATGTGAATGATAACTTGAAATTCTTGAGAAACTGTAGTAGATGTTCAATAAGCCACAGTTCCAAAATGCGAAGGGCAACCATCCCTTCCCTTAGGAAGAGAATGTGATGGCAGATACTTCATTAACTCCTATGGAGGACAAAGGAAGCCGATAATAATTATTACCAGCCAGAAGACAGAAATAATAAAAAAAAAAAAATAGCATGTCATGAAGAAAAATCTTCTATAATGAAGAGATTCTACAGTGCCTCTATAACATATAATGAGATGAGAATGATAAAATTATCCATAGCACTGTAGAAAAGGCAGAAGTGTTAACCAAATCTTTCTATTCTGTGATGGGAATCATCCCAGTCAGTATATAGTCATATAAGGCAGTGATGAAAGGTAAAGCCTTGAAGCTCTATCAGTCCCCCTGTTTGGGAGAACAAGAGAATCCAGGTGCCAAACTTCCATATCTCAAAATCTCATTAATTAATTCAAAGATTCAAATATTATGAATCTGTTGTGATCATCTAACCTGCTCTCCTACATAACGCAGGCTGTAGGCCTTGCATGAATCCCACCTTAAACTACAGAAAGTCTGTTAGGAAAATGCCTACTTGTAAGACTAGAACTATGAAACTGAGAGCTTCCTTCTTGTCAAAGCTTGTTTTGATCAAACTTCTGGCCATCAGAGCCTCCTACCTGTCTGCTACACTGAAGAATTCATTACAATACTCTCAAAGCACTGCTCACAGGCTACAACTAGGTGCCTCCTTTACCTTCTCCCCATCAAAATACGAACATTATGAGGCACATTTTGCCATTCCTCAGGACTTTGTCTGCAACCTTGCTAATGAGATTTTTCATGCCCCGTGAATACCTGAACTGGACAATGAACACCAGTAATTGTTAAACCAGTGCTAAACACAAAACTAACAGCAGTGTCTGGATGAAAAAAACTGAACATGGCTGCAAGTATGGGCAACCATTTGCTCACACTATGTCACAGTTAGTTCTAGAGCACGTTTTGGGAATGAGTGAGCCAGTCCTTTGCCAGACAATGCCTGAGCATGGTTTGAGGGACAGCATGGGACAAGTTGCTCAAGGAAGCAGCACAGATAAGGCTGCTGTGTCTGGGGGAGTTCAGGTGTACAGAGGCAAGCTGTGCTATCCCACTTGCCCTCACAGACAGAGAACTGAACCTGGCCCACTTTACAGTTAGTATAGACTCCATATGCTTCTCTAAGCAATTTCCTCATATTTTTAACTTCAAGGGTCACAGAAGTTTGTTTTTTGCTGACCCACGTCAGCAACTCATGCTCAGACAGTTATTCATTCTGTTTACCATGTCCCTCTGAGCATCACTCTTCCCCAGTGTGGATTTGTCCATTCCATCTGTATGACCTAAGATTTTTGTTCTCTCTGATGACTTTATACTCGACCATGTTAAAACAAGCAATCCAGGGTCACTTGAATTATGATACTGACACTACCCTTTTGACATTTGGTAGTTTCTTCAGTATTAATGTCTTCTGACAACTTCACTTGTACCAGTTCTGTGCTTTCTTTCATATATTTGGAAAAAGATAATAGATACAAGAACCATTTCTCAAAGAACTTTGCTCAAACAAATCTGTTTAAGGAAGAAGAACTTTAAGGAAGAAATTGTGCAGTCCCCACTTGTAGAGACATTACAAACTAAGGTGGACAAGACCCTGAGGAGCCTGATCTGCCTTGGAAGCTGGTACTGCTCTGAGCAAGGGGCTGGACTACGTGACCTGCAGAGGTGCCTTCCAACCTAAATGATTCTGTGATGATTCTCTATTTGTATTCCAAGATCTTTTAGCTGGCCAGCATCCAATCAACATAACCTGTGCCCTGTTAATTTTATATTGTTTGACCTTCTTAATTGCTCTCTCATATGATGTTGGGTCAAATTCAGTCATTTTCATTGTCCTTATCAAACCAACTTGCCATCTTGCCAGAAAAGGTGGCAAATAAGATTTACAGTACAATTTCACATACAGTAATGTTGACTGGCATTAATTATATTTTTCTCTTTTAATTTTAATTTAATCTAGTCCTAATCAACTGTTCATTCTTCTGCTCACGATTCACAATAGGCCTTACTGTATCTACGATAAGTTATTGTGGATTCCCAGCTCTTCCAGAGTATCAGGAGTCATCAAACATCAGCTGAGAGTAATTAGGCACTCTTCAGAACGACTCTGCTAAAACATTTGGATGCAAGTTATCTGGATGGTTTGTTTTTAATGTTTAACTTCCCCTCCAGTTCCTGGTGGAACGGAAAGTGTTTCATCCTAATCCGCATATAGGAATGTCAGTCTTGACATCCTTCCAAACAAAACGCTTACAGAACCCCATCGTCTCCGTGCCACCGGCAGCTTTGGGGGCTGCTGGCACACCGGAGCTGCATCCCCAGCGGCACTCCAGGGCAGCGGGCACAGCAGCTCCGTCCTCCCGCCCGCTGTGCCCGGCAGAGCCAGCCCGGCCGCTCCCCCGGGGCCGGCAGAGCCAGCCCGGCCGCTGCTCCGGCCGCCGCTGCGGGCAGGGCCAGGGCGGAGCCCGGCGCCGGGGCTGCTGGCCGGGCTGTGCGGACCCCACCCGCCGCGGGAGCCACCGCCCGCGCCCTTCCCGCCCTCCTCCTCCTCCTCCCGGGGAGCAGCCGGGCCGTGCCGCCAGCCCTGCCCCGGAGCGCTCCGTCCCTGCCGCTCCCCGGCCCGGCTCTGCCTCCCCAGGGCGGCAGCAGCGCGGCCCCAGCCCCGCTCAGCGCTGGCTCCTCCACCTGGGGCAGCAAATGCTTTTCAGCTTCCTCTTCTGGAAAGCTTCACGAGGGTAAAACAGCGTAACTGGAAGACTTCTTGCTCTTCATATTACTAAAAAAAGTGTTAATTAACTGCGTGCACTTCAGAACAGCCAATACCTGGTGTTAAGATGCATATCAAAATGTCCCATTTGTCATGCATAGCACAAATCTTATCTATTTTGCTGGCCAATCCAATACGAATAAATTCCAGAAGCTTCTCACTTTTTTTTTCTTCCCTGCCTACTCTGTTTTTGAGTCAACAAGACATTGGCATTTCTTCACTGTCTCCATTCACTTCCATGCGCTTTATATGTGTCAGTACCTGTGGCACATCCAGAGCCAAATGCCAACACCCGTCTTTCCACTTAATCATCTGCCAGTATAGGCAGTGGACTAAAGTTCCCAAAATATCACAAACTGACACATTGACTACTGAAAAAGGACAACTGATATTTCTCTATTTGGCATTGCAGAAAAGAGAAGATAAAGCCTTTTTGGTTTTTTTTTTCTTTTTTAATCTGCCAAAATGCTGGGTAGTTTTGACAGGAAGTTTAGTAGCCAGCATCTCATTTTGGTAACTGACCTTAAAAATTACATTTATCATACCCATTTCAAGCTTGTGAGAAAACTTTTAACTATATCTCACTACTAGTTGCAAAATCTGCCTTAATTTTTCACCATCAACCCTATGGGCTTTCCTGTGGCAAGCTCTTCTGCCTTTTGGTCTGCAGCCAACCAGTGTGTTTCGAATTCCAGTTAACACACACAAAAACACAAACTGATTTTGCATATCTGCACTCATCATCTGTCACTTTCTGAGAAAGAAAATCTACCCAAACTGATCTTTCCACCCTGATTTTAGCTAGCATTCAGAGCACAAGGCCACCCTCCACAACACAGCTCTTAGGCTCTCCTGAACTATTGGAGGTCACAGTAGATGTTAAGGAGGAAGTCACGGGGAGTTTTCTCTCTCCCTTGCTCTACATACCGCCAGAAGTTAGGTGTCCTTAATAGTAAGTTCCTTTCACCTGAGACATCTTTCACAAACAGTACTTAAAAACGTATGATGAATACGAGGAAGATGGGCAACATCCACAGATCCTGCAGCCATGGCTCACTTAATAAATCATTGCTTTTGGCACTGGGATATTAATCCTCCCCTCCCTAGGAGACAGTGAGATGCCCTGCCCTACACACCTTATCTCCCATCTCATTAGGTTTCTCTGCCACAGTAGAAATCTTCAAACTGAAGTATAGCCCTTTCATTTGTGAAAGGGAGCATTTGTCTTTGGGAGCAGAAATGCCGAAGTTTCAGGAAAAATCTCATATTTATGACATTGTGCAGAGCAATATTGACAGGTTGACAATAGCTTTGCTTCTGACAAATATATGTATGTCGGACAATCAAGAGATTACAGGGTGGGCCTGGTAATCAGCCAGCTTCAAGTGAATAAGTGGCCACATACACTTAGTATCCAAGGCCCTATCCTGCAAGAATTTCAACATATCCCAGAAGTATCAGGTTATGTTGATATTACCATAAATGTGGAACCCAAAGGAAGACACAAACCCAGCCCAAAGGCTTATAAATACAAACTGAAAGAGAGTCACAATCCAGGCATGGGGAAGTGCCTGTACCAGAAGAATAAAGCATCAAAGAAAGAAATGGATCTCCAGAGAGAGAAGAGAGACAGACGGTCCTGGTAGAGACATGAGCATGGGACCTGTGAGAACTTCTGTCAGTTCCCTCCACTTTTCAGAGACACCCTGTATGGCTTAGGCAAATCACCAAGGGATAAATATGTAATATGTAGGTTTCATTCTCATCCTTTGGCATGCAGGCACCTGCTGCCTTTCACAAGCTCCTCATTCACTGTGTGAGGAGAATGAGATGCTTATGCAGCACAGGCACAAAGATGCTAAATATGACTTAGGAAATGCCAGGAGAGCAACGAGTACTAAGCCAGACTTCTCCTAAAGTGCCAATGCCTGAGTCCAGGCTTCAAGGAGATGCCTTCTCCCAGTCAGGGTCAAGCTAAGCCAGGTCAACGATCGTACATGGAAAGAAGAGGAGGAGGATGTGGTGGCAGAGATGATGCCCAGTAGCCCAGGGGCAAGGGAACTCACCTGAAAGATAGAAGATTCAGGTTTGGATGCTCCTGACTTGGAACAGGAATCTAATCTCAAGTCTTCTGTCTCCTAAGCAAGTGCTCTGAATGCAAGTCATCTGTCACCCAGGCTTCTCAGCATCCATTGCTTTGCACAGTATTTTTAAATATTCCTTTGTCCAGAGAGAAAAAAAAATGCTCTCATGCCCTGATGTTAGTGATCTGGGATGAACCCTCCAGCCCTCATCCAGTGATCGTTTAAATACTTCATACATACAAACTGGAAGAGTTGACACCCCCTGCAGAATATCCTGTAGTCTATTGAATTGGACACCTTTTACATGAGAACTAGGTTTAGACCCAGCAAAAGAGGCATCAGGACTTCAATTGTACCACGTCTGTGCAAGGTTTTGTTTTTTAATAGGTTTTGGGGGATGCAGAATCAGGGATTTCTGCATCTCATGCTTCAGGACAGGTGCAAAGCAGAAGCCATGCTCTCTCAGATTGCACATTTCAGGTGAGGCAGAGACACTTGGAGCTGTGAATGCTTGCACTAAGCAGCTATTAGCAGCTCAGAGGCACTGGGGACAGGAAGGGGGATTGTGTGTAGGCCCACAGCAAAAATGTAGGTGCATTATGGCCTTTACTTTTATCATCATCCACACCAAGGGACATCAGTTGCCTCCCAGGCTAAGCAAACCTTGTACAGGGGTTTTTTTATGTTCTCAGTAGCACACAAGCATCAGGTTAGCCAGATACCAGCCTAAATGTTAATTTAGCCCTTAATCTCCAGAGTGCATCTCCATTGTGGTGTGGCAGCATCACAAAGACAAGGCTCCAGGCCAGACTCACCTCTTATCTGCCTTCCTCTTTTGCAGAAGCACCTTCAGGGCAGGTTCAGGGGCAGCCCAGCTGCTACTCGTGGGCCTGAACTCTATGTGCACCCAACACACTGAAAGGCACTCAAGGGCAGACTTACTCCCATGCAGTGCAACAGGCCCCGTGACTCTGTGGAGCCTCTGCTTGGCCCATTTGCCCTTGCAGACATATCCTATGACCTTTATCAGGCAGACAAGAACAGCCAGACTGAGACAGAAATGTCTCTTGCCACAGGTGTAGATGGGATTTGTGGGCTACCTGAGTTCAGGCCAACTACAAGTGTGAGTGTGAACGTGAGATTCTTTGCTGCTGGAGGACCCATGTAGCACTCACAGCCGTCTGCCTCCACTCTGCTTGCAGGAGCTGTGGTCATCCCCTACCAGCAGCACTGTGAGGATAGACATAGGATCGCATGCTCTCTCACACAGCGAGGGCCACTGTGACCACCAACGACAGGGATATTTAAGAAGACACAGGAAAGACCATCTGGGAAAGAGAAAGTGGAAAGGTAGAAGCTCTTTCCTAGAAATACTCCCCAGGACCAAACCACAGAGAACAGGGAGGAAGAAATGAATGATCACGTCATTGCCAGATCCCAGCACACCACAGTCATGAGTCAGGCCCCAAAGAATCACAAGATTTCAAAGCAAAATGACATTTTTGTTCTTTCTATTGGCCATCTGATTTTTTTAGTCCCTAGGGTTCATATGCAAACTTTTCCTCCATTAGAAAAATAAAGATGAGATTTTGCCCTAATCACTTATCTCCAAAAATGTGGTTGTAACAAACATAGCAAAGAGTACAACACTCCCAATGAAACCCCCAGAGCTGAAAAGCCTCGGAGGATTTTTAATCAGAGGATTGGAAAGAGAAGGAAGATTGGAAGAAAAGAGCAGCAGAAAGCTGGATATGTAAGAGAAAAAGGCTACATGCATGTCTTCAAGCCTTTCCTCAAGGCAGTAAGAGACTGGAAAACAGGAGATAAAATAGGGAGGGTAGTAACAGTCTTGGGAGAAAATGAAATTTTCCTTAGTTTGCTTTCTACCCCAAAGGGACGGCAGCAAATACTGAGTTTAGCTAGGAAACTTAAATTCTGAATTTTAACTAAGAAACTTAAAACTCAGATGTATAGCATGGATAATTAGTGACATGGCTAATTGGTGACTTCCACAATCTGTTCTCCTACTGTGAAACATAAGATGTTTCATATCTGTGTAGACTGCAAGTCTGAAAAGAATGGAAAAATAAACATTTCAGTATTTGCAAACATCGCATTACTTTTTCTTTTTTTTTTTCTTTTTTTTTTTAATGATCAGGGTGCTATTAAGAGAAATGTATTTGAATAGATTGACTGAGGTCTTTGTTAATGCGTGATGCACACAGAAGTGGATGTTGTGGGAAAAAGCAATTGGACATTTGTCTTCCCAGCAACATCTGCTACATCCGTGCTGTTTTCTTGTCCCTGCACATTAACACTCTCTGCTCCTGTTTGGGAGAAGGCCCTGCAGATCACAAACTCAGGTGTAGACCTGAGAATTTTTATTATGTAATTGGCTGCTTACAGGAGGCAAAATAAGGAGGGTTTTGAATCCATGTTTACAGTGTAGTGAACAGGTCAGTTTAATATCAGGCATTAAGTATAATCAGGTAATAAATCACACCACAATAAATCAAGGTCTTATTGTACTGTGAAGAGCTTTTTTTCTAACTCATTCTTCTTTGATATGGAGTCTTTGTTCCCATTATGAAACTTTGTATTTCTCAATGACTTGTTTTATCCATTTGCCAGTCAGGTTTCCCAGCAATACAAAGGCATCGGAATTTTAATCCAGTTAAAGAATTCTAATGTTAAAAGCACAGATATCTAATACATAATTACGGAAATGTCAGCTCAAGTCCCCGTCATTTTAACCAAGATTGTTCATTCTGATCCAAACTTCTCTTTTTCTGTGTGGTGTCCAATACAGACATGCTACAATAGCCCCAAGGAAACATAAAAGTCTCAGTTGTATCTACAGGTAAAATCTTTGTGACCTCTACATTATAATAGTGTGTAAGGAAATGTTTTGGTTCCTTTAAACATATCAAAATAGCCAGCCCTTCAGAGAGGCAGAAATTTTACTTTAATATATTGCTACATGTCTTCTCCAGCATGACTGCTGAGGGGTCTAACCCTACAGAGGCTGCAGACAGTCACTAACAAAGAGTGTCAGTGGCCCCTCTCCTCCTCCCCACCTGTTTTACCCACAAGGGACTCCAACACCTGAAATCCTTATGCATCTGAAGCACAAGTTTCTTGCAGCATCCTCACCTGAGGGATGGTCTCTGCTAGGAGGTAACGTGATGATCGTGCCTTCCGTCAGGCCAGCAAAGCAAATATCTAAAAGCTCATCTATATTCACACCAGCTCAAGTTCACTTCCCGATACACACATCTCCCCTCTGCCTGTGAGAAGTCTTTCAGCTGTAGGGGACCTCTCTGGCTTGCATTTGCCTCAGCTCTTTCCCAGCTAGTGCCCTTCCTGAGTGAATACAAACATGACTCAGCTTTTCCTTTGAAACAGAACAAATTTGGTTCTTTTCACAGTTCCACTTTGGTGTGCTATGACAGAACACAGATCTGTCTTCCACTTTGTTTAGAAGATGTGACGCCAGTAGCAGTTGTGGATTTAATTATATTTCGGCTGCAAGAGAATCTCAGTTATGTTTTTTTATGTCTCTTCTGACCTCGAAAAGCCAGTTTTAAATAGGCAGCACATTCTTAAATATCACCAATTGTGGCTAGGTCTGACTCAGGCTCTCATAAGAGAAATTATTGCTTTTTGTCCAAAATGTTCACTTTGGCAGTATAAAAAATGTCTCATATATATATATGTGCATATACATATATATGTGTATATTGAATAAAAGCAATTGTATAATTGTATAATTAATTGTATGATTAACATTTTAATTTCATAATAAAACTGCATAATGAATATCTTGGTATATGTCAATATTCAAAACGTCTTTCATACGTGTACATGAACAGTAAATCTTCTCAGTAATCCTTAGTCAACAAAATCACCTCAAAATACAACCTCAAAATAAAAAAAAATATGTTTGTAAAGGCTGTACTCTCCTATCAAATTCCTCTCAGAGAAAAAAACAACTTGTGATAGTTTTCATTTTATTACATATTTAATAATATTCATTATACTTCATATATATTTCCTTCAATTATTGCTTAAGGATTTACATCTGTGCAATATCACTGTCACCTTGGTTTAGATAGCTCCTCTGCTCTAGCTCCCTAGAAATACATTAGAAATATTTTATTCACTTAGTTCAAAACCAGCACCCCTCATTGCTTTGATAAAGCTTTCTCTTCTAGTGGTACTGTTATTTTTTTAATCACAATTTGGTGACAGACCTTAAAAAGCACCTTGGAGCACAAGAGGCCAGGAGGAGCTGGTATTGCACATAGCAATGGAATAAGTGGCACATTAGGATGATGAAGAGGGACCTGTCGCTATTAGAGAGAGAGGGTGGATGTGACTCAGCCCAGCTCCCGCCACAGCCACACCTCACCCAGGGCAGGTGCGGGTGAGCGTGGCAGCGCCTGCTCCAGCTGCTCTGCCCAAGGCCATTCAGCGCCTGCGCCGGCTCCTGACTGAGCACATCTTGGGGTTCTTGGTCCTCTCTCAACCCCTCCAGCCACCCTGGAGAACCAATTTGGAGTCACAGGTACCACTTCACCACAGAGAGGCTGAACTTGAAACGACCTCCACAGGGCAAAAAACATTGCATAAAAACCCAGTCCCTGGCTTTCACTGAGGACAGACTAACTTCATCCATCACTCCTTTCCTCTTCTGCCTCTTTCCTGCTTGGCCCATTCCAATTCCTGTGTCAGTGGCATGTCTTTCGTGTGTCACTTGGTTGAACACCAGTGGTATATAATTTACACGGAACAGACATAAGACATAGGGCCATTTTTCCTCTGCTGGAGAATCAACAGCGTCAGAGGGAAGGCTGCTTTATTTTCCTTCTTTGTTGTGCTGGGAGTTGTAGGGGGGAAAGAGCTAACAAAATGATATTTCAAAGATGAAGCCCCACTTAAAAAAAAATAATAAAAACAATTAAAATGAGCAAAGAGGAAAGATTCTTCTTTCTACATTCTTTGTGATACTTCACTGACAGCATGCAGCAACTGCGTTGCTGCTGGTATGTTTTCCACACAGGGCTGGGCTGGCGGGTGGGTTGTTCTTGTACAACAATTGCCATGGCAGGACCAGGCAGTGTGCCTGCCCTCACCCCAAAATCAGAGAACTGAGAAATACAGCCTCCGCTTCTGGCTGCTACTGCTGGTAGGGTAACAGCTATGTAAATCTGAATTTGAAGCGTATTGTTTGGCATCAAAAATACCAGAAACCCATGTGCAAAGCACTGATCTAACATAAACCCAGTGTGACGTTTCAGATTGTACTAAAAATCCCTGATGGGTTCACTTCAACTGGTACCTGCAGGTTTTACGCCAGACCCATTACCATACCCGCCTGACCTCCTCTAGGTTTTCACCAGCCAGGCCAGCACAGACGCAACAGAAATGTGCTTTGGATGATTACACAGAAATGTGATCATGCACCACACCTGATGTGAATCAAGCGTACTTCTGGGAGATCCAGTCAGATACGGATCCAGCATTAATAGCCAGGGATTTACAGCCTGAGAAGTTTCCACAGATAAAACTACAGGGCCAGGAAACAGGCAGGGATTCATGGAAATTCAAGGCAAAATAAAACATTATTGCAAATTGCTTCTTTGCATAACGAAGCCTGTAAAATCTTGTTCTTTGAGAGCTATCAATTAAGCAATTTTTAATTAACTTAATGCAGTGGGATTGTACTTCTTTCCTGTTAGGCACTTTTTCAATCAATGTCATGGGGACAAATGCTTTTCAGAAGTCTAACCGGTAGCAGGAGGAGTATTGTTAGTCTTAATTAGCTCTAATTTGGAAGTGGGGGAAGAAATTCCTGGTAAATTGAAATCTAGGTATCATAAAACTACATGACCGAGTATTAACTATGCAACAATCCTTTCTTTTCACTATTCGCATGCCACAATAGCCTCTCTAAGATTTTACCTGAGATGGAAGCAGTTTCCCTGTTCAATTTGCTACAATTTTTAAGCACTAGCACAGGCAGACCTTTGCAGATCACTGCAAGATGTCTCTGTGTGCTGAGCTTTAATGCTTGCCATCCAGAGAGTCACTCTGCCAACTTCGGCAATGCTCTGGGGAGCGATTTTAAACATGTTTAACTTCCCCAGTTACTGCTTTGTGCCCTTGTTGGCTGGTAGGAGCTTGTTCCTGCCCGCAGCAGGCAGAGCCGGCACAGCCGCCCGGGTGTGGGTGCCGCAGCCACCCAAGGGCGTTGCACATCCCTCCCCTCCCTCTGCAACAGCCCCGCCAGCCCCGGGGCAAGATCACTCCTCCCTGACCCTCGCCATGGGCAGTGGGCAAAAGGCAGTAAACTTAGACCTAGGGCATTCAGCCGTTGGTCTCCAGTCCCCATGGCAAGGCAGGAACAACAAAAAATCTGCATTATTGTGCTTCCTGATCTGCTAATCCTCTCTAGGCTGCTGGAAATACTCTTGTCTAAGTGCAACACCCTGGCTGTAGGCTTTGGGGAGACTGCTTGCAGTAATTACAGTCTGTCATAACATGGGTTTATTACAATAGTTGTGTTCATGTAATAGACAGAAATGTTTGTTCCCTTATGAAATACATAGATGCTGGGAGATTTATGTGGGTAATGCAAACAATAACACCATCCCAGATTACGAACCACAGTTGATCTGCATATACTGTACTGAAGAAATAATGACAGCAATTTATAAAGTTACCTGCCTAAAGTCAAAACTTCAGAATTATTTACCTTCAAGGAGGCGATATACCATCTCTCAGCGATGCACCACCTCTCAGTGATGTTCCTGTTTATTGACAATCACAAGTTACTTGCTGCCACTTAAAAATAAAACATGAGGGAGTTGAGGGGATTCATCTGCTTAGAGGGGGAGGATTTCTGTTGGCTTTTTAAGCATGAACAGGCCATTCCAGGAACCAGGTACAGCAACAGTATGTCCAGGTCATGCTAGCTAGGTTTTAATTCCTGAGCTCTATTATTTTGGCTGCCGTGGCAGGCACCCTCTAAACACAGCACTCGAGACCTTGTCTGCTGCAGAACAGGCAGCCAGGCCGCTGCACCGCAGCTCGCTCATGCCGATTACAGGACCCGAAAGGCTTTAACTTTAAACCAGTATTTCCCTACCCTTTTTTGATCAAAGAACCACCTAATTTCAGGGTTAAAAAAAAAATCCTTGAATAATCTTCAACGGCACAGCCACAAGACCTATATACAACTACCAAACATGAAGTTAAACTCTCAATGTTCATTTAGAGCATTTTCTTTTCCTTAGCTTGTTTCCCCAGGCTTGCCTGCCTGGCAGTGTGCAAGCATGGTTTACATGTATTTTATTTTTTTGTGATTGTTTCAAGAAGCCTTTCTGAGGAGGCGTAGTTCATCTGCCACTCATTGACAGTGTTTTGGATGGGGGCACTGCAGGCGGCTGCGGCAGGCAGGCAGCTGCCATGGCAGAGGCCCTGTGCAGCTTCTCGGGCTACTGATTTGTGTCACTGCCATCCCAGAGATGCTCTGTGTCTCCCACCCAAACCACCACAGGCCCTTCAGCAGCAATGATCTGCACCCAGCCTTGAGAAAGTTTCTGTGGCATGGGTGGAAGTTTAATTTGTGTAAAACTGATACTTTTCTGTTGAAAGTCACATTTGTGTGACGAGGTTTGTAGCTCCACCCTCCTGCTTTCATTAGAGCAAAATTTGCATTCGGCATAATGGTTCATCTGTACAAGTCACAGTAACATGTCTTACTTTAAGCCGGTTCTCTGCACACCAAGAAGTCAGCAGGACACACAAAGATGAGCGTAGCAGTGACACAACTGTTCCTTCGGGTCTACTGTTGACTCTACCAAAGGTATTTTTAATTAAACTGTTTTCCTTCTGAAAGCAGCTAGGTGCACACCAGTCTGGCACAACTGGGGAGATTAACCCATATTGCTTATCATTTAGAAATCACCACAAAAATGCTTGTCATGTTACAGAACATAAATGTAGAAGTGTTGAGCAAACATGCAGGATAGTCTCTGCTCTGAGCAAGTCTACTTAAAAACACAAGGTGATATAGTTAATGATAAAAAAGAGAAAACAGAATAAACTTGCTATTGAAAATTATGTTAAAATTTCTCTACTGAATAAATATAATTACTTAAGTATTGTTTTGGCTTACTGCATCCTTTCAGAGCTCTCAGTGTGCTTGATCTTTAACTTCCTACTTAAATTTCATTACTTTTTGAAACCACAGAAGGCCCTAGTATCAACAATAGCTGATGCCAATGAATTCTGTTTTAACAACATGTTGCATGAAGTATCATCTCCTTTTATTTGCTTGAACTTCCCACCTTGTGATTTCTTTTGATGCTCCCTAACTCTTGTACTGCAAGAAGCAGTAAGCAGTTCATCCCCTCACAACTTCTCCCTTGCGCTCCATTTATTGACTGCTAGTTTATCCTCCCTTAGTTATCTCTCCTTGGGCTCTGGGATCTTGGTCTATTTAAGCATTCCTGATATTAAATCTATTCCATATATTTAGTGATATTTGTTGACCTTCTCTATAGCTTGTACAATGTTACTGTACCCTTTTTGAGAAGAGCACACAGTATTTAGAGCAGGAGTGTATCATGAGTTTATACAGTGGAGTAGTGTTACTGCTACGAGCAATTTAGTGTCTTCAGCTGCTAATTCAATTAAATTTTGGGAAGATGCAAAATGATGACCAAAAAGTAAATGTAAATCTGTTTGTAACTTGTGTGAACTCCCACTGATTCTAGAACTTAATATTCAAGCTTAAGTTTCTCAAGTCTAATTACTGACTTGGGGAATCTAATTGCCTTACTGGGGCATATAATTCTAAATATTTTTGAGGCTGTAAGCAGAGTCTTAGGTGCCTACATTCTGTTTGATAACTCATTTCTAGTTGAAAAAAAATGTAATCTTCTTCAGATCACTATGTGAGAACGGGGTGGGAATGAAAACTCCTCATCTTATAAATTAAAATACTACAAATCACAAATCTCCTCCCCACCTCTTTTTTTCCTACTGGCATGTCTCTTCTACTAGAAGCACAACCTGTTCCTGTTACTGGACAGAAACAGAATCTTAAGTAACACTATTAAATGAATATATATATTTATATATATATAAAATTTTAATGGGCACACAGTAAAGAAAGCTTTTTCACTTTATGAAACTGGTTATAATAGATATAGCCTATATACAATGGTATATTGCATAGCTATAGCACTTCTTATCACAGAACATTCAGGTACTTTCAGCTAGACCTAAATCAGCATAGGTTCTCTCAGTGTAATGGAGACACACTGGTTTAAATTAGTTGAAATCAGACGAAGCAACTCTTTGGACATGGCAGAACTGTAACTCCTGTCACTTTCCAAAGGACTTCCAAGGGCTTGAACATGATCTTCCTTGCTATAGGAGGTCCAGGCAATCCTTACACTGCATTCGCAAAGCTTTTTGGTCACAGCCATACTGCTGACAAAGGCATTATTTGCACTGACTGGTCTGATAAGAGAATGTAAACACCTTAAAAGTGCCATTGCTCTTGCACAATCAGGTCCCGGCTGCTGAGTCAGCACTCTGAGGACAGTGCTTCCTACCAGCCCTGGCAGGTGGTGTCCAGCCCGCACCCATCTGCTGCCATCAAACCATCTCCCCTCCTCAGGGCTCCACAGGAGCCTCCGGCAGCCAAGCAAAGCCTTCTGCCAGTCAGCACAAAATTGTCACGCTCCTTTTCTAATCCCAGTATTTCATAAACTAACAAATCAGAAGATTAGCCAGCTGTAATAATGCTCCTTTTCACCAGGGCAGGAATAACCGGTGAGAATTCTCACCATGTGCACATTTTCTTTCAGGACAAGTGCACTGTTCTCGAATTATCAAACCAATCCCCTTGGATTGAAAATATGAAGAATCCCAGTAATAACTACTGGCTACTTTAAAATATCTTTTGCATAAGTTTGTAGGTTCTTGCAAAACCCCAAATAGCCCAAATAGCAAACGACTCTACTATCTGGATAGGGATAGACATATTGCGTTTGCAAAGTGGACAGTACCACCTGAAATTGTTCATCCATACTGGGTAAAACTCAATTGATTTGCATCACAGATAAAGGTTTATCTTTGATTACCTTGTAAGAGATAACAGCAGAGCTGATGATATGATCTGACAAGTGTTTGCGAACATATTATTGTCTTTCATAAGCTGCCACTCCCTGCACATCCCTGAAGCACATCTGCTGTGCTGGCTGCGAGGCAGCAACACACAGCCTGGGTGCTGCTGGCCCCCTGGGATGCCCAGATGCACCTAAACCATTGAGGACAAGAGACACACACTGGAATGTGGGAAATTCCAATTACATACAAGGAAAGTATTTCCACTATGAGGGAGACCAAGCACTGGAACAGGTTTCCCAGAGGGGCTGTGGAGTCTCCATCCTTGGAGATATTTAGCACCTGGCAGGACATGGTCTGAGCAACCTGCTCCAGCTGACCTGCTGGGAGCATGGGGGTTGCACTTGAGCATCTCCAGAGGTCCAGCCTCAATTATTCTGTGATGCTGCGTGTTCATGGCCGCTTACAGTATTTTAACTAAGGGAGTGGTAGTTAACAGGTTATGAGGATTTTTCACATCACTGTAACTATCACGGGAAGTAGCAATAAAGAATTAAAGAACATTCAGTGGCAAGAAAATAATTACTATTTACAGAAAAATACACCAGAAATGTAAAGGTTGTGGGGTGTTCCCCAAATAAATTATCAGCTGGCAGCACAGCTCCTCAGGAAATGGAATTCATTTAGACCAGGGGAATTTCCAGCATGACAGAGTCTGTTTTCAACTGGATTTGAGATGAAAAACACAGATGATACATTTTGCAGAAAAAAATTCTTTCAATTAATAAAAATGTGAATGCTGTTAAAGGATTACCACATAATATACATATGCCTACACATGCACACACATACATTTAAAAAAAAAAAAAAAGGAACAAGAATACCAACACTGGAAATTCAGGAAATCTACACAGGAAAATCAAAATAAAACAACAAGACAATCTCCTAATAGGATCTCCCATGTCAATTTGAATTTATTTGAAATTTTCCCATTCAAAAATCCAGTTGTTTTCTACTTTGTGAAGAACATTTTGCACCTGATGGAGCAACATTTTCCAAAGAGAAATTTCCATTTCAAAACTTTATATCAGTTCAGCTATTCTTTCAAGAGGAGGAATATGGGCTTTCTTCACTGATACAACTTCATTTTTCCTGAGCCAGGTTTTGCCTTTCCTTGCAATAAACCAGTGAATTCTTCATGTTTGTTACACATTCCTCAAGTGTTTTATAAGAAGACATCTAAAAGTTTTACTGCTGTTTCTTTCCGGACCACCCCAACAAACAACTTCTGCTTTATTTTTAGAATTAGCCTTTCTTGCTGGCTTTTATTTTCCCGTGCAGCCCTAACATGAGTTACTGTAATTCAAATTTAACTATTAGTTTGCTGCACCATACACCTGACCCTATGGCACAAATATTACCTACCTATTTTGCTCCCTGTCCAGGTACTTCATGTCCTTCATCACTTAGGTTATTTGAGTACCACAGTTATTGACAAACAGAAAGAACATAAATAATACCATTTTCTCACTTCAAAATGTCAAAGAGAAGTAATAAGATTAGCTTCCCAGAGATACTGGCAATCAGTCTTCACCGTATTAAAAAGCTGTGATGCTGCATTATGTTCTTGGGAATAAGGGTATAGCATGTATGGAAAGTTACAGTCAAGATAAGAGGTTTGTACTTCTGGTGGTATAATGCCACTAAAGGTCACGTTAGAAGAACTAAAGGACTCTGTATGACAGAGCTATAAAGAACCCTGAGGTTTCAAACTGACGGCAGTGAAGAATGAGCCAGCTCTGGGCTGCCTCACAGTCGGTGTGTGAGGCAGCTGCTGCTCCACAGTTGGTCAGGAAAAGGTTAAGATTTTCTGGAAGTGGCGTCTCCACAGATGGCAAATTCCTCTTTCTGTTCAAATGAGACTGTTCAAAAACAAAACAACCTCTTTCCCAGAGAAAGAAAACTAATTTTCCACGAATTCAACCCTTCCTTCTTCCACCATTTCCTCAGCTGCTGGTTCACTGCCAGCTCATTGCATCCTCAGCACTCAGCTCCCTCTGGTTCTAAGAAAAGATCATGTGTGCTGCTTGCTGTTGTTTCCTGGCCCCAGTTACTCTGCTCTTGCCATGGACATTACATCTCCCTTTCCCCTGCTCTCATTCCTGGTTTTCCCTCTTGACTTTTTTTCCCATCCCCAGTTTGCCCTATCATGTGCTGTTCAAGCAAAAGATGCTGCCTCTCCCTGTAAAACCTGACTCATTCACACCTCTGAACTTACGAAGTTAATTGCCTCAGGAGTTTTTTATCTTGACAGCATCAAGCTAAGCCCATTTTCCTGATGATTCAGTTTCAGATCCATGTACTACCAGCTGCTTTTTCAGATCTTCTCATGTTTTTCTGTGATAATCTTCATTTGCTTCAATGGGATCTTCTTTAAGCGTCTTTAACCTCAACAGATTTCAGGAACTGCAGTTGATAGTTTTTTTTTTCCTTCTCTCAGCCTTCCTCCAAGGTTTCTCTTATGCTGCTCTCCCTACTTATATTTTTTCTTATCACCTCTGAAAAATTAACTGTACATCACAATTAGTAGGAATTCAACCATCAGAGTTAAATGTCTTAACTAACCTCTGTATGGTTTTCTGAATGCCTGATCACCCACCCATGAGAATGCAGATGTACAAATTTGCCATTTCTATCCACTTGAATCTTTCTCAATAGTAGGCATATTTCTTTATCAGGTATTGTAATGCTGCTCATGCTGTCTGGCTCTGTGGTATCAAAATAGTCAATAACTTGTCCATCACTTCCAGTCAAAACTTCATACTTTCACACAGTTATAGGCATGGTGTTTTGTTTTGTTAGTTTTGTTTGTTTGTTTGTTTTAATATTCTAATGATTTATCTAAAAATACACCTAATAATATAGGGTTTATTAGGTGAAGAAACCATCAAGAGAAGAGCTTTTGCTTATCACAACGATGTGGAGTATCACATTCATATGTGAAGGCCAAATTTTCTAGGAATTTCCATACAACTTCTGAATTTGAGACTTTTCTGTAGGTCTTGGCTGCATGTGCATGCAGATGGACGTTTAGCTCATGTCTGCATACACAAATCAGATGGCAAAACTGGAGCTGCGCACTGGCATGGTAAGAAGGAACTGCTCGTGGCATGGCTAGCTATAGTTTTTTCATTTTCAAGCAATACAACCTCATATAACTGCTTTGTTTTTAACACATACAAAAAGAGTAGCAGAGCTGAGGAAGAAAATACCTGGCCTCTGAACAGCCAAACTATTTGTGCAGCTGGATCCCTCCAGGTCCTGCAAAGGAGACATAGCAGAGAGCCACCTACGCAGCCTTTCCACCCACCTCATTTCAGTGCTGTGCTAACCCATTGGATACGCTACTTTCAAGCATTTATTCTGCCTGCAATTCCCATGCACAACACAGGGCTCCTTTTCTAGTCTCCCTCACTCTCTCTCTTCAGCTTAGCATAGCCAAATAACAGGGTCAGGGCAACTATACTGTATGAACTGTATGCACTGGGTACGCACAGAAATGCTTATTATCTGTTTTACCTCTACATTGTACTTGTTCAGCTGATGAGTAACTTGGGGGTGGACACTTAGAGAGGCAATGTGTGCTTCAGAGGTCGATTAAACAGGAGGACCTCTCCAAAAGAATTGTGTTTCCAGTACTGGGGGCCAGGCCCAGCTTTGGTTTCAGAACACCTGAGGCACTTGGAACAGAAAGCCTCACTTCTGCGAGAAGATCCTGCACAAAACACATCCTGGAAAAGATAAATACTTTCCACAGAAAAATTGTGAAATCCTTCCGTGATGAAATATTATCACATATTTTTCTAAGTACATGGTACATTAAAGTTATTACTTCATCATCTTTTCCTACTGCCTCTCTACACCTTTAACTCTGCTTTCACTCCCCTCCTAGTTCGAACACTCCGTAATCAGCACCTCTCCCAAAATCAGCCATCTCTGCCAGTGCCCGACCACCCAAATTGCCCTGTGTACCGTGCCTTAGCTGCCTGATTCACTGATGACGCTGCCGATTACTCCTGATGGGAGCGGGTTTCATGGGCAAAAGGAACAGAAAGTGATCTCTCGTTTTGCTCATCATAATTCCAACATGTAAACAGGATCCCCTATCATTTTGCTCGCACCTGTTTTCATTATAGTAGCCATGAATTTTCACATAGCTTTTGAGTAAGCTGTGCTGGCTCGCTAAATTATTTCCTTATAAATACTACCTAGACCTGTTGATACACAGAGTTTCCCAACTCGATCAAGGGTGAAACCTAGCATGCTCCGTCTCAGCTGAGGAGCAACCTGTTTCCCTAGTGCTCAAATGAAGTCAAGCAAGTCAGTTTTTACATCAGGAAATCCTTACAAAATATGCCTCTAGTAATTCCAAGGAGTTTTCTTGGCTGTTGAATTGAACTATGCTATGACAAACTGGCAATTTTAAACAAAATGCAGCCTCATAATTCTCACATTTCTGTAGAAAAATTACAAATGTGAACAATGTGGCAAAATTCCAGGTAGCTTTCTGGAAATGAGAAAGGTTAATTAATCCTCAGTGTAGTTTCAGCCTTGAAAAAAATAAAAATGTTTAAAGAGTTCCAGTGTTTAAGTTTCAGCAGAGGCTGCCATGCATACAGCAAGGCTACAATGTTCTTCATCAGTGCCTGGTGCTCCCCAGAGATTTTTCTGTGTCAGCCCCAAAATTTAGGATTTGAGCTTCACTCCCATCATGGGGCTTAGGGTGAACAACTGAGCCAAGTTCACCAGGATGTCAGGGCATCCTTCTAGCTTCAGCTCCTCATTTCTCTCCTCCTTTCTATCTCTCCAGCATCTGATCTCTTTTCACTTCTGAGATTGCTCCTGTCAGACCCACACCAGAGACAGCCCGTGACCCCCAGCCTGGCATTTCTTCCCACTGCAGACTCAGGGCTGTGCTCCGTGGTAGGAATTTGCCTGTTTAAATGTTGTGTCTAAAGAGACCTGTGGCATGAAAAAGGCCTACTCACTCTTCTGCCATGGTTTCCCTTTCTAGGCACCATATTTCCCTAAAGTTTGATCTTCAGCCATGGTTTCCCTTTCTAGGCACCATATTTCCCTAAAGTTTAATTTGTTCCTTTATAGAAGAAGTAATGGAGCATTTTGCACCTTACTATAATTAGATAAACATTTAGTGAGAGATCATCATTTTAAGGAGACCCCCATATTCTGATTCTGATCCTACATAAATCAGAGCGGCTTTTTCCACATGGCTTTGGTGGGAATCAAATCTGACCCAAAACCACTTGAAAGATGCATCCAGGCAAGTCTGAATTTACTGGTGGCTGTTTGGGAGTGTGACATACGAAAAATCAGACCTGCTGCTCCGGTACCGAGGAGCTCAGCACCAAGGATGTGATTCAGAGACTCGTGCAGTGAGTGTGACAAGCAGGACGACTCACGGAACAAGGCGGCACACCCAGTATCAATGTTTAAAGAGCTGAAACCTGATCTGATACCTTTGCAAAAGGACAGAGAGGTAAAGGACTATTAATATGTATTAGGAAAGGGATGTAAATTCAAGCTGTGAAACAGTCCTTACAGAATAAAACTGTGAGATAGGCCACAGCCAAAACTGTAGATCTGAGTTTCCTGTTTTCTTGCTGTGGGAAACTAAAACCTCAGATACAAGTGCATATAAATCCAGGATTACAACTTTGGACCTGGATCTAATCTTTCTATCCTTGTAGGTTTTTCAAAACAATGTTCAGATTTGATTTCACATAAACTCAGACTCAAAATCTCGATTCAGTCTCAACTCCTCTGAAAATGAGTTATCGAATTTATGTCATTCAAATCCAAATCTGTCCAAATTCCTGGGAAACTCAACCTCAACTAAGCTGATTCTGAAGTTCTACAGTGAAGTTCAGACTGAGATGCTTAAAAAGTCTAGAGAAATCAGGATACCTGAGGAAAACACGGGAATGGAAATCAGAAGCAAAATAGTGAGAGGACCAGCTGACTTCCAAGAAAGGAAAGAAACACTGAGAAAGGGGAAAGGAGGAGACACTGTTGCATAGCTCTGTTTGCGTTACTGTCATGTAGGACGCAAGAGGCCAGTTCTGGTGCGGAAGCCATGGAGATATGTCAGCACGCAATGTGCCTATTTCAATAAATTTTGCTTTTTAGGTAGACTTGTTGGAATGGGAACACGCCCATCCTAACCAGTGATGTAGCTCTGGGACTGGAACTGACTTGTACTTCTCTTGGAAGTGATGGCACCTGATAGCTTCCACCTGTGAGCAGGTACCTAGTATTTTAGAGACATGCTGTGCTGACATGATGGTGTGGACATGACCTGAGTCTGGGGTAACAGGCCCAAGTAGAAGTAACTTAAATCAGTACCAGTGACATCTCTCCAGCTGTTAAAGACCCTCATATCAAAACCAAACTGTTGGTTTAAATGTGGCTCTTTTTCTAAACAGGAGTGGTAAAATTCTTAGTCCAGCCCTGAGAAGGTCATTTTCACAGATGGAGCCACATGTGAAATATTAGCTTTTCAGCTTTTATATTCTTGATAAAGAAGGAAACCACAAATCCTTGTTTGCTCTGTACTACAAAAAGACAGAAGGAAAAAAAGTGACCCCGGAGATTAAAGTAAAACCTGGTAAGGAATAAACATGAAACAACCTCACTGCGTTCTTAGCGAGACCAAAGGTATAAACCTCCTCACACTTGATCAGCAAGATCCAAAAGGGCTGTTGAACTCACCAGAAACTGCTCTGTGTGACTGCTTTCTCCCTCCTTGCCCATGTACTTACCACCAAAAGCAACTCCCCTAGGTGCCCCACAGAAATGTAAAGGTCATTATTCAAACAAGAGAGGTACACTGAACAACACATGCAAAAAGCAAAGGCAGTGACATTGCAGAAATTCTGCAAAATAATTGTGCCCAACATTATTTAGTATTTTTGTCCTTTTCCATTATCCACATTTTTATTTACCTACTTAATGCATGCATGTGTGAAAACCGCACATGCAGCCATGGATGCAGTTGTTGCTGTACTGGTTTGCAGGCGGCTCTGTGCAAAGCTTCAATACACATATGAGCCAAGGACAGATTCCAGTGAGACCCACACAGAGCAGCGATGGTTGTGCTGCAGAAACACCCATGGGTAGGAGCAGAGCCATGCGAGGCAAGGGAGCTCAGGCTATGTTCCAGAGATGCCTGATGGGTAACAAGGCTGGAAATTGCAGGTTGGGTCCGAAATTTAGCTGAGACTTGTAAGGGGCTGTAGTGAACAGAAAACTGGACTGAACAGGGACTCTCACAAAAGAGAAGAAACCCTAACAGTGTTTAAAAACTTCATGAAAAGGAGAATAAACCAGGAGAAGTAGATGCAGAAGCAACTGAGATCAAAGGTGGACTTTTTTTAGGTGGGAGAGACTAAAACTTGCTTGTATTATGGGGCAAAAACTGGCAGAGCAAAAAGAAATGAAAGCAGAGAGAGAGTAAGGATGTGAGGGTCCAGCCTCAGATCAGCCTCCAGCAGGGGTATATTCCTCATCTCACAGCACGCACCTGTTACCAGCCATAGGGTGCCTGTAGCTCATACAGCACAACAATATTCCCTCGATAGCAATTTGACTGCTCGCCTGATCACAGTCCCCATTAACCACACTGGGATGTGCTTTCAGGACCTTTTGGCCAGCCAGATCTACCTACATAACACAGCTGCAGTGGGCCAAGGAGCTGCAATGACAGACCTTAGTTGAGGTCTTGCACCTGTGACTATGGACAGACAGACTTTGCACATGACAGCAGGCCCAGCCTGTGCTCAAAATATACCAAATTTGTTGAAACACTTTTTTGTCCAAAATTGATGGCACACGCCATGAAATGAAATCTGGTCTCGAGGGCATTATGCTGGCACCTACAAAGCATTTTTTCTTCCATGCCCCTGACAAGGCGATTTGTGGATCTATGCATGACTGCTCCGATAGCGAATTGCACAACAACTTGACATTACCCATGCAGCAAATGCTGGGAAGTATCTTCTGAGTTAAAACATTAACCGAATTCTTTACCAGCTTGGAAGAAGTTAAGGTGAAGCTTTATTTATTATTTTTTATTACTATGTTAAATGTACTCGGTGCTCACTTGGGTATACAAGAGTTTGAGGATGTTGAGCATCCCAGAGCACTGGGGCACAAGTCCAAGGATAGACTTTTCTTAGGAAATCATTTCAGGTTACCTTTAAAATCATAGGGCAAATGGCAACAATAAAACAGGTAATAAATTACTATCACAACCAGAGCCCCATATCTCCTTGTAGGCAAACATCTGAACAAGACCAAACTACCGGCAGTGCAATAAAACACAAAGGGTGTGGAGTTTGTGTAACATGAAGACATAATTTCTGCTTCATGAATCTGCTTATAGAAAGAGGAATACATTTCTGGGAAGTAAGCAAGTTTGTTTAAACAAAAAATAAACTTCAAAGAAAATAATAAAAAAGGGGAGGGTACATGCAGAGATGACTTTGTTTTGAACTCTGTACAATTGCTCAATAAAAATGTCTGCTAGTCAAATTTCATTTTTGGTTTAAACATTGCAGTTTATTTTGCAACTGTTGGCAAAATGCTTTCCTTATCCTGGAGGCACTTCTGCCACTACTCTCCTCCTTAGGCTCCGACCTTGAGGCTCCACAGGGACACCAGAATTCATCCCCACAGATCTGCTTCCAGGATGGGGGTTCCTTATAGCTTATCAGAGGGTGTGATATTTTTCAGATATGGACACCAAAGCCTTCCTGCAAAAACAGTATAGTTTAGCTTGAAGTTGGAGAAGCTGGATGCGTTACTACTGTCTGAAAAACCAAAAATCACACTCTTCATTTTTTCTTGTCAAATTACATGATAAATCTCAACTATAAGGAACCTACTTCTGATTTTTAACTTAAAACTGCACATCTTTGAAGCAGCAGGGGTTAGCTGGAAAGTCAGCCCCTGCTTTTCTCTGCCTCTAATCCCAGTTCCTCTTTTAAAAGATTCTTCGTGATCATCTGTAGCATCGTGTACCAGATACTCATCAACCAAAGAAAGAGATTCAAAGGTGAAAAATGCAGTTTCTATTTCCTCGGATGGAGAAGGTAAAATTTTCTGGAAGTAGATATGCTTTAGCAATACATACTCACATGTCCTATTTTAAACTGACAGGATTTCACGTTTTATCAAATGATGTAGCCATATTTTACCCACAGTTTCCTTATTCTCCTGTGAGCTGACCCAGCTGACATTTATGGCTTTAACTGTCAGCATGCTATATGTGACATATCTTAGTTCACATATGCACTCTGTACACAGCAGCAAGGATTGCCAGAAGAAAACGCAATTTTTAAGATTTAAATTTCCCATGGCTTTTAGTGGACCTAGCTCCCCTTGGGGACCTACCTCCTTTCTCTGCCTTTGAAATTCCAAACCAATATTAATATTTAACAGCTTTTATAGCAAACTTTATACCAGGCTTTTAATGTTCCTTAAACAGATTAATAAATCTTCTAATACCCAAGAGAAACAAGTGGTATTTGCATACAACAGATCCCAAAGACCCCAAGAAGATAAAAATAAGACCCCATGTCCACTGGAGCCAGAGGAAAAACATGGGCTGACACCAGGGGTGTCAGGATCGCGGTTTGGCTGGCTGCTGCGCTCAGGGTTGGGGAAACAAGAAAGTTCCCTATTTACCCACAGGCTTGTCCTTCCCTTGAGAACATCAAACTCACTTGGAGCATGAAATACTATGGCATTGTTTTGATCTGGTTAATCTACCTGTTTATAAAGCTTTTTAGCATGCTTTTCAAACAGTCTTAGCAATAGAACGACTTGCCACCTTTTATTTTTTAAGAGGTATGACTGGTCAGATTCCTAGGAACAACTATGAAAGCCAGAGGGCATGTGGTAGTTAAAGATCCTCTACACTTAAAACCAACTACTTCTATAAAACATTGCTTCAAGCAGAGAAAATGTGGCAGATTAGGCACGGCTGGACAACAGTTACATTTTCCTCAAAGTAGGAAAAACAATGTTGTAGCTCCCAAAGGCCTCATCTCTGTAGGCTTGAAATAGCGGAAAAGAAAGAAAAAAATGTAAGCACTGTTTTCCATTTCTCAAGAACTGCTAGTAATAAAAAGACAATGGATAAGCCTTTCTTGTACTGTATACAATATTTTCGCGTCTTCATTGATGTTATGTATACGAAGTTCACATGCACGTGAATACGCAGAGATGTCAAGAAAAAGAATGTCATTAATGCAACCACAGAGTAGAGAAATCAAACATTTCAAAGGGAGGAAAATGCAGTCTTAAAATAAAATGCTCTCCCTGAACTTTACCCTCCTGCATTTATTCTAAGATACAGGATTTGTTATAGAAATGAACAGAAATATTGTTGATTCCAAAAACATAAAACATAAACCCACTTTTTTGTACAACTCAGCATAACATCTACCAAACGTAATGTTTGGCCTTTCCAGATCTAAAGCCTGGAGAACTTTTGCTCAGCTCATTTTCTGCAACCTTGTCATACTCGAATTGCAAAGATCTAAGATCTTATTGCTCAGTTATGCTTGCACAAAAAATGTCTGGTTTTATCTGGTTGTTTAGTTGTTTAGTGCATTTGGAATGAAAAATGCAGTAAATGCATTCTCCTTGCTGCAATGAGACAAACTATGAAATCCAATTAGATTGGGTGAAACTGTGCACAGTTAGGACAAGGATTTAGGCATCTCAACTAAAGATCTCCCTTTAGTACTCACTATTACTACTAATATCTTAAAAAACCCACCCACACAGTAATGGTCTCATAAATTAGGCAACACACACTGAGTATATCCAGTTTTTGTTTGTTTCATGTGAAATAAAAATCATAATAATTAATTAAATCTCTGGATTGATACTGAATGCTGACATTTCATTAAATGCTTTACAAATTTACCATTGAACAAAGTGTTACTGTAAGTTAAAATTAAATGAAATGTAACATTAATTCCTGCATCGAGGGATTAGAAACAAGAATTTCTGCAGTGTGGTAGGGGTTAGCAACTGGAAACACAGAAGAGAAGACTGAGGATACCAGGATCACAGGATGCCCATTAGACCCAAATGTAATCACTAATTAAGTAACATGGTCCTGTGATATTTCAGACAAAATGTTTCCATTAGAAATGGAATAATATTCCTGAATGTGCAAAGCACTGATGCACCTTCGTCTGAAATATTTTGTATACAATTCTAATCACCCATTATTCAGGAGGGATGAATTCAGGATGCAAAGACAGTGCAGATGATTGGCATGAGCCAAAGAACAGATAGGCTACCATACATAGGAATACAATTGCCTCATTTATTTAACCTAGATGACACTTGATGGAAATTGGAATTATGAAATTTTCACCATAATTTAGGTTTTTAATCAGCAAATAAATAGGGTTCTGAAACAGAACATAGGAAAAGTGGAAATAGAAACCTAACTGGTTTTACAGAGAAACTCTACTAACTTGTGAAAGGGCTTGTATGACACAATTGCCTGCAACAGGTGAGACACAGACTCGATGATCCAAAATGTCCTTCTGAATTGTATGATCCTACCTGATCAGTTTTAATCCTACAGGGATGGTACACCCCATAGGATTTCTGGGGTTCAGCCACCTATAGAAGACCAAGCATCACTGGTGTTTCAAGGACTGCAACAGATGGTAAGAAGTACCACCTCAAAATCACTTCTTAATTTAAATCAAGAGCTCTCAAGCAATGCCTACTCCTCTTTACTTTTTTCCTGAAAACACCCTGGGTTGCTACAGCTACGGATGTGCGGCCAGTGGTGGTCAATGCTGAAAGCACCTTCAGGTTCACAGGTCACCTAAACCCATGCTGTGGGGGGTCTCACCCTCCTTCCTGCCCATGCCCCTCTACCAAGCACTGCCGGGTGACACAGCCTGCTGCAAACTGCCACACATCAAGCACGAGCACCCACAGAGCTGGAAACCCAGCACGAAACCCACAGTCAACCCAGAGGACAGCGTGGGGGACTGGCAGCATTCAAGCAGTCAGGATTTGGAAATTTTGGCACTCAGCAAGAAGGCAGTTTGTTAACATGAACTGTGTATCCTAGAGCTTTCCAAACCCAGCTCTTTGACTTCAGACTGTTGTCATCAAAGGCCGCCTTTTCTGATGGAGGAGGTGGTCCCACCCAGGGCCTGCTTTTGGGTCCATCTGCAACTTTATGACCACACACGGTCTGGAAAGCCATGGCTACTGTGTACTGAAAAGAAGCCTTGCCCACCTACAGCCGTTGCCCGCAATCTCATTAAGCCTTGTTTTGCTTTGCTGACACCAACGCTGCCAAAGAGATCAGCTGGTGAATGACACTGTATGAGTACACGTGGGTGGCATTTTGCCTCCTGCAGTTGAGATCACTTCTGAGCATCGACTCTCTCCTGGTCCACTTGGACAGATGGCCTAAAACTATCTCCCTCTCTTCAGCTTCCCAATGATATACGGTGTGCTTGCCACTGGGCTGTTGCACTGGCCTTGCTCCATAGTGATGATAATATCTATAATTATTATTTTTGTTGACTTGTATCTTCTCTTCCCTAGCCAGCCGCCTGAGTTGTTGAAATACTTGGTGAGTCTGTGCCCCTGTTCCATTCCTGAAGCTCCAAGTAGCCCTGTAGCCCATTCATCTTAAGTTACAGCAACGCCCTGCTCTGATGGAAGATTTTACCTAATTAATTTCTAATTGGGGTTAGAATGCTTCTTTTCCATGCATTCTCTTGTGAAACACTCATCTCTCTTGTTCATTTCAGAGATTACAGATGTGAAATGCAAACTCTGTCTCGTTGCACAGTGTACAAACAACCCTAAACGTAGCATCCAGGACGGGGTTCACTTCACCTTAGCCATCTGAAAGTCAGCCTCACTCAATCATCTAGATTCCCTCTCTAATGACTGGAAAGCAGAAATTTCTTTTGGAAAGAAACCTTCTCTCATGCTGACACATGAGAATATCTTACAGTCTGGAGAGGTCTCCACCAAATGCAGAGCATGTCTAGGACACCTAGTACTCAGGAATCTAAAGGTAGATGAGACTGATGATTGATGTTTTATGTCATGACAGTATTTTGTAAACAGAAACCTTAAAAGTTAAGTAAAACTTTCTAGCCCATTTCAGAGAAGGTAAATAGAAGCACATAGAGAATATATGAACTGTCAAAAGATGGCCTGGCAATAACTGTCAAAGTCACAGGAGGAACACAGGGCATCCTCAGTCACAGTCCTGGGCTAAGACCATTAAACCATGCCTGTTTCAACAAACATCTTTCTACTTGTTGCCAGAAAACATCTCCATAGAAGTTTTACACAGGTTATTAATTGCTTGTAGTGCCTTGACTTTGAATAGCAATAAAAAGTGGTCACACACAAAGGACTCTCTGGAACTGGGTGGTCGGTTCATGTCCCCTAACCCCTTCAAGCTGTCTTAAAGAAAGGAGCCAAGTGCAGCATCCAGAGCTGTTCCAAGGGATCCTTCACTGCTCTGGATTCAGTAAAATTCCAGTGGAGGCACAGTTGTACCAGAAAAGAGTTTTCTCCCAGCAAAGAAGGGATATGAGAAAAAGCAGTCTTTACCTCTGATCATAACTGTGGAAGGCTTGCCAGCTCCAAATGTATTTTCTAGTGAAAAGCAGACCTCCAGCCTTCACAGGTAGTATAACGTCTCCCATCCATAAAAGTCAGACCAATGAAACTTTAAGAACATACGTTATCCAAGACACTATAAAAAATACATCTGTGCTTGTATCTCTATTTATATATGCACATATGCATATGTGGGTGTACCCAGGAGTGCTTGCATGTGCACGCATACAATTTTATAATTTTTAGGAACTAATTCTTGATATTTAAATATTTGGTGTTACCAACAAGGTATACAGCTCACTAGAAATTTGCATGCACCTACAGGGGAACCCTAGAGGGATTTT
Source organism: Streptopelia decaocto (assembly GCF_964273445.1). Classification (NCBI taxonomy): domain Eukaryota; kingdom Metazoa; phylum Chordata; class Aves; order Columbiformes; family Columbidae; genus Streptopelia; species Streptopelia decaocto. The sequence goes on along the minus strand of NC_138658.1, from coordinate 54,298,080 downwards.
TTTCACTTTATGAAGTCCGATCCAGCCATTAGGACACTGAAGAGACCCACAAGACCAGGAAGAAATGTATGGCTATAAAACTAGGGTGAATAATTAGTGGTGCAATGTAGTTGTAAAATCCCTGGGCACACACTGGCTGGGTCCATCGAGCTGCTGAACTCCCCGGTGGCCGAGAGGCGCAGGCCACGGAGCTGCTCGGCTGTGGCTGTGGCGTACAAGAGCCTGCTTGGGAGTCCTGAACTCTTACTGCCAGCTTGTCAGAAACAGTCATAAGACAAAGAGAAGGATTTGCTCTTTTTCAAACAGCTCAGTAACTAAGAGCAGAAAATAGTGGGTTTGTTTGTGGTAAAGGTAGCAGTATATCCTGCTCTCACTTCACTACTGTGCAGAAAATGCAAGAATGCAAAGCACTGGCATTTTAATTTCAGGTTGTAAATGCTATATACTGCTCTTCATGCCCCTTGCTTCATGCAGAGGAAAAGCTGCATCATGCCAGAAAGGAGCTCTTTTCAATAAGCAGAAACAAAACTGAGGAAACTGGAAATCTACATTATTTACTGCATCTAAACCTCTTTCTTATGGTAAGCAACAGCCCCGGCCAGCAAGCCGCAAACCAAAAGACACCTTAATGGTCCAGGAAGTTCAGAGATCTTTGAGTTAAATATTGAGCAATGCAGGTGCAGGCTGCAGATGGGAGGTTTGGGTGTGAAAGCATGCCAAATGCATAACAAAACTCGATTGAAGGAAGCCAATTTTAAGATCTCCGTCTGAATTCGTTGCACATAGATGGCAGGAATTCCACAGATACTCTGTCTGAGAAACAAGAGTTTTCAAGGTTCCTCAGTGTGTGAGCCACTGGCATAAAAAGGGACCTGCTTTAATTTGTTTTGCTTTCTCCCAAGTACAATTACCACTAGGCACACCCAAGTATATCTTCTGTTAAATATGCAGGGGAAAATAACTTCTTGGTGCAGCTCAGTTGAAGTTAGCAGGGAATTTAACCTCTATGCACTGAATCAATGTTTTTTTTCAAGATTTGTGCCTAATTATTTGAGAATTAAGAACTGAAGATTTTGCTAAAAGAAAGGAGGCAGACCATCTGTATTTGAATTATTTCAATCTTTTTCCACTCGTGTTTTGTGCACTTTCTGCTCCCCTATGCACTGGGATATGCAAACCTTTTTTAAGATTGAAAGAAATCCTGTTTTGGTGTGTTCTATCTATACAGAAACAGAAATTGACAGAAACTCAAGCAATAAATGAAGTTATAAATAAATAAATAATGTTTGGAGGGGGTACATGGAAAGAAATCAGCTCAGCATAAAAGTCCAGGTGCTGATGAGCAGGCAGACTTTACCATGCTTTCAGATCTTGAATTCTCCCCATTTCTGCCAAACAATCCAATTAACAGTTTACCATTTAGGGAAGGATGATGTCACAAAGAAAATACAAAGCTGATGTAGCATCTTCTTAAATAAATGATCCCTGCTTGGCTATAGAGCAATGTCCAAGCAATGCCTATCGCAAGTAGTAAAACAGTCGCAACCACCCAAGAGAAATCCACCTCACATAATGCATGCCACTGAAGGCTCAATAGCCTTATGGTGAACCTGCTTACTGAAGACTTTCCTTGAATGGGATCCTTAAAGAAATTAAGAAAATCTGGATATTTTTTTTTATTCTTCGTTAGGCTCCCCCGCTGCATGATGTATCCTTGTTTAACATGAATTTTAAAGTGAGAAATCTACAACACCAGCTTGCCTCACTAATGCCTGGCTACATGGCTACATAATAAGCATACAATCATAGAATGGTTTGGTTTGGAAGGGACCTGTCATGGGCAGGGACACCTTCCACCAGACCAGGTTTCTCAGAGCCCCGTCCAGCTTAGCCTTGAACACTTCCAGGGATGGGGCATCCACAGCTTCTCTGGGCAACCTGTTCCAGTGCCTCACCACCCTCATGGTGAAGAATTTATTCCTTATATCTAATCCAAATCTACCCTCTTTCAGTTTAAAGCCATTTTTCCTTGTCTTGTCACTGCCCTTGTAAAAAGTCCCTCTCCAGCTTTCTTGTAGGTCCTCTTTAGGTACTGGAAGGCTGCTATGAGGTTTCCCCAGAACTTTCTCTTCTCCAGGATAAACAACCTCAACTCTCTCAACCTGTCTTCACAGGAGAGGTACTCCAGCCCTCTGATCATCTTCATAACCCTCCTCTGGACTCACTCCAACAGGCTGACATTCTTTTTATGTTGGAGGGCCCAGAGCTGGACACAGCACTCCAGGTAGGATCTCATGAGAACAGAGGGGGAGAATCACCTCCCTTGACTTCATAATAATGACTTTTTTGGTTCCTTAAGATGTTCTCTCTTAGCTTTGTTGAGATGTTTACTAATGTAAAACAGAAGCAAATATCCAGTTCTTACCCCATCATACTATTACATCTATAAACTAAAGGTGATAACAATGCAGGTGACCCTGCTGCACATAAAGCTTGGTGAAGGAGCTCTATTCTGCAGCCCTAACAAAGCGGTCCTTTCCATTTCCTTGGAACTATTGACATGAATATGGGAATTTCAGATCTGGAGCATTGTCCCTACGGTTCTTCTAATATAGAAAGCCCTATGCATATGCTAACTACTCTCTTACTGTTGATACATACCTAAAAGATTCTTCATGTCTTACATTTTTTTGCTTATGTCCCAATTCTACCTAACCTTTACAGCAAGCATTTTAAATTTACACATTACCAGTTATTACATCAGAAGTATTTGCAGCATATTAGGTTAGGCAGAGGCCTTTGCAGGATCTGGAATACTTATTAATTCACAAAGACTGAAATTCTCCCTTCTTGAGCATGCCTTTGAAATTACTCCTAAACATTTACTCCAACTAAAGGATGTAAATGGGATTTATGCGGGAAGCTGGCTGTTGCTGGCTGTTTACACATGGCTGAATTTTGTCCAGTGGGTGTGTATGTTGATTTTCCACTCTAGAATTTCTGATCCTCCCAATTCTTCATTACTACCTGCCAAAAGTACTGTTGTTAGTTTTGGGTTTTCTGTACATCTGAAGTCAGACTTATAACCTTTGTGGTCAAAATATTCCACGTTTGATCCTTTTTCCATCCACCTTTTACTCTCTTCCACACCCCTGATCATAACTGCTTAAAATTTTTTAAATGGGTCAGTGGCCTTTTTATTAAATACTCATGTAACTAAAAGCCAGTTTGTTAACAGAGTAAGTCTTGGTTTCTGGCATACTGTGGAAAAAGCGTGTCACTGAGGACTTCTAAGTCGATGGTGCCTGTGTAAGGAGCTCTAACTTTCTCAAGTGCTTATTTCCAAGAACTTCCAGCCCCAAAGGACTGATGTTTATCTTTGAAACAATTTTCTTTGGGAAGATTTGAGAGTTTAAAGACTACAGACTTAGTGGCAAATTTTGCAGGAAGTACATAGCCCTTTTTGAGATAAATGTTCATTTGCATTTTTAATTATATAATTATTTTCCCCAAAGCAATAAAATTCAATTGCTTTCAAATATGTTATTTACCTGTCATAAACTTAAAATAAGATTTCTTTAAAGCTTCAGTTTAAAGTTTAAGCATATTTTCTATTTTCATTTTACATCTTAAATAACTTGCACATTTTATTATCATCTCTGAAACTCAATAAGTAAAACCTCTGATTTGAGACTTCCATATTCTGAATTTATAGTTTTACCTGCCATAAGCACACTCCAAAAAGAGACGTAACTTTGTGCCCAATTATAATCCTACAATTATATCACATTTCCTTTTCAAAAGTCAAGCATTCAAACACGGTAGACTTTTTAAAAATGTTGTAAATTATATTAGAAGTGAGACCCATTAGGGTTATTCAAGAAAAATACATATTTTCTGTACAAAACTGGAGGCTCTACAAGCCCAGAACTCCACATTTCCAAGTACTCAGGGAACACATGGCAGAGCAGTAGCAGTTTGTCCAGGCCTTTTCTTAGAAGTATGCACAAATTATTGTCCTCTCCTGATACTCTCTGCAAAGGCTTCATGAAGAGGTGAGATGGCAACAGGCACAATGGGAACAGGCCAAAGGAAGGGTTTGGATACTCTATGTCCCAAAGAGATAACAGAGCAGACTGGATGCCTGCAGAAATAAATATAGCACAAGTGCCCCTTGCAAGTCTGTTCACAGAATAAGCATGAAGAAATGTGAATGGACATCTTTTTGTGCTCAAGAATGAATACTGAGCATTTACAAGTATTTTAAATCAAGCTTCAGAATTGCTACAGCAGATTTTTATGATGGTGTCTCTACATAACTGTTCACCAAAGGTGGAATTTCTCCACTGACGTGAATCTGCTTTGGCTAAGTCTCACCAGAAGATTTTGTTGAGGGAGTTCTTTGGGGAGATTATTACCGTATAAGTAGCTTTGCTGTTCATAAGGGATTCAAAGGAGCTTGAAAAGAGCATGCCTTCAGCGTAGACAGAGGAGAATAAACTTGACCAAAAAGCCGTCTTCATGTTCTCCTAATACTGGCCTTCTCAGTCCCATGTAATTCAGACATCCCAGACAGACTCTTCAGCTGGTACATGAGCAGCAGTGCTCTCCCAGCACCAATACACTTTGAAGTGCAGCCATTATTAATGTCCCCATGGCTCTTCCCACTCCCATCCCTAGCAAAACCCTCTTACCAAGTGTCTGAAAGCATCTTTGGAAAGCAGCCATGTGGCTGTCATCTCCTGTTCCTGTTCCAGCTCAGTTGTCTCCTCTCTGAAGACCTCTGTCTCTCTTCTGTCTCTCTTGCATACTGTGAAAGGAGACAATAGGGATAAGCATCCCATCTATAGATTTATAGTTAATAGTATATAGTTTATATAGATCCAGCAACTCCCATTTTGCTGCCTGTGTGACCCAGGAGAGGTAAGATCTCATTTCTGGACAGTTTTCAGTAACTTTTTCCTGTTTTGGGAACTGTTTTATTTCTGTTGAAATGTTACTATAGATACTGGAATTCAGCCTTGCAGAGTTACATAACCAACCTCAGCAGAGGCGAGGACAAGGCCGCCAGGAGGGACATAACATCCTCCGGTGCAAACACTATGCAGAAGAGAGCATTTGGTGGCAGAGCGCTGGGAGGGGAAGGTGCCCTTGACACCTCTCTCCAGGTCTGGGAGGCTCTGTGCCTGCCCTCAGACCCACCAGGGACAGAACACGGCCAAAGCGTCTGGGAATGATTGGGTGAGACTAGACATAGGACAGTCATTAACGATACTGAAAGGGTAACAGCAGATTTTGTTCAGACGTCAAGAGATGGCAACACATACAAGTAGACATTCCACAGCTTGGAAACAGGAATGGAGCTACATTGCATGTGTCTGGACTGCTCAGGACAAGGATGTGCACCAAAACCAACACACCTTGGAAGAAGCCACCTGCAGCCAAGAGTGCTGGTGCGACTGTGCCCACCAGCAAACCAGCCCAAAAAACAGAGCTACTTAGTTGTTGGTCAGTGCTGTCCCCGTGCCCCAAGCCTGCAGTGTGGCTGGCTAAGCACAGTTCAAGTCACCAGCTTGCTCAGAGCAAACTCAGAGCAAAGTTACCTAACCACGGTGGTATGCTCACAGCCTCAGGCATTTTTCTATTACTCATGAATATTACTTTATCATATGGCAGAGAAAAAGAAGTTTCTAAATGAACTTGTAAACACTTAAAGGATTTGGCTTTTTCACCAACAAGTTCATGTTCACTTTGGAAATTAGAAAAAGTACACTATCCTCAAAGCCTGTGAATTCTCTACTGCTCCACCAAATACAATTGAATTCCAAGGGGACACCTGCATGTAAGAAGGAGCAGCATGGTTCACTGGTTTCCCAGTGTTCCCCTGTTTCCCAGTGTTTTCAAGAAAGCCAGATTCAACTCTTGACCCCTTAAAACATCTAAGTCTAAGTCCATATTTCCAAACAGAGACAGGCATTTGAACATCACAGTATCACAGTATCACAGTATGTTTGGGATTGGAAGGGACCTCAAAAGATCATCTAGTCCAATCCCCCTGCTGGAGCAGGAACACCTAGGTGAGGTTGCACAGGAACATGTCCAGGCGGGTTTTGAATGTCTCCAGAGAAGGAGACTCCACAACCTCCCTGGGCAGCCTGTTCCAGTGCTCTGTCACCCTTACTGAGAAGAAATTTTTTCTCAAATTTAGGTGGAACCTCTTGTGTTCCAGCTTGATCCCATTACCCCTTGTCCTATCATTCTTTGCCACCGAGAAGAGCCTGGCTCCATCCTCATGGCACTCACCCTTTATATATACAGTATCACAGTATGTTTGGGATTGGAAGGGACCTCAAAAGATTATCTAGTCCAATCCCCCTGCTGGAGCAGGAACATCTAACAGTAAATCTACTGATTCAGACACTGTAACTTTCAGCCTCTCTTGCTAATCGTACCTCCCTTTTCCATGGGAAATGGTGACCATGCTTCCCTGTTTCACAAAAGTGCAGCAAAGAGAAATTCTCTTAGCAAGCACCTGATGCTTATCATCAAAGTTTGTGGAAAAAAAGACAGATGAAATGGAGATTCCCAGCATCACAGCCATATACAATGCCCAAGTGATTTTTTATTTAAACTAGTCTCAGTTCTAATCTTGCTTTTCTTGACAACTACTACAAATGCTCCGTTTACAACCAGTACAGATGCTGCTGCTGCTTCTTTAGTGAAACAAGGAGCTAAACAAGACAGAGACATTGGGCACAGTCGTTTAGGACCAGAAGTGAATAAGAATTAATGATCATCGTACAATAATATAGGTAGGCAGATTTTGTGCACAGAAACCCTGTTTCACCTTCCCTGTTTTTTTGCATATACCTGCCAGCCCAGTTTTATATCTCACAGCTCCTCAATTTTACTGATATTGGAGCTTTTAACCCATGTGCAGTTTTTAATTAAACAAAGACCATGTAGATATTCTTCAATGATCCAAACATTCACAAGCCACATGTGCAGTGGCTGTCCTGTATTGAGTCTCTGACACCATTCTGAGTAAGTATATGGTTAGTCCGCTTAAGTTAAAGTTTTCCCAAATCATATAAAACAGGTCAGACATGGGTCCATTGCATTTGCACATTTAATAGATGGAGTTTATGTATCTATAAAGAGGATATTAAATGGTGTAGCACTGAGAAGGCAAGTAGGTGGTCATGACTCCAGTGTTTGTGCATAGATATAAAAAAATAAATAAATTTTAAAAATTTTAAAATCCCAGTTTGCCTTGAGAAATGCCAACAGGGAATAACTTCTAGGATGTACTAACTTCTCCACTATTTGATAATCTATCTGATTCCTTCAAAAGTGTCTCAAGATACACATGGAAAAGCTGAGGACTTAAAAAGGACCCTGTCATTTTTGAAAATATAATACTAACACGAAGTGTTGTAGATTAAGGAACAGAAATGATGAGTCTTCTCTTAAAGCTTAGACTGGGAAATGTTTTTCTGGTGCTACTTTTATCTGATTCATGAAAAATTACAAAGGTGTTTGGCAAAACACACTGTACAAATGCTTCTCCTATTGTATTGAAAAAACTGTGAGTGTAACTGGAAGACTTGCATATATTGTGAAATAGTTTCTTTGCTTTCACATCATTTTAATGTCACTCAATATTTCTTAATGAAATCCTGAACAATAAACTGAGCTGTAGGCAGGATACCTATGTAGTGCCCCCCATACCTTTGGATATTCTATATGCTACATCTCCTTTTACCTCAGTACCTTTTATTTTACAGTCACATAGACTCTGCTTGAATTCTAATTGCTACCAGAGTATTTCAAAGAAATTCAAGCCACTTCAACCAATCAGTTTTCTGTGGTTCTTTGCTCAAAAATGCCACTGTGACCTTACCATTTGCTGAATCTGTAAATAAGTAATTATTTGGCTTACTTATTAAGGTAACACACCCTAGCTAGGATGAAAAACCAGACCTACAAGATAATCCTCATCTCAAGTTTCTGCTGGCTGTACTGTCTCAAAGTATTTGCTCATATTCTCCTAGTCAAATTTCACCTATGTTTCACACTGTAGTTGGAAGTGTGAGGCAGGGGTGGCCAAAGCAATACTCATCTATCAGTTGGTTTTCCTCATTAATTTATGAGCTTAGAGTTTTGTTCTGCAGACAAAAAGATATATTTTCCTCACTACAGAAACTGTATTGGTGAGTACGTGATTAAAATTTCCTGTCAAATCACTTTTCATTAAAATAGGTGGATCAATAATGGTATTACTAGGCACCTGTGTAGAAGGCAAAGAACTGCATTTCATATAAGGGCACTATATTTCACACTATAACTGATATCACCACGAACATGTATCTATTTGTTTATACACTGGAATTCTAAATAACATCACTTTACAAAAGTAATTTGGAAGTACCATGAAAACAGCAGTTATGTTAAAAAAATTAGACATGTTGATATAAGAAAAAAAAATTTTTAAGGATGTGCACCTGTATTTTCCCAAACATTTTTTTTGTTTGCTTTTAATACTTAGAATATGCAGTAAAGGAAAAAAATAATAAAAATTGATGGTATTGCTGGTAAAAAGCAGCACTTGTTTTCTGTTTTTAACCAACACATACAATTCTTTCTAGAGTATATAGTACTACATACAGGTATGGAAGATGGTAGCCACTGGCTATTCCTTTACTTTGTTGTTAATTACTGCATTATGGTAATTTTAACTTGCAATTTGTTTTCATTCATGTTTTCTATTTAACAAGTACAAAATTTTATAGGTAGCAACTGCCACGAACAGCGTGATTTTAAAGCACCTAATGATCCTTATCTTCCCCTAAAAGCGGCACTTAATGCAGAACCACAGAATCACAGCATGGGTCAGGCTGGAAGGGACCTCAGGAGGTCATTCAGTCCAATTGCCTGTTCAGAGTAGGTTCAGCTCTGAATTCAGAACGGATTTCTCCAGGCTGTGTCCAGTCAGATCCTGAAAACCTTTTGAAAAGATGCAGGAGCCTCTCTGCTCAGCCTGTTCCGAAACTTCACAGCAAAAGACTGCTTTTTCTTGTTTTGGCTGGAACCCCCCACATTCCCTTGTTTTTATGACTGCTGTCTCCTCAGCTTCAGCTTCACCTTCTCCGTAACGTCCCCCTAGGTGCTGGGGGGCGGCTGTCAGGTCCCATTGAAGCCATTCCCTCTCTAGGCTATTGCAGCCCTAACTGAATTTTTTAATATATATACTGATATTTTTAATACACCGATACATATTTTTAATATACAAAAAAACGAGCTAAAGATGGCAGCTAGTCCAAACTGCTCAGATTCTGCAAAGTGTTTTCAAATAGCAAGGGAAGGAACCGGTATCATGTCAACTTCAGTACATGTATTCAGAGACAGGAATTACATTCTGTGCTTTGTCTGATAAGAAATTTCAGGACCTCACAAATCACTGAAGAAATGTGCTAACTTTTCACTAAGTATTTAATGAGATTACAGTAAAAAAGATACATTTTTCAATCCTACATTAACTTTTCAAATTCTTATACTATATATTTTTCATGCAATACCAGCTTTGCATGGAGAAAAAAATTCCAAAATTTAAATACTTTTGGGGGCTGTTTTTGAATATTGAGCATTATGAGTCATTTGTGACTGTGGAAATTCCAGCAAGTCAATGGAGTTATGTCAGATTCGAACTGGACTCTCTAATTTCTGACAACACATCCTAAACTACACAAGCAAACCAATTCCCCAAATGTGAAAGGAGGAAAAAAAAAGGCAAAAATGGGTCTTAGCATTTCCATATTATTATAAGACACTCTTCAATCACCCAAATTAGACCCAAAATGTTCCTACATTTTCTAGCAGGACATCTAAAAACCTGTGATCTCTGGACTGGATATATGAAACTTCCAAAGGTCTATCTGTGTCCTACTCAAGCTATGGAAAGCTGAAGCCATACATACTAAAACATGAGAAACTGGGGAAATAAATGCTTTGATTAAACTGAACAAAACAAAACAAAACAATCTTAAAATTTATCTGTTTCGCTATCAGTCAAGCAAATACATGATAACTGGAGGTACAGCAACCTTAACTATAGGTTGCTATAGTTAAGACAGCCTTAACTACCTCCTGGAATATACAAGGGCTATTTTTCTCCTAGATGGAATCTGACATTGCACCCAATTGAGTTTCCTGATTGAGCAAAGTTAAAGTGACTTTTACATTATATGGTCCCTCAAAAGACATAAATAGATGTATCTAAAATACTTTTTGCACAGCAAAGTCAACTTTCATCTGTTAACAACTCAACTTTCTGTCTAACTGGAGGATTATAAGATTTTTGAGAATAACAAAGAGCAGAATTACTTCTCTGGACTTCCCCTTGATTCAAGACTGTCGCAGCATATTTTGGAAAGCAGAGCAAATTTTTATACAGTGAAAGTCAGCTACTTAAGCAGACAGGCTTACATTTTCTATCCAGTGAACTGAGCTGAACAGTGTAACTCATCTCTTATGCATGTTCTCCATTGCTTTCCGTTGGGAAGGAGCAGCAGACAGAAACTAAAAGGAAAAGAACTTTTATAACCAAATCACCGACTGCACATATTTTTAATATGTGCAAATCACATAATCTTTCTCTTTTCTGTTCTACACTCCGAAGAGAAATTCCAGCCCCAGTACTGAGGAAAATGTCATTAGAGTAAGAAAGCTCAAGAACAGTAGTAAGAAACAGAACATCGACACAGATGGCAAGACTGTATTCTCAATTACATCAACATCTATACCTCCTCTGAGTTCACGTCAGCCTAAATTTGATGAGAATTTGGTCTACAGACTAAACAATCTTTACACATACATATCTGCTATTATTTCCAATATTGCTGCTATTCTTTCTGCTATGGAAATCTCAAGTGTCCCTCAACTGCATCCTGGACATCACTACTTAATACAATAACGTTTATACATTTCAAATAATGAAATGCCTTCAGTAGCAGTTACACCTGCAACAAAAACATGCTTGTTCTCAAAAATATTACCATGTAACAAGAAATTCAACACACACACCGCTAGTCCCCACATGCTGTCTCTGTAATTCTGATTGCTGATGTGAACTTGAAGGCTGACCCTTGGAGGGCTGTTTTTTCATTAAAAGCAGTCATGTGCAACTTGGTGGTTTTAACTAGACAGAGCGGCCCTCCATCCTTCCCTTGTGTGAGGTGGTGAACACAAAAGAGCCCTGTGTTGTGGTGTTTGAAATTTGTTTCTGCACAAAATGAGAATTCATTTCAGGGGTGAGGAACTATGGCAATTGTCTCGGTCCTTCAGGCCACAGGCAGGGGCAGGAGGGGAGGAGGAACCCAGGCCAGGTCAAGCGGCAGAACTTGTCATCCAGCTTGTGGGCAGGAGGAGGGAGGCAGGGAGGGGTTCACACGTTCGCCTCTGCCCGAGGCACCATGCACCTCAACACCAGCTCTGCCCAAGCTCCTCTAGTAGTTTCCTCTTGTCTGCACCTGTGCAACAGAGCCAGGGAGCCTGGCTGCTGGCCACCACCTTGCCCTTCCTCCAGACAAACAATAAGGTCCCAATCAAGCAAACACGCGGGTTGACTCAGGGGTTGCTCACGTGCCGACAGGCTGCAAGATGAGGGCCCACCGTTTCAATCTGGGAAGTTTCAACACAATACAAGCACATCTTATGTCATGCTGTGAGGTTTTTAATACCTGCAAAAGCCTTTCCTGGGGACCTGCAAGTTGACACTACCCACACAGCTCCCAGAACGGCACAGGAATTATCTGCCAAAAGACGGGGCTGAGTCACAGCATTCAGAGGAGGGTACGTCTACCCTACAGTCACAACCAATGTGACTACAATATAGTGCAAACACAGCCAGGCAAGCTTTAAATTAGCTAACTCGGGCACCACTAGTAGTCTAGCCATTGAGTTCAGGCCAGTCTAACCACTCAGGTATTTACCCAGCTTTTTGGGCATGTCTTCCAGCCAGCTCTGAGTTCCACGCTGCCACAGCTAGATTGCTACCAGCTCCCCAGTTGACTAGTTTAGAACCAGCTCAGGTATGTCTGTGACTGCAGCGTACACACACCTAGGCTTCTAAATAATTTAAACTATTTAAAATCCTACTGTCTCAACTTCCACACGTCTAAAAACACCACCAGCTTGTATCACCACTGTACTACTGAGATAAAACATTTGGGGTGCAATACTATTTTAAATTCAGTTTTAAGTGTGAAATGTATGGCTCTTTCAATATATGAACTGTGTTTAACAAAAAATAATGACTATTGCTGGCTATGTAATGACCTTTCATTCATTCCAGAAGCAGTTCAGTGAGTACCAGATGCATGAGGTGACTTATCTGACCTGAAACTCCACAGAACACAGTAAGTTTATACACAGATATCCAAATCCCTCAGACACATCTAGGCCTTACTCTCTATCTGTGGTCTAAGGGTAAAGTCCACCAATTTCAGTGGACACTTTCCCTGCATAAATACCACTCACTGACTATACAGTACATTTTGTAACATAGAACAACTTGGAAGAAATGCCAGCTTAACACTTGCATTGCTTGGGAACAGCACACCACTCCAACTTCACCCCATAACCTGAAGTTGAATTAAGGACTGAAAAAGTACACAAAATCCTTAACTACTTCTTTTATTTTTAACTCATTTTTGAGAAGCAGAACATGGCTTTTACCTTTAAAAGCCATAACTTTGTGTACAATTTAAGTCACATTCATCACAGTGGTAATTTAGCTGATTGTAGCAAGGATTTGTTTCACCTTTAACAGCCATCTGAATATATTATACCTTTTAATTCACATTTTAATACCAATTTGTTTACGCCAAAGATTCATATGTTCCCCTCTACCCACTCTATGTACCATCTCCAGTCTGCTTATACCAGAAATCTGTAAGTGCCAACAGCCTCCCTGAGCACAGATCCTCAAGGACCCATCATGTCAAGTGCTCCATCTCATGGCACAGGCTCATGCCACGTGCTACAAACCGAAGGACACCCAAGCAATATTCTTTATTCTTTCAATACCAAGGACTTGCATACCACTGCTCTTCCATCTTGTTTTGAGAGAAAAGTCATTCAGCACGTCAACATTTGAAACACTGCGGGGATGATGGGCAAAGCAGGGATGAAGGAGGTGTTGTGCTGGGAGATGTTAAGGGCTGCCATCAGCCAGTCCTTTGATCTAGAAACACTTCCAGACCTGGTTAAGACTGCTGGGTCTGCTAACCAGATGGCAAGGACTCTCTATGTTCCCAGCTTCTCTCTCCTGGTTTTTCAATTGCCATTAAAATCAATAAGATTCTGCTCCCTTCAGAAGTTGAACATCCCTTCAAATTTTTCAATTGTTGAAGTATGAAAACCAAACACAGGAATGCAATGAAATGCTGACAGGTGTATAATCTTGCTTGGCACCACAAAAGCATCATTCACAATCCTCCCTCTCCTCTCATTTGCCAATATAAATCCAAAGTGACTTCAGAAGAAGACGGTAAAATTACACCAGATTAAAATAGGTTCATCTGAGGCCAGAACTAGATAATAGTTAGCAGGAAAACCCGGTGACTTTACCAGGAGCAGCATGCTAGCTGCTACTAAATATTTTGGCATTTCTCATGATTTGACATCAAAACAGCTCTGCCTCTGACCTAAGTGTTCTAGTTAGCTGTGTAACCTCTGCTAGTTCCCAGAATAAAAGAACGCAAAACTGGGACATAACTACTTTATCTTGAGCATGTTCGTACAAGAAAACTACAGCAGCTCCTTTTCACAGCCCCAATGAAATGTTTGGTGTCCGTGTATACGTTCTAACACAGCAATTATGTTTATTTTATAGGCTTATAATAAAAAAATGACACTTTATGAGCTACATTATAGTATCATAGAATATCAGGTTGGAAGGGACCTCAAGGATCATCTGGATCAACCTTTATTGGCAAAAGCACAGTCTAGACAAGATGGCCCAGCACCCTGTCCAGCTGTAGTATTTCAACAATACCTTGTTATGACATGATACAGTGTAATTACTTAGCAGGAGATACTACAATTTATTGTTATGTCATTGACTCATACCCTTCAGGGCTTCAGATTGGTGTCTTAGTTTGCTTTTTAAAGCCATGAAGACTAGCAAGCTAAGTCAAGGGATGCATTAAAACACCCTAGAAATAAAGACATAGACCTGCACACAGAAGTGTGTTTGAAAACACTCCCCCAGTCCTTTCTTCTTTGTTTTGCTTTTACAGCATTATTGACTGGGTTAATAATAATAAAAGAGAACAGAAATAACAATCCAAACATGCAAAAAACCAGATGTGTTGCATTAGGGTCCTATTCAGGCATTCAAATAGATCAGTCACAGACTGATCGTAGAGAGCTGGAGACGCTCAGCACCTACCACTGACTTGACCCACGAGACCAAGCATGGAATCCCACCAAGCATGGAGTCCCACCAGATGAGCTCTCCATCCACGAGAAGCATCACTGGCTTTTCATCCATCCACACAGCTTGCCGTGCAGGGCAGGGCCTTGCCAAGCACAGCATTCGCCTCTTGCTTGGCATAATATTTAGGTACCATAGATCAGTCAGGAGAGGACATTATTTTTTCGGCACACTGTAACAACTGTAAGTATAATACAGTGAATGAGTGGTGGCACATCTCCCTAACCAATGGAGTTGAGACAGTAGGCCAGGATTTATTTTTTTTTAAAAGCACTCCTCTGAGTTAAGTCCCTCGGTCTGTCCCTGGGTATGGAGATAAGCAGCTCCCGTTTCCCAGGTGGCATGTGCAGTGCAACCCGCTGAAAACCCTGTCTCAAGCAGCAAGCGCAGCCTGGAGACAAACCCAGCCCCCCGCCACCTCGCCGTGCCCCGCTGCCCCGCAGCCTCGGGAGCGCCGGGAGCCGCACGGCGCCGCGGGGCCGGCCCGGCCCGGGCCGCCTCAGCCCAGCCACCGCGTAGGCAGGGCTGCTTCCCCCCTCCTGCCCCTCCAGCGGCGAGCGGAGCCCGGACAGCGGGAGGACTGGAGGAGACGCACCTGCCCGGGCCGGTGCCAGCCGCAGGGCTGGGCAGGCAGGGGCGGCGCGGGCCGGGCTGCCCCGGGGCCACCGCCTCCGCCGAGGGGAGTCCGAGCAGAGGGGAGCTGACAGCGGCTCTCCCCATCTGTCGCTTTCTCTCCCGCACGGAGCCTCTCCCCGGAAGGAGCGCACCCGGCACGACGGGCTGATCGCAGCCATAAAACCCACCCCGGCACGGGCCCCAGGCAGCCGGCAGTCCCGGCGGCCGGGGCGGGCGAGCCGCCAAGCCGAGGCGGAGGCGGGCCGATACCTTTGCCCCAGCCCGCCGCGCTCCGGCCACCGGCCCGCATCGCGGCCAGCCCTGCCTCGCCCGGCCGCAGCCCGGCCTCGCCACCTCCCCACCTCCCCAACGCGGCGCGACGGGGCGCGGCACGGGCAGCCCCGCGGCGGCAGGGCCGGGAGAACCGCCGCCCGGCTCCGCGCCGCCCCGCTCCCTTTCCCAGCCCCCGCCGGCGAAGCCAGCTCGGTGGCAGCGCCCTAGAGCGAGCACCTCCCTTCCTTCCCCCCGGGCACTGGGTGTTGCTGTTGTTTTGCTGCCGCCGCCGCAGGTCGGCTGGGGTGGGCGCGGAGGGAGGGAGGGGAAGGGGTGCGCTGCGGCACGGGGTGCCAGGCGCACGCCTCTGCCTGACACACGGGCGGGGAGGAGGAGCTGGACGGGCAGGTTTGTCCGCGGGGCGGTGGCAGCCCCGCTCCCCTCCCCTCCTCGGGCTGCTGCGGATAATTAGTGTCTGTGCGAGTCTGTCTGCCCCCGGGAGGCAGGGCGGGCGGCGCGGAGTCAGTGCGTGCCCGCCTGTTTGTGCGCGGTGACTCGCCCCGGCCCCTCGGCGGAGCCTCCACCCCGCGGGCGGGGAACCGCCCGGCCGCGCTCCCCGCCGTGACCCTCCCACCGCCACTCACCCCGCCGGCCCGGGGAGCCTGGCAGGGCGAGCGGCGCCGGCGTCATGTGACAGCGCGGCCCGGTGCCAGGAGCCTGGGGGGAAGGCGAGCGGGCGGAGGGCGGGAGGCAGGGCGGCTGGCGGGCAGCTCCTCCTCGCACACACACCCGGAGCCACCGCGAAGGCGCCTCAGCCGCGGGGACGCGGGACACGCCGGCTTCGCGCCTCGGTGCCGCCGGAGCGCCCCCCAGACCCCGCCACCTAGCGCGACCCCGGCACTGCGGGAGCCGACGGAGGCCCCGACGCTCTCCGCATCGCCAGCCGAGCGTAAGTGTAAGGGCGGGGGGGGGCGGGACGGGCTGGGCCGGCTGCAGGATGGAGGTGCCGGAGGAGGAAAGTTTCCAGGCGCTGCGAGCGGCGCGGAGCCCGGGGCGGCAGGGGCTGGGAAGCCGCCAGCAACCCGGGGATCGGGAGCGGCGGCGGGACGGGGTCTCCATCGGGCAGCAGCTGCGGGCAGGGGGAAGCAGGACTCGGGGCACGCGGGGGCTCACAGCAGGGCTCCGTCCGCGGCGCCTGGGAAACTTCCTGCGTGGCCGCCGGCGCGGGGAGGCGGCGGGAGCAGGGGAAGCTGCCGCTGTCCGCGGCGCCCGCCCGGGCGGGCAGCGCACCTGTGTGGCCGGCGGCGCCGCTCGGGGCCGGGGCAGCCTCCCTGGCGGCGCCCTCCCCCGCCGGCGGCGCTCCCTGGCGGGGGGGTCTGGGGCCTCCCGCCCGGCTGCCTCTGGCGGGGGGGCCTGCGGGCCGTCCGCCCCCCAGGGCCGCCCTCCCGCCGAGCGGGGCCGCAGCCCCCAGCCTTCCGCCGGGCTGTGACGAGCTCGGCCTCGGTTAGAGCTCGCGGTGTCATCGGAGACCGCGCGGGATATCGCGCCGGACCAAAGAGAGGTGAACAGGATCGCGGGTTCCCCCGCTTCCGAGGGCGGTGGGGAGATGCGGGGCAGGCGCTGGCGGAGCCCCGGCGGCAGCGCCGCGTCCCCAGCTCAACTCCCGGTGAAGTCACGGCCGAGACCGGCTCTCAAAAATGAACCCTCGTATTGTCAGATAACCTTTACGCATGATGTAGGCAAAGTTAAAACGCATAGTGCCTAGGACAGCGCCGCAGCAAGTCTGGAGTTAGAAATAACGACTGTAATTAGCTTCCCTTTTCTGGATACCTTTTATTTTAAAGCCGAAATGGGAATAGGAATTATTTGCTTTGGACCTTTGTCAGGTGAGTGCCTGGCACAGCTCGGGGAACCCTGGAAAACGAGGGTTCAGAAACAGGAGCCCACACTGGGAGCTCACAGCACCTAACCGGAGGTTTATGATAATGACATATTTCAGAGTAGCTCAAATGTTACAGGAAAAAAATACATTAAAGTTGTTTTTTTTGTGTACTCCCCTGGTGACTCAAATACCGTACCTGCACTGTCTGCTGTGTTTTATTTGCTTCCTCGCCTTTGAAAATTCAGGAAGTGTCACTATTTGTGGAGCTGAACTCTGAAGGCTTTATTATTGGGAAAAGCTGAATTTGAGTGGCTGATAGGAGAGCTCTGAAGACTTGACTTTATTTAAACTAACAGCCATAAATATTTATTACCTGTATTGAAACAAAGGATTACACAGCTGCTCACTAGTGACTTTTCTATAGAACACTTTTTAAGATGCACTGGCTTGATAATCACATGAGGAGCTGCTTCCTTGTGTGAGAGGAATTACATCTGGATTTGATAATCCTGCCTGACCCAGGAGAGATTTATTTCAAACTAACTTTCCTCTTGTTTTTGAAGAATATTTTGTCTAATACCAACATACAAAAACCTGAAGCTGACTTGAGTGGCCTTTCTTACAGGCAAATACTTCTTTTTTTTCCCCTGCACACCCTGTTACAGACCAGAAGAGAGACTGGGGATAAGGGCAGGGAGGGGAAAAAAAAAGTACTAAATGGTCTCTCCATTCCTTGAGAAACCAAGCAAAATTTCCTCTGAGAAGCAGAGGTGCAAGGGAGCCCTTAGGTACTGTGAGGATTTGACCTGGACAACACCTGTTTAGCCAGAAGTCTCCAGATAAATAATGATGTAAATTTGAGTGAGATTAGTCGAAGGCTCAGAGCTAATAGAGATGGGAGTTATACAACCACCAAATTACTTACATTTCCAGATATTCAGTATGAAGAAAATGAGGAACTATTGGCATAAAACCCACACCCACACATTGCTGTGCAGATGCTGTACTAGCTGGTTGTCACCTCATGTGCCTTGTTAAACTCCAGCCATGAAACCCCACAGCAATTATCAGTGCTACCGTGGTACTCATCCACATAATTTGCTGCAACACTTTCTCACATCGGATAATACTAGACGTCCCACCCATGATATATAAATAACCGATGCAAAGTACGCAAGATAAGAACCACGTCTTTGAAGGAAAATGAATGTTGAAGTTATTTTACCGCATGGCATCTAGACAAAATGTGCCTCTCTTCTGCCTCACATTGTCAGCTTATTTCATTTATTCAGCTGTATATTTGGGTGCTTCAAAAATAAAAGTAGTATATCCAGGGGAAATTGGGTCCTGAGGTGAAGTCTGAGTGCATGTGGAACAGGGATGTAGAAGGTCAAGTGTGTGGTGGCTTAGAAAAACATTCTTGGGTGCACTGGGTGCTGTTGGTCCTCAGCTGTTGAGCAGTACTGAACACTGTCCAGGGGCATCCCTGGCTTCACAAACCGCTCCCACAGTGCCCTGACCCCCTGGCTCTGTCCATGAAGAGGAAGGTGCTCGCTGTCAGGCTGGGCGCTGCCTGTTTGATGGCACGAAGCTGTAGCTCTATTTAGCTACCGGCATTCTGTAAATACAGTAATAAACCAACTGGTCCTAGGGAAGGATTCAGCTAATCATCATGACCTGTGGTGTCTAAAAATCTTGTTCCCTATGTTAAGGGAGCCTGTTTGTAAATAGGGCAGGTCCCCTGCATAAGGACAGTGTTTTTATTCACACCCAATGAACAAACACCTCCACCCACTGTTGTTGTTTTAAAAGACTCCAGCTGCTCATGAATATAGGGTCAGGGAGGGCCGCCTAAATGTTTCTCTGTGCTTTCTCCCCAGCACAGCCAGCAGAGCTGTTTCCTGTTCTTTGTTTCAAGGCTGGGGTTTGCGTCACACATTCCAAGTGGCATATGTGGTGCTCTTTCCTGTTTCAGGCTGTTTTCTGGCAGATCGGTAGCCTTGTCCAGGCCCCTTGTCACTGCCCCTCAACTCCCAATCCCCACCCAATGAGTTATCATGTCTCTACACACTCACGATTGCTTAAGATGCCTGCGTTATGTCATCATGAGGTTTCCAAGTTAAGCTTTAACGCACACCCTCGACTCCAATATAGTTATGGGGGTGAACTGGAGAGCTTCGTTCCCTTCGCTGAAAACTTGTGTTGGAGTCTGCAGAAAGTTGTGAGCCAGTTTTCTGCTCTCGCTCGCTCATCAGCCGATCTGGAATAGCTCCATTAAAGTCACAGAGTTACACTGGTGTGAAGTGTGTAAGCGAGAAGAGAATCCACATGTGTAGGCTCATACTTGTGGGAGGGTTTTGGCCTCTGCCGTTACCCAACCTGAAAGGCCCACCGTAAGTGCTTTGTATATCCAGATCTCAAAAGGAATAGATCTTTACTCCTTGTACAAACTAGAAGATTCACTGTCTCCAAGATGTAATACAGAGAATGAGGCATTGCTGGCTAACCTTTCTGTGGAGTAAATAGATATGGCTGTCCCACATTTTGTATTTTTGAAGGCATAAAAAGAACATTTTTTTACTGCTGATTGTATACTTGTCCCCCCGCCCTGTTGCAGGCAGATATAGAGAAACATCATGAGGAAATTCAGAAAGAGATAAATCTTTCTGTTGCTTTGGATCTGACAGGAGAAGAGCTAAAGGACCCAAGCCAAAGCTCATTGAAGTAAAGAGACTTGCATTAACTTCAATGGGCATTGCATCAGGCCCTGGATGAAAATGCAAGATGAAGTGTTTATTCTTCTCTGTCACTTATGGGCCAGAATATGCATCGTTTCTGCACACACAGAAGTACTTTCCCCCTTTCATTTTACCCCCTTTTTTATTTCACTCATTTTTAAAGTAATATTTTAGTTCCTGCTCTTGCACTTCTGGATGCTCAAAGTTAGCTGTTTGTGATCATTGCAAGTGTCTTTTATGAAGTACCTGAAATACATGCTTAAACTTCCTCTTTCAAAGCTTAATGGTATGTGAAAAATATTTGTTACTTAGTTATGTGCACATCCTTATGTCAACTTGTGTTTTGTCTGTTCAGAAATCCAGATAAGAAGAAGTATTTGGCCACACAGTTTTGGTAAGTTGTTTATTGATTAATTTGTTACTCTCGGTTGTTTTTACTTAGTTGTTTTTCTGTTAATTTTAGAATACCATGGATTAGTTTATCCATTAGAACCCGATTCAATATTTTAACTCTAGTGCTGTTAATTTGCACAGGATTTCAGACAGATTTTTTAGTCTTTTTCTTTTTTTTCCCATGGCAGAGGAAAAGTGCTGCATATAACTGCATTTAATATTGGAAAATGGTGTGTAATAAATGCAGTAAATTTTGGGGTTCACACCTTTTTGTAGCCAGAAGTTCTAAAAAATCAAGGACTGAGATTAAAATTATAATAGTTTTGTAAACCAACTTTTTAATATTAATTCACACCGCTAACAGGAGGTCTTTTAGAGTTCTTTTATGCTGTCAGCATTGAAGCTTTGTGTTTTCATTCTGAGGCTGGTTGCTTCCAATCCAGAATATGAAGTTTGGCAGAGCTGGTTTTAGGAGAGATTTAACCCTTCCCTGTTAAGCATCCACTTGATGCTGACGCTTCCTTTGAGGGTTTTGTAACCAGAGTTGATATCTCCCATGGGAAGGAAGTGTAAATGTAGATCAGCCAAATGGAAAGATAAAGCCCTTGACAGGTTTTTAATAGTAAACTAAGTCAGGATGGAAAAAATAAAACCACGCATGGTCTGCGTGTCATGCAGTCAGTGTTTGTTACCAACAAACTAACTTGATCCATGAAGGCATGACAGACTTTCCACTGCTAAGGAGTCTGAGCTACTGTGATCACTGTCTCATCAGTACCCACTACATTGTCCAGCTCTTCTCCCTGTTGTTTTTGGGTTTTGTGGGTTTTTGCCTTTTTTTTCCCGCTTCTGTAGGTACATAGAAGTTCATTGACATTTGCCCTGTATTTAAATCCTCATTCAAATGAATAATTTAGGCTATTATTCATAAATGTACACTTCCTTCCTTTAGGATTAGATTTTTTTTCTTCTTCCCCATACTATCAAAAATGTGGAATCTCTGTTTCATATGTTACATGAAACAGCAGAACCCTTTATGTAAGAGAACAGTATTTTCTGTCATTCTTCCCGCATAATAAAAATACAGGATTTCTATTTATCCTTTCAAATTTTCTTAAAAATGAACCTCCTAAGAAAAACACAACAAAAAACCAAAGTTCAGTTTGGAAGGGAAAGATTATCATACCATTCCATATACTTCACTTGTTTTCAAAAGTCTGATCTTTTATCCTTACTAGACTGTTTCTCCTTCTAAGAAGTAGCTTGAGACAGGAAACCAGACAGCAGCCTGCACTGATAAGGGAGAATATTGTCTAATGGAGGTGCCTCAAGAGCTTTTCTTTCTTCCTCCCTTAGGTTCAGTGAATGTAGAACTGAAGGTTGAACAGGGTTTACATGGGCTCCGTTTTTCCTTGGTAGAGGAGATGTTTTTTTAATGAGTACTGCAATAACTTTTTTGCCCAAATTTTTTTTGCATACAAGAAAGCCATTTCCAGGCATGCGGCTTCAAAGAGCCTGCAACAGTATTATCGTAAATTTAATGGAAATACTGATTGGTCTGCTACACAGCTGATAAATGATTACGTCAGAGCAGTTCTAGGTCAAACAGAGTGACATTGGTAAAGTTAGGATGCACAAGTTGTGCAAAAAAACCTGTGTTTTTCAGCCTGCTTGCAGTTCTGAAAGGAGGAAGGTAAAAGATTTGCAAGTGAATAAAAGGCAAGAATAGTTTAAAATACTAAATAACAGAATCCTGTAGAAATATTCTTTTTTTCATGCCTATCAAGTAAAACTTGAAGCAGAAAATTTTTTTGCCCAGGTACCATTTCTTTTTGCATGATATCCTAGCTTTTTCAACCGTTATTACCATTTCTCAGTGCAAATCCATTGAACAAACAGACACAGAAGGCTGCCAATCAGTGGAGCATCTTGCTGTAGTAGTTCTTCATGATTCCCCCCCGCTCTGTTTTTCACTGGCCGGCTGCTCTGGTCCCTTCCCCCAGCACAGTGTCTGGGCTGCTGCTCCTTCCCCTGCTCCTGCTGGCTCTGACCCAGTCTCACTGCTGGGCTGGAGTTTCTTTGCCTGCTGCTATTTTGGGGCCCAGTGCAGTGAAGCGTTTGCTGACTTCCCATTAAAGTTAATAGACATTTAGAAACACTCTACTTTTTTTGCTGACTCAGGTCTCGATGAGCAACTGGTGTAGTTAAGTGCAGATGCGTCTTGTTACTAGCCCTGGAAAACAGCTTTTCATACTTTTTTTCCGGGGAATTCTACTCTCAGAAACTGAGTTTTCTTTGTCAAGCTCTTTCAAGAAGACTTCTCACCCAGGTTCAGATAACCTCCCCACCTTTTGGATTTCATCAGTGGAGAGTCTTTCGATATTATCACTTCTCCTTAGTATCAGGGGAAGCTTGACTGGAGGCTCACAGAAGTAAGAGTTTTAGAGCAAGCGCCCAAGTCCCAGAGGGCTTGGAGTGAAGAGCTTTGGCCACATGGCTGATGTTGGCTCCTAGGTGATACCAACAGTGCTGCAAGAGCTGCAGTGTCTTTGCAGAGAGTGCTTGTGCAGTGCTCATTCAGCAGATACCATTACATTGTTCTGTAATTACACCAACAATAACAGTCATACGTTGAAGCTTCTAGACAAAGCCTCGCTGTACCATGGGGCAGCATTTCTTGCTTCCCCCAGGCACAAAGACCGGGAAAGCAAACTCTGTGCATGCTTTCATGCAGGGTGAAGAGAGACAGAATTGATGCTCACCACCCCCATGTCCGCACCAAGAGGCAGGTCACTGACTGCTCTTCCAGGTATTTAATGGGAGCAAAGGCTCCACGTTAGAGGGAGGCTTTGTAGCTGTTGGATGTGCACAGTCACAACTGGCCCTGTACCCCAGCCTTTCCTACCAAGTCTGCAGAGTTGGTGGGCTTTGAAGGTGGGTGCACAGAGCTGCTGGGAGTAGCTGCAATGCGGTTCCTCTTCTCCAGCTGCTCTGCAGTGCAGATGTGTAGTCTGGGTGCATTCTTTAACCGCTTTGCTTGTTTCATCCAGGATAAATAATCTGTACAAGCCCTTATTGTCAGAATACATGTTAAGTACCTTAGGCTTTCATTTACTCTTAATTATGTCTCTGAAACAGTAAGCCATACCTGTCAGGAAGTTAATATCAAGAAGTCTTCAATCCTGACAAGGCGATGAGCGCTACTGATGATGAACTTCCTTCTGGAAGGGATACCTCACTGCATATTGGATCATAAGGGCAGAGTTTGTGCTTTTTCTGGCTTGCTGTCTTCACTGGACTTCAGATAGGAAAATACTGAGGGACTTTGCCTGGACTTTACCTTGCACCTGTCCTTATTTGCATACAAATACCAATTGCTTCATTTGTCTTTCTGAAGTACAGGGTGTGAGCAAAATCTTATCAAAAGCCATGTCCTGTTTGGACAAGTTGGACTGACTTGGCAGAGATCCACAGGGTGGAGTGGATGGGAGGAGGCAAGAAAGTAAAACTGGGTGGCTTGTTAGCAGAAAAAGAGAGGGAGGGAAAAAAAAAAAGAGGGTGGAATGTTTGCCTACTGGATTGTAGTTAATTATTTAGTTTCAGATTACATGCATTCTAAAGTCTTTCAACTCACATGAAAAAAAACCTTTAATGCAAAATAGTTTATCTAGTAATGTGAAAGACAAAGGCCCTTTTTTAATATGCTTGATATGAATATATTATCTCCTCACTGTTTTTTCCAGGGTACCTCAGGAATAAGAGACAGTATTTTTATTTTCCAGAAATTAGTTGTATTTACGAAACAATTTGTGGGCTTTCAGACAAGTACATTATGAAATCCGTGTATAAAGTAGAACCCAACTGTTTTTTCATTCCTCTGTAATAGAAACAGATAAGACTGTTTACCTTCCCTATCACCCCCTTCTCAAATGTTTAGGAGAGAGAGATTGGGGGTTTTTGAGTTAGTAGGCATGATTTTACAAACAGATTAGGAAAAACTACTGACTTTTTAGTAGAAGTAGCATGCTTTATTTGTTGAACTGTACATGCATGTATTTGCTTGTGAATGTGGTGCAAGCAATCAATTTGGAGCATTGTTTTTAAATACAAAAATAGTTGGTTTGTGAGTTTATTTGCAGCCTCAGGAAAGTCTCCTACTGAGCTAAATTTTTATACCAGACCCAAAGCTGGTTATATTGACTCTCTAGCAACTCTGTTAGTTTCCACCAAATAAGTATTTGACCCTCTGATCTGGACTGACAGGACCAAGAGTTATATATTAATTCTTGAAAAATGGTTTTCATTCATTATCAAATGGGGAAAAGGAACCTACCACTTAAGACTAACATGATGAAGAAGAGCTCTATTTCTCTGCTATGATGCAGCAATAAAAGTAATGTTTGCCTCTGCTGTTCTTAGATGACTGCACCTGAGAAAGACTGAGAATTACTTTTCACTTTTATTCAGCGCAGGACACAAATTAACAAGAAACACTCAAATGTGTAGCATGATGTGAAATGTGTATTAAATGTCTTTGACACACTTTCTTGGAGTAAAAAGTGAAAAGGAGTCTTAAACCAAAGTAACTCTTAAACCAAAGAAAATCCAGTTTTAAAACAATAAAAATGACAAAAAGAATAACATGGGAGCATGACTGCTTACTTAGGACAAACCTCTCTTCTCCTCTCTCTTCTCTGCTCTCTCCTTTCTCCTCTCTCTTTCTTCACTGGAGTACAAATTGATGTGTCACTTTATCTGTGCACTTACAAACTAAAATTGAAAGTTTCTGGAAGCCTAAAAGAAATTATTTCCAAGTTCTTATACGTGAGGTCTGAGAGGCTACATTTTACTGTAAACATTTTTTATGTCTAAAAGCATAAGTTTTTTTTCTTTTTTCACAATGCATGGATATGTGTAGGAACATGTGTGAGATGCATACATACATATATATACATCTATATACGTATATATGTAATGCATAGATATGTAGATATATTTCTCGGAAGATAGTCTTCTGAAACATTCGTTTTAGCTATGTGAAATGGTAAAAACCTGCAAAAGAGAACCATTCAGAGAAAAATAGTATAATTAAAACCTTCTCACAAACATACTTAAAGTATTTACAAAATTATCCCAACTTTTAGGAAATAGTATGATCTTACACAACGGCTTCTAAAATAAAGCTACATGTCAAGTTTAAACTGGAAATTACATTGAGCTGCTCTGTTTCATTTTTTTTTGCAATTTGGTTTTGTCAGGCCTTTGACTTTTGTAAGAAGAATTATGAAGATACTTCACCTCTCATACTTGTTTACATGTCATTATTCAAAATGTACACTGTTGTAATGTATTTCCATAAATCTGTATTAATATACTTGAATAATTAATGATAGACTAGTAACAAATCACACTACCTATTTCTGGAAGCTCTTAACAAGTTTTTATCTGCAAACACGCACAATGGTTCATTAGTGTTCATTAGTGTATGCTTATTAGAATTGTTTTTCTTTGAGCAGGTATGTCTTAAAGTTTTCATTTAAATTTCTGGGAGAACGTTCTGGCCACAACTACAAATCTGTTGTTGAGCCTTTGCCCAACTTCCAGAGGGTGCAGTTGCTGGGCCATGTTTCTGGCTGGATTCGTTTATTTCCAGTGCCATCTACTGGCCAAAACTGCATTTATGCAATTTTTTTGTCCTCACATCTCTATAGGAGGTCATACCACTGCCAGGCAGGGCTGTGAACCATACGGTGTATGGTCAGAACGTGCTTTTTTAGATAAGCTAGGACTGGACAAATGAGGTTGAACTCTCTGTAGAGTAAAACAACTGAATCCATATGGCACACAGCCAGATTTTTTAAGTGTTTTTCTTTTGCACAGTTAAAACAAATTGTTGTTGAATTGTCAGTAAATCTATTAACTCAGGGAAGTAACTGAGGTATTTTTTATGTTGGGACATGGCAACGTGTTGAATATACCTCTCCAAAGTAGTCTTGGATTTTAGTCTTTCTTTTGCATTGATTTCAATGTCACTATACTTGAAAGTTTCTACTTTTCTATCAGGACTCCTAGAAAAGAGATGACCTCCCCAGAATCAGTTCACTTGTATAATATAAATAAGATTATTCTGGAGTAAAATGCCTAGTCTAAAGGGTGATGTGTTTACGCACTGACAGCTAATGGAAGTGACAATTCTGTGATCGTGGTATCCTGACATGCACAATAAATATTCAAATTAACTTTCATTAAAGTGAGCAGATGTCCCTTTGTTTCACTAGCAATTGGGAAATAATAAACTTAAAATAACTGAAATATTTAAACAAAGCCCAGTCAAATGTTTAAGAAGCTGTGCTAGAAATGGATAAATATTCACAATAATCTGATGAAATAGCATGTCCTCTACAATTCAGAAAGCTGATGGGGGATTCCTGCAGCTTTCTCACACTGTGTCTTTCCCCTGCAGGCCAGGACAACTGAGGCATCAGAACAGGTGAATAAAGAAGATGCTAATGTTTGACCCAGTCCCTATCAAGCAAGAAGTCATGGAGCCTGTTTCAGTGGTAAGACTTTTAAAATATATTAGCCTTAGTGATGACCCTGTAGTTTTTTTACGTTTAAATTCCACCTTTAAATTGGACTAGCTTAAGAAAGGCTGTGAAGCTATATTTTCCTCTTAGAGCAATCAAATTCACATTCTAGGAAAACCCTTTCTGTAGTTTATTAATTTGTTGCCTCTAATGACCTGCCCCATTACCTCTGCGGGTGCTCCCACCCCCAGAGCAGAGAGGACATCCAAGTACTCCTCAGACACTGCACTGCAAATACGATCTCTGCAGCCCACACTCCTGACGGAGTTGAGTTGAAATGAAGTTGCCAGACTTCACAGTGAAGTGGCAGGAGCCTGTGGTTGGTATGTTACACCTTTGAGCTAATTGAACAGCTTCTCACTGTCCCCTTTTCTGTTCTCTCTTGGTTTTGGCAACACGTGCACGGGGTTAACTTTATGCTCTGAGCAGCAGAAAATTAATCCCAACAAAAAAAGCAATGGCTTTTTGCTGGGCAAGCTGGGCACATTATCTTACTGTGTGAACAGATGAGAGCCAGGGCGGTGAGGGAGGAATGGGGAAAAAAGGGGAAAGGGAGCTTTTTCTTTTCAATTTGGTAAATTTTCTGTCACCTTGGTGTACAGGGTCATCTCAGAGAAGAGTCTGATAAGCCAAAGCAGGAGGAGCATGTAGCTGGAAGGGGGACAATAGGAATTGTGATGGTTTAGGCTGCCAGGGTAATATGGCGTTAGGAAGCAGTTTCACATATACTTCACCTGTTCAGCTGCAGCCTGCTGAAGAAAGAGAAGGTTCAGGCTTTTCTCTCTCCTTTCCAGTGCTGTGTCTTCTTTGTATGACATGAAGCAGTTGTGTGGCCACAGAATGATTGGGATCCTTTGGATCAGCTCATTGAACAGTCAGAATTGCTAAGCCACAAAAAATACCCTTATTTTTTGGTTGGGTCAGGAAGTTGATATGACTCACTCTGTGCAGCTGTTCAGTGCAAGAGCAAGGGAAGGGGCAAGGACAAGGGAGCGGGACCTCCCCTTTCAGCAGTAGCCTGCAATAAAATCATATTAAGTGTAACATGAAACCACACCCCCAGAAAGGCTGATCAATTAAAATGGTGAAGTCAGTGTGCCTAAATTAGAGTGCATTAAACTCATGCTCTGAATGGCATCTTTCAGTGAAAAGTGTGCTTCCTGTTTTATTTAAAATGTAGAATAATTGTCATAATTTAAATGCATCTGTAAGCAGTCTGATTTCTTCAGTGCTATTAACAGTTTTTGAGAGTTCATATGCATTTTAAAGCTACAGTTTGAGTTTCATTCGGTTTATTTACTTGAAAGCAATGGTAGAAAAATGACTGGTCTATCACTGAGAGTGTAAGTATGAAAAATTCCAATATTGGGGTTAAGAAAGAACCTTAGTATTGGCCAGTCTCTCTGTCACTTCAGTGACAATTACTGCATAACCTTATTAGTGGTTATCAGCTACACTTATCTAAAGATATCTAATGGTGTCCATCAAAGGTGGAAAATGGGTCACCTTTACAATAGAAGCGTCTTTACACAAAAACCAGCAAATCACTACAGAAGCACTGTGAGCTCTTTTTGTACACATCTACCTTCACCTCCCAAAGAAGGTTCTGCAGCAGCTGGGAATTATGCACATGAGATGCAGATCCACCCCAGAGAGCTGTGTGCTCTGCAAAAACTGCAATGGGAAGAACAAGGGGGCATTTCTAAGCCAAGTGCTTTTCCAGACTGTAGTTCCAAGTGTTGTTTGTTCTACACCACATGCTCCTTGCAGAGATGTGGAACCATCTATGCATTGGATCTCTGGAGTCATCTTGGATGTTCTATACCTCATTGTCATCACTCTGACCACCTGCTAGAGACTATTCAGAGCATTTCACCAAATCTGTATGCTTTCCTTTTCTTTATTGCATAATGAAAAAAAAAAAAAAAAAAGGCAGGAAAAGAAAAGCAGAAAGTCCAGAGAAAACAACATTTTTTGAGTGAGAGTGAGGTTCACCTCATGGAGATTGCTCTGGTTGGGCTGAGGACATATCTCCCCTCATGGAGATTGCTTGGGCTGAGGAGCGTGTGTGTTTCTGACTCTGTTCACACACAGGCTATGTAGCCCCAAGCCCTCAAGGTCCTGACTTCTCCAGCACTTCTTAGACTTGGGTCTTCCTTGGAGCCACCTCAGCTCCCCAGCAGAAACTGCCCTGGAGACACCTCTGAAAGGAGGAATCATGGTATGGAGAGAACGTACGAAAGGAGAGCAGGCACTGAGTGTGTTGGTTTTCTTGACCTTCTGAGAAGACGGAAGGAAAGAGAACCTGTTAGTGTGATGTTCTGGAGGTGCTGAGCGTAGCATTCAGTTCACCATGGGCTCACATAACTCAGGATTCATAAATCAGTATTTATTTGTATTGTATCTGCCATTTTGACAGTATCATTAGAGGCCAAACTAAATGGATCCCCTTAGGAATTTTTCGTTATTTTACCCGAACATACGCTGTTTGTAGGTACAAAGTCTATGTTTAAAAAATTCCATTAGCTGGAGTGGGAGAAGGAAACAAATTATGGTTTTGACACCACTGTATTTCAGGGTGTGTGGCTGAAGGGATTAACTATACTTCTCAGATGACTGAAGCTCGCACCCACAGGATTTCATCACTGTACCAACAGCTCATGCTATTTATTGAATTAAATTATTGAACACATTTTTTGATACCTCTTAATGAACTAGTGACAAAGTGTATCTGAGTCCTACCTAAATATTTGCTGTGAGAACTTTTTAACCATTTGGACAAATACCAGTTACCCTTTAGTGAAATAAGTTGCCTTTTTATGTGTTATCATCGTTCTTTGAATTTAAATAAACAGTTTTTCTCCGTCCTTCCTTCAGTCCCAAAACTCCTTGTTTGACCTGTTTTTAAAGATAGCTATGTGCTACATGAGGGGTTGAGGTCGTAGGTCGTGTACTAGAATACAGATTTCACGTGGTGAGAATCACGTATTAGCTACTGTTCGGATTAAATGCTGTTCGTCCTCGTACATGATACTGATTTGACAAATAGTCTGTAAGTGGGTTCTTCACCTTTTTCTGTTTTTCCAAGTGGCTGGCTACATTTTTAAGTTAATTTCATAGGGTCATATAGTTTATAAAAGACTTGGTGAATTGCTTTGAAATCTGTTCACCTGGACAACAAAGAAGGTGTTTTGCTGTGACAGTGTAACAGAATTTACCAAATTATATTGGATTAGTGCTTAATAATGTTTTCTTGTGGAAGCAGCAGTCTGATGAGTGGTGGTGATGCGTGTGCTTGTGACATATTTGGCCAGTCTTTATTCTTGGTAGATTGTCAAGAGGAAAAGCTTGGTGATTCTTTCTCCTTTTGGATTTATTGATTTAATTGTGTGAGCCACATGGATATGACTCAAAAATATTAGAAGTTCCTTTGATTTATTTTCCAGTTTCTTTGTAGCTTCAGTGCTCTGGGTTTTATTATGGACAAACAGCAAGGAAAGGTAAATTAATTGCTTCGTAAGGCTCAAAGAGGGAAAATGATATAAAACACAAAAAATGGCTAGATGGAGACTGCAAAGGAAAATATGTTGAAATGCAATCCTGCGTCTTTATAGTGATCTACTGTAGTGGCATATTATTCTAAACAGGGATGTTTAGGAAAGCAGAATTTATAGGAAGCTAGGAGTTTGTTGGTTTTTTTTTAATCCGAGTCAGACCAAACTCCCACATACACGGTTAATTCCCACAGTCGAAATCCAAGGAAGATATATCAACTTAAATGTTTTCAACAAACATAATTTTCCATTGTTCCATCAGAATACTTCCCATAAGTTCTAGAACAGGTGAGAAAAGGTTGCTCTTGCAAGGCTATGAAGGATTGTCTTGATTCCTGCAGTTGGTGACATTGGGACAACCAAAGAAGTAGTTGGGCTTTTTTGTTGCTTGCTATTGTTGATGTTCCCTGTTTACAGAGCAAGACTGTGCAGTCTTCCATACCCTCCCATCCCGCATCCCCCAAGGGGTCCCGTCTGCTTCCCTGGCAAGGGAAGGGAAAGGGACTTCCCACATTTGAAAGTAGTGGTTCATGTCAACCTAGTGGCCATTGCTGTGTCCCAGGGAGCTAGAAACTGAAAGTCTGCTTTGCCAAAAGAGACAGCAAGCTTAACTTCAGAACCAGGAGATGGATCTGAGTGTGACCTGCTCCAGACAAACAGGGTTTGAACCACACTTCATCGGCAGTGAAACAAAACAGTTTTCCACCAAATAGTGTCCGATTGACAGCAGGTACTCTCATTTTCGTTGTTGTAGCATCCTTTCTCAACTTTTTCACCCTTTTTCTTCCCAGCATAGATAATTTGTCACACCACATTTTTCTGTCACAACTTTATCTGCAGTTCAAATAGAAGCACGGGAATGAAAATCGCAGAAGGAAGAAAAGTTTGGAAAAATTATTGAGCTTCCCAAAACTGCCAGAAAAAATAGATGACATTAAATTTGTGCCAGCTTAATTGCAACAACGAAAACCTATGCAAAATAATGCAAGATATATGGGTTAAAATACCAAGTCCCCAAAATAATCACTTCTTAAAAACGTCATTGTTTTCTTCCTAATTCTTTGGAAGTATTTCTTGCTTGTCTAAATGTATTTTACTTAATGTTCCTAGCTTACAGTTCTCTGCACAACATCTTAATCGTTTGGTATTTTTGAAACACACACACCTGGTGTTACTTGAAGAGTTGAAAGAGGATAACTCTTTATATAGAAAGGTTACAGCCTGGAGATGCTTCGTTCTTAATAGACTCATTGATTGAAACATTCCATAAGATTAGAATTGCATTGACTTTTTCCTTTCTGGTATTCTTGCAACAGAAGAAATGTTGGTAGGTGTGACCTTGCGATCGTCCCTGGCGAACCCACAGCGCTGTGAATGTGCCAGTGCTGAGTGGGGGAACATTTACAGTTGGTCAAAGCTGAGTAAACTTGGTACTGTCAACCAGTAACAGCAATTTTAACAGAAGTACTTAATACCTCTTGTGTGTTTTGAATTTTTGCCTGTGCCTATAACTTAATCAGATTTAGTAGATATTAAGCACTGTTAAATATTAAACTCTATCAATATTCATCACTTAGAATGCTAAGAATTTCATGGCTGGTTTCACCAGTGGTGGCAAATCTATACAATTTGTTTTAGCCAGCACTGCTTGCAATAATGGCATTTTTATAGAATTCTGAGGAACCAATTAGCATCAAAGATGAATGTTGTCATAGATGGAATTTGTAAGAATAGTGATAAAGAGAATAAAGTTTCAGACGTTTTAATGTAATAGTTACTGTTTGAAGATTAATCACCATCGTGCATGCTGCTTTATTCAAGTATTTTATGGAACAGATGACTCAGCTTTGTTGTTTTATCACAGTGCTGTGAATGTAGCAGGAAAATTCAATATTTTTTAAACTCACTGTTTCAGACAGTAACTGAAAAGAAGAAAAATACATTTGTGTCATTTTGCGAAAATATTTTTAGTTAACGTTGACATTTACAGTCAAGCTACTGCCCCTCACGGGGAGGACAGAGGTAAGAAAGCCAGTAAGATGTATTGCCAGAAGCTTTCATCCCAGGAAAAAAAATAATTGAAATCTCATGGAAGTGATTGTATAAAAATACAGTAGCTTTATACTTCTAATCTGTTTCACTTTCTACCATTTTGAACAATTTTTCAATCCCAGTCCTCAAAGTCTTTTTGGTGCCAAAGAATTCAGCAGTTTTTGAATATTAGGGTGAAACTGCTTAGCCCGTACATGAAGCTTTACTTACCTAGAATCCAAGGACAGCATTTTATTTCAAAAACTTTACAACATCTAAGGGCTAAAAAACAATGTGGATTACATTTTACATAGCTATCTGCTATGTTAGAACATCACATCGCTTTCCAATTCTAAGTTATCCGTTGGTAAACAACCTCAGTTATCAACACTTTTTAAATGCAAAATTGATCTGGATAGTTGTTTAATAATACTATACTCTGTAATGAGTGTTAATATTTGGTTTACAAAAAGTTTTTCCACTAAAGTGTGAGATTGTCACACAGGTCAAGATCAGCTTTGGGGTTTATATGATCTTGTAATGAGAACTGCTAGCTACCACTACCAGGAATATTCTTCCAACACACAAAATGTTTATCCTTGTACTAGTTTACCAAAATCAGAGTGACTAGTTATCTGCTTTATTTCTCAAAAAAAAAAAAAAAAAAAGGTTTAGGACTTACCTTTTGCACTCTTGAGTTTCTCACCCATTGCTTATGTAGTTCAGCTGTGCATTTTTCATTGCTTGTATGGTTCAGATGCATAATTTCTTGCTTTAGTGATGATTGTTTTCCAGTTACTTAATCAGTTGATTTGGACCCATTACTTGCACTTCTAAGAACAGTTTACTCCACTCTTGCTTGAATTCATGTTTCTCAGTATATAGTTATGTGGTGGGCATAGCACCATGTATCTCCCAGGTCAATTAAGTAATGTGCAGCTTAGTATATGAAAGCAGTTTCTAAAGGAGAAAAAGAGTTGAATAAGTCTTGAGGATTTGTTTTCATCATCTGTTTTACATTACTTCTGAAACAGTTAGGGAATCAGTACTTGAATAACTTCCTTTGTGTGAAATCTTAGACTTTATTTAATTAACTTTTATTTAGAAGTATATTAAAGTGCTTTCTTGAAACTTTTTCATTTTGCATCAGTTTTATTAGCTGCCTTT
The DNA here is from genome assembly GCF_964273445.1 of Streptopelia decaocto. NCBI lineage: Eukaryota > Metazoa > Chordata > Aves > Columbiformes > Columbidae > Streptopelia > Streptopelia decaocto. Next base: position 54,264,343 of record NC_138658.1, on the reverse strand, counting down.
CTTTTTCAGCAGTAATTGTGTGTGTATTGATGTATTATTTGATTTATTTTATTTTTTTCCACTCCTGACAGTCATACCCGTCCCATTACATGGACCAAATGAAACCAAACAAATACAGCGTCATTTATTCTACACCAAGTATGTTGCACAATAAATTCTACTCAAACCCCGAAGGACTATCAAATGGAATCCAGATGGAGCCAGTAGACCTTACGGTGAACAAACGGAGCTCACCACCTTCAACTGGAAGTTCTCCTTCCCCCCTAAAATTTCAGACTGTGCACAGGAGAACTTCACCTGGATTGACTCTGTCCTCACCCAGCTCACCTCTCAGTAAGTTCACACCGTCACCTCCAGGAGTGCAGCCGCTCTCCATGCCAATAACCATCCCACCCGTCATGGCTGCTGCTCTTTCACGCCACGGACTGAGAAGCCCTGGAATACTCCCAGTCATACAGCCTGTTGTGGTCCAGCCCGTTCCGTTCATGTATGCCCCCCATCTCCAGCAGCCCATCATGGTGTCCACAGTTCTTGCAGATGAGATGGAAACTCCCAGTAGCATGCCAGGTTGGTGTTGTTTCTTTTTCATGCCACCTCATCCTGGGAACATAACTGTATATCCAAACACCTTTTTGTTTGGTTTTAGCACTTTAGGAAATGGAACATAATTCCTGTTCTTCTAAAATATGCAGGCATAGAATTTACTGTGTAAATATTTGTAAGTATATGGTGGACTGATGAAAATGATTGAAATTGTTTTGAATCATATTTTGTCAGGAGATAGACTAGAACTGGAAGACTTTGTATTTTAGTGTAAATTGTTGCACTAAATATAGAGCTGGGTATTTTCTATTGTTTTAACTGTAGATTTTTACATATACTTTTTATTTCTGTAACTCGCCATATTTTTAATGTATTGCCTTCCCTCCTACCCTCCCCATCCAGTGCCTGTCATTGAGTCTTATGAGAAGCCTGCACTGAAGAAAACAATCAAAGTAGAGCCAGGAAGTGAACCATCAAAGACTGACTTCTATCCTGAACAAATGTCACCTCCAATGATGACCTCATTGTCTCCTCAGCAAGTCATGTTGCAAGAGTAAGTAGCTAACAGTAGTCCCAAGATCAGCAGAAGAGTGAAACGCAGTTCATTGCAGCAGTTACCAATTTTGAGGGGCAGGAGGGAGTGTTGCAGTGCTATAGAACATGGTAAAATACAGAAAAACATCATTTTCCCCCCACTGCCACTGTGGAATGTGATTTCAACTTTTTTGTCCCTCTTTAGCAGCACAGGAGTTGATACATATTTGTACATCGCAACCACATAGATCTGCCATTTGTATAATGCATTTCTAAAATAATGCTACCCTAGTCCTTCAATTTACTGAAAGTAAAGTTGGTGATACCAGTTTATGTAAAACCAGCAACAGACTGGAAGGATACTGTAAAGACATTTCATACTGATCTCTGTATTTATGTTACCTAAAATGTCTTTCTTTAAAAAGATTCTTGTGACTTTCTTCTCTTGGAGGACCTCTTTGTCTTTTAAAACATTGTGGCTACTTGGTGGAAAGAACCCCCTCATGCCTAGAAGTTCTGTATATATCCGGTGAAATCCATGTTTACCTGAGGCCATTGTTCCGTGGGTGGCTTTTTTGGCAGCTCGAGTAGTTCCTGAAGCTCACTCTCCTCCCAGCCATTTGTTTCCACTCCAGTGTGAACTCATTGTGCTGGTACAACTGTTGCTGGGGCCACTGCGTGAACTGGATCACAGATCTAGTTTGGTTTAAGACAGTCTTGTTTGCAGAAAGCAGAGCAAGGGCTAGAAAGAAGTCAGGCAAAACTTTTTAATTGGAAATATTAGAAATTTCTCAGGAGGTATCCCTTATATTTCCCATTTTCCGAGGGAAGATTCTGTCAGCTTGCCAAAATCATGGAATGGCCCAGAGCTTGGCTCATCCTTCAGCAGGCAGTGCTCTGGGCAGGCACGCAGGCTGCTGGCATGGCTCTGCCAGGAGCTGAAACTGAGTTTAACTGAGCTGAACTCACAGAATATGGCCTCCAAATCCATTTCTGCCCTTTCTTCCTGCTCACCATCGCTCTCAGGCTGGTTGTACAAGACCTCACCTAGAGTGGGGAAGAGGCTCCAAGCCAGACTCCCAACAGCAGCCTGTGAGCGCAGGGTGATTCAGAAAGCACGGGCCTGGCACTCTTGTGCCATTCCCCCAGAAGGCAGCCGCTGCCTCCTGCCCAAGACCCTGTCCCACTCAGAAGGTGCCAGGGCTGCCTGCATTCTGCACAACCTCCTTCTGGGCACCCCTGCCCCTTCTCAAATCTCTGACCAGCTCAGATGCGGCTTCTAGACTGCAGGCTCCTTGCAGTTAACTAGCTAGATTTTGTAATCTCTGTGCTGTTTATTTAAAAAGAACCTTATATGCTTTATTGTAATAAACATACAGTAAAATAGTAAACATCCACATTTACTAGGTGCTTACTTATCTTCCATAATGGACCTGCCACACAAGGGAGTCAGGTCTGGATGTACTTGGAATTAAGTCCTGCTAGGTCAGGATTATCAAATGGCTCGGTTTACTTTTGTTCTTTGTTAGGCCTCTTCAACAAGGGCAAACCAGTAAGTGCTGTTCCTGCCTAATACCACACCCTTCCTTCAGGGCTGAGACTTCTGCGGACTTGTCACCTGCATTAGTGATTTGCATTAGTTATCTCCCAATGAGTCCAGTTTCCACAGGAAACGCATCCGCTGAGCAAAGGATATAAAATTTGGTATAACCTGTAGGTAGCATTGTTACAAAAAAGGTTTGAATAGTCAGGTTTGAACAGTCCGTGTTTCCAAAGCATCTCCTCTGCTTGCCCATGCAGAGCATGATGGTTACGGAGGCCCTGTCCTCACATTGTAATGGCTTAAATGGCTTCCTGGCTGTCCTGTAGAGCTGCAGGTCTTGCTCGTTCCTAAAGCCCTTTCAAATTCACATTCTGCTGTATGCACAACAAGAAGTGTGTAAAAGGTAGTTTTTCTCTTGTTCTCATTTAAAAAAATACATGGACAAATCACAGAAGTTAAAAAATGGGAGACCGAAACCTTTATAAAATTTCCTGTTGTCTCACAGCTTCATCAGCCTCTCTCTGCATTATGAGCTATAGTTAGGCAATGATTTTTTAATAATTTTTCATAGATTCCAACTGCCTAAAGTGCACTATTCAGACACATAAGCTACATTAAAGGGCCACAGGAGATGGACTCGATGATCCTTGTGGGTCCCTTCCAACTCAGGACATTCTGTGATTCTGTGAAAACTTCAGTCTTACTTTTAAGTGACTGATTTTGCTTTAGTGTTAGTTTTTGGCATACACGTTTTATATATAATGTTAGTGGCATTTTTGTAGGAATTGCTGGACTGTCTAGTATGTCTGATAATTGATGCAGCTATGCAGTTATTTCTGAAGTCAAACTTGAGGCGATGGTCTCTGACCAAATATAAGGAGCCTCATTAACGTTGTATTTTCTTGTGAGTGTGTCCAAGTCTAACTTATGCTATCAACATAGTGTGCTCTGTTGGTAAAGAAGGAGAAAAAGCTGTTGAAATTGTAACATGATTTTTGGAAGATACTCTTATCTATTGAAGAATGACTCTTAAATGGTTAGACTTACATTAACTTGTATCTGGTTGTGTAAGAGGGAATGAAAGATTTAGGGCTGTGCTTTCATTATTGGCACTTACTTAATATTTACCTCTGATTTTTGACACCGCCTTAACCATTTTTTTAAAACTGCCACACCCTCTCTGATTATTTATAACATTCTGTAGTCTTGCTTGCCTCCTTTCGTCTAAAGGGAAAAGGAGGCAGAGAGAAATTCTCGGTGCTGTTTTTACACACTCTAAGATTGAAAACCATTGCAAACGGTGTACAGCCAGTATCCCTTTTCTCCAGATGACACCATGTCCAGGACTGGACCCCACACATAGGGATTTAACCAGGTTTGCTTGCTGCCCTAAGCCAGAGCTGGTCCAAAAAGACCAGTGTTCCACAGCTTCAAAACGGAGCATTGCTTTAGAGAAGCATTTCTTCGGAAGCTAAAAGCCTGCCTCATTTAAGAGTATGTACGTCTGTGTCTAACATCACCATCTGGGGTTTCCTGCCATTGCAATATTTTTAGCTAGATTTAATGTGTACTTGAAGAGTACATCACTCAACAATCACAGAAACGCCCAAGAGAGAGAATTTGGCTCCCAATGTCAAGCTTGTAACTAATAAAGGAATTAATAATAGAATTAAACTTTTTCCCACATCAGTAATTCCCATCCTGCTGCTGTGGAGAGTAAGAGAAAATCCTTTTTTCTTGTTAAACCATGGACAAGATTTTCTGCCTTTGGCACATGCCCTTTATTTTACTGAGGAAGTAGGTATTTGGTGTTTCAGAAAATCAGACGCTAAAGGAACTTGGTTTAAGTAACTAATATAACCTAGTGTTACAAAATGTTATTCGATTGGAAATGTGAAATACAGTAACTGAGAAAAGATGGGAGTTCTAGAAAGCTGATTTCTGTCACATGAAGGAGCTGGTTTTGCAAGAAGGAATGCTAATTACTGCACATTATATTCTCACTTTCAGTAAAAACCTAAAAAATGTGTTAAAAGCATGGATACTGATTTGCTAATGGGTTGAAAAATGCAACTTTATGAGGTTGCCACTTAATTTTTGATGAACATACCTATTTCCTTATTTAACATTGACATGGAAGAAGGAATCAAGGTTGTCCCCAGTACTAGAGTAGGGGTGTTGTTCAAACCTGAATATCCAGTCAATGACACCTTTTAAGATGCTCAGTATGTTTCCACACGCATCAATGTTTATGGGTTTGTTTGTTACAGGAGTCCATATGTAGATAGTATATGTCTTACCTGCGCTGTACCTGTGGGCTTCAAAAGCAAAAAATGATGTTTATGAAGGTGGGGGGACAACTTCAGACATCCTGTGGGTGTGCCACGCAGGCTGGGCGCTGCTTTTAGGAATTGACGTCAGCGGTATAGGGAGGCCGCACCCTCCTGCCAGCACCAAACAGGAAACTCTTAATTACTCTCTAAAGGAGTGGCTGGAACAATAAAGATTGAGTTCTGCTTCGAAACCCTAAAGATACAATTTCTGTAATAATATGGAATAGCTGTTTCCAATTACAAGTGAATTAGTTGCGTTTGAAGGAAGAAGAAAAATGGTTAACAATTACAAGAAAATTTCACTATGAACTCAGAGTTTGAGAAATATGGATTTGACTGAAAAACAGGAATTTGAAGGACGTTTTTCCTTTGTAAGTTTAAAAAAAGCTAGGGACTAGTAAAAATGGCTACATCATGCCACAGAGTGAGTCAACATTTAAAAATATTACTGCTAGAATACATGAAATCTGCTAACCCCTCTTGAATTTTTCGACATGCATGTAATGTTGTTCTTTCTGCCAAGAGACAGAGTGGTAGTGAATAAAGGGCTCTGTCATGAATCATATTAGCTGAGGTTTGCTGTGCTAGATGTTTTTCGTTTTTAACATTCAATTTGACTTTGCAGGAATCACCCTTCAGTTATAGTTCAGCCAGGAAAGAGACCTTTACCTGTGGAATCTCCGGACACACAAAGAAAACGCAGAATACATCGATGTGATTATGAAGGCTGCAACAAAGTCTACACTAAAAGCTCCCATCTGAAAGCTCACAGGAGAACCCACACAGGTTTGAGCATTGCTGTGCTTTTCTCTCATCAAGTCTGTGGTAAAATACTAGACTAAGCTTTTAGTTTGTGCTAATGGCCACGTGACCACAGGTGTAAATAACAAAATGGCAGAAGTTAGATCTGGCATTGTTCTGAATGTGATTACAGGCTGAGCAAAAGAGAGGATGTAGCAGGAAAAATGCACATCAAGAGACTGTAAGCCAAAGCAGGATCATGGCGTGTGCTGCTGTGCTTTACATTCACTGGCTCTTTGCTCATTTTCTGTCCAGTTGCTTGCAGATTACTCATTCCACACACCCTGTAAACACCAAATCAGTTCAAATTGCACTACCTCATCTCTTACATCACTGTTAAATTTGACCGAGACTTCCATGGGAGTAGCCCATTTGCAGAAGTCCAGACTGTGTGCCAAATACAAACACATCTGCTTCAGGTGTACGTGCTCACCACTGTTCCGATGGTGCTCTTTTCTGAGTGTTCCAATAAAGATATCCCCACCTCTGTTCGCCACAGAAATGTTCCTCTTGGCATGCTAAATGAATCCAAGGTTTTTGTAAATAGATATGGGACACTTTTAGGTAAAATGGAGCCCAGTTCATGGCTGTGTTACATCAAGCCAGCCCTTTACCTGTTGGGCAGCACAGTGGTGTTAAGGAGGATCACATATTAGAAAGTAATGATTGAGAGAGATTTTAAGTTGAGCTTTTTGTGACAGTGGTGCAGATTATTTATGCTACACCAATTTAAAGAGGTCACAAGATTCCTGCCTGCTGTGCTGAATGGTAGCACCAGGCCGAAAGGCTTCAACTAATCTAGAATATGAGGTTCTGGTTTTGAAAATATTTAAACAATTGTGTAAACCTTCACGCTTTGGGACTTGATGAGAAAAAACAAGTGCTAATATGGCAGAGGGAGGAACAGAGAGACAAAAAAAATAAGTGGTGGCAGGAAACAATTTTTTTATCTATTAACTTTGACTACACAGAGAACTCTGCAGCCCAGTGCTGTTTGGAGGCTTTTTGAATAAGCATTAAAGTACTTGCTGAAATTTGACAAGGCAAGAAGATAAATCTGTCAAATATTTAACTGATGTGTCTGTGTCTTAAATCCATGCTTCTGTATTTCTTTTTCCAGGTGAAAAACCATACAAATGCACTTGGGAGGGATGCACGTGGAAGTTTGCGCGTTCCGATGAACTAACGCGGCATTTCCGCAAGCACACAGGAATCAAACCTTTTCAGTGCCCAGACTGTGACCGTAGCTTTTCACGTTCGGACCATCTTGCTCTTCACAGAAAACGCCACATGCTAGTCTGAATGTCTTCTGTCCCTGACTCCTGTCACACTTTTTTTTACACATGCATTTTAATTTGGATTCAGCTGGTCTGAATCTCTGAGTTTATACCATTAAAAGCTTATGTATGGTCAGTAACAGATGTTATCTAACCCTTCTATATCCTTGCCACGGGTCAGACCTAAAGAATGTGAACACTTTTTTTTTTTTCCTAGGGATGCTAAGCAAACCCTTTCTGCAGACAGTATGTTTAATGTATTCCATTGTGAATAATGGAATTTGTAAACTAACAGCTTTTGTTGGTTTCTTCATATAATCAACCCAGCATATACTGATAAAGTAGTAAATGTTACTGAATATCCAAAAATGTTAGTCCTTGCCAGAGACTTTTATTTATGTGCCCTGTTAAGGATACACTCTCTTTTTATACTCAACAATGCAATGAATGGACTCTCCCAACCGTGTTGATTTCTGCAAGATGGTTAATATGACAGTTTTAGAAAGACACTTGATTTAGAAATCCCTTCTGCCCAAACAGTGAATAACACTGTAGAAATAAATCTAAGCAATATAATTACTTCACAGAAAGATTGAGTCAGAGTATCATTTACTCCAATCAAGAAGAAAAATTGTCAGGAATTGATCCATACATAATATTGTGCATCTAAACCAATGTCATCTGTCCTCTGTATTATAGTGTAGTATACGTTCTTGGTTTTATTGCATAATGTCCTGGTGGATTTGTTCCATGAAGCCCTTGTGTGACATGTCTGGTTTCTGTGCAAGCGTATGAATGGAGCACACACTGTACTCTCCTGTGACATGGCATTGAATGATATCCATAGAAACCTACCACACCTCATTTCAGGAATACAGATTATCCCTCTACACTCAGTTCCTTATGTTGCTTCTGAGTAATTTTTTCTCTTTGCTGTACCTCAGAAAATAGCAATCGTTACGTCAAAAATGCTCTGAACTGCATTGTTATGAGTGCCACTTTAATACACTACAGTATTTAAAATTATTAATCCACAATATTTTTGTGAGAAGATAGCATCAGATATGAAGCACTTCTGATGACAAATTGAGTCATGCATCTCTTTTGGATAATAACATATGCTACATCATCCATTTGATAATTCTGATTTGTGACTCCGGTGGTCTCTCAACAGTAGGTAGCTAAAGCTTTCCCGTGGATGTGCCTCTTGCATTAAAAGGTCACATCAGCAAGTCTTCACTGCTGTGTCAGTTAGCAAACAGCTTGATAGATAAGCTGAATTCAAACCACCTGCAGTCGACCCTAGGGATGCTCTTGTTTCTTGAAGCCTGGGAGGTTTCTCTCTTTATTAGCTGGCAGACTATGTGTTACTGCAAGGAAACGGGATGTAATTCTCCAGGCTTTCACGCACTACTGCATTTCTCTTCTTTCCCCTACGTAAGGCAAACACCGTTCCCTGCAAATTAAACATACCGAAGTCCGATTTTCATTTCTCTTGGAAAAACCCACTGGAAAAGGGAGAGGTGAGGGAAGGAGGAGTTTCATGAAATTCTCCGTGAGGAGGCAGGTGGAGTGTCTGTCCGCAGGTGGGTATATTGGAGCTCATGGAGCAGGTGGGCTGTGCTGCTAACTCCTGTGGAGTCCCACAGCAAACTGAAATAATCCTGCAGGTGCGACAGCTTGAGTGCAAAGGGCCTTCCCTTGGTGAGAGGAGTTTAACAGTTGCCGTGCTGACGTCCATGTACCTGTACAATTAGAGGATCTGTACTTAACTGGAGAAAGATGATCCTACAGTGATTGCTGTGAAATAGCATTGTCCCAGTTGTTTAACAAACGTTACGTGTGGGAATATGGAACAGGCAATTCTGTTTGAGGAATAGAGCCCTGAACGTGTGCTCTACAAACAGCAGAATGGGGATTTACAAAGCAGGGCTGGGAACGTTGCTGCAAAGCTTTTGTCAGGAAGGTCCCTGTGCTCTGTTACAGCCCCATACATCTCACCACTTTGCTAGGACTGAGGGATATTGTGCCAGATGTGTCCCCTGAAAAACCTGGGACATAAATTGGGCTTTTTTTGGTGGGCTGGGTTGGTGCCAATGTTGAGAAACTTGCAGGGAAGAGTATGATACTCATGATAAGCTGTTCTAGAATGAGGATTTTCATTGGATGTTCTTGCTGTCAGTGGTAGCAAAACTGGCCTCCTTCATAAAGGTCTAGGTTCTAATGGCAGTTCCAGAAATGCAGACACATCCCTGAGGCTGCGCGGAGCCCCTGTAGCACCAGTCACAAGTCTACAGACATGGAATGTCCTGGGATGAAAACAATTCTCCGTTATATTCCATAGAAAAAAGCAGATGAGATCCTATAAAAATAAGCAGCTTAATGGCAACTGGTCCCATTTTTATCTTAACAAATGCAAATGCATAAAATCTGGGATGTTTAAGGAACATTTCTTTCCATTGTTCTATTTCTCTTCTAAGGCTTTCACAATACGTTTGATATCTTAAGTTGTTTTGGGGGGAGTGGGTTGGTTTGTTTTTAAATTAGGAACATAAAATCAAGTATCCTACAAGCAAAACTTCATTTTAACTAAGAGTTACTTTGGAGAATTTAATCTAGGCTACTTGCTATGTTCATTCATTAGCCTATGTACCTTGTCCTTGAAAATATTTCTGGTAATGTTGGGGAGAAATACGGTAGAGATTCAATAGAACTTTAAAATATGTTTATCTGTGTGCCTTGTGATTTAGGACAACAGAAATTTAAATATTTGAGATTATTTCATGTAAATGCCTCACAGGATTTTTCATGTGTGTCTGTGGTGTCTTTTTGTGGGATGTCAAAAAAGTCACAAACGTGCTTTCAGCTGAAAATGTGCATTTACAGCTCAGCTGACTCATTGATTCATTTTAGCAAAATTTTATTTGAGTGGTATCTCATAATATACACAACTAAATACTTTTTAAAACCAGTCCATCCATCTTTGCCCTAAAGAGAAGCCAGTTTAGATATACATACAGAAAACCCTAATCCTACTGGATGTGTGTATTTTAAAAAGCTCACCTTTTTCCTTAGCAGTATTGCACTGCGCAGTGTGTTACAGGTAATACTGTTTTACTAAAATGTGCCTGTTTAAGCCATTTGACTATAATAAATTACTACTTTCTACGAGAATTGCAAAAAGCTAAGCAGGTATTACTGTGTGTGGTTTTATTTAAATATACATGTCATTCTGCAGTCGTATTTCCAATGCCACATCTTGCCCAAAAACGTTGTTGTCTCTGTCAAGGTTAGCAGTATGTAGATGAATACAAATCCTTTCTATAAAAAATTACAAAGCATTTTACGTATCTTAAGAGGACTACACCATTTTTCATTGTATTTTACAGATGTTAGCACTTTTTAAAATTGTATTTTAAATATTAGAGTGTCAAAGTATCTTTCTGCTTAGCATCTCTTACCTGCAAATATAGCAGGGATGTTATCTTTAATACTTGTATAAACTATGCAGAATTTTTTTAATAAAATGTAATATATTTTATAAGCTAATAAGACTGAATGGGTAATTAAAGGTTTCTAGCATGCATTACTATAACTTGCAAACATGGAGACATTTTGGTAATCTTTTCTTACTGAGGATGTGAACGTTTAATGTACTTTCACTGTTTCTACTTTGGTAGTCCAATGGGAATTCAGTAATGACATTTTGTCATGTCCAACTGTGAACACAGATTTGTACTGTACAGTTCTCATACTATATTTAGGATACAAGGCCTATGTATTATACTTGTTAATAAAACCCTCAGACAATTATTTGTGGTCACGTCATCGTACGCTGTACGACAACGAGCAATGGCAGAAGCAGAGAGGCTGGGGGGTGCCCAGGGGTCCCGGCTGGCTCCGGCTGTGCCCAGCACTGCACTTGGTGGCGAACCTGCAACAATAGTTTGCTCACTTCTAATTAGGGCATTCTAATTAGTCCATTGGGGGCTCTGGAGAACCAATCGTGAGTTTCCACTTACTGTCACTTCAGCCTTTCCCCAGCTGGGTGCCAGGCAGAGCGTGCAGACACTGACTGCCAGCACATCCATGGGCACACCCGCAGGCTTTGCTGAGAGACAATGATGTGCAGAGCTGGCAAAGAATATTTTTTACTTCTTCACACATTTTCAGATGCCTAAAATGGTAAGCCCAGCTGAATTCACTATGCGTCTCTCAACACTTTCCATTTCTGCTGAGCTAATTGCATCGGAATGTTGGTCCATTGCTGCTTGGGACCCAGCAGATAAGCCTGGTGAGCACCTCCACAATGCCATGGTGATGTACAGAAGGGAAAGCAGGTATAACTTAAAGAGGCGTAAAAATAAAACCCCACAAACAGAATCTGAGAAAATGACCAGCTTGTATTTCTTGGCTTCCCGCTTGAAGGATTGCTCATTGTAAAGCACAAGCCCGCGCTCACATCGCACTGTTGATCTATAGGTTCATTTGCCAGTGAACTAGTCAGTGTCTGCACTCCACAGCCAGCTCAGCAGGAGGGACTGATGGCACTGGGGACAGAGTCACAGCCACTGGTCCAGTGCTGGAGCTGCCGTGAGGATGAGGCTCCTCCTGCCCCGTCTGCTCACATGCACACACTTGCTGGGAACCCGTGATGCTCTGTTCCAGTTGTCCGAAGAGGCAAAAATGCATTGTATGTGTCATAGCACAAGCTATCATTTCCAGGAAATAGTAATAATTTAACGGGCCACTGGGTGTCACCCTTAGTCTGAAAAAAAGGCAAACTTTAAACTTGGAAATTATGATCTAAGAATTTTTTTTTTCTCTTGTAGTTAAGAAATGAAGCTGTTCCCTCTGTCTTACCTTCTGTCACTGAGGGAAATCCTGTCATGTACAGAAATCTGTGCAAGAATTCAAAACTTATATTCGTGTCTTTGCTGCAATTTTTAGCCATAGAACCACTTCAAACATATCCTCTAAAATTAAAAATCCAGCCTGGCCAAACACTAATAAAGTCGATACACAATGTTGCTTTCATGTGTGCTTCCAGGCCTGTGAGCACAGTGAGCAGCACCTGACATCAGTTTTATAAATATGGACTTACGACAATATTTCAGGAGTTAATCTAGATATCCATGTCCTGAAAGTCTTGCAAACTTCTTCCCAAGAAGCAACTCTATGAACACATTTTTTAAAAAACTCTTCAGCAGCGTATTGCCGCCTAAAAAACAGTGAAGACAAGCATTTGCTACATTGCGGCAAACCCAGACGTAATCAACACTTTATGTAACCCCTGAAGAGAAACAGAGTTTCAGGGAAGAAGAAAATGAAGTTCCAACCAAGAAGCGATAAAAAAAGAGAATCTGCAAAGGAACTCAGAAAAATATTTTAAGCAGCTGTAGTGTCCAGTATGGAAATAACTGAAGTACTTGGCATGTGCATGAAAGATTTGTGAGCTACAAAGGACAAAGTATAAAGGGGTGTACAGGGTTAATATCCTAGAACAATATACATGGCAAGCTTGAGAAACTATTCCTTTCACACGTATCTACAACTTAGGTTTCAAAACAGTCTTACAGCTGAGAGACTGTTCCGCAGCCCAGACCCTGTGCGTTATTTAGGACATAAAACCCAGTTTGCTGATGCATTATATTCACAGAGACCAGAAAGCCTGACTTGAGAAATTTTACTTCCTCTTTTCTTGTCTAGTAAACAGGACAGAACATCTGCCCATTAAAACATTGCCATGAAGTGTGAATGCTCATCATGTCCTTTCACTGTCACGCTTGAGAGGAACAATGTTTCAGGAAGGAGGGGCACAGGTTTTCTGGTAGCATCCTCTGCTGCAGAGCACAGAGGTAAAGGCAGCAAAACTCCTTGATGTGCACTGGCCTCCGGGACTGAACAGTTCCTTAAGTACCTGAGAGCTGTATAGCGCACAAACCTTAAATTATACACAGATGTAACCCTGGCTGTAGCTGAAATTAAGAAGCCACTAAAGTTTAGCCAGGTGGCTGCCTAAGAGCAGAGAGCAATGCTACGGAGGAAGCAAAGAACTTGCACCCAGCGGGTTGCTGTATGGTTGGGAAAAAACCTGTTAAGAAGGAAAGGTCCCAGCTCCAGTGGTGTGTTCAGACTGCAGCCCCAGGTTTAACACCACTGTATCTGTGGGAAGCGCCTCGCAGCCTGCTGTGGCTGGCCGGATGGCACATGAGGTTTGAGATGTGCTTTCGGCAGTGCCCTGCTGTGCCCAGTGCCTCTGGCCACCATGCCGGGTTGCCATGAAGCACGAGTGACTCTGGGTAGGGTAGTTCCTCCTTGACGTGGAACTCCTACAGAGCAGGAGCTGCTCTGTGTCTTTGGACATCTCCCCCATAGTCAGTAACCTGCTTCTAAGCACAACATATCCACCAGCTCCCACTGAAGTACTGAGGGCTCAGCAGGCTTTGTAAGGTACACAAAGAAAGCTTGGTTCTGGCTTTGGGAAGAGGGACATCTCAGTTATGTGTTACCATAGAATTCAGTAGCCAACTTCCTGAAATTAAGACCGAATTGAGATTTTCAGCCCTCCGTTCCAAAGCTCTACATTGAGAGCCAGGCATGTAGCATCCTACTGCAAAACCCAGTTAATGTGAGATCCCAGGTGGATGCACAGTGGTGTCTCAACACCTCTGGACACCAGGAAGCTCTCCCATAGCTTCCTGTCCACAGCTTCATCTGCTGCTACCACACACATCTGGCAGCTGCTCCATCAGCCACCTCCGTAAGTGTCAAGCATCGCATCTTCTTACTGGCTCACTCACCTCGTGTGCTGCTCCTGGTGCTAGCCAGAGGGCTTTGCATTTCCATTAAGCTGTAAGTATAATTACACAGCTCCTCATCACCAGTGAAATGACACCAGGAAATTTAGTTACAGATTAAAAAATGAGAGGTTTATTAGATTGTCAAATTAAATCCAAGCACAGCAAATGATTAGATGTCTCCTATCAACAAATGCCATTAGTTTCATCTTAGCATTTTTCACCTGCATGATGACCCTCAGCACCTGCTGATTAAAAGGGCAAGGTAACAGAGTTCAGTGAAAGTCTGGAGATAAAAAGCGATTCACCTCCAAACATCGAGCTTCTCTGTTTTACAAAACAGGGAAGACACGCTTGCCATGATCATAGCAGAAAGCAGTAATACTATAATTCTATAGAAGTTTCATAAGTTCAGGTATTAACTATTAGTTTGAAGTAAAGGAACAGCAAATTCTATGCAATCATGACTTGGTAGGTAAATCTAGGCAAGTGGGCATGTTCAGTACAGCAAAGGAAGAAGAATATTAACCAGGGTTTAATGGCTCCAACTTTCAGCTCTTACCCAGGAAAGTCTCTGTGATGAAGGGAAAGGTTTCCAGGATGGGGAAACAGGCTGAAGGTGTAGGGATAGTGTACCCTTGACATCTACTGTGCTAAGGTACAGGAAGGGACTTAAACAAGAGTTTTCTTCTTTATATTATCAGTTAAACCCAAGGAAGCAGATCCCTACCACATTAACTCAACAACACCCATGTCAGAACATAGATCAAATGCATGCCTTGACAGTCCTGATGACACTGAACCAACCACTATTTTTGGATTTCAATAGGAAAAGTCCAAAACAAAACAAATGTAACCCCAGTCTACAAAAATAAGTGAAATTGCTATGAAAATTTCTCTCTCCTTCTGTTTGTTGATGATAGGCAACTGCAGAAGACTTCTGAGTACTTTCACAACTAGAATAAGCAATAGCAATTTCCATATGTTTCACAACTACATTTTGCTACAAGCTGGGAATACTGTAAAAAAAAATTAAAAATTATTAACACAATTTAATGTAAGACAGTCAAGTCAGTTATTCACATACTGACTAATACTACTAGTAGAAGTAACATCACTGTCCTCCTCATTTGCTTCAAAGTATGTTGGCAGGTTAATGCTAATAGCTGCCCTCAGGTTTGCCCAGAAAAGGGCACGCTTGCTCCTCTCCTTTGGCCACTCCAGATACGTTCGCTTTGCCATGAGAGCCTTCAGCTTGTGATACCTGGCAGGGATAATGTACGGAGGGATCGGCTCCAGCAAAATGAGGATTAAGCTGTTGGAATTCTCACTGAATAATTTGTGGTGGGCAAAGTACAGCTCATAGTGACACCACTCGCTCTGCACAAAGTTGGGAGACAACACAAAGATCGACTTGTAGCTCTTCTCAATGCAGGTGATGATGTTCTCCACAATGCTCTTGCCAGGGATAAAGTTTCTCTCGTGCTGGCACAGTTGTACACAGTCCTCCCCCTTCTCCAGGTTCGGGATCAGCTCACTCTTCACCCACAACGCATCGCGCTCGCTGTAGGAAATGAACGCATGGAACTGCAGAACGGTCTCCTGCCCTTCGGGGCGGCTGTGCCAAGCTCTGCGCTTCGTCTGCGTCCACTGCCACGTCATCCGCACGTACCACGGCACGTCCAGGTAGATGCACAGAAAGGCCACGACAGCCACCAGCACCAGCGTCAGCAGCAGAGCCGTCACCAGCAGGAGCGCCGTGTTACAAGCCAGTTCGCTCAGGTGGAAATCCTTCAGCTGCGTTCCCCGCAAGGCTGACGGGTACTCACACAGGTACGCCGCCGGCCAGCCAGCCAGCTTCCCCCCAGACCGCCTCTCCAGACGCAAAAAGTCCTGCAGTTCACAGGAACACTTGAACGGGTTGTGCCCGGCTTGCAGCTCCCGCACCCTGGGGCAGCTCTGGAAGAAGTCGGCAGACGGGGTGAGGATCAAATTCATCTCTATGTTCAGGAACTCCAGAGAACTAAAGCCGCTGCACCCTGGCAGGTCAGCCAGCCTGTTCGATGCCAGGTTCAGCTCTGCCAAGGATTTCAGCTCGGCCACCCCCTTGGGGACGCTGGCGATCTGATTGTTTTGGAGATTGAGGGTTTTGATGTTGACCGGCAAGCACTCAAACACGGCATCTGTCAACTGATTTGAGGACAGGTCCAGCTCTGACAGAGACTCAGCCCATTGGCATGGCACATCAGCTCCATCGTGATGCAGCAAGTTGCTGCTCATGTCCAGATATTTCAGTGATTTCATACGGCTGGTCATGAAGCTTACCTTGACAAGGCTCTCAAATTTATTCCTCTGCAAAATAAGGAATTTCAGATCTGTCAGAGTGCCACAATTCTGGAACAATTCATCCGTCAGGGCATTATGAGAAAAATTTACATACTGAAATGAGCTTGTTCTATTGGGGCAGAGCATGTGTGGCATATATGCATCATATATTGTCAAATTAGCAATTTTCATCTCTGAAAACTGTCTGTATAGAATTTCCTGATTGAAATAATAAACCTTATTATGAACATGCTCTAAAGTTAGTGCTTTCATGGAGCCATCCAAAGAGATTAATTGTTCCAACGAGTTTAATAAAGGCAGAAAATCGTATTCAGTCAGCCTCTCCAGTGGTCCCCGAAAAGTCAAATTTGTCACAGTCAAATGCTCCACAGGTGAATACCAAATAAGCAGGAAAATTTGCAAAATGATGGGCCATTGTAAGTCCACAGTGTCTAGCATAAGAACTGTTGTCTTGATTTTCTTCAGAAGCGTTAAATGAGGAGAAGGGAAATCTTTGTAGCTCGAGGTGTATCTTAAGTTAACTATTTTTAAGTTTTCTGAAGTGCTCATTCCATCATACAAGAGGGGAAAACTGAAGTTCTGGTTTGCTGCAAAAACAACGTGAAGGGTCCTTGTATTCAAGGCTGTCAGACTCTGAGGCTCATATAGAGAAAAGTCTTCTAAGGTTAGGAAGACAGTGTGTAGCTGTAGATGTGTGAGATACCTGAAGTCTGACCTTCGTATCACCATGGCACTTAATCCTAGGTACTCCAAATGAAACATGTTCCTGAATTCTTGACAGATGGGCAGGGCAGTATACTTATTGAAAGACATATCTAAATGTCTAAGATTTGCAAGAGTTTGACAGTAAACTTTCAAAATGTTATTATGAGATAAATCTAAGAATTCTAAATCTTCATTATAAACGAAGACACTAAGGTCAAGCTCCGTAATTAGATTACGAGAAAGATTTAATACTTGAAGGTCAGAAAGAGAAATAAACTCTGAGATACTAAGTCCAGAGATCCTATTATGTGATAAATCTAATATATGAGTATGGACTGGAATGTTTTTTGGAACATTAGTTAGCAAACTGCCTGAATAATTTGCAATAAATTCATTTTCCACAGTTGGCTGGATATTATTCCAGAGCATGAATATAAAGGCACTAGCAAAGACATAGATATTTGTAAGGGCTCTCATTATGATTTCCAGGTTTATCTTTTTTAAGCATATCTTTGTTTTCTGTTCAGTATGTCTCAGTGATGAGTCCAGCCCTATGAAAAGAAAACACATGGAATTTGCTGAAATTGTTGAACTGTTGAGTTCACTTTTTATTGCTAAAATGAAATTCAACACAAAATTAATGTAATAAAAATTTCATTTTTACATGCTCTTGTTCTAAATTCTTATCAATCCTCCTCTGTCCACCCCCCCCGCCCCCCCCTGCCGCCCCATTCTTTAATTCCACTTATTTATTTTCTCAGTTAAATGGAAATTAATTCCTTCATAATGAGAGGAATACAGTCAGTGGTATGTAAAAAAAAAAAAAAAAAAAAAAAAAAAAAAAAAAAAAAAAGATATGTTAAGCAATACAAATTTCTCAACAACCTCAAAAAATACAAAACTGGTATGAACTGACATCAATGCATCTAGGAGTAAAGGAGAACACAGCAAGCCTCTGATCTGCTCTTTCCATACACCCCATGACCACACACATTTGGGGACAGACCTCCAAAAGCCCCATGGACCCTCACAGGAACTGGTGCAAAAGCAAGTTCTTTCAGAAGAGCCCAAGGATATTCCTCTTCACACCCCAAACACCAGGGCATGGCCACGCGCCCCCTCAGGATCAGCGGATCAGAGAAGCTGATCAGCTTTGTCTTTGCTATAGTGCAAAGACACATGGGTCCATTTTACCAGTAAGCCAAGAATCTTGAGGAGGCATTGTACCGTCTCAGGAATATTGTAATGCCAATCTGGCCAAAAGCTTACAAACAGGAAAACCACAGCATGAGCGGATACTGTGTATGAAGCAGTGGTACCCAAAATCTGAGAGAAAACACCTGGCACTTCCAAAGACTCCAGGATTTTCTAGGTGCCCTAAGAAATCTCCTACATTTTCCAAATTACTCCATGGCCGCAACTTGACAAGGAACATCTCTAGAAACCGTGAGGGACAATGAATCCGGTTCTAAGGATCAAAAAACCCAGGGAGGGAAAGATTTTGTGGATGTAGAAAATGGACCAGCAGAACTAATATCTGGTCGTGTCTATCAATAGCCTACATAGGTTTGGAGAAGCATTAGTCCTATCATGAAAAACCATGACCTGGGCATTACTCTCCTGTTGTCAAGCATTTACCACAACACGCAGACAACCTCAAGTATGAGCAACTCATAAACTGTTTCAGAAGACAAACATCCCCAATTTTTTTCCTGTGCTGATTTTGTCTGTAAAAAAAAATTCACAAAGTTTTAAAATTCTGCACCTGTGTAATCTTTTGTTAATCTATTTTTTCAGTTCTAGGTTATAATATGTGTTAGTCCCTAATAATTTGATTGACTGGTATCAAAACTCATCCCTTCCCCTCCAAGTCTCCTACCAAGCTTAAGCAAGATTTCTTTTAATTCAGCAAGCAAAAACATGTGCCATTAATATTACCAAAAGAAATACAAGAATAAATCAGTAAAGTATAGATTTCAGCCTCAATAGAATCCAATTGAGAGGTCAGATTCTGTCTTCAGAAAGTTGTGCGAGGGTACCTGAGCACAGAATAGAAATAAAGCTAGGACGGTTGGTTAAAGCACAGTATCACTCAAAGAAGAACCAAGACGAGGAAACCTGATCCAGCATCCTTCAAAGAGCAGCTGACCCTGTTCTTCATAGTCCAGGCTGGTAAAGAACCTCTTGAATCAAATAAACTTTGATCTGGAACTATCTGGAGGAACTTCACCCTGGACAGCAGGGACATCAGGAACAAAGCAACAAATGTTCTGAAGGGAGAAAAATGCAGAAATATATTCTCTGTCCATGCTTCATTGCCAGAGGAGTTTTAATTTGCCAAGTGCATGGTCCTGCACATGGGTCAGGACAACCCCAAGCACAAATACAGGCTGGGTGGAGAATGGATTGAGAGCAGCCCTGAGGAGAAGGTCTTTGTGGTATTGATTGAGGAGAAGCTCCACTTGACCCAGCATTATGCGCTTGCAGCCCACAAAGGCAACTGTCTCCTGGGCTGAATCAAAAGAAGTGTGACCAGCAGATGGATGGAGGTGATTCTCCCCCTCTACTCTACTCTTGTGAGACCCCACCTGGAGTGCTGTGTTCAGCTCTGGGGCAACCTTTGAGCAACCTGGTCTGGTGGAAGGTGTCCCTGCCCATGGCAGGGGGTTGGAACTAGATGATCTCTAAGGTCCCTTCTTTCAACCTAAACCATTCAATCACTCTATGAATTTACCGTGCATGCTATGCTATATACACTGTGACAAGGGATGATCCACACTGTATAGCACTGAACAGTACCACAGTCAAAGAATAAAGCAGATATGTCTAGCAAAGCAGTATTAAGGATTAGCAGTTATGACTCCAACACTCTTTTATGAACTCTTTTATG
This sequence comes from Streptopelia decaocto, assembly GCF_964273445.1. Taxonomy (NCBI): domain Eukaryota; kingdom Metazoa; phylum Chordata; class Aves; order Columbiformes; family Columbidae; genus Streptopelia; species Streptopelia decaocto. The sequence goes on along the minus strand of NC_138658.1, from coordinate 54,244,571 downwards.
AAGGTATTAAATTAGAGTTGGCTGAGAATGAAAACTGAACAAAATGTTTTTTTTCTTCTTTGTTGAAATTCCACATCCAGATGAGCATTTTCACTGAAATTTCAAAATGCAAGAATATCTTCCAAAAATGAAGAAACACCAGTACCTGAGATTTAATGGATTCCAAAATACATATAACAAAAAGAAAAAATGTAAATAATGGAGCAAATATAACCTACCTTTTGTCCGTGGAATTCATCTCTGAGTGAAGAACCAGCAAAAGTCCTCTGCATACTTGGTTAACATCCTCAAAACAGAATTTCAAACATATGTAATCTTCAAGCTGGGAAATCTCACATGAGCTGCTAACCCCTTAATACTTACTACTTCAGAAAGTAGAAAGAACAAGGTTTTCTAATATAAGCTACAGAATTCTAAGCATTAATGAAACTTCCCTACAATGCAGGTATTAAGAGCACAATGAAAGGAAACTTTTAACAGTCCAGGCCTGAAATGAATTTACTTCTCTGATATCTACATAACTGTGTGTTTTAGGATGAAATCAACCTATCTGCGGTACAGAATATTCACCAAGGCAAGACTGTTTAAATAATTCTGCATATCTAATTTCATCTCTGCTTCTAACACTTACACAGATGTTCTAGAAAGTCATCAACTGCATCTCCTCTTTTGCATACACAGAAAAGAGGAAGCAGAACCCTCACTGTCAACTTCATATCAAAACCTCTTGCAGAGCTCTACCCCACTGAGTTATTTTCCTCAGCAAGCAGAATAAGTTGTGCAGCACATTGACAGATGGTGAAAGCTTAGATCTCAGGAGCTGGTAACAGGGGCAAACCGGCACACTTCAAAATCTCTACAGGCCAGTCAACTTTAAACCAGAGTTGCCTCAGATGATTATCAGGGATACCCCACACTGTAGCTTCCTTCAAAATATTATAAAAAAATCAACTATAGAGAACGTTTTCGATGATATGAAAGCTATAAAGAAGCCATGAAGTATACAGCAATACAGGGCAACCTGGGGATGGAGGAATTCAATAACATAGACATTCAATTAGCATTTTGAACAGGGGCATGAGCCTAGTGAGCAAATCAACGGAGTGTGAGTGCATGGAAAAGGCAGATGTAAATAAACAAAACCAAATACCTCACCACCATAAGCCTCCAAACTAATACAGTACGCTCCAGTAAGATTAATTAGTAAGCAAGAAAGAACCTCAGATGAATAAATGAATGAAGATTTATTTAATCTTAATGAATTTTAAGATTAAAATCATGAAGTATTGTCCTGGTTTTGCTAAAAAACAAGTTTCTCTTTTAGTGAATTTGCCTGTCAGCTAAAGCCTTCAATTAGCTGCATTTTCCTGGAGAACCAGGTACATGTTTTCGTAAACATAGCAATGGAATGCGAAATTATTGATAAGCACAGATTCACACCTCGCGAGAGGCAACAAGAAACAGGTGACCAAGAAACTGACCAACTGTGTATAACACTCCATTCACATGAATACTTCATATAAAAGTGGGAGATCACAAGGATCTTGTCCGTTTTTCCCCTTTTGCTTATGGCCGACATTAGGAGAGGACCTCGCTAGTTGTCCCTACAAACTGAGGCCTAGTGACAGACTGAATCCAGCTCCGGTTGGCTGCAGAGTCCAATCCAGGACTTTGGGTGCCGGCTCTGCAGTTGTTGAGACTTTCAAGATTTGTTTTGTTTATTCTGTATTATTTTCTCTATTCTTATTAGTAGCATTAGTAAAACATTTTTAACTTTTCCAACTCTGTTCTCTCTGTCCTTCTTTCCCTCCCAATCGCCTGTCCTTAGTGGGAAGGGGGGAGAGGGAGGGGCCGAAAGGGGAAGGAGGAGGGAAGGGAGGGGTTAGCAATACATCTGCCAGGTTTTATTGTCACCCCGCAATCAAAACCCTCGACAAGTATGTAATTAATTCTCCATGTATGAGCAAACCAGGGCGATGAGGGGCACCTGGGCCCCTTCTGGACTCAGTCTAGAGCTCACTCTACCCCCCAAAACAAAACAGTGCCTTGGAGGAGAGTTGAAGGCAGGAAGGGATTCAGTTAAAGAAACTGAGAAGTTTGAAATCTTATTCTAGATAGCAGTGCTAGCTGTATTTCAAGCTTGCACTGGAATCCTTTGAAACTTTTCTTTTGCAACCTTTTTGATTTTGTAAAGAATTTCACCCTTTGCTGAAAGAAAATGTCTGTTTTTCATTTTGAGGTTGATGAGTAAGATAGTTTGAACTGAAACTGAACTCAAACCATTCTACTTTCCCTTGTGTAGCAAATCTGAGTAATACATTACAGAAAACACTGAGACATCTGTGACCCAAGACAAGACCACAGATCACAAATGTTTCTCAATAAGCAGCAAGAGTCTGCTTGTCAGCTGATACTGTCTTGTCAAGTTAAAGGAGAAGTTTCCGTTGCTGGGCGTTAATCCGTGAAAATGAATAGACTAAGGCACTTGTTGACAGAACAATCATATCAAAATTCTGCAAACCAGTGGCAGATTTACTTCCAATATGATCCATGAAAAAGCTTTGCTGCATGGACAAAATCAAACACACCATTAGCTTTCATTAGAATTTACTCCAGTGCACATACAGCTGTAAAAAGCAAAGATATTATATCTACCTTATATTTACCTTTAGTTGTAGTATGCTGAATTTCCTTACCACGCTTCTATATGAGACTTTAAAATATATTCAAATAAACAGTTTGCCATAAAGAAAAATTTGTAACTAGTTAAAATAAAACTAATACTCTTGAATACCTCTGATAAATCATTAGGAACATTGCGTAATGTTATTTTTACTAACCAATTCAGCAAAGGTTCGTTTGAGGCAGGTTTCAGTTTACTGATTAAATGATTTTGGATGACAGGCAAAAACTATGTATGGGTGTATGGAACAGTGTATTTCTGTTCATGCATCCTGAAATGTACCAGCAAAACACCATGTTTTCCATAGCATGTGTGCACTCAGGCACACAACTTGTTCCATTTCTGAAGTTTATAGTGCTGAGGTTTTTTGCAGCTGATTCTATCAGTGAGCACCTGCAAAAACAGCCTTTCCTCAAGGTACATTTCACACTTCTGCCTGTATGTTGTGATTACTTACCTAGAGAGGAACTGCAGCTACGCTTGGTTGGGTATCAGAAGTTACTCAGGACTAGCACCAGGCCCAATGGTGTGAAGAATCTCTCCAACTTGAACTGCAGAAAGGAACTTACATGCGTGAAACACCGAGTTAAAGCATAGCCAGAGCAGATGGACTCACCCAAGCACCCATGAGAAGTTAATACAACTATTAAAGGTTGCAAAGCCAGTGTTTGGTCATATTGAGGACCTTATCTTCAGCTGCAGCTCTCATTGTCACAACTTAATCCTGAGCATCAAGTGGGTGAAACAGTGGCTAAACGCCACCGCAAGTCAAAGTGAACAAAGATTGTGTTGCATTTATGCCCAAGATTGTTTTGCTTGGGCATAAATAGACACAAGGACCAAAGCTGTGGAAACCAAACTGGTAATACAGAGCCACCTTGCAGAATACAGAACTTTCTCATTTATTGGTTTATCAATGCTGCTTCCTCTTGACCAAACAGTGACTACAAATGAGCATTATAGTCAATCTCGGTAAATGTTTCTGAAAGAAAAACAGTCAAACTGAAGCCCTGAGTAAAAGCATGGGTTTCAGAGAGGTGTTGAACCTTGCCCTCAACAGAATGCCTCACCTCCCACGGAGTCCCATTCTTTCCCTTGAGCACCTTTCCCTGCTCTAATCCTCTGCAGTCGAACTTCAGTGGTGATGCTTTGTAACATTTCTAAAGCTAAAGAATAGCTGAGGTCTCAACAGGGCAACTCACATTGTGTCAGGACTTCCAGTCTCTTGCAGTTCAGTTTCCTTTATACCACACACTACTCAAAAACATCTACAATTTCACTTCATTCTGCACATTTTCTAGGTTTTGGAAGGTGTTTAACCTCTATGTTACCAATCTTGTTTGTTGATATTATTATGTATGTAAAAATAGCATTCCTGCTAGTCACCGAGATGACTAGTCAAATGTCAGGAACCTGCTCCGATACCGTATCTGATATCAGAGTATATTTACACACTCCCTTTTTCTGATAACTGAGTGCATTAGCAGTTAGAGATTTCAGAGCAGAACCAGACTCACATCACCGGGTTGCACAGAAAAGGGCAGCTACTTTCCAAAATGTCCAGATAGAGCAGATGACATGAGCTGTGAGACTACACATAGCCCCACATACAGGAAAAATTTCTTTGTGGACTAAAACTGTTACTACAGACAGTGTTCAGAACATGGCAGAGGCTAAAATAATTGTTTGAAATACTCTGATATGTATCACTTGAGAAACTCATTCCGGTGGAATCAGAGAACCTAGTTGTAGTAGTTGATTGTAGATATATCTGTTTTGTCAATTATCTGGCACATATCATGGACAAAAATCTAATAGTACCACAGAATCAGAGAATGTAAAGGATTGGAAAGGACCTCAAAAGATCATGTAGTCCCATCATTCCTGCCAGAGCAGGAACACCTAGATGAGGCTACACATGAATGTGTCCAGGCAGGTTTTGAATGTCTCCAGAGAAGGAGACTCCACAACCTCCCTGGGCAGCCTGTTCCAGTGTTCTGTTACCCTCACTGAGAAGAAGTTTCTTCTCAAATTTAAGTGGAACCTCTTGTGTTCCAGTTTGAACCCATTACCCTTTGTCTTATCACTGGTTGTCACCAAGAAGAGCCTGGCTCCATCCTCATAATACTCACCCTTTATATATTTATAAACATTAGTGGGGTCATCCCTCAGTCTCCTCCAAGCTAAAGAGACCCAGCTCCCTCAGCCTTTCCTCAAAAGGGAGATGCTCCACTCCCTTCATCATCTTCATTGCCCTGTACTGGACTCTCTCCAGCAGTTCCTTGTCTTTCTTGAACTGAAAGCCCAGAACTGGACACAATACTCCAGGTGTGGTCTCACCAGGGCAGAGTAGAGGTGAAGGAGAACCTCTCTGGACCTACTAACCACCCCCCTTCTAATACACCCCAGGATGCCATTGGCCTTCCTGGCCACAAGGGCACAGTGCTGGCTCATGGTCATCCTGCTGTCCACCAGGACCCCCGGGTCCCTTTCCCCTACACTGCTCTCTAATAGGTCACTCCTCAACTTATACTGGAACCTGGGGTTGTTCCTGCCCAGATGCAAGACTCTACACTTGCCCTTGTTATATTTCATTAAATTTTTCCCTGCCCAACTCTCCAGCCTGTCCAGGTCTCGCTGGATGGCAGCACAGCCTTCTGGCGTGTCAGCCACTGCTCCCAGCTTGGTGTCAAGTTGCTGACAGCACAGTCTAGTCCCTCATCCAACTTGTTGATGAATATATTGAATAGTACTGGTCCCAGTACCAACCCTTGAGGCACTCCACTAGATACAGGCCTCCAACTAGACTCGGCCCCATTGACCACAACTTTCCGGCTTCTTTCCTACAGTCAGTTCACAGTCCACCTCACTAGCCAGTTATCCAGTATGTGGGCTTCTGGTTCCAAAGTACAAGTTTTAATGGCTCCTCATGCTCATTACAAACCTCTCTTTCTAATATTATTCACTCAAGTATTTTGGACATATATCAGAAACCTGTAATTATATATTTCTGCTTATGATCGCATCAGCTACACTGCCAGAGGACACACATGTTCCAAGTGCTTTGTGAAGCTGCAAGCAAACCACTGCTAAAACCTTTCGCTCCTGAAAGAATTGATCTCTGGCAATAGGTATGTGCTCCCACCTGAGCAACAGGAAGGATTCTTTCTGCACTCTCTGACTATCAGAGGGTTTCTCTGTCCTCCAGCCAACAGAGAAGCCATATGAGTTCTTAAAGCTTCCCAGACAACAGGGGATGTTACTGTATTACAGAAATTTCAAGGGCTACTGACCTAAAACCCTAAGGCTTTCAAAGATTTTCAACCAAGGCACCATGCAACAATCCAGTTGTCCCTGGCTGCATGAAAAAGACAGGCAAACCAAGTTGAGTCTGTTCATCTTCAGTTTCTAAGGCTTAAGTGAGTCATACACTGAAGCATTAGATGGAGAGGAAGGAGGAATCACAGAAAACATTTGTTTCCACAGTCCTGAATTAAATGCCTGCAGTTTGGTAACAGGTGTGTTACACTAACTTTGAGGCTAAGTGAAATGAGAGAGCTAAAGGTGTTAAATTTGACCTTTCCCCTACAAATCATGCACGGTCACTCACAGTTCAAGACTTCAAGCCAAGAGACCGCAGTCTGTTTAGGTCTTAGGACAAAAAAATCAAAATTAAAATCTTCTGTTAATAATAATGGCAGACAAGAATGAAATAAAGTGCAAACATTACATACTAAATGAGCATTTCATCTTAACATCCCTTCTTCTCTTATCTTCACATTGAAACATATTTCTAAAAGGAAAATTTGCCGCTTGCTTGTCATCTAAGTCAGGTATTCCAGATGGCAAACACCTGCCCTTCTGGGGGTAAAGAGGAAGTTTGCTGTCATCATCTTTGGCTGTTGTGAATATGTGCCAGAGCCCAGCCATGTTTCTTGAAGCCAAACCAGCATAAGCACAGGTAGAGGAGGCTGCTGTATTTCTATAAAGGAGAGCAAATACTGTAAACGTAGCTTGTCTTTCTGACTCTGTGAATAGAGGGTCTTACCTGATGTCCCAAGAGCCGCTAAAATTTTTCAGCTGCTGACTGGTTATTGCTTTTCTGGTCAGAACTCATAGCTGTGCTGCAAAAGATACTCTTTTTTTTGCTAAAAAGGACAGATTCTTTTAAAAATAAGCGTAAAGTAAGATATATGGATGAGAAGGGGGAAAAAAAAAGTAGAAAGCTAAAAAAAAAAAAAAAAAGCATGAGGTAGAGAAGTCCAGAGTTTCTCAAGGTATAGCAAATGATGGTGAGGGTAGTTCTGTCACTGCAGACACCCTCTCGGTCCCTTTGGTCAGAGTATCTCTCAGGATCAAAATGTTACCAGGACTCTATCAGAGGGTGGAAATTAGAGTTCTGATTGTCAATTCACCGCTGCTCCCTCACAGCAGTGCCAAACTATTAGCCCCAAACTATGAGCCCCAAAAGGTGAAGTAGATCATATTATCATATTTCCTTTTTTTTTTTTTTTTAAGAAAAAAACAAAACAAAACCACACCACACACACACAAAACTTTCTTTCTCACTCAGTCCTCTTTTGTGGCATGGCCATTTTTTTCTACCTGTGCTGGATGTTCACAGAGTCCTGTATCTGGGTCCTACCCTTTTAAGCTTCACTGAAGCTGAGAAAACATCACCCAGGAACCATCTCAAGCTCTGGATTTCTAGACATCTTCTCAGGATGAAAAATTTTCTTTCTTGCAAACTAGCTTTAGTAAAAGGGGTCCTGTGAACAAGCTGCCTAAGCCTTGGGATTAATGCAGTTCTGCAGCAACTCAAGCACTCTTCCACGTGACTATGCCAACTGCTTCAGACTTTATTTGGCTGAGAAAAATTCACTACAGTATTTCAAGCTGTATTTCAAAATCCAGATACAAACTCATTTGTGATTTGCCATCTCTGCATCAATCTCAAGAGAATTCCAGTAAGGTAAGTTGAATTTTGCCTACAGTTCGACAGCAGCATAAATAACCATGTAGAAACAAGGTTCTGTAGCAAAATGTTAAATACATTCACAAACAATGGAAATCAAAATATATTTATTGCTTCACCAAGAAAAAACAGAAGAAATCTCATTAGAAAGATTCTCAGTCTGTTTCCCCACATCTCTTTCCATCAGCCACTGGCAGGTTAATGTTAATAGCTGCCCTCAGGTTTGCCCAGAAAAGGGCACGCTTGCTCCTCTCCTTTGGCCACTCCAGATACGTTCGCTTTGCCATGAGAGCCTTCAGCTTGTGATACCTGGCAGGGATAATGTACGGAGGGATCGGCTCCAGCAAAATGAGGATTAAGCTGTTGGAATTCTCACTGAATAATTTGTGGTGGGCAAAGTACAGCTCATAGTGACACCACTCGCTCTGCACAAAGTTGGGAGACAACACAAAGATCGACTTGTAGCTCTTCTCAATGCAGGTGATGATGTTCTCCACAATGCTCTTGCCAGGGATAAAGTTTCTCTCGTGCTGGCACAGTTGTACACAGTCCTCCCCCTTCTCCAGGTTCGGGATCAGCTCACTCTTCACCCACAACGCATCGCGCTCGCTGTAGGAAATGAACGCATGGAACTGCAGAACGGTCTCCTGCCCTTCGGGGCGGCTGTGCCAAGCTCTGCGCTTCGTCTGCGTCCACTGCCACGTCATCCGCACGTACCACGGCACGTCCAGGTAGATGCACAGAAAGGCCACGACAGCCACCAGCACCAGCGTCAGCAGCAGAGCCGTCACCAGCAGGAGCGCCGTGTTACAAGCCAGTTCGCTCAGGTGGAAATCCTTCAGCTGCGTTCCCCGCAAGGCTGACGGGTACTCGCACAGGTACGCCGCCGGCCAGCCAGCCAGCTTCCCCCCAGACCGCCTCTCCAGACGCAAAAAGTCCTGCAGTTCACAGGAACACTTGAACGGGTTGTGCCCGGCTTGCAGCTCCCGCACCCTGGGGCAGCTCTGGAAGAAGTCGGCAGACGGGGTGAGGATCAAATTCATCTCTATGTTCAGGAACTCCAGAGAACTAAAGCCGCTGCACCCTGGCAGGTCAGCCAGCTTGTTCGATGCCAGGTTCAGCTCTGCCAAGGATTTCAGCTCGGCCACCCCCTTGGGGACGCTGGCGATCTGATTGTTTTGGAGGTTGAGGGTTTTGATGTTGACCGGCAAGCACTCAAACACGGCATCTGTCAACTGATTTGAGGACAGGTCCAGCTCTGACAGAGACTCAGCCCATTGGCATGGCACATCAGCTCCATCGTGATGCAGCAAGTTGCTGCTCATGTCCAGATATTTCAGTGATTTCATACGGCTGGTCATGAAGCTTACCTTGGCAAGGCTCTCAAATTTATTCCTCTGTAAAATTAGTGTCTCCAGTTGAATTAATTTGTCACATTTTTGAAAAACATAATCTGTTAAATCATTCTTGAAAAAATTCAAGTATCTAAAGGGACTGTCAGATGAAGGACACAGCATATGTATCATCTCTGATTCAGCTATTGTCAAGGCTGCAATATTCATGTCTGCAAATATTTTGTATAGGTCATCCTGTGAGAAGTACAGATCTGTGATAAAAACTTTCCTCACAGTCAGTGCTTTCATAGAGGTACCTGAATAGTCAAAGTAATATGTTTTGATGTTTGACAATTGTGTTACACTGTTAATATTGAAGTATTCAATGGATGAGTGCCATACAGTCTGAAGAATTTCAGTAAGAGCATCCCAGTCCACAGACACATTTGTCAGTGTCAGATTTTGTAACCTGGAGCCTCGTTTGAAGTTAGATAATAAAGCTACTAATTTTTTTACATTGTCATTTGTGATTTCTGACAATGACAGGCTTTCTGTAGTATTTTGTATCACAACCCAGTCAAAATTAGCTTTGGACTGATGACTACTTGTATACAGGAGTGGCAGGCTCTTGATTTTTTTGTCAGAACCATCTTCTGGAAAATCATTAGAAGCAGATATAAAGAGTTCATTTTCCACAGACAGGCTGCAATGCTTCCAAAAAGTTAATGCAAACAGGCACTCATAAAGAAAAATGTTTCTGAAAGATCTCATATTTTCTGTCACACTGGTTTCTAGTTCCTTGGAGATGCTTAATACTTTTCTTATCTGTCCATCTTTGTTCTAATCCTGTAGCAAAACAAACAAATGAAAACAAAAAACACGTTGTATCAAGTGGCCATTCAAGATCCATCACAGAGACTGAATTTTAAGGTTCTGATTTCTCATCTCTCCTTTTGACTCAAAAAAAAAATGAAGACACCTGTTATTATCCAGGAGAAGCATTTTTTTGTTAAGAGAACACGACTGAAATTTCTATTTGGTAAATATGCTGTATTTTATTTATAATGAGTCTGTTTCTTAGAAAAAATGTGACTAAAATTTGCTGCTTACTTACAGAATTACTGCTGTGATTCAACATATTATGAAGGCTTCCCATGCTGTATAACAGACTTCGATCAGAGGTCAGCATGGTCATTCTCTCCTCAGACTCTCTACTGAAGGGTATGAACCAGACTCAGAGAATTTTTTTAAATGGATTTGTAACTGTAAAACGTTGGCTGAAACATAGGGCAGAGGTTCAAGAGAGTGAATCAAAATCTGAACATCTTTAGGCAGCTGGGATTGGTCACTAGTTCTTATTTTAACTGGGGAAACCGGGGCGAGGGGTAGGATGTTCTATATTTATGCAATGGGGAAGCCCACAGAAGAGTTCACTTCTTGTCTGGGCTTGAGCATCTCCTGAATTTAGACTCTGAAAGTGGGGTGTCCCCATGTCTGATTTGTCAGATGTACACAGAGGACACCAAACACACACTGAAAAGATCTGCATGTTACACAAAAAAATACCAGTTGTAAAACCTCTGTACAGAAAATCTATCCCAGATGTAAGGACACTGACCTCAAACATCTCTGATGTGAGAGGCTTATTTAAACACTATTCAGAGAAATGTCACAACCATGGCTTTGCTTTGATTTCCCATAATGAAGGACAGTTTTCCTTTCTGAATATAGGAGTTTAGGCTAGATAGCCTCCCTTTGTTTTGGTCAGCCATTGTGAATGCTGACTTAAATCTCCTTTTAGATATTGCCATAAAGCCATTAGACTGCGTTTCTGAAAGAGGAACTGGTAAGAACTTAGCTAACATTTTTACATCTGTAAAAATGATTGATTTAAAGTTGTTTACCAGATTTCTGAAATACTTTTTTTCATTCTTCCCCTTTTCCTCCCATTACTTTTAAATTGTAGTTGTTGTCTGAAGCTTTCCATAGTGCTTATTCATGACTGCACTGGCTTTTAGTTTTCCTTGATATTGAAATGGCTGAATTGTGAGTTTATATTTCTAGTGACTCTACAATGTGATAGTAATAGCTGTCACTTGTTGGACTAAAGCTACAACCTTGAGGATTACATCCTCTGTACCATTAACCATTCCACAATTACATTAGAATTACATTACTGGGTCTAAAATGTACGTTGTCTTTGATCTAACACAATCTATATTAAGAAATCTCAACATTATAACAAAAAATTAGTCCACTGAGGTCTTCTTTTGTAAAGAATGCATGAAACTAGGCTTGGAAATAATCTAGAAATAGTAAGGCAATATGGCAAAACTTTTCCAGACTTCTTCCAGATTTTCATTTGGAAAAATTATATGCAGTTTTACTATCAAAACCCTCAAAAGGAATTTGGGCATATGCAGAGAACAAAAGATAATCAGCATCCCCTATCCTGTTCTTCCAATTGTTTGGGCAACACTACTAATGTGTGTAAAGTCAAACAAAATACGTAGCTTCAAGAGAAATCTGGAGGAAAAAGAAAGCTACCTTCAAATTATTATTTCTTCTTAGGACAAAGTTTCAGCAACCTCCAGGGACTAGGTGAAAGAAGGATATGATACTTTCACATGTGCTTAATTTTCTTTCTCATTCCTATATCCTGGCATTCAGTCAAATTATTTACAAGTACTTTCAAACTCTCTTTAGAATATGCTACAAAGCAATAAAATTAAGAACTGCTGTAACACATGACCCATGATTTGGGCGCTAACACTGGAAAAATTATCCTTTATAGTCACATCCCTCTTAATTCCAAAGTATCCTCAAGTCTTTAAATCTGACAAAAAGAGCATCATCAAGATATAAGCAGAGAAGAAAACCAGTAAGGTAAGCAAACCAAGATCATAGCAAGAAATTGCCCTGGTGTTTAAAGAGCGAGAGAAGAGATCAAAATTCAGGTTTTAAGAGTTTTTCCACTATAAACTGACCAAACTTTCATATAAGAAATGTACAGAATGCATTGAGCTATGATGGTTCAGTATTAAGGCATGCACTTCACAAGTGATCAGTATAATACAAAACTCAAATGTTAAAAATATCTTTCACGTGGATGAAATATCATCAAGTTAGACCCGTTCCTGAACTGTAGAAAAATTATTTCCATTAAATCACTGTGACCCCCTTAACTATGGGTACAGTGCTAATACCAAGAGACTGCTATTTGGCCAGCTTCTTTGGATAAATTTACTGAACATAAGCAACTTTAATCTCAATTCTTACCCATACAATTGAAAGTACATCATACACTTGCTAATAACCCTCTATGGAAAACATGGCTCATTTTCAAATAAGATGCAGAATATAAAAGTTTCTGCTAACTAGCAGCCACATAAAATCAATAAAATGAAGAGTTTCTCACCAGAAATCCCTGCTCTCCGAAAAAGCAGAAAATGTACTGAGGAAAAGAGAAAAAGAAACTTCCTGTAACTCTATCCTACTGTGTAATAATACTTAGGAACGCCCAAACATTTTATATAAATGTTTGTGCCATCTACCGACAGCGTATGAGATGGCATTTGCTCTCCTCCAGATGTATTTTCCCCATACATTACTGTAATTTCCCCATTATTTAGTTATTATTGAACTATGTGTTTCCATGTGTTGCAATACATTAAGCAGGGGGAAAAAATGAATCTTTTTGACAACTTTCTGTCTTCATCAAATCAATATGAAAATAAATACTTCTTTTGAGCGAGTTTTACACTGGAATTCAAACATCTTCCTCTCTGAACTGAATAATGATCTAAGTCTATATTCCTTATTGTGAATTCTTTTTCCATTTAGCTACACCAATTTAGTCGTCAAGTTCTTATCAAGGCTGGTTTACAAAAGTACTGTTTATCTTATTTTAATTTCCATTTAATGGCAATGGAAAATTCATTTCTCCTGTTCCAGCAGTGTTGTGATTGGATTAAATAGTGAACACAAAAGCAGTGGGTGGGGTCTTTTTATTTATTTATTTATTTAAAACAGAGCAGCAACTTCAGAACTGAATGCCCGAACACTTGAGTTATTTTCCTGCAAAGACATACACCAGTCTCTCTTTATGTCTGTTTAATGTTGGTCAGAAATTCCATTTGAGCTGAGATCTAAATACAGAACTGCTGCACTGCAACCTACCTTTATGGGTTAGCATAGCATAACACATTCAAGAGTTAACATTTCAATGATTCAAGAAACAGAGAAAATAACCTTCTGAACATTATCTTTCATTACTCAGCTTCAAGTGAAAAGAAATCATCCAGAAAAAGAGGGGAAAGACGGGACAGTAAGTGACAGAATATGGACAATTCTTCTCTGCTGTTATGCCGATGAGCCTTATGGTGGTACTCTACGATTCTACGATTATTTCTCCATTTCTGTGAATACAGACAAGAATATTCACATCTGGTTTCCAAAGGACACCTTATAGTGTTTTACATACACACCTCACAGTTGTCTGCCCTTAGCTGGAATGATTTTGCTATCCATCCTTAGGATGAGATAAAATCCTAAAGTAAGACCTTGCTTCTACCAAACCATTCATTCCTGTTTTGGAATGTTAACAGTTTAACTACTTGAATATAACCTACGTGCTACTCTAACAAATACAGAAACAGACATACGTTTGGTTAACATGCAGTAGCTGCTATAGAGGCTCTTATTCAAGAGCTATTTCAATCCCATCCTGAAGTAATAACTTTATGTTACAATAGCGATTAATACTGTCTTGTAGTTCTAAAATGTGCATGGCCTCATACAGAAACAGCAAAACTGACAGTGTAAGATCCACTTTGCAGTCAAAATAATCATTCATCATGGGGAAAAACAATCTCCAGCTATCGAGCTTCATTTACTGTGATTCCTGCTAAGACGCTACCCTTGCTCTTACACAAGCTCCACTGAAAAGCAGGGGGAAATCCTTAGGGCCACGATTTCATTTTCAATAAATACATCTAAACATTAATAAATTAATCTAAAATATGCTAGAACCACCAGCATGCCCTGATACTTAAAGCTCATTGGAACACCTTCAAAATAAACTTTCTACTTAGTGATACAAACATTTGTTCTGCCACCACGTACCTTACTGGGAAACTTCAGAAAGTTTTGCCTGATAAGCGTTTCAGTCACGTAGGATGATGCTCCTGATAACCGGGGCTTGCTTTTGTGACCCCCTCTAGCAGCTCTCCTCTGATTCACAACATGCATTATTTTGCTTCCTGTGCCAACAGTGTTTATTTCTTCCGCAAAGGAAGAGCAGTGGTGGATACGAGGTGATGTTGAACAATGGGATGGCCTTTTATCACAGTAAAAGGGCATGCTTCGCCTTAAAATGAAGCGGCAAAAGGGGGAAAGGGTATGAGGAATTAGACAGAGACAAGAACCGCAGGTTGTTGGGCAAGAGCCTGCAATCCCCTTGTTTTGTTCAACCATGTACCTCTGGCGTGGCTGCCGGCGCCCAGCGCCAACACCAACTTACTGGAAATGTGTGTACACACCTCCCGGTTTATTTTAGCAGCCTTTCCTGTAAACACAGATGTAACAACGGTGCGCAGTGACACCTGAAAAACTAAATCTCAGTTGTTTAATTCTGCAACCCTGCACTTCAGTAGGTGGCTCGCGGCAGCCCTCTTTGAAGAAGGATTAAACTTTCTGCAAAAAAACAACTGACGCCAGTTCAGTGACTTGTCTCATTGATACTTTAAACGCCTCAGTATGATCGTTATCGCATTAGCGTTGCAAACGCACCCCTTCTCCCTCCCCAGCGAGGACGCTGGGGCCGCTCCGGCCGCCGCTGCTCCCACCGCGCGTCCGCCTAGCTGCGGCCGTGAGGGGCGGCACTGGCGGCGGGGGGGCTCCCCGCGGCGGGTCAGCGCTGCCGCCCCGGCCCGCAGCCTGGAGCCCGGGGGCAGCGGCGCGGAGCTGCCCCTCCGCAACAGGCAGCCGCCTCAGAGACACGGAAGGAGAGCGGCGGAACTAGAGCCGGCCTCTCTCCCTCCCCCCTGCGGCCCAGCCGGCCCGCGGCTGCCCGGCCCGCTCTGCCTCCTCCTCCCGCTGCTGCCGACGTGGCGGGGCGGGGAAGGAGCAGGAGCCGGGGGCGCGGCGGCCCGGGGACAGCTGAGCGGTAAGGGGCACAGCGATTTCTCCTTTTTTGCCGCTTTCGAAACTGGCTGCGGGCTCCTCATTAAAACTTTACCCCAGAGGCGATTTCGAAAAGAAAAAAAAAAAAAGGGGGAAGGGGAAGGTGTGGCCGCTGCGGCTTCGAGGGAGCGACGCCCGGGCTGTGCCCTGGGCGCAGGGCAGGTGCCGGCGGGGCGGCAGGAGCTGCCGGCGGCAGCGCGGGTCGCCCGACGGGGGTGTCGCCTCCGCTCGCCTTGCCCGGGGCGTCCCGCAGAGCGGCGGGGGAGTGCGGTGCGGCCGGGCGGAAAAAAGTTATCCTGGCGGAGGGGATGGTCTGCGTCTGAAGCCGCCCGTCGGCGCCTTAAACTCCGGCGGCGGGTCGGCAGGTGCCACCGAGCCGCGGCGGGAACTGCTGCCGCCGCCGGCCCCCGAGGGGCGGCCGGTCCCGCCTGAGCACCGGCTGGTGGCGGCGGGCGAGGAGCTCGCTGCAGCCCGCTCTGGGGCTGGCCTTGGCATCTCCCTCATGAGCTGTCTTTAGGGAGTCATGACAGTTCATTTAGATCAATACAGTCTCACGGGTGACAGCCTGAGTGACGCCTCACCCATGGGTCAAGCACGGCTCGTAGGTTCTGACACGTGTGGTAATTTGCTGTTACATGCTTTGCTCCTGTAAGGAAGGTTTAGCAGACAACTGAAGGGACCGTGGCCAGAGTGATCCCCAAAGATGACCCAGTCACACAAAAATTCATGTGCACATGTACGTGTGATCCTTTAGAAATTGTACTGCTGTTGGGCATTTTCTTATTCAGATCTTATCCCTGTGCAAAATTATGATGCATGTGTGTACAGATTTTACAGGTTTTGGTAGACAGCCCTTGTATCTGATGGTGGAATTTGGTTTATAAATACAAAAATTTTCTTTAGGTAATGCTGTCCATCACACAGTGAGTAGTGTTAAAACGATGGCAATATTTACCTACACTAACTCATTTTATAGTGTTTGCTATATTCATAATGGAAAACTGCAAATACTTGTGGCAAATGCAAAGATTCTGACTTGTACATGCATGTTTTCTAAAGATAATTAAGTTACAATGTAAACTAAAGTAATATAAGTGGTACCCAGTGCTTATTTGTTTATTTATGTTTATTGTTCACTGATCCCAAATGCTGTTTTTGGAACTGTTCAAACAGATTATCTACATTCAAGTTAGATAAATAGGCTGCTAAAGCCACAGATGTACATGATTCTAAGGACTTTAAAAAATATATTGATTTAAATACATGCTTCTCAGGCATATTTCTCCTAAATGCCATTTATATTTTGCTTTTTGCCCTTTTTTTTTTTTTCTTGTTCTTCAGTCTCTCTTAGAACCTCAGTCCTTCCTAACAGGTACAAAGCTTTGAAGCATATTTAATTAACATGGGAGTCAATGAAAAGACAACATCCACAGAGAGGACTCTGTGAGTTTATTTTATGCCGTGCAACTCAGCATATAGTCAAGAGCTTGCAATGACAACTTTCTGTCAGTGGTTGTCTTCTGAGTGCCAGGCATACTGTTATTGCTAACAAGTCAGTGGTAGTAATCACTGTACCACAGTCCTTTTGGACTCTGCCATTGCTGCTCGTTAGTCAGCTGCAGAGCCATTTCTTTCCCTTCCTGGATCCTCAGCCTGCTGACTGCACAGTAGCAGAAAATACTTAGACAAAGAAAGTTACACTGGAAGATAAGGAGTAAATAAGAGAAAACTGATTCATAACTTAAAAAAAAAAAAAATAACTGTACCTCATACAAGCTTACCTTGGCTTCAAAATTAAAGTTTAATCATGCAGCTGGAATTTTAGGAGCAGGTGAGAAGTGTTGCACTTCCCAGACAGTAAGCCTTTGAGACAAGTGGTGCAGAAATGGTGTGAGCAATGAATGCTTCCTGTCTATGAAATGGCTGCAGGGACCATGGCCTGTCACGTTCTCAAATCATGCCCTTCTCCAACACATACATATGACCACAGTTTTAGTCACACTGTGTTTGTCATCCTCCTCTCCATCAGTCAGCAGGCTATAGGAACCTGTATATGCGGAAAGGATGAGGAGAGCAAGAGCTGCTTGGCTGTTGCAGCTCAGATTATCCTGTTCTCCAGTGGTCTCATACACATTTAATAGGAAACATTGGAATTAACCATGCAGAAGCTCTTATATTTGATTTCTACAGAAAAGGAACATCCTTTCTCACTCACCAAATGATATATTGGAAAACAGTAATGCTGCTCTTTGTACTTGAGTGCTGTCATGCAAGGTGAGTATCATGGAGTATCAATGTGTTATCAGTGCCAACATGATGCATGTGCCAGAGGACTCCGTGCTTCAGGAGGCCTTACATCAAGGCTGTGTTGTTTTTCAGCAACAGCTTATGGTAAATGCTGTGTCTTTTATAGTTATTCAAATGTTTATGGAGCTAAAAGCCTTGATTTATTTTCTATATTCAGAATTGAAAATGTCTGAAGACATATGTGATGGCATCCCATCTGAAGAAAAACCTGAAGGAATGCAGATGCCCAGCGATGAGGTATTGCCTCGCGAGTCAGCACCACACCTTGCGGAAGCTGAGATCTTGCATGAGTCTTCACATGAAGAGCATGGCCAGAGCACTCAGAGTGCCAGTGATGGACAGGAAGGAGACATACTTATTAACAAAAACCCTGTGACTGAAAAAATAATTGAAAGTCTGCCTTCTAATGGAGACTCGGCTGAAGACATGCCCACTGAGTGCAATGAGACGGTAAGCCTTGATGCAGAACCTGAATCTGAAGAAACACTGCATGAACAAAGCAGTTCAGTAAGTAATACTTTCTTTTCCATAAAAGCCCTCCCCTCCCTGCTTTGTAAGGACAGAATTTTGTACAATGTACATACTGTTTTTCACAAAAACCTAGGGAGTTATATACAGAGAACCTGGATGGGAATAAAAAAGTTGAATTGCAACACCAAGCCTGTCGGAGCTAGGAACAGTTCGATTTCTCTTTGCCAGTATGACATTAGTTTGGTCTTTCTAGCCTGCTTTCTGTACAAATCTGCTTCATTCGGTCCACAGAATGAACTTAGACGAGGACAGGATCAAAGCTTCGTATGCAGCACTGAGTCTTGTACTTGGATAATTTTCAAGTAAACCGTGTGTGTTTCACAAAGCTCAGTGAAAAGATTTGTTCTAGGCCATTAGTGTTTGATTCGTGACCCACAGACATCTGGGACCCCTGTGAGTAGTTGCAAGAAGTCAATAAAACTAAGAAAACCAAGACTTTTTTACAATGTACATTGTATCCAAATCCAGTACACATTACATAGCTGAAGATGTTCTCATCTCCACTCCAAATTTCTCCAAATTTTCAGGCATCCATAAACTGAGAAAGGTTAGAACACATTGTTTTGGTCCCCAACCAGTGAGAGGAACCTACCTCAAAGAGGTGACAGGGGATCTGTACGCTGCGCAATGCAGAGCCGTCTTGGGATACTTCAGAGTTTGGTTTTGAGCTGATTGTCCAGGGATGACTTTCTCAAGGCAGCAGTTTCTTACTATGATTTAAGTATGGAATATTGATAATTGCTTAAGGAGTTTAACAGATGCAGAGATGAGGTTCTTATGGACATGGGTTAGTGCCAGAGTTAGGTTATGGTTGGACTCAATGATCTTAAGGGCCTCTTCCAACCAAAATAATTCTATGATTCATGTAAAGAGTGGGAAGCACCTCCTCTGGCTGTGCTTTTATTGACCTTGGTTGTTTGGAGATCCCTGTTGCACAAATACTGGGCTATACCTCTGAGGAGACTCAAGCAGAGAAGCCTCTAGCTCTAGCTCTAGGTCCTGGTAGAACTCGGGGTGAGATGGGTTCCTGCCTCTCCCAAATAATAGCCCTGATAAACTTGTATGGCTTTATAGGATCGTGTGCCTGAGGAAATATTGGGGCATCTACAAAGATGTCTCAGAGTTTTAGGTGCTTTTAGGAACAGGTGATCTGAACTGTCTTCCCATTTTATTTTATTTTCCACAGAAGCCCAATCTGTCATCATTTATTATGCACCAGACTTTGTTGCCCGACAGGTTCTTTGTGTTTCCTCCTGCCTTTGAATAACATGAGTATTAGACAGTGTAGTAATATTTTTATTCTTACAGGCCACAGATTCCCCATCTAAAGGAAGTAGATGGGGAGCTTGGGGTACCTGGGGAAAGTCTCTCCTGTCATCAGCTTCTGCCACAGTGGGTAAGTGTTCAATCAGTAAAGTACTTGGAAATAAATAATAGTTTCAATGTGTCATTAGACAAATCAATGTTGTATCTTAAAGATTCCTAGACAATTTTGTCCTGCTATGCTTGGCAAGCACTTTTGTTTTTCATAGGAAGAAGGACCATCCTAAACTGTCAAAGCACATAAATATTTTTTCAGGTGGACAAGGTACTAGGCTTGTTTGTAAAGTTAGTGAATTACCTCATTGTGGCTTCTTCACAGAAAGAATACGTACTCTGACACAATTAATATCAGCCAAAGCCTTATGGGTTTTGTAGCCAAAGCACTCCAGCCCAGGTTTGTACACATGCATGTTTGTGGTTTATACACCATGACTTATATCTATACAATATGAATTCACTTCTTGTAAATTAGTCCATCTTTCATCGACACCCAGTGACGCTGTTGAGCTATCACACCAGACTTTAGAGAGTAGAACAACATATTGAAACATGGACCCTTTAATCCCTCTCCCTATACTCTCATTTCCAATACTATGCCAGTACAAAATGTCCTTGTGAAGACTTGAGGTAAAACTTAATCATTACACATTGAAAACTCTCAGACAAAAAGCAAAGCACGCAAATGCCTGGTTGCCAGTGGGAAGTCTTTTTTTCACAAAACAGATACTAAGCTGTTAACTAATGAGTCCTCATAAAGAATCCACAAAACACCTTCAAAATATGAACCTAGGAATTAAAATTAATTGATAGTTACTAAAAATAACAGATTCAACAGACATATTGGTTTTATGATTCCATTTAAGGCTAAATAACTTTCCTCCTTATCTTCCTCTGTTCCATGGGCAATATATTATTTCTATCTGTTTCTCAGAGGAGAGAACTTCCACTATTCTCTTTTTTTTTCAGTAACACTCACACTCCAGATTTCATAACTGCCTTTTCTTTCAGACAGTCCAACCAATTAATGTATCAACTTAAACTCAGAAAGGGTTTCTAAGATGTCTTTAAACTGATGTAAGTGAAGGTTATGCAGAAAGGAGCAGGCCTGCCCTGCCCCAGCAATCTGTTTCTTCCTTCTCTTAAGCTAACAGTAGCCTTCATGTAGTGAAGTGTGGAGCTGGTTTATGGGACTGATTTTGAAAAGTACAAATTAAGTAAGAGCTGGATCTTCAACTAGATCACTTTGTAAATTCCCTAATCTGGCTGAGCATTTGGATCACCCAAATGTTACTGAATGGGAAATGATGGGAACACACAGAACATGCCAGTGGGGACAAGAGCAGCTTAACTAGCTGTGGGACTGCATAAGCGTTCTCAACTTCTATTTAAGTTTAGCGCTTCTCTTTCAAACTTGAAGAAGGGCCTCTGTCAAAAATTATGCCCATTTTTTCCCCAGAACTATTAGTAGGTCTGATAAAGGGTGCTGCTTACACAGACTCACGAGCCTTGCCTCTCTTATATTCTCAGACCATTGTAACAACAGCACTCTGAAAAGAATTTGACTTAGCATTAAAAAAAAAAGAAGAAAATTTATGTGCATAAAAGTAATTTCACTCTTGATCAGTTGGAATTGTAATGCTGATGAATTCTTTGGTTCATTTTTATAGTCACAGCAGGAGGTTTTTCAGAGCAGGACTCTTTCAGGTCATTTAGTTTTTGCCTGTGAGAGAGCCATATTTATATTCTGATTAACTTTTGCAATAAATAGTGTTCTATCAAATGGCCACTCTAATGTTTTTTGTGAGTAATAAGATTATTTGTTACCAGTTACTGTTCTTGAAGGCTTGCAGTGGCAATCTCACAGTCTTCTGTTGCTTAGAAGCCTTGGCCTCACTGAGCAATCAGTTTGATGTCACAAAGTATGGGGCTGTATGGTCATAGGTATTTTCTTGACATAAGCTTGCCTGAAAATGATTAATGCTGTTGGAAAAAGTTTGGGAGACAAACAAGAGTGTATGTTGTAGCCCTTCTTAATGATTAATAAGTAAACAAGCCACACAGCTGTTTGTTGGTTTTGTCTATAAAACCTGCTGCCAGCGTTTTATCGCTTGGATTTCCGTGGGCTTTTTAATGATGTGATCTCATTTTTATATGGGCCATATGACATCTTGATTCGTATACATTAAAAAATCGTACTTAATTTATAATGGCTTCTTAACATACCATCTGTCTCTATCACCATCTGAACTACCTTCACAGAGTGCAAATATGCGAACAAGTTTGTTGTCTAGGCAGCCTGACTTCATAAGGTTGTGCGATGTTGTCTATTTTGAATAGTCATGTCATCACCATGTATATATATTTTTAGAATTATTATTATTTTAAAATGAGCACAGTTAGAACAGGTCAACTTGCCTAGGCAAAGGAGCATCCCCTTGCAGAAAAGGAAAAAGAAAATGTAAAAATAATTTTAATTTTACATGAGAATGGCTGCACTATATCACACACATGAAGACCCATCTACTATCTAGTTTCTGGCAATGACCAAGAGCAGTTGGGAAAGAGCCTGAAACCAGATGTATGTAAAGCTGCACTTCCCCTATTTTCTCTTCCCATTTCCTGGAATCTTCAACTTAGATTTCCTGACCCTGGGATCAGGATAGGGTCGAGTTCCCATATTACTGTCTAATAATTTGGGATCTGACTTTTTCCTGTGAATTGATCAAATAAAATAGACTTCGAATTAAGTAGAAATCAAACGGACATTCTTCAATGTTCATTGAACCCAAGGCACCTTGGAAGACCATGCAGATAATCTTAGATTTGTCCCAGGAAATCAGTGCAGCAGGTAATTGTTTATATTCCTGATATAGAGGGCTTATGTCCTAGTTGTTCGTTACAGAAATTCATGCTTGATCTTGTGCATTTACTGTCTATCACTGTCATAGCCTGAATGTGGGACTGCATATACCATGTTATCTGCTTCAGTATGATAATTCCTAGTGAGAGACAGGAAGAGAAATAAATTAAAACTATCGGGAATTTCTATAAGCTTTCTTCTTTTTATTAAATATTTATTATTTCCCTTCAAATTACTCCATTTAATATCTGCGCAGTTCCACCAATGTTTCATCTCCTATTCTGCATCAGAAAATAGGTTTGCCATGACCCAGTCCATTTTAATTTTGCTTATTCCTTCAGTGTAGCAAATGGTATAAGTAAAGCTGCTTTCTTGGATTAGACTTATCAGCAATACTTCCAATATGTGATTTTTCTGTTGCTCTGTCATTACCTTTGTACAACACAGCTGCACGTCTGGTTAAGTATGACAAATATTCACTATTCCTTATATTTTTCTTCAAAATTTTACTGTGTAGAAGTAGCAGAAATAGTCTGAGGTGAACTAGATAACATCTTAAAGGCCTAACATTCAGCTTTTAAATAATATCATAGAACAGTCCAGGCTGGAAGTGACGTAGAGAGATCATCTATTCCAGGCTTTTGTGGGAAAGGGCACCTAGATGAGATTATCTAGCACTTCGTCCAGTCACATCTTGAAAACCTCCTGTGATGGGGACTCTGCCATGTCCCTGGGGATCATTCTTACTATAAAAAATTCACTTCTTACATTACTCTAAGACTGAGCTGAAATGGTTGTTGCAGGGATCTTGGGTTCATTATCCTTAAAACCCTGCTTTAGAGTTCCCAAACAGATTAGCATAGTTTCCATATCATTTATATCTTATCTGTCTTTAATTAACTCTGCACGTATAGCCTGTGGTTGTTTCGGTGATGGTTTTGTATTCTAAAGAAAATGTCTGTTGTCTTTGAACTGATTTTGACATTATTTAGATTGGGGTCCCCACCACAGGACAGATGTGAAACTCTGCACAACAGATTCTTTAATGCCTTCGGATTAGCAGCAGTCACTGCCTGAAGCATGCTTAGTGTCTGACACTAGATGTCACACTAAGAAAGTTATTGAACCAGCCTCGTTAATGAGGTAAAGAGTTTTGTTTTCAAAAGGTACGGGAAGTTTAGTTTCCCCCATCGTGGAACCACACTGGAGTAAATCCACTGAAGCAGCTACTGGGATGATGAGATGGGAGAAGTAGGCGCACTGTGATTTGCAGACACCACTCGTTATACTTATTGCCACAATTTCCTTTTCTTTTAAATTGTATTTTTTTTAGTAAATCAGCAATCACACCATCCAGTATTTTAGTGCCAATGTTGATAAAACTCTGCTCTAAAACAGTGGATTGCTACTGCAGCTAAGCCAGTCTAATGGCCAGCAGCCACTGAAATGTGCGGTCCTGCTGCTCTCTTTTCCTTGCATGTTTCTTCCCCCTTCCTGTTCCACCACTCATGCTCCTCTGAGCTCTCAGTAATCTGGTTCAGGAAGCTAAACTGACATAAGAATAACTCTAGAGGAAAGAAAAATCCATTTTCTGCCTCTTCAGTTCCTGGAACCATTCATTGAAGTAAGGGCCAGGGCAAGCAGAAGGGACAAATATGGAATATGGAAGGAGAAGAACCTCCCACACGAGCACCAAGAAGCCATTAGGTCCGCTTAGCAGTCACCACAAACCTTTTATCCCCAGGGCATAAGTGAGGCAAAATACATTCAATCTGTACTTGAAGCTTGTGACTTCCGTTTTTAAAAACAGCTTGTATGCTTGAAAGCTTGCCTGTTTGGGTTTTTGTTCAACTAATCTATCTTCTAGCGTAACGAAAGTTATTACCTTCTCCTACAAGCCTTGCATTTCATATGCTGTATTGTTTTGTGTGGTTGAATTATGGCATTCATAAGGTGCTTAAGTTATGGTGCTCAACAAGCTGCATTTCCAAGCAAAGTCTACTCTCTATCATGCTGTATGCATGTGTGCTTACACAATAAAAATCATTAAAAATAGAACCAGCTGTTTAATGTACATGGTCTCAGAAATTCATATTATAAGGCTGCTTCATGCATCTCTCTCCTGCATTGCTTGTGATTAATATTCTGCTATCTTGATTATTTTGTGTTTGTGTATATTCCTCATCTGGTAGAGTGGTACATGGAAATATCAGACACCTACAGTTCTCCCTGGTCTGCTGAAAACCTTTTCTTGTAGCTCAGTATGACAGAATTAAATGTCACTTTTGATGTCACTGTGCTCATGAGTTTGGATATTATTACGCATGGGTATATGTAATAATCACCATTGCATAGCTTAAATTGAAGTCTGCATGGAACAGAAACGCAAATGCTTCAGATAATGTGAAACTAAAGTATTGAAATTTTGTGAATATCTTTTCCATTCTGTATAGATACTATTCCCCTGATGTGAAATAAAGAATGATATAAAACAAACAAACAAACAAAAAAAACAACAAAGGCTGGGTGTTATGGCTGTTCTGTATGTGGTCATAAAAAGGACAGTTAATCTCTTCAGAATACTTTCTTTTTCAGTGTGTAAATTCAGCTGATTAAGGGAAAACTGTTTTGGGGCCTGAAATCACATGGTGGTCACTCAACTGTTTTGTAAATAACACTTGCAGCTGCTGTAGCAACAAACCCTTTTTTCACAGTTCTTCCTGTTTAAGAATACTAAATGCAAGTAACAGATGGGAGAAACTGTGGACATGCTTTTGGGGATGGCAGTCCTCTTCACTTTCTTTATATCTTTTAACATGGGTTTATGATTTAGAAGAGGTTGAGAACCACTGATTGCTTGTAACAGCCTTTATGCCTATTGCTATTATTAAAACCTTTTACCACTGCGATAAGGAGATTTGAAACTTGTCTTATCTACTAGGTTAATTGGAGTGATTCCTGATTTACTGACTGGATAGCATAGATATTATCAGAATCTAGCCTGTGCTTTTGTTTTAACTACAGGGAAGACAATTTTTGTAAGGCACTGAAGTGAAGCCCCAATAGGGTGGCCTCAAAGGGAGTGCAACAGGTTCCCACTTTTTTAGTGTAGAAAACAAGAGCACAGCTGTTTTTTCCGCATATCTGTACTTCATATATTGGAGTGATTCCCCCTGCCAGCTGTCTGCAGGTTCCTCAGTTTCTCAGTGAGTGTCAAATGCTAATTTAAGGCCTCAGTATTCATCCTTACCTTGAACCAGATGAAACTTCATTCATCTTACTAGACTAAATTTGATTGATTTTTCTTCGGAAATGCCCCTGTGTTGCAGCACAGGTTACAAAGACTTTGCAGTGGCCAGAGACAGAATCCCAACCTCTTCCTCCCCATCCAAAACCACTGAAGCAGGGAGTCCTGGATTGAGAAGGGAGCACGATTCCTACAGAGAATGGTTTAGATTTCAGACATGCTGAGCTGCCCTCCGAAGGTATCTGTTGGCCTCTTTTGGCTCTGAGGGAACCCAAGGCTGCCAAGCTGGGAGGTGGAAGATAAAAGAGCGTAAAGTCAAATGGGATGTATCAGACTAAGGTGGTTGCGAACACTGTAATCCAGCCGGGGGCAGATCAGGCAAACTCAGACGCAGGCCACGTTTTTAGGCACTCCTTGCAAAACTTTCCTTTACAAGAGGAAGATTCCACCTACCAAGATGAACAATGTTCTGCTGAAATTGCCAGCCAAGAGGAAGAAAAGAAATAAGATAGGCAAGAAAAACAAAAGCAACAACACAGGAAAAAATGCTTTTCTTCAAAAAGCACACAGTTAGCAACACCCATTGCATAGCTCTTCCATCCCTGCTGTTACAGAGGAGTAAATGGAGCTGTTGGAGGTGTTCTAAGTTTACAGTATCAGCTCAGTTGTGTTACCACACCCAATGTAACAAAACCATTGCATCTTTATCTCTAAAATGTAGGCTCATCTCCCACAACCTCTTTTATTTCTGTGCCTTTTGAAATAACAGGTAATTTTCATCTCCAAAGCAACGTGCCCTTCTGCCATGTTAGTGCCTGTATGTGTATCTAACAGTGCTGACTGACTTCAGCTGTGGTCATCTGGTCTCATCTGGGTTTGTTATTATAGTCAAATATACATGCCATACAACTTAGTTCAGCAAAACCACTCTTAACAGACATGAAATGTTTTCTTATCATTCTAGTGCGTGTAACCACAAGTATAAATTTGTCTGCAAAACCATGAGAACTGGATTACAGAATATGTTTAAAAAAAACCCCAACCAACGAACCAAACAAAACCTGTTTAGGTACAGAAAAAAACTGGGAAATTAATCTGAAGATTCATAACTTTCGCACATATTTAGAATAATTTTTTTGCTTAATGTTCATCGTTCATTTTCTATATCATTACAGAACAATGGTATTTTATTAGCAAGTCGAGTCCAAAGTAAGTTAGTAGAAAGAATAGAACTCTCTTGCTTATTTAAAAATTTGTGATCAGGAGAAATTGAAAGAAATGTTACCTGGAATATACATTACATTAGTTTAAAAGCAAAATTCATAGTTATTTAAGGGAGTCCCAGGAATTTGGAGCATAAATAAATGACTGCAGAATCTGTTCATGCTAACATTTTCCTTGAATGAGGAGACTGGGATTAGACACAGTAGTAGCCCACTCTCTAGTATCTGCATTGGAACAGATTTTGCAAAAGACAAGAAGTTATCCAGCAATGACTTAAATCACTGTGGTGCATGACCTAGTGTGTCCTGTACAGTTGGATGTACTGCTGCATTTTGTAAGACATGAGATTAAATGGACAAAGGTCATATTTTCTTTAGACAGCATTTACCTACTTAGTCTCTCTGTTTCAGTGTAAAACATCAGGATCCCATGCAGCTATAACATAGAAAATTACTTGTTTCTGCTCGTCTTTTCCTTAGGGGACGTCTGTTCTTCATGTTTACTTCCAGATACTGTAGTTTTCTTGTATGTGATCTTTTAGTAGTGCTGCTTCATGTATGTTTTCTAGAGTATATTTGTTATTGAATTCATAGGGCAGCTGATGTACAACCCATCTGGAAATCATAGAATCATAAACCTCAGCTATCCTTCTTCCTACTCCATTTCAAATAGTTTTGCTGCATCTTTCTTTAATCAGATGTTCAAAAGCATGTTTGTATGACTACACACACACGCAGGTATATGTATGTGTATATATATGTATCTGTTTATTCAGAACACTGCAGAGCACTGTCAAATGATAGGCTATTTTTCTGTAGTTACTATAACTCTGAGAAGATGCTTTGAAATTTTCCAATAGAAAGTGCACACATTGTGGGAAAATATGGACAACATTTAATGAATTGTTATGCTTGACTTCGTGCCTCAGATGTCTAGATATCTGCCTGACCATCTGTATTGACACCCTTTCTGAAATCATTTGTCTATTTACAGTTGGGTTTAAGGTAACAAAGCAAAGAAGTATGAAGTTGTCGTTAATATTGCTCATAAGTAGTTAGGCAGATAGTTAAAACACTGTATTATCCTACTACTAGAAGCGATTAGCTTTACGTGCAGTAGCAGTGTACTGTGCAAGAAAAAATCAAATAGGGTCACTGAAGCCATTTCATTTTGTGTTGGGAAGAAATATTGCTCGCCTGGTTGCTTGTTTACTTATTGCATCTGAGCTGATGTGCGGAAACTTCCAGCTGAGGAAGATGTGCTAGCTGGATCATTTGTAATTAGAGAAGCACATCATGAACACACTTGTGGTTATATGCAGAAGCAGAATAGGCAGATAATTTGGTGGCAACCTTTTTTAAAGGCAGTGTTTTTCAACAATGGCTGGTGCACATTAGGAAGCTACTGCCTCCTTTTGCTGACTACCAGGCAGTCCCACTCTGTCCTAAAGTCGGATATTGCCAGTCCATGTGATCTACTAATGTAAATAAACTCTGTGTAGAAAAGCAGCAAAGCAATCCTGCTCTGTCAAAATTATTCAGATAAAAACACTAATAACATATATTCTTTACATTAAGCTAGACCATTTTAATAGAACAGAGAGTTAGGGTTTCACAATGTATGCATCAGGTAAAGGTGGTAAAATCTCCGTAGGAGTTCAGCTGCCACTGGAGCAATGATTTGATCTGTGTCAGCTGACACCAACAGACTTTACAAAGTCCATTTAAATAGCAGCTTTGAGGAGAGACACTTCAGAATTTGACTTCAAATGAGCAGCTGAGGGGCTTAAATCCTGAAATAAATTTGAGGACCTGCGTCAGTATTCCTCAGATGCTTACCTAACATAGCACCTATGCAGCAGACCGAAGGGCAGATTCCTTGCCTCAGCCCTGCAGTCACCTACGTCCATTAATTGTGGGCTAATTGTTCTAGACTTCTGAAAACTAGATGAGGCCAGACCTCATGACATTAGGGGGACCATCAATTTCTGTTTAAACTGATTGTGGTACAATATTTAGTGTTTTGAAAAGCAAGGAACTAAACTTAGGTGTGCCACTGAAATGAGTTTTACCTTTCAGATCTAGTGTCATTTGTATTGTATCTCAGCTTTATAATTTCTAGTCAGTTAATATGCTGGATATAGTAAAACAAGTGAATTATTAACCTAGAAAAAAAATAAGCAACTGAGGTAAGTTTAATAGTTATTCTGATTGTCATAATTGGTGGAGTATAAGAATACTATGCACCGTTAGTAAAAAGTTTTCAAATCATATAATCTAAAATACTCTTCTGCTGCAGGTCATGGGATAACAGCAGTAAAGGAAAAAGCAGGAACTACTCTGGGAATTCATCACACAAGTTCAGCATCTTTGGAAACAGCAGAGCCTCCTACAGCTGAAGCACCAGTTATACGTAAGTTCAGGGTCATGGAAATTGGACAAAACTGACACTGCCAAATTAGTTCCATTTACGAAATTTAAGATTTTGATCACAAAATCCAGTTTACTGTAATTTGTGACTTGTAGCATTGGAAGTATGCTGTAGCTTGCTTTTTTCTTTTGTTAGAAGCAGAAGATTCTCTGGACCAAAGGTGTTCTGAGAATATTCCTTCTTCTCCATCATCTGGATCTCGTGGCATGTTGTCAGCTATCACTAATGCTGTACAGAACACAGTGAGTCATTTTAGCTGGCCTCTCTACTTTAGTTATTCTTCATAATTTTTAGGTGCAACTTCATTGTAGGTCACATCTGTTAAATTGTAGGTCTTTGTAAAAGTAGTTCTGTTGCTGGTCTGTTTAGAGTCTCTTCCATGGCAAAATAACTGTATCAAATTGAAAAGAAGAAAAAAAAAAAGTCAAATACAACTAAGTCAGTTACTACTTTGGCACCAGTTTCAGTGAAAAATATGATCTTCTGAATCATATAGAATTCTGGAAATTCTTGGGAAATCTATTTTTTATAGTTGTGGTACCATCATCTAATTTTTTATGCAGTTAAGTCATCCCAAAGAAAGTATGATGAGATTTGTTACCATTTTTGAAGGCAAATAAAATAAGAAAATATTCAATTTGCTTATTTTAAGGCTTTTACTAAACTCTGTATTGTTAGTCCCTGGCCCTTACCTTCACCTCTCTATCTAGTCTCTCATTTCATTTTAGCCTTCCCAAAAGGTGATCTGATTGCAGACTTAGTGAGTCAGGATTCTTTCCTATTACATTCTCCATGTATTTTCTGTCTTGCACTTCATCCTTTTCTGCTTTTGCAAAATCCGGTACCATACTGTTTCCAAATCAGTTTTTGTGTCGCCTTCTTCCCCAACATTTCTTACACACTATTACCATAGCAAATGTTTTCCTCTGAGCTTTTCAGTGTTGTATTTCCCTGGAAATTATGAGACCTTAAGTAGAAAGAAATAGAAGACTAACTCCCCATTGAGCAAGTTTTACAAAGTGGCAATTCTGTTTTAGCACATACCCAGTTCAGTCTGAGTGCCTCATCACTCTAAGATCAAAGATTTGGAGAGCAGAGCGAGATTCTTATAGATTATTCCCAAGACTGTTGCTACAGAATCTGGAGCATCATGGAGCTTGTGAGAGCTGGACAGAAGTAAGATTACCTGGGCATTGTATAAGAGTTGAAAATAAGAGAAATGTAGCCTTATGCAAACCTAGAGAGGCTGCTATACTGCAGTGATGAATGTCACCAAACAAAAATAATAACTTGAGGTTTCAGTAAGTTGCCTGTAATACTATTCGAGACTTTGGTAGGGTTTTCCATTATATATCAGGTTACATCAGCATTTGAGTGTCTGACAGATGCATAATCCAGACTGAAATGGAACTCTTTAGCTGGTGAAAATTCTTCAGGGCACATGAAAAATTGAGAGAGGGCTGATGCTAATTTGAAGACACAGGGAAGACAACTGTATTCAGATAGACAGTTCCAGAGTCATCACTAGTGTCAACATTTTAGAAATTAGTTAGGTAATGTTCATGATGGACTTTGGCTCCATATTATTCATATCTAAAATATGTTCCCACAGACTTTGGATGAAATTTAAGTGGTATTATTCATATTTTTTTATTGGCAACAGGTGTTGTATTTGCTCCAGTGTGAGTCTTTTAATTAACTAGCAATATTGGTATAGCTCATTTTTTTTCTTTTTGAAAATGCGTTCAGAACAAAGTAATACAATTTTATAAATGCATCAATCCTATTGTTATTTAAAGCATAGAAAATATAGGGACCTGAATGTTCAAAGATAGTATCAACAAAAGCAGTGTTCTTTACAGTTCATGTTAGCATAAAGTGGAAAGAAAATAACCACATTGTGTTATTTTATACAGGGGAAAAGTGTATTATCTGGAGGCTTAGATGCTTTGGAATTTATTGGGAAGACAACCATGAATGTCCTTGCAGAAAGTGATCCTGGATTTAAGAGAACCAAAACACTGATGGCAAGAACAGTTTCTCTGTCTCAGGTTGGATTTATTTAAATACAGCTCTGTCAATGCAGTTTCAGATTATTTTTCCAGAATTTCAGATGCCTCAGGGAGAGGCTTTATTTATTGCAGTAGACACTGGCTAGGCTTATGGAGATAAATATTATGCTTTATATTTGTTCCACTTTATTCTTCTTCACAGAACCACAAAACATAATGTAAAGTCATCTTTTCTGCATAATCACATGTGCAATGGCTGATTTTAGTAAGATAGTATATGTGGTGATAAATCATTACACTCTGGAGATAGAATCAAATTGTTGGTGTAATAACTGTAGATAGGTATCTTCCAGCATAAACATCACTGTACTCCTTTCCTTGGGAATGAGTAATACTGGAATATGATATATGTTTCATTAGGAATTAAAGCTGTGAAAAGTTGTATCTTAATATCCATCTAAACTAACGGTACCCTTATGCAGTCATGACTTGCATGTTTAAAAGTTCAGAGACACAATAAAAACCAAAGAGGAGTATAAGTGCTGTCAGTACAAAATTATTTTAGCTCTGCAGACACTTGTGGCAATCAATTGATGTTGCAAAAAGTTTTTCATTTTCTACATTTACTTCCTTGTAAAGAGGAGTAAGGTGTTTTTCTTTTAATAAGATGTTTCATCTCTAGTGTTTGTCATTGTGTGAACAGACTGATACTGTTGTGGTAGGCCAAAAGCAAGTAACTCATGGTAAGAACCACAGGGTTAAAATGAGCTTTTGAGCACACCTTATAAATAATGTGTGTGAATTCACACAAAAAATCTGAGGCAGAAAGTGACATAAATCAGTTCTCACGTGTTGTATAACACAGTGCTTCCTTTTGGGTGATTTGTACATAAAACTTTGTGAGTGATCTTTTGAAGTTGAAGACTGAAAGATCTACCATCGTAAATCTTTTGTGACAAATGAATAACTGAAGACAATATTGTAGCAATTTTGAATGATGGAATAGTGTAAGAGGCAAGAGTTCACCTGTATTCAGAGGCTTATATGTGACTTATGATGCAGTTCAGCTGCATTTACCAGCTTTACTCTTGCAAATTCATATGAGAGGCCATTCCTTCCTGGGAACAGAAAGGGAATAGAAGATCCTATTCCGTATGCTGTTCTGTCCTTCTTATCCACAAATAGAAGTGTGTAAGAAGATCACTCCAAAATGTCCCCAAGTATATGGAGTGTAGCTCTGCCCCACTTTTGGTAGAAGTCATACCTTATCAGGCCAATCTCTTTCATCAGTCCTGCTGTCACATAAACTGACTTTTGCATCTGCTAAAAATATTTTAAAGGAAATACTATATAGGTGCATTATTTATGCAAGTAGGTCCTGAAAATAATGTTCTTTCCATTTTGTGGTCTGTAGAATGGACTGCATGGCTCTTTAAGGCTGTGTATGAAATAGTCCTTTTTATTTTTCTTTCATTGTAACTGGTGGCTAAATTTATTAGACGGTATCCATAGCTGATGTTGCTTTTGAGAGCACAAACAAGATTATTTGTTTGTTCATGGTTTGTTTGTTTAATGATGGTTAGAAATTGTTTTGGGAAAATGACACTTAGAATACTACTTAAATATTTGATTAGAGGGGTTTATCAAAAAAGAAGTTAGATATTTCAGTGCTAAAATTTCAGCTCTGCAGGTGTGATATAGCCCCAAATTTTATTACTACTTCCTAGACAAGCAGAAGCAGAAAGTAATAAAATCTGTCATACCTACAGCACTACCAATAACAACAGAAATTATGTATATTTTTGCAGCTGTTGCGAGAAGCTAAAGAAAAAGAGAAACAGAGGCGGGCCCAGCAAGTTACCATTGAAAGAACAGCACATTATGGACTACTTTTTGATGAATTCCAAGGTTTGTCTCATCTTGAAGCTCTGGAAATCCTGTCAAATGAAAGTGAAGCTCAGGTACAGTATGCAGACAGCATAAATCAAAAAGGTTGGTAAAAATCAGTCTTTACATTAATTTCACTCTGCAGGTGCATGTGGAATGAACAGTAAGTTTTCTGTCAGCTTCAGAGAGAGCTGGATTGGTCCCATGAGCCAGTCCTTGGCTTCAGGAGATCAATCTCAATACAGCTAAAATTTATCTCCAAGATTAACTCAATCCAAACAACTTCATAGCTGAAAGTTATTTTTGTTAGGACCATAAGTAGTTTGTATTTTTCAGCTTGTGACACTATACAGATGTCTTTTCAGGTTGAAGGCTTTTGTTTTTGTATCAGTCACTGATACCTGCATTCAGGAATTCCAGACCTACAGCACCTGGAGGCCAGTGAATTAAAATGCATTCCAGATTACTTATTCAATTCCTAAACTGCCTTTATTGGCTTAGTTTTTGCAGTTACTTAAAACTACCCCAAGATATTATTACTGGAAGTATACAAATGTCTCTCTGAAGACGATGCTAATGTTACTAGGGCCTATATGATAAATATATTTTTTAATTTCTGCTGTCAATTTATTGACTCTGCTAGTAGATCAGTAGATCTCTAACAGTGGATTAATAGAGTTTTATAAATTCACAGCAGTGGTATTTTATACTGAAACAGTTTTCTAAAAAAATTTTAAAATACAAGTTTTCTTTGTTTTTGTAATTAGCATGCCTTGCCCTCTGGGTTATTTTATAATAAAAATAACCAACTTATTTTTTAAAATGTATTATTTGCTCTCACAAATGAAGGAAGCATATATTAGTAACAGCTAGGTACATACTGGCCATGTTGTTTTTATTTTTTGCAATTGTATCTAAATGAAGAATTATAAATTCAAACCCCACAGGTAAGGTTCAAGGGCCTGCTTTTGGAAAACAAACAAACCAACCCCCACAAAAAAAGGAAAGAGATAAACAAAAAACAAGTTTGGGTTAACTGCATGTGTCACTATTTTTCTTTTAGAGTGAAATACCACAGGGTAAGTAAGATGTGTGCAGGTCATTACCGTGAGGTTTTTGATGTGCTTCATGTTATGTCCATGAAAACCCCTTGTTCATAGTCCTACTCACTCCAACAGGATTGAATGCAGCTGTGTGGGTCAACAAGTCCAATTCTCTGATAAATATTCCAATTACCATACACACACACACAAAATACTTAAAGTCCTGTAAACCTGAGACCTTTCCTAACAGCCCAAAAGCCAAAAGAGGAGCACGAGAGAGACTGAAAGCATTGCTAATGTCCTATGTGCTTCTAATAGCAGTGATTTTATAATATTTTTAAGATTTTATTTTAAAAGTTTCCATTACAAAAAGCTCCAGCTTAATCCTATGAAGTGGACAATGCTATCGAGTGGGACTGCAAAGCCCTAGGTAGCCCTTCACAACCTGAGTTGGGTCTCACAACTTTATCTTTCATTTAACCTTGAGCTTATGAGCTGGACACATCAAGGAGGAACCCAAGAAAATAACAATCTTTCTCCAGTCTCTCACTCGGTCAGTCTGCACAGCTGTCAAGCAAGCTTGAAAAAACAAAACAAAACAAAACTTGAAACAAACCTAAAAGTAAAATGGCTTTTCTCTTGGCTTCCATAGGCAGAGTGTGGTCACAGGATTAACACCATAAACTGCAGTGCAAACAGTGATTTAAAGAATCTGTTTCCATCCCTCTCAGGCTTGCCACCCTATTAGATACACAGGGACTTTTAGGGATATGATTTAGTGCCAGAGTTAGGTTATGGTTGGACTTTATGATCCTCAGGGTCTCTTCGAACCGAAATCATTCTATGACTTGCAGATCCCTGAGACATGCATAGACCTGTCAGTACGTTCTTTGGAACAGGTAGACTGTCAATAATTTTGGTTGCATTTTGAAGGAAGGGAAACCAGGTGCTTTTCCGAGCTCTTCCTATGAGTGCTTAGACTAACCATGAATTCTGCCTGTGCTCTTTTTGCCTGCTGTCTTCATCCAAGCAATCCCAAAATGCTTTTTACAGTTTGTAGTTAAACCAGAGAGGTATAATTCGAAGCTAATGTTCTGGGAGAAGGTAGCCACCTGATGATCTTGCAAGGCTGGAGTAATTTTTGTGATACTCAACCAATTTTGTTGATGAAAACTAGAAATGTGTCGACATTGGAAGGTTAGAAACAAGATTGAGCATAATGGAAGTTTCCATTTCTTATCTTATTTTGGTGTCATGCTCTAAATTAGCATTTAAGAAATGCTCTGTTTTGTTGAGGAATGCTTACTGTCCATTCTTTTACAGATTCAGTCATATTTAGCAACACTTGATGGAGAGCAGTTGGAGACTGTGAAAAATGATTTGATTGCTATAAAAGAGGTTTTTGTTCCAAAGGAATCAGATGATGAAGCAGTGCAGCCACAGAAAGGTAATTAGAAAAACAGAGCCTTAGCCATATTAATAATTGTTACTTCTGTATATAGTACTTTTTAAAATTGCAATCCAAATAATAATTTCTGACATCCTAATAATTTGCATAAGGTAGTTACTAAAATTAATATTCTAAAAGTTCTGGAAGCTGATCAATGCTTATTTTTGATTTTTTTTTTTTTTTTGTAATTGAGGTGTGAGATACAGGAAACATAACATAAGGAAGTATTATATTACATTGTTGCATGATCAATGAAAGCAAAACAAAAATAAGGGAAAATAATAACCTTTTGGATAACAGAGGTTTTCTTACAGAATCTGTTTATGAAATGGTGTAATCTGAAAGTTTTGCAGTGTTTAGAAATACTTTTCTGTTTAGCAGCTTCGTCCTCACTTTGCACCCTCCCTTGCTAGACAGGGAAAAGATGAGAGACTTAAGGAGACTTAAGAACTTTGAATTTCTTGAAGGAAAGTCCCTTTGAAACATAGTGGCAAAGCTGCTTCCCAGGTGTTGCTTGGCAAGAGGT
Organism: Streptopelia decaocto; assembly: GCF_964273445.1. Lineage (NCBI taxonomy): Eukaryota > Metazoa > Chordata > Aves > Columbiformes > Columbidae > Streptopelia > Streptopelia decaocto. The sequence continues at coordinate 54,208,556 of NC_138658.1, read as the reverse complement.
GGCATGTGGAGCGTGAGGAAGAAGCTGAAGCAGCAGAAGCGTACTGCAACCGTGACATGGTGCACAGCATTGAACAGAACGGGACCAGCGTGACAGCCCATAGATCAGCTCACAGAAGTTACAATAAAGCGAGTGGATGCTTTGGTTAGGGGCAAAACATGTCAGGAATTTTGGCATTTCCTGTAATAGACTGAGAGCAGAAGAATGAGAAGTTAGCATAAAGCCACCGTAGTTTGTGTCTCCAGGCCTGTGAGATCCATACCAAATATCTTCTAGCTAATAGAAACAGTCCCCTTGACCTGACCAAAGACTGGCTTGTGCCATCAAACACCATATTGTTGTGTTTCGGAAACATAAAAAGATATTTCTTCCACATCCTTTTGCTCTTCTCAGGGGTGCTTTGCCCATAAAACCTACATTTTACAAGATGGTGAGGTATGATTTCTTTATCCTTCAGAAAAGTTAGAAGCCTGTTAACATCCACATGTTCTAACTGGAAAGTATTTTCTGCTCAGACTGCTCTTTCTAGCAATGATGTCTCTCACAGAGAGCTTATTGTTTCTTCTCGGCGGGGGTAGGGGGACAGCGATTGTTTAGTGTTAAGTCTTACTATGGTAGAGTTTTGTGCTGTTTTTTTTTTCCCTTGTTACTCTTTAAACCCCACATTCTTCTGTAGGGTTGTGAGAAGTCAAGAAGATGTGTTATCTGCTTAAGAGCAAAGATTCATGAGGTGTCTGTTGCTCCTTAATGGCTGTGGGAAATAGTTCCTCGCTTTGAAACCAGCCCCCAGAAAAAGCTCTGTGTCTTGCACAAAGTGACATTTTCTCTGGTGGTCAGAAGTTCTGTTTTTTCAGTGAAGCACATCTTTTAGGGTCTAGGTTTGAGTTGTTTTTTTGTTTGTTTTTTAAACTGGACTTGTTTACTGGAAATTACTTGTTGGGACCTTAAGCATATTTCTATGGTGCAACTGATGTTTATGCTAAGAAAATGGTCTGTGTTTAATATTACCAAAAATAAACAACATTTGGCATCCAGCATAGATAAAAGACAGTAAAGTTTAAGAATGGGTTGGCTGATCAGGATTAAATGAAAGTCTTGCTGTGAAGACAACGCTTCATTCTAGTTAGTTTTCTTAGCTCAAGCTAGTTAATACAATTAAGATCCTCTTAAGCACATTAATAGGTTTTACACTTATAAAATCAAGTCAATAAGCCATATGTTTTTTTATTAGCATATTTTGCATACAGAATTACTTATTTTTACTTAAGCTACCTAATCTAGCAAGAAATAGCAGTCTATGTTAAATTCTATGGAGGAATTTTGAGTTTTAATCCCTCTTGCTAAACAGTTCGAAACAACAACTTGCCTTCTGTAGGGTTCTGATTTGTGCTTCCTAGCTCAATAAAACTTGTGGGGTTTTTTTTCCTTTATTTGAGGAAGCCACCCTCTACGAACTCAGAGATTAACTAATGGTGTTTGAAAGTGTTAAATCTTATCTAGCCACTAAGCAGTATTTGAAAATAATTACCACTTATTGCTAATTTGTTACCGCTTTCTCATCATCAAAGTCATGTTATTTATATGGTGTCATTTGTCAGTGCTATATATATTTAGCAAAAGACTCGCTGAAGGAAAACCAGTACTTTGCATTCAAGTATTTGAAAAGAGTGGCCATTTGTTTTCTGTAAACTCTCAGGATCCCTTCTTATCCTGGACTCTCAGGATCTCATTTAGACATGTTAGTGCTTCTTTTAGTTTCTACCATAAACACTTTCAGGCCTACACAAGGAGAAATTACTGCAGTGATCTTTGGAGGAAAGGCATTTTGGGAAAGGATTGGGGGTAGGCTTTCTGCTTGGCAACTTTTAAACTGAATTGTAGTGGGGTTTGTGTCTTTGCTCAACAGTCAGGTGCAAAATCAGTCTGAAAAGAAAGAAAATATATTTTCTGACACAAGTAGGAGAAAGGCAAATGCATACCCTTCTCTCTAATGCTTCCTCTCACTTTGATTGTGCAACCCTTTCATGTACTTTTCCCTGCAGCTTCTTTTCCTTTCAGTTTTTTATGAAAGCTTTTGAAAGCCATTAGTACCTAAACTTTCAGTGAGACAGTAACCAAAGTGAGCATTGAATTGATTATGCCAGTTATCAACAATTTTGGTAACTTTGCATTGATGAAGTGAACTACTTATCAGTTTTCAGCATGCTGCAGTTTATAAAACAAGTTGGCTTTGTTTTAAGGACAAGTGAATTCAGTGTAAGAGGTACTGGACTGCAAAACCTGAAAATGCTATTGCCAAAATTTACTGATAAGATCAGCAATGAGATTAAATCTGTTCATCTCTTTGGCTTACCGAATACATTCCTCTTGACCTGCTCGCCTGCTGTTAAGAGGAAAGCTCAGTCTCTTGGTCACTGCAGGTGAAGAGTTCTTCATGCTAAATACGAATTTATTTCATAGCACCAAAACCAGGCACTCTCTTTACAAGCAAAGGTGAGATGTCCTTTGCGCCAAGAGAGTATAATCTGAGTGTCAGATTCCACCACCTTTCCACATGTTGCAAGGTATGGTGGACTGTAAACAGTTCCACCAAAATCCGCAGACTCACTGGAGAGTAATGGCCCTCTGCTTTTAAGCCTAGTACTGAAGATTTGCGTAAAAGTGGAAAAAATGGCCATATCTAAAAAATGAACCAAAAAACGGGAAGGCAGAAAGACATGAAATTCATTTTTGAAGTAGCTGGACTTCTATCAGGCTTAGAATGGGGACTTGGACCTTTTAGTGTCATCAGGCTAAAAAAAATGGATTTTGTGTATTCCATTAGAAAATGCTAATGAAGATTCCAAACTCAGTCAGTGCAGATGAACAGAATCAAGCAAAACACCAACTTTTAGGAACTTAGAGCATGTTCAAATATAAGAACTGCAAGTATTCAAAAGAATATATATAATAAAGGTGAAGTTCAAATACAAGTGATATTTACCTTTGTTCATAAATGTTGTGAAATAAAAGTGCAGATTCTTTAAGGTTCATTACTCCAGAGCAGAACAGAATACATTCTTCATTTAAGCAAAGCTCAATCTTAAAGTAGGAAGAAAACACACCTCTCAGCTGTGGTTTGCAGACAGAGCGATAGAGAACATGTTTTTCAGTGAGTTTCCTCTGAAGCTAATTTGTATCTGGCCCTGCTGCAATTTTTATTCCTTGGTTTGAGAGGATAGGTTAGTATCTCTTCTTCGTTTATTTTGTGGGTCATGTATTTTTGTCAGATAACTAGGGATCATGCAGCTTCTTCTCCTCTTCCTTATTTCCGCAAAACTTAGTGGAATTTAAAATGGGGTGGAAAGAGTAGTCAAAGTGTCAAGCTAGCGTACGAGGCTGTATGGGTCTCTCTGGTGCTTGTTCTCTTTATTTGAGCATATACATGCACACACCCCTTTCTTGTGTCACTGTTGCTGTTTTTCAGGTGTGAGGGTGCCGGGGAAAACTGTTTGGATGTACTTGGATGTATTCAATCATGTAAAATATTCTAGTAATAGCACCCTAACAAAAATTGCCTTGTTTTTTCTTGCAGCAGATATGGGTGAGGAGTTTGTCAGCATGCTCACTGAACTGCTCTTTGAACTGCACGTTGCTGCTACTCCTGACAAACTCAACAAGGTCAGCACCTGTGAGTGAGCTGCCCCCGTTTCCTGGGCAAAGAGGGAGAGTTTTGTTCTGCAATCTGGCACAGCGCAGTACCCAGCTCGGTTCAGAAAGCGCAGTACAGGAGGGTGGGACTGCACGGGTGAATACAGAAAAGCTTTCATAGAAGAAGTGAGATTAGTGAGGTGATGCAGTGGCAATGATAAGCTAGCACAACGGGCCGTGTTAGAAAGCCTTGAACCAGAGATGTTGTAGAACAGAGCTCATGAGCACAGCAGGATTGGTCTTTCACTCTGGGAGCAAAGGTCAGGTTCGGAATTATTTTACTTGCTCATCATGTTTATTCCTCTGAGACACTTCTTCAGACCTTCTTAGCTAGAAGCAAGGCCTTGGGTTTATCTCATCTCACGTCCATCATCTAAGATGGCTAGAAGTTGGTCACATCGCTGGTCACATTGTACTATCAGTGATTGACCTACTGCTCTTAGGCTCAGATGAATATTTCTCTCTCTAGATACATAGACAATGGATAACTAGCACAGGCTTAGGGCTTAACATATTCTTATTTGACTTCATGTTAAAAAAGAGACATTGTAAATTTCCTACTAACCACAACAGTAGTCTGAAGTTGTATAAAACTCCAAGGCTTTTCCAGTTTGATCTGCTTTCATGCCTAGGAAGGCAGCTGATGGTATAGTGATTTTCTAGTTATTTTTCCTTTGAAAATTTAGTACCACTTTCTTAGATACCTCATAGAGCAGAAATATTAGTAACTTTGGTATTAATGCCCACTCTATGTGTTGGCTAGGAATATCAGTCCTGTAGAGGAATTATCCTTGGTTGATCCATCTTTAAGTAGCCAGAAATGCTTCTCCCTACAGTTTCGTAAATGTACACTTAATGCCACACAGAGGCCTGATATGTTTAAAATTTTGAATGTAAAAATTAATTGTTATTTAATGTTCATGAACATCATTTGATATTCCCTATTTGAACTGAACTTTGGGGTTGTTCTTTGTTTGGCAGGCTAGGAAAAAAGCTCATGACTGGCTTGAAGAAGCAAGTTCTTCCACCTCTGTAGACATAGAAGGGAAGCTAAAAGAAAAATCTGGAGAACCTGGTGAAGAAAACACTGAACAACAAGATAAAATTGACAGTGATAAACCAGAAGTAAATAGAAACAAAACTGTGGAGGTAAAATAGCTTTTGGAGGATAAATTTCATTAGGCAATTTGTTACACTTCGTTAGATAAGATTACTTATTTATCTTTGTGTGTTGGTTTTATATGTTGTCCTTATTTTATAAACTCACGGAAGTATTAAGAAATATCAGAGTAGCAGGTCCTCTGCGTATCGTGTTGTTTTAATTTTTTTATCTGTGGTTCTGTGTGTGTGCATGTGTGTACACAACATACAGTGAGCTGAGGGATTCTGTGGTGTCATGTCGATAGCACATGGAAAGTCGTATGTCAGCATTCCTGGGCATCTTTCTCCCAGTGATAATACATGGAAAAAGTTCTCTAACTTAATTTAAGCTCTTAAACAGTTTAAATCACAAACAGACAAATCAGAAATATTATTTAGGCAACTCACAAGTGTTCATTCTCTTTATGAAAGATAGCACTTAAGGCCTGTTGTCCATTTAGACAACGCCTCTTGTTGATAAGGTTTATTATGATTTAATATTTTGTGCCAAGTTATAGCAATATTAAATGTGCTTGGTATCTTTGTCAAGATTTTTTTGAATGAATTCTAGTTAAGAAATTATCTGTCATGTTTTCTTAACAAAAAAGGTACAAAGAAGGAAACAGACTCATGCTGCATAATACAGATTTTTATGTGATTGCAGATTTCAAGCTGGTGTCAGCTGGTAAAAGCTGTAGTACCACAGTGCTAGGTAGATTTTTTAATCATTGCTGACAAAAGCCACATTTTAATTGGGAGTATTATTGATTTCTACTCTGGAGGTCCATCTGAGGGATGACTCGTTACTTTTGGCTCTATATGAAAGTAATTATGACTTATTCTAGAGCTAAGGGATCTTTGTATTTGTTAGAACTAGATTTAAAAGTGCTATGTTAAAAATCTGAAAGACTGACCTAGTTCCCATCTAAATAAATGCCAGACTTGTTCTTACTAATTTTTCAGAATGAGTATAAGGTGTGTATTTTGTCATCTGTGGATATTTCATTTTTCTGGTGTTGTTTGTGACTATGTATGGGCTGGTATTTCCAGTTGGAGTGGGGAGGGCTCCTGTGTTTCAAATTCTTTTATATATATATATCTATATGCATATTGATCAGTGTTGTTATTATTGATAATAGCATTCCCTGCTTTTAATTTAAGGAAATCTACAAGCTGTCCATTGAAAGTCTGGCTGAGGTGACTGCTCGATGTATCGAGCAGCTCCATAAAGTAGCAGAATTAATTCTGCATGGGCAAGAAGTAGAGAAAACAGCTCAAGATCAAGCAAAAGTACTGACAAAGTGAGTATTATGTATGGCATATATGGACGTTTGACATTTTCTTAAAACTTGTGAAGTTCTGTTAAGTTTTTGACACTTGGAGGCACAGTAAGTTCATGGATCAACAAACAGCATTGGCTTTAGGGGTCCTGGTGCTACATTTTCTCATGTAGGCAAGTTATGTAGGCTACCTGTCATTTTCTGACATGGCTGACATGTATGTTTACAAAAACATGACCTATTCAGGGGCTAAAAGTTGTTTCTGCTCCAGCAAGTGAATGTACATGCTATAATAATTTGGGTTGCATTTCGTGTTCCCTCTGCAAAATATACTGTGCCAACACATACAGAATTTGCCTTTAGAGTGCATAATGCAGTCTTATTGTCTGCCAATAGATTCATTATCTAGTGTTTGTCTGCCAAAAATATGCAAAAATCAATCTGTAATTCTAAACAATAGAACCATATTTATCAGCAACTTTGTAGTAAACCACAACAAAACAAACATAAATCCAATAAGCTGGTGGTACTCAAAATTCATATCTCAAGCTCTCCATAGTAATCAATTCTACTGTTTTCAGTGGATTTTGATGTTAAGACATTGTAAGCACTTGAGTCCTAAGTAAGAAAAGTATTTAATCAACTGTTTATCTTTAAGAATGCTAGTAGCACAAGCAAAGTCTGTGGGAACACTTCAGTCTAAAATGAAGTACTTGATCAAGTATTTTTCAGAATTAGAGCTAAGGTGTGGTGCACCTTGCAGGATGAGGTTCTGTATGATGCACTTGTGAAAGTTTAGCAAAACAGTGAAACATCCAGGAATAGAATCAGATCTCCTTGTTCTCTGGTATTTTAACCACAAGGGTACTTCCTTCTTTTAGTACAGGGTAGATGTTTTATTGCTTAGATAGGAAACTTCTCACTGTTCTTATTAAAGTTTGATTTATTTCCAACAGTATTTCTAGGAGTTGTGTTGTTGTAATCATCAGAAAAGCAATAGTTAAACTAGAAGTTTAGAATTTTAAAAATTGAAATATTGCCCTATCAAGTAAGACTAGTGTTTGAAGCAACTTGACATAATTTTGCTGCTGTAGTCATCATTTTCCAGTGGATGAATATAAAAAATATATTATGAGCAAAATCTACCTTAAAATATTTTAATAATTGCTAGAAGTAAAATTGCCTTAAGAATAATTTTGGCTTCTAAGATGGAGTTTGTGGCTGAAACAGTCATAGGATTTTTATCCATTGACAGGACAAGGATGAATTTTTATCTTTGTCTCTTTTTTTCAAACCAGTTTAACAAGCGCCATGTGCAATGAAGTTTCGTCTTTATCAAAGAAGTTTTCGGATTCTTTAACAGCAGCTGGGGTAAGATAACAGCATTTTCTGTAGCATTTGGGCTTTTTTTAACATAGTTCACTTCTTAAAACAGAAATTGTTACCTGAGTCCTGTGGCTTTGCATGAGATACCAGCAAAGAGGGTGCTTTTTTCATCAGATCAAGAACAGAGGGCATTTTTACAGCAGATTTCCTGTTGTAGAGAAAGTTTATGAGCCTTGATAGACTGCAGCATGTCCCCTGCCTTCTAAAATCTCTCTTTCTAGACACCATTTCCCATTTTTCATGATCACCACTCAGTACTTCTTATTTGCCCCTACTGAAAGGGCCCCACATTTGAAGTCTCACCACTTGGTGACATTTTCCTCTCCTACTCAGCCTTTTGAATGCATTTGTGTAAAAGTCATTAACAGGTAACACTTCCAGTACCTTACTAATGGTTTCAAGAGCTGTCTTTGTAGCCTTTGCTAAGTCCCCTGGCCTAGGATCACTGTGTTTGCAAAAGGTTTAAGAATTAGAAAATCTGTTTGGTCATCCATCTTAAAAAAAAAATCACTCATATCTCAAGATACTCCATTTAGAAACATCCATTTATCTGTGAACATCTTTGCTAGAAATAGTATCCTGCCTTTCAAGATGTTTCAAAAATGACTGACATCTGAGCATTCTAGCAGGATCCAGAGGCAAAATCTGTGCTGTTGCTGAAATGGTTCTGTAAATGTCAGAGAAGATCCAACTCTGGCTCCCCTGATTACTCCAGGAGAGGATGAATGTACATCAAAGGAAATTTCCTCAGTTCTCCCATGAGCTCTTCCAGCCTGTCTCTGAACAAGTTTTCTTCAGAGTTATTTGTAGAGAACATAATTTATTGGGTTGCTTTTATTCTGAATAATTTACATTCCTTCCCATTACTCTGGGAGAAACTGCTTGTTTTGCATTTTGGAATTGTATTTTATCATATCTTTGTGTGACACTTGAAAAAAATACATGCACAGACACATAAAAATAAATTACACATTAAATATTAATTTGGGCCAGCTCAGAAAATTGGAAACTAAAACTTTCATAAGCCTTGCACTAGGTTTTGTTCTTAGTAACTCTGTACTCTGTTTTTAGGACCAGATTGTTTTTATGGACTTTTGTGTGGCTATATAAGAAATTAAGCACAAAGACACTAGAGGAGAGTTTTAGTAGGGCAGTCTGGTGATCTTTAAGTGCTGCCCCATCCCCGTAAGCTTTTGGAGGAGGATGTGGGCCTTCTGCTCCCCATGACCAGTAGGAAGGCCAGGAGCACCCAGCACACAGGGCTGTAGAAAATCTATGTCTTCCTGCATGTCCCAGTGGTTCAACTTCTTCCTTAACCTGCCAGCAGCGCCTGCTTTCACTAACACATTCCAGTGACCTGCAAAGTCTGTAATCTTGGGGGAAACTGAGAAATGGCTTAAATGGCTTCAAACATAGTGCCGTCCCTATACTTATATCTGTGTAATTCAGACATTAGTTGTAGTGCTGGCTGTGCACCTAGTCTGTAATACTGGTGATGTTTCTAAGAGTGAGCAGTAATGCAGAAGTAAGAAATAACAGCTTTGCTTGCCACACAAGATTTATTTCAAACTTTAATTTATTGATTCATACAATCAATAGTATTTCATTGATATGGCTCTCTATCTGTTTCAGGAGTTTATTGACAATCAGCTAAACAGTACACTCTCTAATGGATTTTCTAGTAACTGACATTAAAATTGCCCTTCTTTTCTCTAATCATCTTCCCTTTTTTTCTGCCATCTTTCTCCAGACTAAAGTTAAGGAGTTTCATGTTTCTTTAAGTGTGCAATATGAAAGCTACAAGATTGTAAGTGGACATCCCTCAGTTAAAGTAATCGAGATTGTGTTTCCTTCATTCTAATAAAGTCCACTGTTTGGTATTGGAAGAGCACAACTCTTGATGGAGGTTACTATCCTTCTGAAAAACCACAATGCAAAGAGCAGTTAGAAATAAAAAGGGAAAGAACTGTTGCCATTTTAAAAAGCAGAAGAGCTGATGATTCTTAGTTTTCTAGGGATTTCATTTCTGTAGCCTCTAGTAATGTCACTATTCATTGTACCCATTTTTACTCCTATCTGGTGGCTGAGAAAAATGCTACGTGTATGGAGCTATATTTAATGGGGAGCCCGCGTTGCCCAGCTCAATGTGTACTGCCTCCAGTTTGGGGATCTGTGCTTCACATGCTTTTCCTTCTGTAGGGGAACTAATCTAGGCCTTTCATTTCCACCTAACTGCAGATTTTCATGAAACTTCTAAGAACTTCATTATTTTCTGCCCTGTATTTCTCCTTCTTGTTTCCTTGAATCAGCAAGGGGTTAACAAATTTTAGGGGAGATGAAAAGGGCACTGACAGACAAATGAACAGACAGTGTCATCACATGAATCTCATATCCATGGGAAAACAGGCATTTTGAAACATGAATTAATGAAAAAGTAAAACTCTGGGTCTGCCTTAGTTCGTTGTACTCAGTGATAGAAATTTGCAGGGTCTACTGAAGTGTGTATGAAATATAGACACGGTGATTAGGAATACTGTGATAAACAGTTTGAATAAGAATCAAGGTGAAGCAAGACCTTTATAGAATTCATAAAACCACTTCTCAGATATCAGTATATTTCTGTTAAATGTATTTCTTGTCCTGCCATTTCATTCTATTTTCCGGTTTACAGAGCAGTATGAAGGCAGAGGCTCTTAACCCCCTCGTCGACAGTGTGCTATTAGAGGTAAGCCTTCACTTTTTTCACATTAGGAAATATTCTAGTAAAATTATTTTGAAGTTAAACAGTCACCTTTATGTCTGAAGAAATAACTATATAAAAAGTAATTATAATATTATTCTAGCTGTTCAGCGCCAGATCATAAACATCTCTTCTGTTGCGTTCAGCTTCTCCCACAAATACTATAGTAGTAATATCGCATTTACTGAGGATTCTTAAGAATTGTATGACTGATGTGAAACTGGCCAGCTCGTAAATTCTGCTGCTCTATTGGTAAGAGCACAGCAGACAATTTGCAGTGTGCAGTTTAGCTCTTTTTAACCTGTCTACAGCTTGCTTGGGATAAGCCTATTCTTACTGTTCTGTTACCTACTTCAAATCTTGCAAAGTATTTTTTATTCATAGATAGTTTCAGACTATGCTTTTTTTAAAAATTTGAATTGCAGGTATGCGATAGTGTTTTTGCATCCACAGGCATTTAGATTTCTGCAAAGATACACAGTGTAGCAGCAGGCTTGGTCAGTGCGTAGATAATTGTGTCAGACATCACCAAAATGGTCATGACTGATTTATTAGACACCTTGATCTGCGAGTGGCTTCTTCTATTAGACACCATGATTTACTTTTCATCAGGAAAGTACAGTGAGTAAAATGTGCCTCAGTTTTACTGAGGAGAGAGAGGTCAAGAGGGAGTAATATACTTGTACTTTACTAAAATGTGTACTGTCTGCAGCATGAATTCTTTGAACTCTGCTAATTAGATCACACTTCTCTCTAAATGCAAATAGACATACAGTAGTGACTACAAATTGTCATTCTGTATCCAATAGTTGTGGTCCCTTAAAAATGGGGAAAAGATTGTTTTACAATAAGCAGCTTTGCACTGAGTTAACAATACCATTAAGGAAAATCATGGGGAGTTGAATAGAGCTGTAGTAAAGATTACTATCCAGCACCTTTAGTTACTGCATAAATTTGCTGTTGCAACTGACTTATCTTTCTGTGCTCCAGGAATTGCAAAATCTGGGAATGTCCAGAATTGTGGAATACAATGTTTTGTACCTCTTAAATCCCATATTTGTATACAAGTATACAATAGTACAGCCTGGGTTCATGGAGCATTTCAAGCTGCTGTACCGTTCAGTATTAGAAATTTCAAAAATAGTACTATGCATTAAAACCATTATAATAATTCAAACTGTTAATCTCAGTGACACTTCTTCCACCTACAGCAAATTCAAAATTAGTTCTGCTGATGGAGACACTACCTGCTTTGTATTTAAAAATCTACTTCTGAACGCTGTGGCATTTTATTTAGCTGATGTTACAAACAAAGCTCTCCAGGAGGTCAAACTGAGGAGATTTTTACATAGTGATTCAGGCTATGCTTATTAGCTGGAAACTGTTGTAATTTATCATTTTTTTTACATACAGATTCTAAAATCTTGTGTGAATACATATGCTAATATAGCATGATGCAGATGTTTATTTAAAAGTACAATGTAATTCCTTAAATACATGACAGCTGTACTGATGAACCACATGTTTTCTCTCCCCATTAGGGTTGCAACAGCACGACTTATATTCAGGATGCTTTCCAGCTATTGCTTCCAGTTCTGCAAATTTCACATATCCAGACCTGTTGTTTGAAAGCACAAGAGTGACAATTTGCCAGCAGTTGTCACCACGGGGCTTAAGAGAAACCACAGACCTAATGTCTTTAGTGAATGCAGACAGAAGAGACGGTACGAGAGATGTCTGGCCACGTACAAACCTTTGAAGACACTAAACGCGGTTTTGCACATACAATATTGAACAACATTTTAAAACTCTTTCAGACTTTTAGACCTAGAAGTAGTTAGTAAAGTGAGTCATTTCTTTGCCATTAGCATATATCCTTTGCATTAATTTAAACTGAAGTTTGTTGATATTAGCATTGACTTCAATATGGATTCTAAGTGTTGACCCTTTCAGTTGTAGACAATAAACAAAGCAAATTAGAGTGTAAAGATTTTTAAAACATTTCCATCCTGTCAGTTAAAAATATGCATTTCAAAAGTTGGTTTCAGAATTTCATTTTAGCCAATATGAAAAAATGACAGTGTTCTGCTTGTTAGCTATTATTTACAGTATCAAGAATAACAGCATTGTAATCTGTACCCCTTACATAACACTTTGTGTTGAAAGAGTTGTACGGTAAAAGGCATTAACTTTACTAAATTACAATTATGGAGGATATGCATACAGAATTATACTGAAATGAAATTTTCTGAGCCAGTTAAGAGTACAGGTACAGCTTTATATTTGCTGACCCATAATTTTATATTCATTTATGTCTATTTCTTAATTCCAATGGCTGAACAACACTGCAAGCCGAAGTAATCTTTTTAATATGCAAGGAATAGAAAATTGCCCTTTTGGCAATTGAAACACGCCCAAAATGATCTCCTCTCAGATGTGTTACCAGGTTGGAACTTTAGTGTTTAATTTGGGTTTTAAACGTTATGAACCTTTTTATAAACTGGGGTTACTGATACAGACAATTCAGAAGTACAGTTTTTGGGCCAAGAAAGGAAGTTGTGAAAAGTTGATGAGAGAATTGCAGTGGGGGTGGAGGTCCCATGTCAGAGCAATCCCCTCTTCGCTGAGGCAGTAGCTAGACAGGGTATAACTGAGCAGCAGGAATGACGTTTCTTAGTAACACGAGCAACCATGATACTTTATCCATATCCTCAGCTTAAAATCCTGAGCTGTGAACCTCAGAATTTGTTTAGGCTCTTTTACCTTGTAGACAGGAAGAACCTTCCAATCTTTTATGTAGCCTGTTCCCCTGGATTTTCATTGTTTATTATGTTTCTTTCAGCTATTTTGTATTTCTTTTCCTCTTGATACACTCAATAATTATATTTAAACGCTTTTCAATTATAGTTAACATCTGAATATGTTTAAGCATAGAAGTATAGTTCATACATGGTAAAACTAATGAAAAAGTGCGTGAGGAAATACCATCCAGTTCATTGGAAGTGAGAAACCATGTACTTGCTTTGCACATGGTAACTTTTGTGAGTCCAAATCAGGAGAGAAGGGTCTGTTTGTGCGTTACACTATTGTGGTCCCTGTACTGCTGTCACGTGCATTGTGGCATTTCCATCTTTTGTTATTTAGAGATGAAATTTTCACTATCCTTGAAATAAGATTTCTTACGCAAGATCTGTTTTCTGCCACCCTGTAATTTAACAGATTTGAGATATCTTTCTGGGTAGGTAGCCTTCAAATCCACTTGCACAGAATGTAAAAAAAATTTACAGCAGTATGAACAAAAATAAGAAAGCCCCTTGGCAGCTGAAAAGGCAAACAAAGCTCGGCGGTCATTGGTGTTTATGCCATATTGACCAGCTGACATTACTACAGCATGGGAGAAAGAGGGACACAGGAAAATGCAACTGATTGGCAGACTCACTAGGCCAGGTAGGATACAGCTCCCACCAACTGACAGCTCCTCCTGGCATTGCTTTAATTCTGAAGGCATCTTTTCAAAAGTGAATTACGAAATAGCATTTAGTTGATGCAAAACACTGCATTGCACCCAGTGCTTCTCTGCCTTCTGCGCCTCAGGGGCACAGACGTACAAACAACTCGTCTCTAGTGGTCGTCTCAGGCTGCAGGAAAGCCACACGTTTGTAGTTGCCCAGGGGCCGTTCCTGTGTGCGCTCTGTGACCCAGAAGAACGAGTCCTCAGTGCAGGACTGTGTACTCGCTCCGTACACTGCATCGTGAGCAGTTTTCAGTTTTAAAGATCTGGGCATCGGTGAAAGCATTTAGTAGCTTCTAAAAAGGCCTGTTTGTTTAAAGCATTTGTTTCAGTTGTTCTGTGCTGGCAAGCAGAATTATAATACCTAGTTAAAAGCTTGTTTATTTTTCAAAGAGAGACTGTCAAGAAAAGTCTAGTGTTTACACCTATCAATCATTACATTCTGGATTTATTTTTACATGAATGTCATCATTATTTTTCATCAAGAAGCCTTTCTGTCCATGCTGGAGTAGAGCTCTGCATCAGGTATCTGTAACCATGGTATTACTGCCAAATGAGTCACAGAACACAGCAATAGCTGTTTCATATTGTTCCTATGCTGAGTTAATGTTTTCAGACATAAATTAATTTAGTTACTTTTTTCATACAGAATTTTTTTTCTCTGAAATGCACTGCAGAATATGTAGTGTTACACCTGTCAGAAAAATGTGACTCATAGTGGTGCCTTTTCTCAGAGGCTGAACAACATAGTAGTTGAAGCCTCAGGGGATAATGTTTGAAATCATTGAGGGGCATTCTTAAGACAAAAGTTGCTTGTCTGAGATACTCCTTACTAGAGGTTTTACTGTCTTGCTTAAATTATGTATGAATTGCATAAAGTACCCTAAAGTAAAAGAAGATATAAAAATAACAAGTGGACTTAAGGTATTTACAGCCATACAATGTAGGAAAGGAAATGGGGCAGAACGTGAGTGTAGGGATACGCCATCTGATATCAGATGCAATCATCTTGTACTAGGAAAACTGAATATTATATCTTTAAATCAATTCTAGGTAAAATTTCAGTAGAAGAGTATTCTGTGGATGTAACCAGGATATTTTGTTTACAGTGGTTTGTATTTTTCCTTCAGTCAAATAAATCATTTGAGATACTGAACTGAGACAGTGTACCAAAAAAGAAAGTTTTGAAGACTTACATGATGGGAAGATGTACTCAGTGAGGTCTTTCACTTTCTGATTTTGTGATTTGCCTTTGGAACGATGAGTGTGATTTTACTGAGAGTCTGACAAAACCAGACATTGCCTTACACTTTTAAGGGAGACTGTTCCTTCCTTCATCAGCACCTTTTGCCAGGTCAGTACACTGAGTGTGCCTCGGCACTTATCAGACTACTTGGTTTTAAGTCCTTATTTAAAAAAGAACCTAGACTGTGAAAATTACCTTTTCTCTTGAGCAGATCTGTTTTTTATGGCATTCCATGAACTTCTGAAGATGCCTTTTTATGCAGAGACAAAAGAGGCAGGCGTTCGCACTCACTAAATTGAGAAATTTAGCAGGATGAAACTTAAAGCAATGTCTGCAGACCTACAACCCTGCAGATGACCCACTGTTACAGGTCATCACTGAAGGATGAGCTGGAAGGGAAGTATTGTATATTAAAGGCAAACCAAGCTGTAAGTTGTTTGCTGCTTTTTAGGGTATAGTCTAGTCATGTGTAAACATCTCTTCCCCATGATTTGCTCCTACAGTCCAGCATCCATTGCTTGAGACAGCTGAACAAAAGAACTGTCTCTTCCACTTTTTTCATGCTGCTTAGATCATCCAGTGAAGCTGTTAAAATCTTCCTCTAAAAGGTGCCTCAATCATATAATTCAAAATTGCAATTACTACAATTTGAGAGGCTTTTAAATGATGTTTCCAGTGTCACCCACCAGTCAGGATTCATAACAATTTAAATGAGTCTGAAATGCCACAGTATTTTGGGTGACAAATATGTATTTTTTCTGATTTACATAAGTGGTTTTCATTATACAAGCAGTCACCCAGCTCATAGGATTATCTTTGAGACATTCCACTTCTATTTCAAATGACAGGCCTGTCCTTTCTGTTAGTCTCAAAAGAATGTAAAGAGTAGAAAAGGACGTTCCTGGGTTCTTTTTAAAGCCATCTCAGAGCAAGGTTTAATGTGACACCATCAGCCAGTCTGACCTACTTGGAAATTCTTACAGTCTGACTGGAAACCCCTCTGGACTTTAAACACTTTTTTTTCCGTCTCAGGTCAACTTTTGTTGCTGAGAATATGAGGACATAACCAGCTGCTTTTAGTGTGTTACCTGTATATTTTCCATGCTCAGATTCATCATTCATAATATTGAAAATGGTGTGCAGCTTTAGAATTAAAACACTGAAAATAAAATGTCAAAAATTGAGCTGCATGAAAAAAGATGAGAGAGGGAAAATTATTTTCAAAGGGAAAAAAAGGATGTGCTTTCTGGAAGTGGGAACAATTTTCAAGGTTGGATTAGAGAAAAAACTCTCTAAAAGAAGTTTTCAGCATTGCTCAGAGTAAACAAGAGATGACATCTGATTAGTTGCAGCAGAACTGCAATAACGGCACTTCTGAGGTAAAATGAAAATCTGCATTAGCTTGGAGGAAGTCGAAGATAAGAACATTCAAAGAGGAAGAGCTCAAAGGAAAGAAGACAGCTAATTTGATCACACCAGATCTGCAGTGCTTATTCTCCCTTTCTTGCCTGCACCCCAGAAATGCCTGAGTATGGAGCTGCCAAGAACTTCTTAGTCTCCCCACTTTGGTCTCCTGGTCACAGACCTTCAGGGAGCTGCTCTAACAGACCCAGAGCACTCACCATTCATCCTGCCTTGCAAACATTTTACCCAAGGAGTAAAGTAATATTTCTTATGCAATGCCACAATAATGTGCAAAAGGAGTGTAAAAACACTGCAGCAAGGACTAATCATAATTCTTAGTGAATTGAATTTGAAGACGAAGGCGTGAAGATGTCACTCAAACAAACATGTGGTTTTTCTCTCCTATGCTGCAGGGTTGAGGCTGAAAGGTGTTCAACAAAAGCTGCCAGTTCAGGCGTCTGACTGACAGTGTCACCCAAATGAAAGCCAGAACACTGGGTAATTCAAACATCTTTTGAACACCTTCAGAAGCCTCTCAACCCATTTACTATACTTGTAAAAATGCAATCCTGCTCTTCCAGCCCCTGATTACCTCAGGCATTGTACCAGCATCTTATGTGATGCTGGTATTTGGGGTGCTCTGTGCCCTTCCTCCAGTTCCCTCACCAGTTCTGCCTTCCCCACCAGTTTTGTTCATCCCACTCTCCTCCGCCTTCGTGTCTCAGGTTCCTCGCCCCTGCCCATCATGGTGTTCTTGAGGGACTGCACCAGGACAGCCTTTCTCCTCTCACATGTTCAGTTTTGAAAAAAGACAAGGGGTTAAGAGGACATGGGA
The DNA here is from genome assembly GCF_964273445.1 of Streptopelia decaocto. Taxonomy (NCBI): domain Eukaryota; kingdom Metazoa; phylum Chordata; class Aves; order Columbiformes; family Columbidae; genus Streptopelia; species Streptopelia decaocto. The sequence goes on along the minus strand of NC_138658.1, from coordinate 54,191,324 downwards.
GGAGAGAAACCCAGAGGATTTTGGGTCAAAAAAACAGGAAAACACTAAACTGGTTGCTTTTAAGCCCATTCCTTCCTCCTCCAGCATAAGGAGGTTGGATCAGAGCCTGCCTGAGGTCCCTTTCACCTTCAGTTACCTTAGGATCACTTTTTTTTCCTTACCATTCCTAACAATGTCTCCCCATTCTCAGTTTCCTGTGGTTTGGAGCACACTTGCAAGACAAGGTAAACTCGACTCAACAGAGATTAAAAGCTTATAAGAGCCTTTTGGGCTTACTTGTTCTTCATGTTTCTAAAGGTGACTTGGAAGATGGAACCTTCTAGGGTAGTAAAACAAAACACTTGCAGAGCTGTGGCATAACTGTGGGCAGTAAAATAATAAGCCATAGTTTAGCCATCCAAGGAGAAGAAGAGGGAAGTTATAGACAGCAAGAATAATGGAATTAAATTATAGGTGAAAGGAAGTTAAATTGGGGTCACAAGGAGCAGGGCTGTCCCTATCAACAAGATCCCTGGATTACTGAAGGGGAAGAATGATAGATGGTGCCATTGGTTGAAGCATTTTAACACTGACTACAATGGCCTTAGCAATTCTGCAGTAAATTGAGATAGGTATGCCTCTTCATCTCTAAGTCGCTGTTCTATAGTAAAAAGGAAAAAAAATAAAACCACCAACGAACCAGAAACAAATTGTGACAGGTTTATTTTATAGACTGCATTAAAAAAAAACATTCTGAAAAGCTTTAAGTTATTACCACAGATAAGCAATAAAGCTCCAAAAGCCCTCAAATCAAGGAAGACAGTATTTTTCTCTGATTTTTTTTAGAAGATGGTAACAAACAATAGAAACAAATGCTTCAGATTTAGCCAACTAGATATAAAAAATTCCATATGGCCTCAAATCATTCAGAAGCTAATGTTCACCACTATTGCTATTAAATCTGAACTGCTTGGTGCAGTATAATGACTGGAGAAGCAACTTCAGAAAGCTTCAGGAGGGAAAAGCTATATAAATGTAAGGGATGGAGGTTACAAAGTATTAACATGATGCTAAATTGCTGCATATCATATTTGCAATGGGCAGTTTACAATCTGCTCATCCTGATGGATTTAGCACAAGGGAGTCTGAAGTCCTGGCTCTGCAGTTTCTGTCTCTGCCCAGTAATTGCTGCTGAAATTGTACCCACAAATTACGTGTTACCACCAAATGCATTTGGGACCCTGCTCAGTCCAAACAGCTCCATTCCCCTCAGAGGAGCAGTAATAAATGGAGAGTAAGGAAAAGATCCAAGAGATAATGAGTCTGAATACTAATTACCTCAGCAAGTACAAAATATAGAAATGCAATTTATCAAAAAGTACAAAGCCCTTTTGGTGTCTTAATGAGTTATTAAAAACCGATAATAATGATTTTGTGGTTTGAAGCCAAATTACTATTTTCCACGTTTTTTTCTTTATCCAGTAAGATGTTGCAGAATTTATGAAGGTCTTCCTGGTTTACTGCAGAAATTAAAATGCACTGCAGAGTTCTCTCCTTCTATGAGTCTTTGACCACCTTCCTCAACAGCCAGAAATTGTATCTTTTCAGCATTTTAGTCACCTATGCCATAAAATGACTGGAAAATGTGCTTGTTTCATGAAAGTAGAGGAGCATTTCTATTTTTAAACAGATTTTCTTATCCTATGGGGAATATAGAATAAATTTTGTCTCCAACAGAGAAAATGAAAATTATTGCAAGGATTATCTCAGATCCATATGATTAAGTGTAAATCCTGAATGAACAGAAAACAGATGTGAAATCTATACTCTCCTACTGAAGTAGATTCTACAGCAAAACGTTTGTCCATCATTCATATTTTCTTAATACCAGATAGTTCTGATGACAGATATAATGGAGCTTCTCCACTGAAATGTATGCTTGGCATTCTCATGAAAAGAAGGATAATATAGCTCCCCAAACTGGAAACGGAGATGAAATAGAGACGCTTTTTTCTGTGGTGTATGGTGTGTCTTCTTTCATCCAACAGTAACCATATTTCATATGGTGACATCTCAAACTAAAGAAAACAATATCAGGAAAAAAGAAAAAAAAAAAAAGAGGAGATTAAAAAAGCAGACTTTCCCAGTTTATCTTCAAGGTCATTCTTTTGACTTTCACAGTAATGAATTCTTTACTGCAAGAGAAAACAACAAGGTGACTAGGAGGCAGACAAAATGGAAGATACTCATCAGACTAGAGCAAAAGACCTAAGAATGGTACCTGCCACCAGAATGGTGGCTTAGGTACCTGCCCCAGGAGAGCGCAACACAGGAACCTGAGTGAGAAGCCCTGCACCTCATTCACTGCCAGGGCAGTTTGGCAATGCGAGAGCGGGCAGGGCTGGAAGGTGCCTGGAGAGCATCCCCATCCGCCTGCTCAAGTGTGTGAATGGCGTTTCTGCACTGAGCCTCCATCTACACAGGGCTTGCCTGGAACTGCCTTTTAAAGGTAGATGGTGACGCACCTGTTTCCTTCAACTAACTGAGCAGGATTCACTCTCTTCTCTTCCATCCCAGCAGCTAGATAAGGGCAGAAACAGTTTTGTGTGGTATCTGCCTCCACTCCAGAATCTCTTGCTCTGTGTCAGCTCCTGAGCGTCTCTTCATGAACTACTACACCTGCAGCAGAGTTCAGAAGTAACTCTGGGGTAGTAACAAGGTCTCACTGCAGCTGAGCCAAAATAAGCTGAATTATCCTAATGGGAAAAAATAAAAATAGACCAATCAGAACCACCAGCTGCACGGAAGAAATTGCAGACCTGTGGCCAACTGCATTTCCCATGCCGTGCTTGTATATATTAGGATAAATTTGGAAATAATGAAATAAGACCAGTTTATTCCACATTTCCAAGTGAAAAATATTCTTCAGCAATTATCAATGAGACTTTTGAAATTTGAACTGCAGCTCCCAGAGTAGCAAGTGATGAAGAACATTGAAATATGAAAATGCCCAGATCCCAGCCAAACTCATGTCAGTTTTCAGAGAACCACACAATGCCAGTTGCGGGCACAGGATTTCTGTACTTTTTACACTGAGTGAAAAAGCAAATGCTGCTTTTCATCCATTCTGGCAGTTCATGTAGCTGCAGGCCCAATAACAACATCTGTCTCCCTTTTCCTTTACATCATAAGAACTGGGATAAGGAGTGTTCCTTGGCTGTGAAACCATACTGGGGGCAGCAGCTGCTGAAGTGAGCTGGAAAATGACAAGTGTAGGCAGGATACAATGCATCAAAAATTGATGTTGGCTAATGGAATGGGGTTTGAACAGCCTGCCCAGTGTCCATTATGGTCCAGTTCTGCAAGCAACCAGGAGTGCTTCCCTTCAAAAACCTCTTAGTACCTGTTTTGGAGAGAAACACATCCTGGCACGCATTTTATGCAGAGACCAATAATTGTGCCAAGTACCCTGGAATGTGCTCAGCAATCTGATTCTGTGAGTGCTTTTGTACTGAGAGGAGTTTTCATTTTAATCTCTGATTAAGATTTGAATCTATTACAGAAGCAGAAACAAAGGAGGGATTATCTTTCATGGCATTTAAAAAATAAATATGTAACTGAGTGACTGCATACACTCATGAACATAATTTAAAGCTGCATGTGGGCATATATCTTTGTTCATAGTTATCTGTAGGCAAACTGGCAAAGCCGTTATTCCATTACTAGAAGGAACTTCTGCCTTCAGCAACATCACACCCAATTTTATGATGACTTTAACCACAGTACTATCACTTCTGAGCACTGAAATGATGCTTTGCAGAAAAAGTGTCAAAAGGGTAATTGGAAGGATCCCAGCAATTTCATATCACACCTACTGTTCTTTACAAATACATACACGATTTATAAAAACAGCTTAACTGTAATCTCCAGCTGCTGAGTACACTTAGTATGTGCCTTTGCTAGAATGTTTTGAACTATGAGTTTCACTGTTTTCCCTGAATAATTTGTATTGTCTGTTGTTTGTGTGGGTGTCTTGCTCAAAGACAAATGAGAGAGGCATTTTTCTAAATATGAAAACATTTTTGTAAAGCTACAACGACACAAGGACAAGCAGGCAAAGAGTACTTTCAGTTGCCCTTTCCGTTTGTGCTACCAAGTTCTGCAATGATGGCAGTTGAAGACCTCTTCAGGATGGCACCGGGGGCCTGAGCCAAAGCGCAGGTAATACCCTAGGTGGACCTGCATTGAATTTTCCTGGTATTGGACTGGAATCTGCACAACTGAATTTCTAAATTGCTAGAGGAAGGTATCCTTAGAAAACAACAGCAATGATACTGTGAATATAGCTGGATAGCAATCAATTTCTTGTAGATCTCTTGTGCCAGCCACCCCACATGGGAGGTTTCATGTCCACTTGCTTTTAGATTGTAAGGGAGGAAAGGAATCCATCAACTTTTACAAATTCTGTGAAAGAGGTTTTCGCCTTTTTAGCCAAACACACACTTCCCCTGTTTGTCATCCCTGTCAGTTACCTGTCATCTACCTTATGTCCCTTAGATTCTATATTCACTGACAGACCAACATGTCTTATGTAACTGTACAGCTACGCCATAACTCAGAAGTAAATACAGTGACATAAAGCACCTTAGGTCTTCAAGGATCTCAAAGTTCTTTACAAAGAAAGATGGTAGTACTGATGGCGAAAGGCAGAACACTAAAACTGCTGGCAATTGGTGTTGTGGAACTTTGATTAGCTTTTATGCAGCCTTTGACACATGCACTGATTTTATTCAGAGAACTAATGGGAGGCAGGACACTAAGATTGTGTCATCTTGTCCTTGGGGCATTGACTGCCAAAGAGACTGATGCAGTAAATAGAGTGTTTGGGGTAGTAGTAAGCAATTTGTATGAATTTGATCTAACAACAGCTCAGAGCATGACACTGGACACGTTTTACCAAAAAAGAAAACCCAAAAAAAAAGTCCACAACAGTTAGCTTTAAGACACTGTGTCAGGTCTGTGTCTGTCTCTAATTTCCCCACATAAGAGAGAACACTATTCTGTCCCTCGTCATTCAATAAATCCATTAACGCTCCTTTAGCTTCACAGAATACAGCACTGAGGACAAAAGCACCGCAGGAGAGGGCTCCCAATTACTCTTCATGCTGTACACATCTGTTTTTTATTCTGCCATGATCACTGTAAGGCTGACCTGCAGCTTGGGTGTAGAAGAGGCCAGTGAGACCAGCACAGCCAGTCTGCCCAGACTCCAGGTGGCCCTACCACTGGGGAATGGCAGACTGACACAAGGGCAGGACAAACACAGACAGAACTCACTCCTTGAGACAGGATTCCCTCATTGAGACATGTGTACTGAGCCTGAAAAACACCAAGATGTATGTCTGGGTCTCATTTATCATTTATTTGTTTGTTTGTTTGTTTGTTTGTTTTTAAGTGAATGCTCTCCTGTCTTCATGTGCAGCACTTGTAATGCAGCCACCTCCTCCCTGTTGAGTAAAGGAGTTTTTAGTAGCATTCTAGAGACTTCACATGGACAGCCCTAGCACTCATCAGAAAAGCAGACCACAATCTCCTTCCACAGCCTCAGTAACCAAAAGGACTTTAGCTAGCAACATTTCCTGTAACTGCCGCACCGTTAGCCATCAAGCCACCCACAAACACAAGTAGTTACAGGTTGAATCAGACCTTATCAGATGAAGAGGGAAGTGCTTCTTGCAATAAGTGAAGCAAAACTAAACCAGAAAGTGTATTTATTATTTTCACAGAGTATTTAGCTTTGAGACGGTATTCCTTTGAGAAATGTTATTCAAAACCTAATGTGATGAAACTCAAGATCTAGATCTAAGTTCTTGTCTCTCTAGCCACACCCTTTAATAACCTTTCCACTCGCTGTCACGTAACATTGCGATTTCCTGTATTCTGCATTGATACCACGTATCACCTCCAGCTTTCAGCTCACTGCCAGCAATCCTTCTGATGGGAAGACTGCGTTATGACCAAGAAAACAAGCTGCTTCTGTACAGCGCAGCACTGGAGCAAGGTACCTGGGGTTTCTCAAAATACCTAACCTTTCTCTTTCAGTCACTGACCCAGAGACTAAGGAAAGGGATAACTTAATCCCAAAGTGTTCTGGATCTCATATGTTGCCTCACAGAGCAATCAAAGATCTGCAAAGTTGTTCCATCTCTTCTTTCTATCCTTTGATACACAACACTTATGATAATGAAAGCAAAAGGAGTGCTAGCAGGTCAATCCCAATCCCAATCTCCCATCTCTAGGAACACAAAAGTTAAATTTGCACGGGAATGGGCCATGACATTGTCTTTCCTGCTTCTAAAAGATGAGTTTTGGTGAACCCAACATCTTGGAAGGACAAAGCATTCCACTTATCAGCCATAATTCTGAATAGTGGTGAGCAGCTCCTTAGTAACACATCTTATTACAATCTTAGAAATGTCTTGTTTTTAACCCAAGAGTAAATACTCTCTCAGGGAACAATAAAGGTGGGCAGGTACATGACAGACAGGGATATGGGAAGATGAAGATTTGCCTGAGAGAATGTTGGCAGATAGCAGAAAAAGAAATGGCCTTATACTGAGGTGGTTGGGAGGAGTCCCTGGAGAAGGGAAGAAGCTGCCGTGCAGAGGCTGATGGGGCTCTAGGAAGGGGCCTGCTCACTCAGCCAAGGCTTGTGATGTCCAAAGGGCAAACAGCTGAACTCACATGGTCTCAGAACTGCTCTCACTTACGTCATGGACATCCCAAGTCATGTTATCTTTCTCTGCCAACTGATATCCTCATTATAGAATAGTAATAATGACAACTTTCTGTCTTTGTAAGTCCTCCTAAGATCTATAGATGAAAATCACTTAAAAAGTGGTGAGTATTTTGAATTACTGTAATACACTGTCCTGTAGCCCAGCTAGTCTCTCTCAAAAGCCGAACAACAATCCAGCTCAACTATTAATTTATTAAGGCAGTACCTCATCTTCTGTCAGCAATGCTGTTCGAAATTTCTTTAGCCCTGCTCTCAACATGCAACTTCATTGTTTATGGTTCCACATGAAGCACAAAAATAAACCTTCTCTTCAGTACATCAATTTTTTTTAACACATTAAAAAGATAGCAGGACATCATATTGAGTTTTCAATAAAACTCCATCCAATTAAAATAGATGTAAAGAAGGACTTTCTTAAGCTTTTTAACCTAAAGGAATTGCCATAAGCAGTAATGCAATCTGTGCAAGTGGCCATAACCTTGTCTATGCAAGTGATATATTAGTCTGCATTGCTTATTCAAGTAGCATCTGTTCCATTTCTAGGCATTACGAGAATTGCCAGGAAGAGGTATAGCTTGCTGCACATTTCTTTTCAGACTTGTTTCCTTACATCTGGACTTCTTGAAATAATTTACTGGAACACAATGGCTAGAGAAATTTAGAAGTGGGACACTAGTTTGAGTTCCAAGCTGAAACCAACTTCTTGTCACTTCTTCTGACATACGTAATAATGACAAAGTGATCAATTTCTTTTGTTTGGGGAATTTGATCAGCAAACTATTTATTTCATAGACATGATTCTTTTCAGACATCATTTGCAAATTTCTTCTTTCCTCTGCATTTGTCAGAAACATCAGCACAATGCTGTTGTCCAGGGCACAATATCCTACACCAGAAAACTAGTGTCAGAATTTGTGCTGGGGACTTCAGGGACATGCAGGTTTTAAAATGCTAACAGTTTATAGATGACTCTTGGTAGCAGAAGGAAATTTGATTTTGTTTCCCTGCCACCTAACTCTCACCAAACAGATTTTCCAGTTTGTAATCTCACATATTTGGCTAGAAGAAGTCATAATTTATTTTGAGCAGATATTGCATACTATTAATTCTAAAAATACGAGGCAAAACAGAATAATTTGAGTTGTAAGGTATTTACTTACCTTCTACAGCTGATGCACCCACATGACAATGGTCTTGTTCAGGAATTATGGGCAATATCTTTGTGGTCTGTGCAGTAAGCGGAATCTGTTGTTTGCTGGTTTTTACTACTGAAAAATAAAATCATTTTTATCCATATTATTAAACAGCAAATACATTTGCAGAGTGTTAAACACTGAATCTGCAAGCTAGAAAACATTTGAGCCCTATCTGAACAGAAGGCAGAGGTGGACAGCCAGTTTGTTAGTGGGATTTCGGTGCCTAGAAATGCAAATACATGTCAGGAACTCCTGAAAGTACTAACCATGTTTTGCGTTTAACTTCCATGTGATACTAGTGGGACTACAACATGCTGATCCCAAGTCTCCTCAGGAAGCAGCTCAAAGGTAGGCAACTAAGTGCTCTTGGAAAAATTACTAGTAGTGAAAATACGAAAGCATGCAAAGTTGGCATTAACTAAGATCCTCTCAAAATACAAAAGGCTACAGTTGGCCAGTTAAGCAGAAACAACTGAAATTTAGGGTGTGAACTTTCTGGTTTATTTTCACAGATGGACAGTCCAGATTGCCACCAAGGAAGACATGACATGGCCTCAGGTAAGTTGTCATACACACAGGGAGAGCTGCTGGGCATCATCCAGCTGTTAACAAAGATGACAGCATGCACCTGAGAGGCAGGAAGGGTGTGGTGATCCCTTTAGCACACTGGCAACACAGATACTGATATGATATCTTACTGGGATACAGATAAAGAAACACAGAAATAGCATAGTCAGGCTAATGAAGTCAGAGTTGTTGATGTAATGCATTTTACAAAGTACTATCATCGAATACAAATAACATCTTAACTCCAGGTCCATCCTGTCCCCAAACATCTGTAACTTCTGTAAACCTACAAATGGGTTTTCTACCGAGTTCATAACAAGAGGATGAACCGTGTCGCTTACATGTACTTACACCCCTTCTCCACTCAATATATCATGTGGGCTTCTCTCTTTACAAATTCAGTTTAAAAATGGAGTTTCAGTCTTGGCAATTAAGCAACTGACTATGAAAAGCAAAGTTAAAATAAAACTGGAGTAGTTTTAAAAATAGCAATGGATCTTGTTTCACCCTCAGGATGGACCTGCAGAGCATGGGAATGTGGGCTGAGCATCCCTTTCAAGCCTGTGTGTAATGCTGTTTTATGTGCACACAACCCAAGCAGAGAAATGGCCCCTTGTGCATCAGTGCTCCACTGAAAGCATACAGCGGCTATAAAAAGCTCCCTAAAATTACCTGCATCGTATAGATTTTATCCTCCTATCTGAAAGATTTAAAAAAAAAAATATCCCAAGTGGTAATTAGGCTTCACATTTTTCTCCAGAAATGTCATGTCTTAGAAACATTGTCTGTGTTAAATATCGAATACTGTGACAAGCGTTGTTTTTCCCGACATTACTCATTTAAGTCACAGAGGAAGACACAACAATTCAGCTATGTCAAGAACTGAGAAGGATTAAAATCAAGCAGGTGATGCTTCACTTAGCCAAGATTAAATTAATTCCCCCTTTTATAGGCTTTGCATCTATTTGATGCTGTAGAAGATGTATCCTGCCTGTGCTCTTCGCTAAAAAGTAAATGTATGGCAGAATACAAGGAGGAGTGAATCTGAATTCACTGGGACCTGAGCCCTGACACTACTGAGCCAGCGGTTGCTTCTATTTCCAACCTGTCAAATAACCTGCAGGTGTAGCAACACATCAGATAGATGGCAGAATTTTGCCTATTTCCTCTAATCTTGTAGGAAAGGAACTATTATTTTAACAGAATAGCACAGAAAACAATACAGGAATTCAAATTACTGAGGGAAATTTGTATTGTTGGTTTTTATGGACAAATTACAGCTGTCGAGTTCACTTTTATCAAATGCTATGGATGCCATGAAGTCTAAACAGTCCAGAAAACAACTGCAGGCCAGAAACCCTGAGGTTTTATTCTCTGAGTCCTGGTTGTCACTGTGATCCTGCAATGTTCTTCTTTCAGGATGAGTTACAAAATTACCATCCATCAAAAATAACTTTGCATTATTGTGAGCCACAGAAGTCAGTGGAGGAATCCTGTATTTTTATCTTAAATGTAACAAACCAAAGGGTGACTCTGTGAGCCAATGGAGTATCTCTGAAAATGAGAGGAGGATAGCATTTGAGCAATGAAAAACGAAGTATTATGTTTGAACTGAGGTTGCCCACACAGAACAGGCCTTTTTTTGCAAAAGAACGTATGCTGCTTTCAAAATAGGATAAAAATTAACAAGGAATGTCATTCTTGCACTAGGAAAGGAAGGTCTAAATGGGAATTTATTGTGGTAAACTTCTAGTAATATAGATTCAAACATAAGTCTAATCCATATGACTATATTAATGAAACTTCCAGTATGAAAAGACCCTGCTAGGCAGGCCCAGTCTAGGTACTAAACACCCTGTTTTATGCATTTTGTTTCCTGTGCCTTTTTTGTTTTGTTTTGTTTTTTAAATAATGTAGTGTACAATTCACACACAATGGCATGCTCCCAACAAGTAATTCTGTGCTGTGTCCCCAGGCTTTTTTTTTTAGGATACAGCCATATGAGAATAGCTGTACTGCATCAGCTGCTAGTAGGGGAAAGGTACTAAAGTGGTTTTGGGCAAGTGGGCTAAGGGCAAGGTGTGAGAGCAGGGTAAGTGTAGCTGCCTCCTCTTCCTCTGGAACTGAGGCTGATTTAAGCAGTAAACTGTGCGTGACAGTTTAGCAGTTTCTACCCAAGTTATTTTAAAACACTATGGGGAATACTATCTAGTCCTTCTAATTGCTATTATTAATTTATTAAGTTATTCCAAACCCTCTTCTACTGCCTCTTCAATCTGAGAAAGCTCCTCAAAGAAATTGTTGCAATAAAAGTCTCTTCTGTGGCAAGATCCCTAATATTCTCTGTCATGAACACAAAGCAAGGAATTGACTTTTCTTCTGTGGATTATTTTCCATGTGCTACTACTATCAAGTCCTATTTGACACAAAAATGCTCTCTGTCTGGAAATACAGATCAGCCACCTAAAGAATATGCACTTCTTGCCCTGAAGAAAAAGCACTCTGTGCTCTTTCCCTTCTCTTGTGGCTACATTTAAGGGCAACTGTGTTTTGTCCATTCATACCATTCAAGGGACTGTTTTACAGAAATGCAATGGCAGGAACAGATCCAAAGTCTAGAAAACACACTCTGTACAGCCCATGCTCTAGTGAATACTTTTTTGCCTTAACAGCACAGGCAATGTTTAATCAACATTTATGACCAGAGTGCTTAACGCTGCCTTATCTTCACTATATATGCTTAATCCTTTGTAGTGCCACGAATTTGGAAAGCTGCAATTTTCATCCTACCCTAGAGAACATACTGTACATTTTTCCTCCTTTCCTCTAGCCACTGGACTTAATGGTAATGATTCATGGACAAAGAACCACTAACGGTTTCACAAAGCTGGCATCCATGCTGTGAATTATCTTTTTGTAGGACCACAGTGATATTAAGACAGTAATTTCCTGAGCCTACCTAGGAAATAATTCTCATTCTCAAAGCAGAGGTTTCCTTCATTTTCTGTCCTTATCCTTTCTGAACTTGGAACAACCTTTTAGAAGTACCTATACATCTTTTCATCTCTATGAGATACTGTCACATCTTCTCAGATATATAGTTACTTATTCTCATTACAATGTTTCCAGGGTGGTTGTATTGTCTTCCGTGGACCTCTATGTATTGTTTCAAGATTTCGAGCTATGCATCAATGATAGTGAAAATACTATCAAGGACTGTCGAGTAAGTCATCTCTGGCTAGTTATAATCCATTATCACAGTAGCAAATCTTAAACTTAGCAACCGCGGAAAAAATAAACTCTTTTCATGTGGTCTTGATTCCACTTTAAATTATATTGGTACAAATTGGGAAATTGACTGGACTGACTGGAATGATGGTGGGTGAAATCAGGACATTTCATATTAAAATAAAACCTATTATAGCAGTTCATACAACTAAACATCTTTCTGGTTTAAATGGTTAGATTGGAGTGGGAGGAACACAGAAGTCAGAATGCCAGACCAATATGGGCTTCCTATTCTCTTCAGTAAAATCTGGTAAAAATCTAGGTTTGAATTTCCATAAAACTCCATCATTAAAAATGCCTTTGGATATACAACACTAAGAATGCCATTGTGAACATGCTGATAATAGAGGTATTGTATTAGTGAAGTTACTCAAGACAAAAGATGCCAGAAAGGTAATTCCTTTCCTGCGGGATGAAAATAATGATCTCATAAATACATCTTAGATGTAGCCAGTGCTTTAGACGTGAGTGGCATAAATTGTACTCCTGGGAGAGTTCAGAGAGACAGGGAGCTATTCATTCTTTCCTGTGTAAAATTGAAATGCTATGAGTTACTGAGTTGTAGAGAGAAAACACCAAGTCTTCTCTTTTTCCTGAAGAACTGACAAAACAAACTGGGAGGTACCCAAGCCTAGCCAAATTTAAAATATTTTTTTTCATTTGCTGACTTTGTAGTTGTTTTGGAGGGAGGTTGGTTTGCCATTCAGAGCTGTAATTCTTATGTCTGATTTAATCTTTTTAAAGATAGAGCTTCATGAAACTGGAATCCATAGAATTTATTAAAGCCTGTGACTCTTCCAGCAATGTCAGTAACTCTCAGAGCTACGGATGCTAATTTCCCCTCACACAGAGATTTGTTACCAAATAATAATTTCTGGAATGAAAACTTTGAGTTTAGCTCTGCCATTTAATTTATCTGTGCTAAACATATTACACTCTCAGAAGACTACATTTTAATTCCTCTCTGAGACTTGAGGATTGTACTTTGTGAGATTTTTTTCCCTAGAAATAGTCTGCAAAGTGCCAGCAGACTCATTCTCCAAGTCATTCGTTCTGTCCTTTGGTAGCAGATTTTGTCAAGAGTCATAAACACATAGAGCATACATACATTTGTGTGCATGTCAGTATACTTTTCATACACACACAAAGCACTCAGCTGCCAAACCTCAAATGTGCACACAGCATGATCAAAAATTAAAAGGAGGTAAAAAGCCCAAAGTCATTAATGTAACACATTTGGAAGACTGGGGGAAGCATTCCCACATGATACACATAAGTCTACTTGTAGTTTCATCATCAGATTTATTTATGATATAAAAATGTTTCCATAACATAAGGCAGATCAAATTTGTGTAGGATCAAGGTAACTCTGAAACAAACCTGAAGCATCCTCTGACAGGAAAGACTTATAAGGTCTTTCTTGACCTTCTCATGCCTCAAGATTTGTTAAGTTTTCATTTTACTTTTATATTACCTACCAGGAAAAGGATTAATTTCAGGAGCAGACATAGCTCTTCTTGCACGTCTAGGGCTCTTTCTTCTTAGAACAGCAGAAACTGCTGCTACTCTGCGTTTGTAATCTGTTTTAAACAAAATTCATACATGCAGCACTAATTAGATGAAAAGTTGGTGAACATCTTATTCTTAAACTATTACACACCTTCCATGAAAAAAACATGAATATTTTGAAAAAAAGTGATGAGAAAAACCTAGGGCCATTTGTTTTATATTTCCTGAACAAAATGCTTTGGAAATTCCATTTGGGTTTGCCTCTTTCACCATGTACTTTGAACAAATTTTGGAAGGTTATCAGAGAAGTATGTGTTCTGGTACAGGTTTAGACTCACACTGCTGACAGTGGGATAACAAGGATGGAGTGTTGTGGCTCTTAGGAAGCTGACAGATTCTTTGCAAGAGTGGGGTGCTCATCTTTGTCAGCACAGTTTGAGGGCAAGCTCTACACCACCCAGAGAGAGAAAGATATATCTGGGCTGAACACTTCTGCCTGTTCCTCAGCATCTAGTTCATAAACTCCTCAGTCTTTCCATCCTTCAGCTGCTCCCTTAATTCTGTGCTCTTGGTGGGGCTGATGCAGTGGTTTGTGCATCTCCTGTGGGTAGCCCTGTGCTACAGTGACAGCGGTTCAGGGCTCAGCCAGCTTCTAATGATGGGCTTGCTCCAATTCGACATTAACAGGATTGATTTTTATATTTTTATTCTGAGAACACTAGAAAACTTCCTCTTTAATAAATTCATTAACTTAGGACTAGTGAGTGGAGATCTAATGTGCTGAAGCCCTAAGCATGCACTGCAACAGTTAATGTCAGAGGAAGCTCTGGAAGTGGTCAGAAGACAAGAGTGGAAGGGAAAAGGCTAAAGGACTGATTTCTAATTTAGCTCCTTTGTCACGGATCAGTAGTAACCTCCACCAAGTTTATTTGGATATTTTATTTTATGTACTCATGGAAATAACTTCATTAATGTTTCAGAGACTCTCAAAGTCTGCCTAGCAGAATGTCTTGGAAGGTCTCAAGAGAAAATGAATAATTCCATATTTCTTAACAGCTTCCGGTAGTGCTCAGAAAATAAAGATAAAAACTGCTAACTGAATCATGACTGTAAAAACTCTTAGCAGCTGTTTCAGGAATATAGTAACCTTCTGCTGTGTTCCTTGGGCAGCACTGAAAAAGCCATACGTAGACTTGCAATTAAAGGTGGCATTGTAACATATATAGATAAGGAACACAACCCTTCAATCTGATTTTTGTGTGCTTCTGTTTTTGTCAGTAACATATTGATGTTATTTATAATGTTATATATTGTAAATTTAAGTAATAAAAACACTACTCCTCTATCAACAGAAAATGTATTCTAGAAGCCAATGAGTACTTAAAAGCCTCAAAAGGGCATCTTTTCCTCCCTGCTTGTGTCCATGACAATTCTGGAAAACCTGCATTTAATAGTAAACTGATGTTTAAAGATAAAGGCAGTAAATCATTAATCATCACTACTAACAGTTCTGCATTGAAAATGGGATGTTATGACTCAAAGCATAGAAAATCATATTCATGACATTATAGGTAGCTTTGAAATTACAAATAAAAGTCCTTTAAATTAGAGCATTTACTAGCCCACTTATAAAGACCTAATTTGCACTTTGTGGGGTTTTTGTATACATGAAATAGGTTTCAGAGTTCAGGTCTAGCAATAAGTAAAAGATCATGTATTTTAACCAAGATAATATCATCAGGATTTTCTCTAATCATTGTGGGGGAGAAGAGGAGGCACAGATTTGCCATTTTGAGCAACTATTTTGCTTATTCATTAAAAATATGTGCAGAAAATATTTACATTATGAAACAAAAAATCTCAGAAACATTTTGTGTGGGGGCACTCTTCTTCCTTCTGTTCAGTTATGATTAAAGCTACACTCCTGTTGCTCTTTCATTACAAAAGTGCCTGTGGACACAATAAGGATGATCAGGGGAATGGATGTGGCTTATCATTTCTTCATTTCCCCTGTAGCCAAGGTCTCCATTTGGCAGCCCTGGACTGCAAGGGGAATGGAAATCTGCCTGGCAAGAGCAACTAAGTGCTGCTTGTCTGAAGGTATTCTGCCCACCGGGGCTGAGACAGGAAGAAAGTCTCAGGAAATGGCTGTGAAAAGCATCTAAGAGCTATTATCTCAGGTAGCAGGTTAAGTAACATGCTTTTCACACCAGTGACAGGGAGTGTGCTCCCTGTACCACCTGCCTCTGGTTTGGGATGAAAAACAATGACCAGCAGCTGACAAGCGGTCAATTTTCTGTATTGTTTTTGTTCAGAGGACTTTATCTTCTTTGCTCAAAAGTCTCAAGCTCAGGGTACTCCCACACTGTTATTCTTGCTGTCTTCACTGTATATGGCTAGAAGAAATACTGTAAATCCTGATTTCAGCTTGTATCCCAAATGAATTGCATAAGGAGAGCCTGTCTTGGCTGGTGAAGGCTTTTCACAGAAACAATTGTTTCAGCCTCTGCACTAAGGACAAGTTCTTTCATAGCAAAGTTTTAACCATTTGGAGTAGTCAGTAGTGCTGATTCAGAAATCACAGCACAATTTTCTTTTCCGAAATAACAGCAAAGAAAAGAAATATTATCTGGGTTTAATTCAGCTTAGGATTACAGCACTGCTGAATTTAGATAACCAGTTTTTAGGGCAGACAGCTGACTGTGTATCTCTTCTTATCTATCCTGTAATTTTTCTTGACCATGAGCTAGGTGAATCAACTTCAGGAAGGAAAGTGTATTGCAATCTGCTTATATTGGTCATTGGCATTTCTGCTTAAGACTTTCAAAAAGGTTCATCTGTAATTGTTTTATCTGCTGGAATCAGTCTGAAATCAGAAGTTCATCTCACTCAGGATCAGAGGCCACCAAGCATCTGTCAAAAACCCCCATACTTCATTCACCATCAACAAGCTTGGAGAGGTGAGAGGTGATAGTCTTATATCAATCATCCGAGTATTTCAGTCCCTCGGTAAGAAGCTCTTACAATATTATAATTAAAATATTGGTGTCTGAACCACATTAATAATCAACAGCTTTGTTATTGTGAATTCATACACTTTTCATTGCATAGAGCTTTAAATTCATGCAGATCGACTTTTTGTTACTTACGGTTTTGTTCATTTTCTTGGACTATTTTGTAGATGACGATTGAAATAGTTAACACAAAAACTACTGCAATCATAGCGAGCCAAATGATCTTCACCATACACATTGGATCTGTCCATAAAATGTAAAAGAGATAAAATGAAGCAGGAAATCACTGGCAGAGGAAAGCAGAACATTCTGTATTGGTAGGTTTTTGGACAATGCCTATCCCTTCAGATTAAAATTTTAAACAAAATAGAAGATTATGCCTTTTACTTTCAGCCTTCTTTGTTCTTTGAAATTAAGTTTCCTACCTAAAATCTAGCTTCATTTTCACCTGCATCTATCCCCCCATGTCTCATATAACTGTACATAGCTAAGTGAATGAAAACTTTCCCTATTTGTATAAAGTGTTACATGCAACTCAGCTAGGAAGAAAATGTTTCACTGATCAACATTTATATTTAAGGTAGAAAAAGGGCAATATATATCCTCTCTTTGTTTGGTTGGAGCACAGAAGGAATTGGTCCACTGTCCAACAGTGGCCTGTACTGACATCCTCAACCTCCTGGTCCATCTTCATGTACAGAAGAAGGTAAGATTCCATGCATAGACATTTTCTCACCAAAAAGTGACCTCTGGGGAGGTCTTTAACCAAAGCTGCCTTGGGGGAGACTCAGCATGGGACTGAGTGTAGGATGTAGGCTGCTCTTTCGGACAACAGCTGCTGCAGAAATGCACCCGCATTCTGCAGGGAATTAGTTAAGTAACAAGTACAAGCCAGGACTACACACCGCAGAGAAAGGATGTGGGGAACTTTCCTCCCTGGTTGTTTGAAAGACCTTTCAAACTTCTTTGGCAGCTGCATGTTAATGCATACCTTAGTATTGTCAAATAACTATTTTAAACCCCAACTATATTACTATGAGTCATATAAAATCAAATTACAGACTATAGCCAAACCACTGTTTTCCTTTCCTTGACTTAAAATAATATAATTAGACCTACATCAACTTCCCTTGTTTATCTTCTCCACTGAGGAGTCATGAGGTAACTGCCAAGAACCCCATGGCTCTTTGAGGTAAGCACAGCTCATCCCTCCTAATTCAGCACTAAAAATATCTTCTATACAGTCATTTAGGCTCCTTTCAAACAGAGTACTCTACCGGGCCTTGTAGTGACTTGTAATGACTTGTCCATCACCATTACCTAGGCAAAGACCTGAGCACCTCTGTAGCTTTGTTTTGAAGTAAAGAGAACAAAGATGTGTCGTTAAATTGGGATAACTACTTCCCAGGTAAATCACCATTAGCAAATGGTGGTTAGCTCATATTTCTGACACAAGTTAGCAGGGCAGGTTACTCCTCTCATAGCTAGACCTACTTATTTAAACAAACAAACACACACACACACAAAAAACCCACAAAAAACAAACAACTAAGCTGCCCTCTCTACAGTTTCACCTGGATTTATTTAACATAGGTTTAGCCAACTGCAAAACAGGTATTGTTTCCCAGGAAAGGTATGGCAGAAAATGCATTTGCCGTACAAAACTAAATGAATGTAACAATTCAGCAATTCCCAGATGGCAAATGTTGCACACAGACAGGCTGGAATCCCTGACCATGGTCAGGCAATCAGCCAAAAAACTCTTAGAGGACAAAGAGAAATGTAAAAAGCTGACAGGCTGTCCTCTGGGAAAACTAAGCCTACTTCACCTGAAGATTTCTCTTTTGAGAGTACTGTAGTAAGGATATTGCAGTACAACATTAAGAGAAGTCAAACCTGTATCCTGGTTCTTCTGCCACTAAAATTAACAGGAATGATTTAATTTACCACCAAGACAACAGGGTTATACCATTATGAGGAACAGGAGAGGAAAAAAGTAATTCTGGCTTTTCTCATACATGCAATTTGTGTGTCTATCACTGCTAAGCAAAAACAAAACAAAACAACAACAAAACAAACAAACAAAACAACAAACACTTACTTTGCTCTGTTGTTTCTAGGAAATAAAAAGTCACAGATAAACCTGCTTTAAATCACTATAAAAACTGTCAGTTGCCTCCTAAAGACAGTCTTTTACTAAGGGATGATCAAAATTGCATTGTTTTCTTGTGAAATATTTAAATACTTTCAAATGGTTGCTGAAAGCATAGAACTACCTACTGGAGATTTTTTGCAAGATTAATATTGTTTCTGGCTTGATTTCCCTTCTGACTCCTTTGTAACTTACATTCCATGTAAGACTTCAGTTGCAGCGAAATATTTATACAGTCATTTTGGGCTTCCATCATTGCCACTAGACAGGAGTGATTTAGGTATTCTTCAGCTGCATTTCTTCTTCCAGCTATAGAATTGTTAATGTGGATTTCCAGCAGGTAGTAAGTATTATGATCTACTTCTTCTTTCTCAGAAAATGTAGTTAAATTAAAATATTTATAAAAATAAATAACATCTTCTGTTGTCACTTCAAGTGTGCCATCTGCTTTTGGAACTAAAAATTAAAACAAAATTATATAATATATGTTAGACAAAAAGACAGCTCTCAGAAAGAACAATAAGTTCTGTCTCATTTGCAAAAACCTACAGTAGGCTTTTACATTATTGACTATGATAAAATGGACAAAAGGATACCATGTAAAAATATTCTGAACAGATGTCAAGAGTATTGATTATCTATACAAAATATATTACCCCTACAAATTATAGCCCCTTTTTGCTTTTCAGGTTTGGTTTTGTGCTCTTTGTTTGTTTGTTTGTTTGTTTGTGGGTTTTTCTGTCATCTGTTGTCAAAGGTAACAGAGACAAAAATCAGACTATGAAAAAAATAAAAATCAAGTAAAAGTCATATAATTGTAGAGATTTGAAGTATACATCTAGTTTATCTGCTATTAGCTGCAGAAGGTCCTTGTTTCACTTTAAACCACACAAGCTGTGAGACTTGCCCAGTGTCAACAAGGAACACAGGTAAGTAACACACTGTCAAAAGTGTTAGAGCTGTACAGCTGAGAATAGAGTTTGTCCATGTGTTCTCTGTTTTGTCCTTTTCTTATCTGTTAAGACAGCTATTTTGTAATTAGAAAATGATGTGGTTGGAAAGGAATTGCATTTCTTATATTCAGGACTTGGCCTGTTGCCCCTGTTGCTGATGATGTTAGGAACGCAAAAATGCAAAGTGTCCTATTCCCCAAAATTTTCCAGACATTTTGCAAGTGTATATGGCACATCCGAAAAGCTGTGGATGTTGCCGAATTCTTTTCCATATTGCTGGGACAGAGCTGCCATCTATGAAACATTCTGGCCATATCTGATACTATACAGTTGTGGATATCATAGACTATAAGCACAAAAATGGTTATTCCTTGTATTTCTTCACATTAGTTATTCAAATTCTTGCTCACAACTTATCATATAATATCAGCACTCAATATGTAGAGCTTCATCAGAAACTACAACTCTTTTAGAAATTTTAGCAAGATTAAAAGAACAAAGATGGGGTATAAGAGTGTTCATAAAAGCCAGATAGCAGAGATCAAATTTGCAACAGAAAAATTCCACATGGCTGCTGGATATGGGACACTTCTGCCACAGCACCCTTCTTCCAGACCCCCTGAAGATAATGACCACCCCCCATCCACAATTTTATACAAGATCCTCAAATAAAATACATCAGTATTTTGCTACTAACGTGTTTTGCTGACGGCCAGGATTGAGTGCCACTGAGAATCTGGCGTCAAACCTTCATTTTCTAGCCATGCAAAGACAAGCTGAAATAAACATTGTTCATAGATTTGCAAAGACCATAGAGAACCAGCAGCATATTATAGTTTTCTTTTAACTACCAAATAAAAATGTGTCTTTATGTTGTAACTAACTACTTCAAAATTAAGTATTTCGCTTTCCCTACTTACTTTTTTTAGCTGTTGACCCTGATCCTTGATGATCAACTTTCACATCTCTCTTGTATTCAGGCTCTGTGTGTTTAGTATGGGACTGTTGCTCCCTCCTGGAGGTCTGGCAAATGCACGGAATGTTCTGGAAATTGGAATGGTTTACAATGGCCTTCAGTAAAATAGCCTGGATTTCTCTTCTTTGTTGCACTGATCTTTTGCAAGAATTGTTAAAAGTACAAAGTGGAAAAGTGGTGTTATTTGATGAACAGGTATCCACACATGACACAATTACAGTATTAGCTGTAAAAAAAAAAAAACAACAAAGAGTATTACATTAGCGAGACAGTCACACAGGACACATGGACAAATATGTGCATGAAAACATCATGTAATAGATCTTTTACCCATCTTAAGATGAAACACGCTTGCTTTCTTGAGGGTTATGGCAGCAAACTGAATGCATCAGCAAGGGTGAGAAAGCAAGTACCAACCTAGATCCTGGATTTTACTGCTGAATTGTCTGAAAACTCTTGCAATACTAACCTGAATTTGTGATGGTATCTAGTCATATTCCTATTTCAAAGCTGCTCTGATTTGATTGTACATGAGAAGAAGATGGTAACACTCCTGTTGGAGGGGGAACTTAGCCCTGGAACTGTGCAGTTGCAATTATGCTGTAAAATAGCTCTACTCAGACTGAAAGCTTTATTGCCAATGACATTGAAACCATACTGAGAAAATACAGAGAAACGCTGCTGAATCCCAAGACCACACCCTTCACATTCTCTTATATTCAGTCAACAAACATGAATCTTAATTATGACCATTGGGTTTGGTATTCATACTCCAATTTCAGGATCAAATCACTGTAGCTAGAGTACATTAATGCAGTTCTGGCAAGTACCAAAAAAACACATAGAAGTAATTATTGATGAGTGTTATTTTAGTTGTCTTCCACATTAAAGTAGGGCTTTATTGTACAAATTGTGCATTTTCACTTGAGTTAACTTTAAATTATTTTTTCAATATGAAAAAAATTAAGAATAAAAAACTTCTGGAACCCTAACATGAAGTATTTATGAATACAAATAATCACTTCCCAGAGTTGATGCAGCACTAACCTATAGTTTTGCAGCTAATCTTGCCATTCTAGTAGTACCTTTGCATCTCTGTGAAGAGGAAATTTTGCATCTAACTCCCACTATGAGTAACTGAAGTAGCATGTTCATAAATCCTTGTGTATAGAGAGAAAAATGTAGCCTTTAATTGCTCTCGTGCTCAGCCACAATCTGATAGCTTCAAGAGGCCACCTGTGCTCACATGACAGAAGGCTGGCCTCAGAAACGCTTCACTGAAGGATTCAGACAGGATACAGGAATAAAATCCCAAATCCAATGCCAAAGTCAATTATCTTCACTTTACTAACTCTGCATCAGTGACTCATAAACTCCTCGTAAAATATAATCAATTGGAATGTAAAATACACATCCTATGCAAATAAGAAAATTATTCATTTTAATACAAATGGGAAAATGTCAGACAGAATTTAGGGCTTGATCTTTCCATGAGGCAAGGGAAACAGAACATTTTCCTCAAAACGCTTATGATCTGACCTACACAACCTGGAGTGGAGCAGGCTCCTGATGTCAAATTCTTCCAGCTGAAGGAGGCATTTTGTGGAGCCGAGCCAGGAGCAGAAACTGAATGCTTACATTGCTCTGCAGGCAAGGCATGTGTGCAACGAGCCTAAAGCCAGCGCTACAGCTCTGCAGGTCAACTGACGGTAACTCCCTACCATGCCCCTTGCACCAAGAGATTTGTGGGAACCTGCTGACAGTGCTGGGGCAGCAGCCTATGCACAGCATGCTGAGCTGTGTCCTGGACATCACACAGGTTGTACATGTGTAAAAGTCGTATTATCTGTGCGGAAAAGGTCTGACTGCTGTCCTGTGAGGGCGGGCGCCTACCATCCTCTTGAAAGATCTCTCCTGAGAAAGCCATTCAGATTACAATCTAACACCAGTAAATGCTATTTTCTTCCAACTCCCAGGACAGGGGACTTTCTAGGGAGGGATCTATGTTGTGAACACTGTGAGCAGGGCTGCAAAGAGACGGGACTTCGCCAGTGGACTGCAGGGCAGACGGAACGCCGTGCCCACAAAAAGGCTTGAGCCTCAGCGTGGGCCTGGGAGGCACCCTCCCAAATGGAAACACGACTGGAAATCTGGAAAGGGTCTTGTGAAATCTGAACGCAAGTGGCCTGAAGAGTTAAGAGAATCACTGAGATTAAACCAAGCAAAGTATGTCTAGAAAACTGCTTTATATTCAAAGATCTGTAACTCGCATGCTTAATGTTAAGAAGTTCTGTGATTATGCAATTTCTCTACTCACAGGGTTGTTTTCCACAGAAAATTCAACACCATTAAAATTATTCACAGGGAAGATCTGAATTTGTAAAAAACTTGCTTCCTATTAAGAAAGTCATAAATATTTCATTTTGGATTGGCTTGACCTTTCTTCCATTTGATCTGTGGTATTCTGTTTTGCATCAATTCAGCAGTATAGCAAATTTCAATGTTTATCACTTCCTTCCGGAAATTATAGTCATCATGTAATACTGCAGAGATAGAGGGCCTACAGTACAAGTTGGGGAACACACAACCGATAGGTTAAAGGAGACACACTCCATCAAGTAGCTGGACCCAGAGGACACGACTGGGATTGGGAGCATCAGACTCCAAAACAAGAACATCCTGTTCTAAAGCAATGTGGTTTAAAGGTTCAAAGACTCATAACCAAACAAGTGGGTTGCTTTGCAAATATAAAGGACACCTTTCACTTTGGTAATGCTGAACTGTATTCTTTTGATAAATTTTTAAAGGCTTGGTTTTTTGCAAATTGATTTCCCCCTGAATTCGTTTCATAAGAAATTTCCATTTTTATTCCCATTCCGGAAAGAAAAAAATGCTGGAACTTCCCCTGGGATAAAATATCCAAGTTTCACTTACTTCCATCTGTATACTTTGCTTGCCTGCCATTTCATAAGTTCTGTTAAAAACCTGAAGTACCCACAACATTAATGTGATCTTAAAAAGCCTGTTAAATTAGGTCTCTGCCCCTCACTTAGGAAGCCCTCACAGAGGAAGATACAGTGCCAACATTTCACACCTCAAAGATTTCCAAGAAGATATCTGTGTGGTGAGGCCTTATGGGGTAACCGGCAATTTGAAACATCTAGAGCAAAGTAATTCTGCATATTTTAGGTTTGCGACAACATGTTTACTTTCTCATTTAATTTGGACTTTGTTATACAGGCTGTTATATAGTCATATTGTTTACAGAACATGCAAAATGTGATAATGATTCTAATTTTCCAAATATAATTCTGTGCTGTGTTCTGCTATATACTGCAGCAATTGTGCTATTGCAGCATAGAGCATCACCAATAAGAACAATCTAGGAAAGTTATAATGCAAAAATGCAATTACTCTTTGATGTTTGACAGCAAGGTCAATGTTTTCTTCTGGCAATAGTCATAATGTTGTTTATTTGCATCAGCTGTGCTAGCTAATACCTTGATTACTTCTGCATGGAGGTAAAACATTCATTATTCCAACATCTGAAACTGACTCATCAATTTTGTTATATTAAAAACTTATGACAGCTTACCAGGTTTGTTTGTTTATAAACTATAAAAAAATATATAAATTATATTCTAATTACTGTCTTTGTGGTTAATGAAAATAGAATGTAAATATAAGTAACCTAATCTGGATATATTTTGGCATTAATTTTTTTCAGCAAATTATGCTTCAGAAATAATTTATTTAATGACGCCTGGGAACACACACCTCTTGTCAAAGGGATCCTTTTTATTATAATATTTATCTATTCAAAAGCTTACTTAGGAATAGATGTGACAAAACTATTTTAATGTTAATTTTTTAATAGATTTTTAAGAAAGCACCACATGCATAACTTACACATGTATTTTGCATTTATCCTAAATCCATTATTGACCTTTAGGATCACTAAGATGTATTTGGGATTTATGTGAAAAGATTTGCTTCACTCAGTTATACCTATCCCGCTCTACTTTTTGTCAGGCTACCACTGCATCTCTCTTTCACAGTCAGCATCTCATATAAGATAGTAATTGTACAAAGTTTTATAGAGAGTTAAGTATAGAAACTTTTAAAAAGTTATTTTTTAAGACATGAGTATCTGCTATGAAAGAACATATGTATTTTAACTACTTAATGACAAAGACAGTTAAAGCACAGTTGCATGGAAATAGTTAAAAAAAATTTTGCAGTATACATAACTGAATTACAAACTCCTTTCAAGTTACCACATATAATAAACTCCGTTGGTTAAAAATCTAATGAAAAAAATCTATATGCTTTGCAAAGTCCATACAGCATCGTAACTCGCTTTTAGGAAAGCACGTGTCAACTTTTCAATTGCAATTAGACTTTAGAACAAATAAAAGGCTATTTTAAAAGTTGATCACTCACCTTCGTGGATTTTGAAAAATTCAGGTAAACATAAAATAAACATAGTAATTATTGCTAGTACTAATCTGGAGAGTTCTGATTTTCTCAAAAGCAAGCACATGTCACTGAAGCGCTCCCATCTAACACAGTGGTGGTAACTTCCTTCCTGGTTTAGCTTTTTACTTAATGCAGACATTATGCAAAATAACCACTATTCATTTCCTTTTTCTAATATGACTTTTCTTTCTACTTGTATGTATGTTGAGTTGTAGAGAGCTAAGTTGTGTTCTTGCATTGGTATAGATAAGGATGATTCAAATGAATACACTGAAGATAAAATTCATGTACCACAATGAAAATAAGAGAAAAATCCTGCACAGAAAATATTTTATTCATTTGAGGCAGTTTTGTTTTAGGAACATCATCCCCTAATGGCCACTTTCATATTCCTTCTAAAGAGTAAATGAATCATCTTTGCGAAGCAATTTTGTTCTCATTTGGCCACGAACATTTTTTAAAAATTAGTCAGACCTTCATTATAAAAATGAGCCAGAACCACATGAGTCAGATATGGAGATTTTATTGTTGTATTTATATACATATGCATTTGGACTAGGGGGAAGATAATTTTATTTAATACAGAATCTTTAAGACTTTAACAGACATTTAATTTTATCATTACAGCCCAAAGCTTCTGATCTGGCAATAACTGATGTACTAAGTACAATGAACTGAGTGTGAGATGTTCATCTGGTCATTGCTGGTGCATTCTTAAAAGACGACAGATGTGTTGCCAATCTATATCACAGTATCACAGTATGTTTGGGATTGGAAGGGACCTCAAAAGATCATCTAGTCCAATCCCCCTGCTGGAGCAGGAACACCTAGGTGAGGTCGCACAGGAACATGTCCAGGCGGGTTTTGAATGTCTCCAGAGAAGGAGACTCCACAACTTCCCTGGGCAGCCTGTTCCAGTGCTCTGTCACCCTTACTGAGAGGAAGTTTTTTCTCAAATTTAAGTGGAACCTCTTGTGTTCCAGCTTGATCCCATTACCTCTTGTCCTATCATTGTTTGCCACTGAGAAGAGCCTGGCTCCATCCTCATGGCACTCACCCTTTATATATTTATAAACATTAATAAGGTCCCCCCTTAGTCTCCTCCAAACTAAAGAGACCCAGCTCCCTCAGCCTTTCTTCATAAGGGAGCTGCTCCACTCCCTTAATCATCTTCGTTGCCCTACGCTGGACCCTCTCCAGCAGTTCCCTGTCCTTCTTGAACTGAGGGGCCCAGAACTGGACACAATATTCCAGGTGTGGTCTCACCAGGGCGGAGTAGAGGGGAAGGAGGACCTATCTCGATCTACTAACCACCCCCCTTGCAATACACCCCAGGATGCCATTGGCCTTCCTGGCCACAAGGGCACAGCGCTGGCTCATGGTCATCCTGTTGTCCACCAGGACCCCCAGGTCCCTTTCCCCTACACTGCTCTCTAATATGTAATCTCCCAACCTATACTGGAACCTGGGGTTGTTCCTGCCCAGATGCAGGACTCTACACTTGCCCTTGTTAAATTTCATTAGGTTATTCCCCGCCCATCTCTCCAGCCTGTCCAGGTCACGCTGGATGGCAGCACAGCCTTCTGGCATGTCAGCCACTCCTCCCAGCTTAGTGTCATCAGCAAACTTGCTGATAGTACACTCAATTCCCTCGTCCAAATCGTTTATGAATATATTGAATAATATTGGCCCCAGCACTGACCCCTGAGGCACTCCACTAGATACTGGCCTCCAACTAGACTCCGCACCATTGACTACCACTCTCTGGCTTCTCTCCCTAAGCCAGTTTGCAACCCACCTCACTACTCTATTGTCTAGACCACACCTCCTCAACTTAGCTGTGAGGATGCTGTGGGAGACTGTGTCAAAGGCTTTACTGAAGTCAAGGTAGACAACATCCACTGCTCTGCCATCATCCATCCACCTTGTTACAATAGTGTCTTCAGTGTGCATGTTACTGTCCTTTTTACATCAGAAGACTGGATAGAGCCATTACTATTTCTATACAATGTAGTCACAATTTTTCAGCTAATCTTTCCAGCTAAAAAAGTGAAGTTTTTCCTTCTGACAACCACCATGATATTCCATAAATTCTTCTTGCAGATGAGACTGCAAAGAACATTTCTGAAATGTTCCAAATAAAAGGACTCTGAATAATGCATATATAAAAAAAATTTGACTCAAATATAGAGTATATACAGTATGAAGGATTTAATTAATTCAGAAAGCTCTCTTCTGATGTAGCGTTTTCGCCACAACCCATTAAATATTGAGTACTACAAAAATGAAGCAATGCTGTTGAAGTTAAAATAAGAAATGTCCTAAAAACATGAAATGCCCTTCTTGTCATCTGGTTATCTCAGAAGATTAGTAAGCCAGGTGGAAGCAAATACAGTAGTCATTCTATAGAAAGAGTCTTAATGAAGCTGTAGTGAATATAAATTGAATGCAATAATTTAAATGTAGCACTTTTATGCAATTAAAGCAATGAAACCAAAGCAAAATGAACTGACTTTTTTTTTTTTTGGTCAGTATAGTACAACAGAAGTAATAGGATATAAAAAAATCATAAGTATGAATTTTAAAAGTAATATACCGCACAATTTATGTTTGTCACCTGTGAGCAAATTAGCTCTACTTCGTGGGACACCACATTGCCCCTTAAGTATCTTCCATATCAGTGATTTATATTTGCCTGTTTTCAAGGTTGCATGGTGTTCACCCATCCTTTCAGCCCAGAAGGAACGGAGAAAATGCCGGCAAATAACAGGAGGACTTTGTCAAGTAATATGTGTATCTATTCCTTTCTGATACATTCAGACTTGCATCATTGTTGGTAGCGCCCAAGGTCAAAATAAAAATTGCCCTATAGGATCACACCCAGGTTCAGCCTAATATAACAACGACCTGCGGAATATATTGAGTCTCAGATTCTACAGAGGAAGGCTTCCAAGAACTCTGCAGTAAGCAGGTGGGGATTATCTATTCTAGGGTACATTTTAGTTTCTCTTCTGCATTCAGGTAGGCCCACGTATGGTGTGTCTGCACGTCCCTCGGGGACACCACATGTCCTACACAATTACCCTTATTCAGCTGTGTGTGTGACCTGCTGAATCACATCTGCCTGCGCAGCCTGACCTGCCAACTGATCTGAAAAACATGGGCTTTCCTTCCTGGGGACATGCTTCCCTCCACCTAGCTCACAATTTTGACACAGCTGGAACAATTAGTACCTTTGAAAATCCTGTCCTTCGGGCAAATCTGGTTAAAATTGGCTAAATCATTTAGAGTCAGCTGGGATGAGAAGCAGCAGATAGATAAGCACACAGCCACTTAGGTCACATTTCCTTACAAAATTAGGCGAAGACAGTGGTACGAACCTCATTACTGCATCAGACTCGCACCGCCACGCCTCAGCAATGATCTCCAGGGCCTTAAATCAGTTTTATCAGTTGGAGGCACATCTGACTGTCACACAGCCTGTTAATTTGAGAAATTATTCTACCTTGGGATGGCAGAGGTCACTCGTAAGGCATTGCAGAACAAGGCTGGCAATGGCTGGAATGGGTTTGTCCATTAAAAGGTGCCCATTCCATGCTGCCCCAGCGCCATACGGTGCCAGGGTTCCGAGGGGAGGTTAATGGTGGTGCTGTGTGTCACTGCACCCTTATTCCACTTAAATGGAGGAGTGGGAAGTTATGAAACGCTTGGCTTTGTGGTTTTAGAACATAGGCAAGGGCACACGGGGACAGGATGAGACCTTTCATGGGGTTAATCAAGAGAAATCCCACAGAAGGGGCCGCTGCCCGGCCTGGAGACGCAGCGCAGAGGAACTGAACGGACGCGATGCGATGCGATGCGGCCCGGCCCGGCCCGGCCCCACCACACGATGCCACGCGCTCCCCCACCCTGGGGCGCGCGGAAGCCGGCGGCGGCGCGCGCGCACCACCTCGGGGCTGGAGGCGGAGCCGGCGGGGTATGGGCGTGGCTCGGCGCCCCGCCCCTGGGTCCTCTCCCCCGCCCCCCCCTCCCCCCGTGTGCGCGGCCGGCCCTTGGGCCGGGGCCGCCCGAGCGCGCAGGGGAGGGGCCGGGAGCGGGGCCCGCGGGGACCCGCGAGCGCCGGGGAGGGATCGCGCAGCGCCCGCCGCCTCCCCCGGCAGAGCGGGTTGCTGGCCGCCGCCGGGGCGGAGCGGGAAGGCAGAGAAGAGGGGGCCTCCCTTGCGGTTTTTCTCTTTCCCCGCCCCTCCCAACCTCGCCCCCTTCCCGGATCTTGAGAGGTGAGGAGGGCGGTCGGCGCTCGGCGGCGAGGGGAGGGGGTCGGCGCTGCCGGGAGGGGGAGGAGAAAGCGGGGAGGAGGGCGAGGGCTAGCGGGGGGCGGGCTCCCACCCTCCCCGCGCCGGGCGCTCGGCTGCTGTGGAGAGCGGCTGGTGGCGGCGGCGTCCCGGGGCGGGGGAGCTGTAACGGTCCCCGCGCTGCGGCGGGAGCCCGCGCTCCGCCGAGGTGGCGGCCCCGGCGGGCGGGCCCGAGGCGCTGGCCCGGGGAGCCTGCTGCCCCCGGGCCAGGGGGCGGCGGGCTGAGGCGGGAGGGCTGGGGAGCCAGGCACGGCAACGGCGGGTGTGGGGTGCGGGGTCCGTGTCCCGCCGGGCGGGGCAGCCCCTGTGGGTGACTCGGTTCAAAGCGTTGAGAGCGAAGACCCGGTAAAAGTGCACCTAACACGCTAGCCTCTCAGGTATTTGCCCCTTTCTCTCTTAACTCTCACGATCATAATATGAAATAGTGTTTTTTTTTTTTTGTGAGACTGGTCGAACAGAGTAGAGCACTGACTGCCAAATACCAAAATGGGGAGTGATGCTGTTACACGGGAAAAAGAGTATAAGTGTTGAACATCAAACGACTGCTGTTTATATAGATTATTGGGTCATGTTTCTGCTTAAAGCCTTGTTGTGGCTCTGGGCTTTGAACTTGCCCTGGTTCAGTTGTGTGAACTGTGATGTAGCTCAGCAGCCCAGCTCGAGTCAGGCCGTCCATGGCTCTGTATCGGGGTGTTCTAGCAGTGAGTTTGGCCCGTAATGTCAGAGTAGTAAAAAGGGAAGGCTTGGGTTTCTTGATATGTTTGGCTTAAAAGTTAGTTATGAAATTATATAAGCTAAAGTCCAAATACAGTCTTATTTTCAAGTGAAAATTATCCATCAACTTTTCTTACTAGCCTGAGTAGGAATAAAAATTTGAACTCATGGTTATGTCAGTGTAGCTTTTGTATCTAGACAAACTTTAGTCATTGTTGGGATGGATCCTTTTCAAAAAAAATATCACAGGATGTGTTTTCATGAGCAGTTCATTAATTTTACCAGAAAAGTTCTCTGATCATTTCTCATGAAAGTATTTTTGCATGAGAATTTCCAGAAATGTGTGGATGAACATTTAAAAACAGAAGTGGGGGGGAGGAAAGTGACTTGCTCTTGAACTTCATAGGTGCATTCCTGATAGAGGAGATTGTGTTCCCATCTTGTGTTTTTCCTGTTTTCCGCTCACTGAACAGTGCTAAGGGCCATAAAGCAGGATAGAACCAAAATAATAATAAACCTAATCTGACTCAGAGAGTGTTTTCCTCTGCCATGCCTCAGCTTCATTGAACTGGCCCTCTGGATGGGCAGATCCATGACGAAAGCTGGCATGTTTTCTCCATGACAATAGATGTTAACACATTCTATTTCATAGAAATGCAATGACTGCAAATTTAAAATAGAAAAAAAAAATTGAATGAAAATGAAAAACTCTTCTATTAGACCATTATGGTGACACAGTAATTGCAAACTGTTGCTAACAATGACAGTTCATATTGATGAACTTGTTCCAGTTCTCTGGATGTTGGTATCACCAGTGCTTTTAAAAAGACTTTTACTTGGTTGTGTTGATGTTTTGTGTTTTTGTTGATGTAATTCAGTATTTCATGGTGTGGTAAAGATTACCTAATCAGACATAATATGACCCCAAAATGAAAGTTTCTACAGTCTTAAGAAGTTACAAAGTGATTTTGCATTTCCCTTACACAACTCCTACAAGGAGGAAGGTTACCTCCTCCCCTGTCAATTAAATTGCCTTTTATTATAACAATCTTACCGAGTAAAAGAATTCATTAATTACAAACCTAACTATCCATTTTTTGCCTTTTTTTCATAAAACCAAAATTTTTCATTCAAAATCTCCAACACAACAACTGATGACCATAAATACATGTATTGATTTGCTGTATGGCCTTAAAAAAACCCCAGTTGCCTAGGAGAGATGAGGTTACGTGCTCCAGATGCAAGAATGAGGTGCTGTTACTGTTCAGACAGCCAGAAGGTTCTTGCAGCTAGTAGGAAAGATCAGGCCA
Source organism: Streptopelia decaocto (assembly GCF_964273445.1). Taxonomy (NCBI): domain Eukaryota; kingdom Metazoa; phylum Chordata; class Aves; order Columbiformes; family Columbidae; genus Streptopelia; species Streptopelia decaocto. Next base: position 54,160,036 of record NC_138658.1, on the reverse strand, counting down.
TGAGAGGTCTGATATTAGGTATCACGTTATGCATGCAGGTATCATGTGGGGCTATGTTTTCTTTCATTTTAAAGTGCCTATAGTCAAGTACCGAGCCCATAGTAAACACACAGTGTTTCAGCAGGCTGGGTTTTTTGAGCAGAGGTCTTCCTTTGGCTGGAAAATTTTCAGTAGCCTGTGCATTAGAAAGGCTTGAGAACCACTGTAACAGCAAGTGTGAATTTTAATAGAGCTGCTCCATTAATTGCAACACGCTCAGTGGCGGTACTTGGCTTTATTTCCCGATACAGTCAGTGTCACTCTTTGGCAACAGTGTTCAGTCTAAGTGCTCCATGTGACAGAGCAGTTCTTCACTGATCTTTCCTTCATGGAATGACAGGTAGCCAAAGTTAGGAGTGAAAATGCACTAAGATAATTTAAAAGAAAAACAAAACAAACCTCTTGGAATCCAGTGTTTCTTGAGAATTTATGTATTCAAATTTAATATTCATTTCCCCTCTTTCTTTTAGAGTCTTTGTTGTGTATGTAACTTGGGAGTTGTGGAAGGAACCAAGGAGACAGTTGTGCGGTGACATGCTTTTGTTGCCTTCCTCTCAGAAAGTTCAGGAATTGCAAACAAATGGATCAAAGCTCTGTCTGAACAGAGTAGGCAATCTGCTTTCAAAATTCAGCCCCTCTTACATGGTTCTTATTTGTTTGCCTTGTCATTTTACTGCTTCTAGATTTTTTCGGCTACCTCACGTTTTTGGAAGGAGGAAGACAAATGGAAGTACATGATTCTTTGAACACCTAGACATCATTCTGGTGTTACAGGTAATTATTGTATTCACTCACTTCTAACAAAAAGTTATGCTGCAAGGAGTGTGATTTTAGCCCACAAAGGTATTGGGTCTTCCTTACACCTGAAATTTCATCTTTTTTGTTATATGATTTGTGAGGGCTTCCTTCTGGCAAACATACACAAACAGGAATTGACTTTGCTTTTGTGGACTTCACATCCTGGTGTTTGGAACATTTTTATGTGATTTCATCACTTTTGCTCTTTATCAAAGCATGCTTTATAAAAGACTGTCAGTGTTACTATAAAGCTCAATTTTAATATTTTCAAAATCTGTGAGAAACCTCTAACTTTTAATCATTATGGGAAAAGTGATACCGAATCTGTAAGACGAAATACTGCTTTAGATAAATGCTTGTGAATAGAGGCCCACCAACTGCACAGTCAAATCTCATTACTTCCAACAATGCTGACTGGTTTTCACTCTCTTTTTTTTTTTTTTTGGCAGGAAAGTGGTAAGACCGTTCTAAGCTAAAGCAATTTTCAAAGGGAATAGCTTTGACATTTACACAAAGCAAAGGCATGAAAGAATGTAAAAAACATGAATACATGCAAGACTCTATCTAAACTCTCTGTAAAGTAAAATACTGCTGAAAAAATAGTAATGAGGGTGAGAAAAGCAGACCGATTTAGGAATACTAGGTTTTACTAAAATGAAAAAATCTGCTTTCTTGACCATGAGTTATCTCTGGTTTGGGACTGTTGATCAATAGACAATCTAGACAATAGAGTAGTGAGGTGGGTTGCAAACTGGCTTAAGGAGAGAAGCCAGAGAGTGGTAGTCAATGGTGCGGAGTCTAGTTGGAGGCCAGTATCTAGTGGAGTGCCTCAGGGGTCAGTGCTGGGGCCAGTATTATTCAATATATTCATAAACGATTTAGACAAGGGAATAGAGTGTACTATGAGGAAGTTTGCTGATGACACTAAGCTGGGAGGAGTGGCTGACACGCCGGAAGGCTGTGCTGCCATCCAGTGAGACCTGGACAGGCTGGAGAGTTGGGCGGGGAATAACCTAATGAAATTTAACAAGGGCAAGTGTAGAGTCCTGCATCTGGGCAGGAACAACCCCAGGTTCCAGTATAGGTTGGGAGATTACATATTAGAGAGCAGTGTAGGGGAAAGGGACCTGGGGGTCCTGGTGGACAACAGGATGACCATGAGCCAGCACTGTGCCCTTGTGGCCAGGAAGGCCAATGGCATCCTGGGGTGTATTGCAAGGGGGGTGGTTAGTAGATCGAGATAGGTCCTCCTTCCCCTCTACTCCGCCCTGGTGAGACCACATCTGGAATATTGTGTCCAGTTCTGGGCCCCTCAGTTCAAGAAGGACAGGGAACTGCTGGAGAGGGTCCAGCATAGGGCAACGACGATGATAAAGGGAGCGGAGCACCTCCCTTATGAAGAAAGGCTGAGGGAGCTGGGTCTCTGTAGTTTGAAGGAGACTGAGCGGTGACCTTATTAATGTTTATAAATATATAAAGGGTGAGTGCCATGAGGATGGAGCCAGGCTCTTCTCGGTGGCAAACAATGATAGGACAAGGGTAATGGGATCAAGCTGGAACACAAGAGGTTCCACTTAAATTTGAGGAAAAACTTCTTCTCAGTGAGGGTGACAGAGCACTGGAACAGGCTGCCCAGGGAGGTTGTGGAGTCTCCTTCTCTGGAGACATTCAAAACACACCTGGACATGTTCCTGTGTGACGTCACCTAGGTGTTCCTGCTCCAGCAGGGGGATTGGACTAGGTGATCTTTTGAGGTCCCTTCCAATCCCAAACATACTGTGATACTGTGATCAAGGAATGTACTCCTTCATTGTCTAGAATTTATTCATGTCATGGTATGAATACAGTAGAGAGATGGTCTTTCTCGCTGTTCATGTCATCATCTGTCACTTCACTGGCAATTTACAATATACATAACATTTTTAACAGTACATGGTTTAATTTGTTCTATTGTGTGTCTTTTTACCTCTCTGGTTCTTGATAAAGTTTTTGGCATAGTATTTTGTATTATTATTTGTATTGTGGGGGGCTGTAACCTTGGGGTAGCTTTCCAGGAGCAAGAAGTTTGCAGGAATGTTGCAGTTCTATGTGCTGGAATAGCAGGAAGTCTGTTTCGAGTAGATGTAGCCCAGAGTGATGGCTGAGCACCAGCTGCAGTGTCCTTTGTGGCTGTCTGCTGAGACAGCTCCAGCCCAGAATTACACAACTTTTGAGACATAGTTTTCATCTGGGGTGATCACAAAGTACTTGAGAATTCTGGGTGTAGTTATTACAAGGTCTTGCTTTTCTCTGGGCATTTTCTCTGTGTGGCCATCACACTCATGAGTTGAGAATCATAAGTTTGGGATGTTGGCAGCTTGAATCCATTGAGATCCTCTAATTTATTTGTACTGCTCCTTATTAAACTATTGGGAGGAATTTCAGTATTCTTATTTTCTTTTGTATAGATTAATTATACATTTATTTCAGATTTCTAGTATTTACTTCTCTCCCTATTGCACTAAAAAAAAGGTTAATGTGTTTTTACTTAGTATTTGGGCTAAATGAAATTCATCCACATAAGCTGCTTATACTTAAAAACATATATAAAAACAGCACTTTACTATTCCTATTTCTCTGATCCCAAAGAAGAAGCAGCTTTTAAGACGCCTAATGAGCTTATTCCAAGTTTATGGTTGCCAAAATGTTATAGACTTCGGCAAGTAATTGGCAGTCAAGCTGCTGGCACTAGCAAAGATGATAATCCGTACCAACAGCAGTAGAGTATTTGATATTCTATTACTCTACTATGTGTTTTTCTTCAACGCAGACTTATGTAACACCAAAAAAGAACCTGTTTGTTACTCTGCAGTCTTGTAATCAATGCCAAATGTTTTCGTGTCGTATAGCAGAATGGTGCTTTTTGTTGCTGCAAACATTGTGCCCAGGTAGAGGTTGAGAGGCATCTGCTTATGCTTGATGTATTTCTCTGTCTATACTTAGGTCAGATAAATTAAAAGCATAAGATTATAAAGAACATAAGAGTGAAACTCAAGCAAGTGCCAGTCGGTCTTCTTTCAGGTGCCTTGAGATTAAGCTTTGTCTACAGAGATACTGACACCATTTTATTTATCTTCTCCTTTGTTTAGAAACCTTTCCCAAACAACCTGTTAACCCAGGGGCAATGATAATCTGAAAATTATCATAATTGAGTCACATATGTATGGCATCAAGCAATTGGGGAAACCAGTCCTACTTGACTGCCAAGTTTTCTCAGAAATAATAGGCTTTATTTAATTTCTGGTCATAAAGGATTGACCTTTAGGCAGGGTTTTTTCCTCTTTTCCTTTTTTTTTTGCCTTTTTCCATTTCTTTCCCTCCTCGGTCAATCTATATCCTTGGTGGTATCTTCCACCATAGGTGACATCAACACTTTCCTGAACTTTAGAAATCATTAGAACTACTAAAGTTCCCCAGAAATTACTTTGAGAACAGACCTTTTGTTTTCACTGTTTTGCAGAAATATGGTAGCTCCAGTTACCAAAGTAGATGACCTCCTCCAGGTTGTCAGAATTTTTAGACTTGGCCTGTGCCTTTTTCTCTGCTGGTCACGGAAATTAAAAAGAATTTGAATCAAATACCAAAATGTACTCCAAAGAGAAGGAACTGAAAAGGTGGATCACTACAGGAAAAATCCTTATTCCCATCTTACTGCATGGTAGAATGACTAATTATCAAGCATGGCTGCTGATTAATAATTATGTCTTGTGGACTATGCTAGTATTTTTCCAGAGGACTAATTTATGTAAAGTCGAGAGAGGTGTTGATTTCAATCTCTTCAGAGGAATACTTTGCCAATTAATTACCTCCTGTGGCAATTCTAAGCGCAACTGATGTTAAAATTCCTGGTGTCTTCCTTAACAACAGGATATAATTTGAAGAACAATTTTTGATCAATCACTTGTGTTCTTTCAAGGGCATCCATCCTTTTTTTTTCAGAATTAATGGAAACCTGTTTATAAAATTGTACAAGATGTTTTTGTAAAACAGTGAAATTTAAGGTAGAGTACTGACTTCATGTCTTTGAAAATGCGTTGGGATCTTGTCCCATTGCCTTAGCTGATACTTTTGTCAAAATAGCTGATATGTGTTGTATTGACTCTATTGAAAATAGTTTTATTTTATTAAAACTTTAAAATAATTTAATTAACCTGCTTAAAATTTGTATTGCTTTCCAATTCAAGAAATTGCTACTTAAATAAACATTCTACTTTTATTTTGTGAAAACTCATATGGCCCTTTATTATACAGTCAGTAGTGGTGGATTTATTTTTTTCTTGAAAGAGTATATTCATTATTCTTGACATCTTTTCAGATATATTCTAAGGATAAATACCTTTTTAATTTTGAGAAATGTCACCCCTTACAGTTTCAAAAAGCCACAGCTTGCCCGAATGTTTTGCATAATTACAGCCTTTTAAACTTTGAAAAACATCTTGAAAATGTAAGGTGGTTCTCATGCCTACACTTACTGCATTTTATATGAGGGAGAGGAGGAGCAGAATGTCTTACCTGAAAAGAATGAAAGCCTAAGTAACTAACAAGAGTGCTGTGGACAATTTCATGTTTTCAGACCTGTTTTTGATAGTCTTTCCTTAATTATTTCTTGCGGCTTGCAATTGAAGGCTTTTTGTTTGGCTGGGGAGGCTTTCTGTCTCCAACAATAAAGCAATTCTCACCTTGGCAAAGCATTACACTAGTAGCATTGGAAAGAACAACATTAAATGAGAAGTTAATTAATTTTGTGAAACGCTGGATGTTATGAGGCCAGAACCATGACTATTTCTTCATCACTCTTTGATTTTGTGATTACAGTATTCTGTATTTGGTTAAAAAGAAATCTCTCTTCTCTAATCTCAGTTCTGATTAAAACTTAAACCTGTAAGAAGAGAGGCTCTGCAGGAAACACTTTCTTTACTAACTGGTGTCTGAGGTATGTTTTTCTTCTGAAATGCCATATTAATTACAATTACTGAGAAAGAAATAAAAAAGACAGTATTGTGAAAAACTAAACTCAAAACATAAAAAATAATTCAACTTTGCAGTTTTAAATTTTCAATTGAGTGGATTTTTTTTATATTTTTAAACAGTTTCTGCTCTGCTTCCTGCTGGTTTCCCCTCACGTTCTCTCTTCTCATCTTTTTAAATCAGTTTAATTAATAGACAGTGTATCTTAAAAGCCGGACTTAGATGGAGCAGAATGTATTTCCTATTCTTCCCTCCATGATTCACATAATTTTTTCAGATTAAGTGGGAGTGTGGTAGTGTGATCTACTTACTTTTTTTTAGCCCTGTCATGCTCCATGCTCCTTGTGGTGGCTATATTTGCAACTGCAACAACTGTTTACACATTACATTTTTAATATTGACTTTGAATAGGAAGAACTTGCAGCTTATTGATGTATACGCAGTTTTATTTTCTAAGAACTCCTTTTTCTGGCACTTCTATATTCATTTTTGCTGTACGTTATTAATGAAAGGGAAAGGGCAGTGAAGGAGGAGAGAGGAAAGAAAAACCTGTGGTCAGGTCTTTATACCATCTTGCTCTTAAATTTTTTTTTTCAAAGTATGCTGAGCTGTTGTGCAATCATAGCTATTCAGAACCGAGAAAAGCAAATAATTACCTTATTTCAAACCTCTTTTAGGTTATTTTTTAAATGCTTGTATTTTTTTCTGATGTATCTTCCACCTCCCTTGCTTTCTCCAATATTTTTTGAAGCGCTAAGAGGAAATACTGATTACATTTTGATATGGGCTATATTGGCATGATGGTGATGATGTAATCTGTCTGGTAAGGATTTGAGTTGATTTGTGTGGAAATAGTATCATTCATTATTTAAAAAAAAAAAAAAAGGCACACACCATTCTTATGCTTACTGTAGCCTTGATTTCAGAGCCAACAAAACTTGTCAGCATCACACTGAAGTAACCTGTAGAACAGAAGAAATACCCATAGCACCAGGCTATGTAATATGATATACATTCATAGTTTGCAATAAGACAAGAAAGATTTACTAATCTGAACAGTAAAGAATGCAAATAGTAATATGGCTGCATTTCCAACTTAATTAAATGTTTACAAGTACTGTGTTTGAGGAGACAAAGGAGAAGCTCATGGGAAGACAAGGTTTTTGTCAGTGGTTTTGGTGGTTGGATTATTTGAAAGCAAGTTTTTACATGTTACCAGCATAGACATTTTATGTTGACTTTTGCACAAATAAGCCATTAGCCTGGTAGTTGCTTTTCAGATGAATAAACAATGTAGAGTGCTTTACTTATTATATCCATATGCATTTGTTTGGTGGATATTCCAAAATATATTCTAATATTCTAAAAAGAAGTACCTTTGAATATTAAAGGAACACTTGGTCCTTGCCAAAGATGAAATCAAAGTTTAAGTCTTGCCCTTTTACATGCAGTAAGAGAAATGCTATTTTGGATGTAAATGTAATCACAAGCTTGTGCCTTCAAACTATAATTAAGGCATTAAGAAAGCAGAGCATTTAATGATGCTATCATAATGTAATAAGGCTTGGCAAGTTCTTCACGAAGAACCATAGCATTTTAGAGTTAGAAGTATTTTCCAAGGAAATAAAAGTAATTAACTAAAATTAATCTATGAGTTTATAAAAATGCAGGCAGATCAAGTGATAAGTAGTAGAACTATTTTGTACTTCCTCTGACTTCTTGGACTTTTTTTTAATTAACAACTACAAATTTAAATTGCACCTTCGCATAAGAAATCCACTGATGTTTTGTCCAAAGAGCAATTGTACTTAAAACACATTAAGTGATTGTTTTAGTAAATATTCAAACATTATTGTTTGAAAGCTTTACAAGCTCAATGAATGAGAATAATTTTTAGAAACATTAAAAGCTGAATTAGGAATTCTTAAAACTTTGAGCTAATGGGGAGGATAGATAGATAGATAGATAGATAGATAGATAGATAGGCAAATGATTGCAGACCATCTAAATCTGATGAGGTCTGCATGCAGTAGTACAACATGTTAGTTTTGTATTTCCCTTGAGAGTTACACAGAGTTGATAGGAGAAAAAGAAAAAAAACCACCGGCTGAGCAAATAGTGGAAGTTTTTTTTCCTCAATTATACCTTCTCCTTCTGACAGTTTAGCCATCTGGGTTCAAGAGTTTTCTCTGTTTTGAGTATGCTGCTGTGATATTGGCCTCAGGACCACAGTTTGGGTCGTTGTCCTGCGTTCCTCCTGGGGGTTGGTTTCCATGGCTGTTGTCTGCTGCTCATTCTGTGCAGAACAGGAAATGTTGTAGGATTCCCGTAAAAATGGGTTGAGGCAGCTAAAGTGGGGATCAGTACAGCTAATAGGATAGCAGAATAGTTAACTCTGCAAGTACTTTAACGATGTAAAAGTTTAATAGATGGTCTAGACTTTTACAATTGCTGCTGTCTTTTTCAAGGTCATTTCAGTTTTACACAACTGTGGAAGGGTTCCCCAGATGAGCTGGATTTATGTCTTTTGGCTTATCAGTTCCTCCCTAATAACCTTTGTGACTACTTGCCAATTTTGGTCAAACTCTGGCAGAATAGAGCCTTTATTGTGTTTAAATTCCTGAAAGATTTTGAAAATATATGGGTAGGCCTGCCAAATAAGTAATACTGCTCGACCTGCCAGCTGATGAGCCAGTCTGCTTCTGGGTCTGAACGCGACAAAGGATTTGTTTGTCTTGCCTGTGCTGGGATGTGCGTGCATGTGGGTGAGGGAGACGATGTGAGATGAAGCATGCAGGAGAACTGGAGGTATTGTTAGAAGAGTTTGTAAAATAAGTATTAGTGAGGAACCTGAGGTTACTTCTGCATGAAGCTGCAGAGACAGAATGGAGAACTTAAGAAACCAGTTTACTGATTATATTTAGCAATATTTGGTGACTTGATACATAGTTTAATGTGAGATTTAATAGTATCCAAATACAGAATTAAAGGATATTTTTGCTTATGTGCCTCAGATACTTATTATTGTAAGCAACATTGACTCAAGGCAAAAGGCTAGTTTTATTTTAGAGTGAAGGAGATAATTAAATGTACTGTGAATTGTTCTGCATGTGTTTTTTTTTTTTTCCTAATAATGCTTCCTTGAGCAAAATCACTTGCAGAATCAATTGAACCCTTTAATTAACATCTCTAATTTAATCATGTTGCTTTTACGACTTTGTGAAGCTTATTGTAACATGAAAAACCTATCATCAAGATACAATGCTTGTAATTACAGCAAGTAATACAAGGCATTTTATTGTGTGTTTATAAACAAATATATGTATGATCCAATTTAAACATCTCTGGGACTGTTTGAGTGTGAATCCTGCTCTCTGGTATTGATCTGTGATTTCAGTGCTTAATTTCAAATTTATAGTTATTGCTGTAAATATCGCTTCCTACGGAGAAATAAGATTAAAGAGCTGAGTGTTCTGCTCTACAAGATGATAATACTTTCTAGTAATGTATAGCTGTCAGCTACTAGTGCATCTAATCATAAACGGGATTTTTAGTAGTGATTGGTGATGATTCATCTCACAAGTCCTTATTTGGAACATGAACACTTAAATGCTCTTTTAAAAACCTTTCCTATAGTACATATATTTCATAAGAAATTGAGATAATTTCTTTGTGTGGCATTTCTTGCGTAGTCATTGCTTCATCTGTGTTCAGTGAATTGTATAAAGAACGATCATCACTGGCAAACTGAATTGAGGAAATGTTACTCTGCACCATACTGTTATATTGAAGTAAATAATATATATTTACAGTTGGCACAGAAAATCTTAATACCACACACGGGAGGGGGGGAAGCGTGTGCACATACAGTATCCTTTTGATAATGTTCTAACAAAATGCTTCTAAAGTATTTCTTTAAAAAGTAAGGCACTTATTACTTTTGTTTATATGTATAAAAGATGAAAGGGCTATTTCATTTAGCAGGAGGATGAGAATAACCTGTTATGGAGCAAAATTTCCATTCAGTAGGGTGGAACTGACGTGTTAAATTCCTCTCCTCCTCTACATCTAGTTATCATGGTTGGCAGATATCTTCTGTGCTTGTAAGGATCATAACCATGGACTGGCAGTAGATCAAAATGTTTTCTTTTTTTATCTGCCTAATTTAGCTTACCAAAATGGTCGATTTCTATCCAGCTGTTAATTTTAAGGCTCTGATGGCATAAATGCACTTAATTGATGTGAGTGCACAAGTAGAATTAAGATGCTCATTTGATAGGTTATGTTGCTTTCATATTACTTGTATGATAAACGCAGATTGTTATTAATTAAAATAAGTCTTTACTTGTAACAGCAGCCGTTCCTGTAAAGTCAGTGTAAGTCCTCTAAGGTCTAGTTTAAGTTTAAATCCGCAAGTCCATGGAATAAGTAGATGATGGTCAATTAGATACTTGATTTCTCTTTTGCTACCTTACAAAGAGATCAACAGTTCACACAATCGCAGAATGCCTGAGACTGGAAGGCATCACCTCTAGAGGTCACCTGGTCCAACCTCCCCTGCTTGGGCAGGGTGACCCAAAGCAGGTTGTCAAGCACCATGTCCAGACAGCTTTTGACTGTCTCCAAGGGTGTAAACTCTACAGCTTTCCTGGGCAACCTGTACTCAGTCATCCTCACACTGAAAAAGTGTGTCCGTATGTTTAGGTGGAACCTCTTGTGTTCTAGTTATTGCCTGTTGCTGCTCATCACAACTGTTCTCTGTGAACCAGTATGATGCTTGAGCTAAAAACATGTAGGATCTACCAGTGTACTCTTCAATTGCATATGGAAATCTTTGTGCCTCCCCCTGCCTCATCTGAATAAAATAAACAGCAAACCAGGCTGTTGTTCTGTATGGGTTTTCTTGTGCTGCTGCTGAGCTGAGTGCTCTCAAGTCAGTGCTTCTGAACATATGGCTTGCAACTCCTGAGGGAAATGTGCAATGCAAAGTGGCAGAAAGTTGCAGTGTGGTGCCAGTAATTTGGCTGCAGCTCATTTCTGCCAGTCAGAACAATGAATTTAAGTGCATACAGTCAGCAACTGTGGGGTGTGTTCCTCTCTCTTGGATGAATTAAGCTGTTGCTCCTGTAAAGGACTTTTCACATAACCATGAGCCAGAAGTGTTTGCGCATATTAAAAACACTGGGATAGGAAGTGATTATTGTTTTATAGAACACAGAGCACAAACATAGCTATCTATCTTCTTGAAGTCTTTGTTGAGCTATTTCTGTAATTTTGGGGATGGAACGCAGGAACAGGGAACAAAAAAGGAAGTAAACATTTAACATTGCTTTTAACATAGGTGTAGTTCTAAGCAGAATTGCAGTTTCGGATTTGTCTGTCACAGTTTTCTTTGAAAAGTTATTTTAATGCCTCAAATTAATATTTTAAAGTTTAAAAATCCCTTTTAAAAAGTGTTAAATTTTGAATGCCTTTTTATGCTGTAAGTATGCGTTTGATTAATTGATGAATATCTTACGGTCAGTGAACCTTTCCTGTGGTTTAGAATACATAACCAGGATCGCTAATCATTGGCAATAATATATTACTTTATCACATTTTAATGAGTCTAGTTATGTCTAAAATATCTTTTTATATTTAATGCTTTCATTAAGCTGTATTTTTTCAAGAGAGAAACAACTCTTACAGTCAAGACAAAGACTTTATCTAATTATTTTGACATTTTCATTTTTAACTGGCACTTAGAAAATATTCATGATCCTTTTAAGGACTAGCTGAGCCTTTATGCCCCTAGATCTTCAGTTTAAAAATGGATAATTTTAAATCAGTGTGACAGACTAAATAACTTGAAAATATTGTATCTGAGATGCCCTGAAGTTGGGTGGTGATAGTTTTTTGAAGCCAAACCATAGCAGTGACAGGAAAATGTTACCATGCAAAGTTGTGTTGAGAATCGAATCTTAAAAGTGCCTTAGAAAAGTATTCCATAAACGTATTTGTTTATCTGAAAATTTAGCTGACTTCCTAGTGAAAAAGGAAAAGTCATAACGAATAAAAGCACTTGGACCTTATTATTTAAATAATATTTTTTCTGTATTTCCCAGTGCTGCGCTTAATAACATTTAGAGTATATCTTCCTCAAAACAAAGTAGAAGTATCTTAGGAGTTAAAATGTTGTCTAAATTCTAACTAGTTATGCTGGGTTGCAATCTTCCTTTAACACTCATATGAATAAACAAGAATAAACAAAGAATGTCAGAAGTTTTTGGCTAGTAAAAGAATATTTTTATCTGTGTGGAAATAAACTGTTCTGAAGATGTTGAGAAGAGCAATTTATAAAACTGTTGTGCCATGTTCTTGGTGTTACCTCTTTCCACAGTTGCAGATTTAACATGCGGTATGCATTTAAATGGCTTCCTTTTGTTCAGAAGGCAGAATCTGGAAAATTGTCCCCCACTGCAATCTGTAGGAATATATTGTTACTTCGAGGAGCTGCTCATATGAGAGAAGTTGTGTACTTCGTTGCTGAGGTGCTCCACTCTTAGGAATATCAGTCTGATCAGTCAAAATCAAAGTTCTCAACATTATCTCCACAGTAAGCTTACGCAACCTTGTTAATGTGAACAGAACTGTGTTCTCCATGAGGACAGTGTACCTGTGTTTAAAATGTTACGATTCATCACAAAATAGAAAACGGTTATTCAGCTGCAACAATGACAAAGGTCAGGAAATAAATGGGGTTTAAGCACTCTTGGTTTTTCATTAAACAAAAAGTTTTGCCTTAGTAAATGAAAAAAATATTTTGGAATCCTTACAAAGTCTGTATATGCTGTGTGTGACCAAGATGGTACCGTTCAGCTCACCTTTTTGGCAGGAAGTGGGTTAGTGCATCAGAAAGATGTGTGATGGGAGGCCATAGGCTCGGGGTGGACATTTGGCTTTGTTAGCACCAGTCACCAGCCAAAATGTCAAAGATGCGGTTTGGGTGAGCCTAGTAAGTGAAAGTCCTAACACTTCATCATTGGGATCTCCTCAGAAGTCTGTTAACTTCAGCAGGGGACCTGATAAAAGCATACATTATTCATAGTAATAAAGATTGTCCAGAACAAGAAGAGGCTCTCAGTTATTTCTCAGCAACGTTGTCAATTTAAACTGAAGAATTAAGTGGAACTTGTCTCATCTGGTCCTTTGTTTTACAAACTTGTACCTTATTTATATGAAACAGAACTATTTTAGATATTTATGCAGTCTGTCCTAGAACTGTAACTTGGGAGAGTCTATAGGGGAGCAAGAGTACGTATAATCTATAAAAATGAAAGAAAATAAAAAACAGTTTTCTGTTTTGGTCTCTTAAGGTTTTGTTTTCAGATCTCCGTTTGAGCCTATAGCTTCAAAGCTGACGAAAAGCAGTAATTAGGCCGTATTTCCCAGTAAGTCATAAGAAAGTGCTGAAAAAGCACTAGAATCGGCAAATCTGCCATTTTCTTGGTAGACTTGTACTGGGACAGTTTGAATTTTAAATGAGTCTGTTATACAAGAAAAAGAATCCAGGTCAGTCCTTATGTATAATGGATTTACCATACCAGCAGAAATAAAGGTATTTAAAGCTTACTTTCTGCAGTTTAATGGGTAATTAAAATCCTACTGCAGTGATGAATGTTAACAAATACACCAGTTGCTTGTCCTGCTTTTTCACCATTGATGAACACCTGACACTGACAAAAAATGTAAGGAGAGGATAAATAAAAAGATGCTGTTTTGTTATTACTTTTTAAACTGTACTGTAGTTTCACCCAACTTGCAGTTCCACAAATGATGGTGTTTTAACACTGCATTTAAATTTTAAGAACTAGCTGCACATGTATGAGGTGAGTAGGGTCTACATGTCATTTCATTTTGGTTAAACATCTGTACAATTTTTATGCTGATATTGTAAAATATTATCCTTCTTAAATATTTCCCTTTTATTTGTCTGTATTTAGATGAAATCCCCAGGAAAGATGGTAAAAACTTTATATGTTTACCTACTGAATCATGTCACCTTCCAAGTGTCTCCAGCTGTTTTCTGACCATGTTGTTGGTGATACAGGTTCTGGCAGGCCAGGGTGCTGGCAAGGTCTGCATTCCAACATGCAGCACCTCTCTGTAGACAACAGCTGGAATGCTGGCTCTGTAAAAATGAGCTTTGCTAGCATTTGTGAGAAGCACTGTCATAAACAACTGTGTTCTGAACAAAGATGGGTGAGCTTTCCAGGTTAAAACTTGCCCTTTCAGCCTTGTGCTTCTCAAGCAAATAGCATTATTTACCCCTGGCATTGAGTATGGAATGGAGCGTTTGTTTTCTGGGTGGCAAAACTGGGCACTGTTTAAGTTTTCATATGGGCTCTGCATATAACCTATTTTAAAGAACAATGCAGGTATCCTAATTACAAGATTGCATATTTTGTAGCTCATAATGTTCATCTGAGAGGCAGTGACTTTCAATTTTGATGAAAACTGTAAGTAGAAAAGAAGCACTTATAAATTTGTTATGTATGTATTGGAGAGTTGAACAGACTAACTGAACTGTGAAGGTTGAAAACATAGATCCATTTATCGAGGACTGATAAAATTCAGTGCCTCTTTGTTGTTCTGAAATTGTTATTACTATTTGCATGTGATCGGAATGAGTCTTAGCACTTTATACCCAACCAGCTCCATATGTCATCAGGAAATAGGCTGTTTTTCATAGGAAATGTAAATTGGCCATTGTGTATTTTGTCCTTTTGGCTTCTTTTCCTCATTAAGTAAAAACTTCTGTTGGCTATTTTAATAATTACATAAATTGCATACCTAGAGGGAATTCTGTCTCAAAAGTATGCATCCCTCTTTCTCATTGGTCCATCACAGTATTTTTAATCTAATCTGGAACAGCCCATTGTATGTGATTAGAAAGAAGCCTTTTGAGAAGTCGTCTTTTGTTGTCTATTTTGCAGGGTGTGTGTCTGGTGTCTTGGATAGTAACCAGTTAGCTTTTTCCTGCTTTTGCTTCTAGTGATGTGTAAGTGAATGGAAACAATTATCCCATTTTAGTTAGAAATGTTCGTTTTCTGCAGACCTAGACTTGAATCAAAGCACATCGAGATGAAAGGCTGAATAACCCAGTACTAGTCTCTTGAGCTTTCCAGGCTGCTCTTGTCCTTTTTAAGTTAGTGCATGTCCTATAATGAGGAAAAGAATTATTTACAGTTCAGCTTCTCCTCAGCATAATCATTTATCTTTGGATTGGTTTTAAGTCTTTTCTGTAAATTTATTCTTTAGCAGAACAGAAAGATTTTTTTTTTTTCCTCTGTAGTGGCAAGAGTTAACAGAATAAGAAGCAGAGTCTAAGATACAGGGCAGGAATTGCTTCTCTGTCATTTGTGGTTTAAGAAAAGGGGGTGGTATTCATCTCTTGAAAGGGCTTTAATGAATACTGTTCGGTATTTTTGAAAGATAATGGTCAGAGGAGAGCAACAGAAACAGCCTTGGAGCTTTTAGAATAAACTGATTAGCATTTTTTCTGATTGAGGTGACCTCTTTTTATCTGTTTTTTTCACTGTCTCTTGCTTTTTGTTTATATTCAAATGACACACCGTTAAAGAAGCCTTTTTTATGCGAATGCAATTCTTTATCCCCTCCTTCTGTAGAAAATCTGCTTGCCACAGACAGGCAGAGCATGTGTTCCTCTTGTCTTGGTTGGGTGCACAAATCTTCTTTTATGTGTGCTGCTTCTTACCCTGTTGCCTAGACGATCACTGGCTTTCACTAAGGATGTCTGGTTCTCGTAAAGAGTTTGACGTGAAGCAGATTTTAAAAATCAGATGGAGGTGGTTTGGTCATCAGGCATCAACCCCTAACTCCGCAATTGAAAACCACCCAGGAGACTTATGGAATAGAGGACAAAATGTAACGACTGGTGGCACAAAGTTCTTAGATTCAGGTAACCTACCTTTAACAGCAGTTGGTTACAGAAGGTCCAGCCAACAGGATTTGCAGAGTTCACCTCCTTGGCCAATGGCATCTGCCTCAGAAATCCCTGCCTTTGAATTCTCAGCAGAAGACTGTGGAGGTGCACATGGGCTTGACAGACAAGAAACAGATGATAAAGCAAGTGAAGAGGAAAATGAATCGGACAGCAGTTCCTGCAGGTTAATTATTACTTTCCTATTGTGAGAAATGTATTTTCATTTCATGTTCACGGATAGCATGCATACATAGGCTAGCGCTTATTCTACATTAAAATGATTCAGCAAGCTAGCAGCTGCTGTGCATCAGAAACAGAAAATTATTTATAACCAGGGCTCTGTGTGTTTACTAGGACCTTTTTAAAAGGCAACTTTAGTCAATGTGGATGCACATCAAAAAAAAAAGCAAATGTGGATGCAATCATGTTTTAGATAATGTGCCAGGTACATGCTGCTATGAACAAGGTACTATTACATGGTAATGTTACAGAATGCTTTCTAAACTGTTTTGAAGGGTCACTGATTGTTCAGTTATGCTGTGAATTAATCCCATACCACTTAGGAGAAAACAATAAAAATATAAGCTTCTTGTCACTCTTATGTTTCTACTTGTTTCTACAGATGAGGAAGATTAAACTGTAAAAAATACTTAGACTGTAAAACAAAGATTTTTTGTGTGTGTGTGCATATGCAGCTTGAAGGAAAAAAAATACTTCATCTATGGAAAACCAACTACTTTGTGACTTAAAGTGATTGCAGTTGTCCATCCAGGTGGCTTAAACTGTGTATCTAGCTTAAAAAGAAAAAAATGTTTTATTGTGTCTATAAAGATGTTTTGATGTTCTTATCTTACATATAGTTACTCAAGATGAAACTGTAAAATTTGTTCTTAAGTGAAAGGTGTCTACCAGTTGTTGTAAATTAGGCAAGTTAATAATCTTTCTTGTTAAGTATCAGTTTATTTTATTTCCTTTTACTGCATAAACCAGCCATTCTTCACTAAAAGTTTTTTTCCCTGTTTTATAGTGCATGTAGTGCTTCCAAGTAAATTTTATGATGTTTGCTATCTCACTTTTAAGGTAACTTTGTGATGATACAGCAGTTCAGAAAGTATGACTGTTTAAAAGTGTACCACTCTTTAATAAAGCCTATGAAGGACAAATCAGTCTAGTTATAGCAGTTTTAGTGTTTTACATTCCCTAGGAGAACTCATTTAGTGCAAGGGTGAAGTAGTCTATAATATAAACACTAACTATTTATGGTTTATATAACCTTTGAAGATTCAAGAAAATGGGGGAGGGTAAAAATGTTTAGGAGTCAACACAGTGTATTTGCTTTTATCACTGAGTGGCAAAAGTACCAGAATTACAGGGAGAGGAAATCCTGCATACTGGTGCTTCGGAACAGCAGTCTTATTGTACTGCAACAACTATAGCTGTAAATAACATATCTCTGAAGAGGTCCTATTTTAAGTTATATTCAGGTATGAATTTTCAGATAGCTGTGTCACTGGGTAATATGTATGATATGGATGTAACATCACCTTCCATTTTAGCAACATCTACTGGTGATGTGAAATTTTTATGCACAGCATGACCCCAAATAGGATATTCTCACCATAGCAAGGCAATCAGTGTAGAAAAAAACATGTAATTTTAAGGGATAAATGTGTAGATTGAAATTACTAAAAATTTATTCTTATTGTAGGAGAAGTTTTTTATATATGACAAAACTAATTTATGCTTTGTAGAACTGGAGAACTGCAGATACATATTTAGGGCATGTGATAAGTCGATACAGTATTGGGGTTTTTGGTTTGGGCTTTTTTTGCAGGCAGAGTTGTATACTACAGGACATGCACATAGGATTTGAACTTTGTAAATTGGAAGTATCTTTGTGTGCTTAATCATCTATAGCGTCTAGAGTTATTTGTAATTCTTTTATTGTCTTGCAGTTGTGCTAGTGCTTTACTTCCATGCTTTAAAATAAATGTTTTAGATAAATTTTTAGTTCAGTGTTGGTATAATTTAATATGTAATTAATGGTAACGTAAGAACTTCCTTTGCATTATCTGTATTGCTAGTCTCATGGGGAGACTGTACTTAAACTGTATTTCGTTCACTCCCTTTGTTAAGAATGTATAAGCAGTTTGGTAACTATGTAGGTCTCCCTAACAGCTGGAATTTTTCTTATGTTAAGAACTTAATTAAATGGTCTTTTTTTATTAGTCCAAAATATAGCTCTTATCTATTGACTTGAGAAAAAAACAAAAAGCAACAAACCAACACCATCATCTATGTAGTTTTCAAAGGACCTTTTTTCCATATGAAAACCCTGTTACCTTCATTAGAAACAAATTGTATATATGAAAAAACAAAACCAAAAACTTAAAAATTAAAAACTTGTTGTAGAAACTGTGGAATTACCTTACTTCTTTGCTTTCTGTAACTTATTGCTTAGTTACCAGCACTACAAGCATGAAGTGACAGCAGCAGCTTTACTGCTTTGTGTTTATCAGTTGTCCTCAATCTTTGTCATGTCATATAGCACAGGTAGAGAAGCATTTAGATCGGGTCTTTGTCATTTGACAGCGTTAGATCATTATGTGATTCCTTTAGAGAAGAGCTGCTGTAAGCATTTGTTATTAGTGTAGAGCTTGGTGGCATCGGGAATAAGCAAATTCCAAGTACCAGATCTTTGACGAAGGCTGTATCTGAGGTGCAAACAGATCACTGGGATTCAGGGATCGGAGCTGGTCGGCTGTAACGCTGTTCACATCACACTCTGGTATTGTTTGTAACCAGCATTAGCTTGAGTGATTGTTTACCAGGTTAGTGAGGTTTGAATTCTTTTGCTTGTTTTTGTCTCCTAGATTTCCTCTATTGCTGCTGTTTGTTAACTCTCCTACATTCCTGAGGCAATGGTCATCATTTTGGATTTGTACACTTCTTAAAATTTTCCAACAGCTGTGCAGATACTTGTACAGCAAATTTAAGCCTATTAGCAACAGATTTGTTTTTCTTAACTTTTTGTGGGTGCCTTAGCAGCAGTTCACAGACCTTGAAGGTACAGTGCATATCACGCAAAAAATACCTGGAGCATACCTCAGATGCAGTGTGTTGTATCTGGCTCATTTCACCCAGGCACGCATTAAAATATTGCAATTACTTTACCGGAGATTTAACGATGGAAATGTATTCAAATAAATATAAAATATATTTTTATATTTGAACATTAATTCAAGCAATATTTCAGAATTCATTAGCTGTGTCCTAAACTTGAACAGTTTAGTGAGATGTCTGTAATTGATTCTAAGACAAGGTCTGAGTGTACCTGGTGGTAGTTACTCTGCAATATCACTCTGTATGAACAGTCTTAGAGTTAGTACGTTGTAACTTCCAATATAAGTCTGCCCCCCCACAGTGGTTTCCAGGCTACAGAAATCTTTGATATGTCTTTTCTCTCACCTCAGTCTTACTGACCTTTGGGGCTGTAAGTTCTTTAAGATTCCTGGTTGTGCTGTGTATTGCTGTATATCTTCTATCACGAAATAATCCTGACTGTCAAATAAAGATGCTTGATAGCTTCCTTAATTCATAGGATCACAGAATAGTTTGGGTTGGAAGGGATCTTCAAAGGTTGAATGAATTCAGATTTAAAATGTTGATGTCAGTTACTTTGTTTTGTGCTAAACAAAGTGGTGTTCACTGGAAACATAGTAGCGAGGAGAAAAACATGTATTTTTCCCCATATCTATGGTTTTGCTAGTGTTTACTAATTCTAATGCTTTCATCTACAACCAGTTTGTGTTAGAGAAACATATGTAAAAAAGAATTTAAGCCAGTTCTGTGCACAGGATATTCTTGCTGCAGTTCCCATTTTGCACCATTTTCAGTGTATCTGTGAAAGCCGTTTGGGTTGGTTTATAGTGTTGCCTGAAAATTTCAGCGGTTGTAGACAGAACATTTGCTTTTAGTTTGGTTTCCTAAAGGGACCAAGTTTATGCAGTTGTGTTCAGCATCGCCTCTGCCATTTCGCTGGGAGCTTTAAAACCCGTGGGCCATTTTCATTTTCATGTGAGGGTGGGCAGAAGTCTCAAAGATAACATCACTTCTAGTTAATGGAGAGAAACCCAGCTTATTGCCTTCACTGGAAAGGGGCGGAATTCACCTGCTGCAAAGCTAGTTGTGCAGCGTGGCTTCCCCACAGTATTTGCCGTCTTGCCCAGCGAGGCAAGGCCTTGAGGAGCCGAGGGGAGAGGAGAAGAGCTGGACTTGTGGTGGTGGAATGGGAAAAGGAGACAGAACATAGAAATCTTTTGACGGACCTCATTTTTTGGGTCTGTAAACCAACCAGTTGAGTAGAAATAGCAGCAATCCATCTGAGGTATTTTCTCCACCAGGATTTGTAGATAGAAATCCTGTTGTGATGCTGCCTGACTCCTTCGTCCTGTTGAGGCTCTAGTAACCAGCTGCATTTCAACATGTTGCTTCCGTCAAAAGAAACGTGACTTTTTAATGCAAAGAAATGGCTGTTACTTGCTGCAAACGGTTAAAAGATACAATGCGGCACTTACATGGAAGGTTGGCATCTGTACTACATACCCTTGGTGTAACTGTGTCACTCTTACCTTGCAGTAAAACTACATTTTTGCAGATTCAAAGGATTTCATATTATCTTGTGGAGACCTTGACCTTTTTTAGAAGTACAGATGAGGTTATAGCTAAATTAGGTGAACTGATTGTGACAGTAGAATAGTTTTAAATTCTAGTAAATTTATGCATAATTTTCAGAGTTTTTTTACAGCTATAACTTTACACAATTTTTCAGGAAAAAAAAACATTTCAAATTTTGGATTTTGTTCCTTTATCTCTGTTCCAGAATGAATAGCCTGGAATGTGCATTTGCTGTATTTCTTAGTCATAATGCAGCATTTATTGCTTCATTTTTATTTCAAAGACAAACACAAAGACATTTAACCTGAGATATGCCTTCCAAAAAATAATTCTAAATGCATAGAATAAATTGAAAAAGTTTTGCAACCTTCGTTATAGCCAAAGTTAATACTTTTTGGAATTCATAGGTTGTTAACTAATATGTGCCATTGCTATAAAATAACCATTGTAACTCCTTTAAAATAAATCTCAATGCTTTAAAATAATTAAAACAACAAATCCTGTTAATAGGAACAGATTGTGCTTCTCCCTGTAAGATTTGACAAAAACTGATGCCTCTTTTGAGAGAGTTTAGAAGTGGGAGGAAAGAAAGCTTGTGTATGTTATGGTTTGTTTGGTTTTATATTGAAAATGGCGCTGTGACTTTGTTTAAGCTACAAAATGAAGTCTGAAATAAAAGCAGAAGGAGAGGTGTGAATTCAGTCATCATCATGTGTGCTTTTACTTTTGAAACTTATCATCTCTTTACTAGCTCAGTTCATTGCTTCACTGCTTTGCAATCAACTGTTACATTGGGTAGAGCTCTTTATGCCAAGCAATACTTCAAGAAATAAAATCCTTTAAAAATGAATGGATTTATAGCATGGCTTATACATAATTTTAATTTCAAAAGACATACTCTTACATAAATCCTGTATTAGACAGAGAAATTGAAGAAAACTGGCATCTTTAGTATATTAATGTTTGTCACCAAGGGTAGTAAAATGTGTAGCTGGCATGGGAAAGACCTTGCCCTTGGAGTAACTTACATTTTTACAATCATCCTGAAATTGCACTATACTTAATAAAAATTAGTCTGTGCTAGATAGGTTCTTTTTGGCATAAATAGGGAAAGAATAACAAAAGTGTCCTTGAAGTTTAAGAATACAAAAGGAAACCCTACTGACTAAATTTCTAAGATACTTGTAATAATATTTCCAATTCATGTGTTAAAAATACGATCTTTATTATTAATCTTAAAGGAATATGCAGAAAGGGTTCTTTGATACACTTATCTTGTGCACTGGCAGCCTCAGTCTTTAACATAATTTTCTTAGTAGATGCGAGGTGTGCAGAAGCAGCATTTCAGTACTGCTGCTGGGAGAGAAAAGTGGGTCCCTCTCTTCTTCTGTTCTTTCCTCGCTTGTGTATTCTCCCAAGCTGTCCCGGCTGCGGCAAACTGGCTGTGAAAGAGATTCGTAAAACACTTGGGGGAAGGAGGGAGTTTGAATTTTTCATAACCAGTCGTTGGGTAATAGGCATAAATAGTCCTTGAAGCTCTATCTTTCCTTTTATGCAGGTAGCTCAACTATTAGAGTCTCTCTCATGTTTTCTTCATGGACCGAGACTTAATCTTTCCTTTTCCTTCCTTATGAAAAGTGGTTTGTAAGTGACTGGCTAGAGGACAGGTACAGGGTTGAACTTCTGTAGGGCAGGGCAAGAACTAAGCTTGGCTCTGCCCTGAATAAGTGCTTTATCATCACTAGTGGAAAACAGACACCACTGCAGTTATTTTTCCTTACTGAGCAAGAGTGGTGACCGCCACTGAGCTCTGTGCAGAGTGGACACGTGTGCAGTCTCAGGGCTGGCAACAGCCCTAGTGAGGCTGCGGTCCAGTAAAGTGCTGGATTAGAAAGACTTTTCCTTCTCCACAGTAGTGCATTGTTTCCACAGATCTATCTGCACAACTTTGTGAGGTTGTAATGTAAATCAAATCCCTGATATAATGTAATTTTTTAATCATTATTTGTGGGGTTAATTTAAGGAATCAGTTAAGATACGGTTCAAAAAACCAAAAACCAAAACCTCACAGCTGTTTCAGCACAATGAGGATGTTATAAATTGTGATAGGGAAGAATAATTTCTGAAGCATTTTCTTGTTGACCAGTACCTTGTTGGTTCCACTTCTGTTTCTTTTGCAGCGTTGCGGGTTTGAGTTGCTTTCCCTGAGTATTTCATGCTCATTCACTGTGAGAATGCCACCCAGTTTTGCCAGGGTAGTGTTTTTTGTGGTTACATCATTACATTTTTCACATACATGCGTTCTTGATTCAGTTTCTAGAATGGCCACAAAGAATACTTGTTCTGGCTTGTCAGAGGGCCAGTGGTGGAGCAGAGCAAGTGACTCAGTGAGGGTGAGATAAAGTTGACACAACTTAAATAAATGGCTAACCACAGCTTCAGAGGGCATATTTAAGATAAAGTCCTCCAAGGAAGGTAGGTAGGCAGGTATCTCATTTCTCATCCATTACTAGATTTAGGTTTGAATAATGTGCCAAGTTGTCTGGCCTTTTTGACTTTCTGGGTGCATGGGGAGGTGGGGCAGAACCACAGAAAACCAAAGTGAGCCAACCAAACAAAACAACCACAACACCTTACAGAACATTTAGAAATTTAGACTTTTGATTTTGAGGAGCTCTATCTTGAAATAAATCTACTAGACTAAGGACTGAACCGCATCCTTTGGTGGACTTATCCCTGAGCATGCTGCTTGAGCTCATGACATTGTTGTGAAAACAGGGGTCTGGATGCAGGTCTTGTGAATCCATGTCCTTCTGATGTTATGGTAGGTCTAGAGTACCATAGAAGTTGGAAAAGTAGTAGTCAGTTGAAGAACTGTGAGCAAGAAAAGGTGCTTTCCTCAGTGTACACAATTAGGAATCACCTCCTTTATGTCCTAGGACCATACATTCCTTGTACGTTTTCACTGTTCCACTTTTCTCCCCAACTGCTGTGTGCATGGAGAGGAGCAATTTTTCTCCCCATCCACCCTTGCTTTTCCCCTGTGTTGACATCTGCTGTGCTAGATCTCATTTCAGACACATGAGGCTTCATGCAGTAGGAGTGGTGGTATATCTGTGTGTTTCCTGATGTTTTCTTTTCTCTGCATGCCCACTCTCTTTTACTGGCTCCATGTATGTTGAGTTTTGTTCTAGCCACCATAGGCTAAGTGTGAAGCAAGACTTCAACATGTGTGTTAAGAAAGGCTTTAACAGGTGTCAGGGAAATGTTTGATTCCTTATTGTATCCTTCCATTGTTTTTTCAGTTTTCAAGGTCTTGGTAGATTTCTGTTCTTCCTGAACAATCTGACAACACTATAGATAAGATGACTGGACTGATCTTTGCCTGTGTGTTAGTTGAAGAGTACAACATTAAATTATAGCACATTTTTCACAAGCGTTTCAATAAGGTTTGGAGGAAGAGAGAAATTCTGTGATTCTGTGAAGAAATTATAAATATGAAGAGAAACAGAGTAACAGGGCCATATATATTGAAACAAATAATGTACACCAATTTTAAAATCACATCTGTAGATGTAGATAGGATTGCTGCACCTTAATATTATGTGAACTAAGATTTCTGTTATTGTCTTCAGCAGAACTTCCACCAGCTGTCATACCTTATCATCTTGCCAAACTATGGAGCCCTGTACCTCAGATGAATTTTTTCAGGCTCTCAACCACGCTGAACAAACTTTTAAAAAGATGGAAAATTATCTTAGACACAAACAGCTGTGCGATGTGGTGTTAGTTGCTGGTGATCGTAGAATTCCAGCTCACAGGTAAGTTTATTATAGTTTGAAGTAACTTCATACTCTTTACAAATGTACCTTCAAAGTGTGTCCTGTGTTTTGTTTAAGAAAAGGTCAGGCCATCATTAACAATTTAGAATACTTTAAACATGCTTATGTTTTTTAACATTTATTTGGAAACTAGAAGTTAATTTCTGTCTGTTGTATGCGATACAGCATCAAAAATAGTTGTGATGTCTTCATGTCCTACTTTGTCTTCAAGCTTCTAGTAAGATATTTGCATAACAAAATAAAAACCCCAAAGTCCCTAATTCACCCTCAGAATGTTATAAGTAGTAGTGGTTTCTGTACCACAAATGGCATAAGAATTTTTTCATAGATTTAACGTTTTCTTTGTATTAACAATTAAGTTGTTGGAGTAATAATTAGCAATAAGGACGGTCTTCTGTCCACAAAGTTGTTTTGCTCCTATGGTAAGAAGAGTCCTTTGATAGCAGGCTACTGAACACTGACACTAAGTGTTAGGGTAGTGTTTGATCTAATTTAGCCCTCTATCTGTCATCTCTGTAATTAACAGATCATATAGCATGCCACTTAAAAGCTAGGAAAATACCAAAGATTGTGAAACAAAAGTATGAATAACTGAAGCACATTACAGTAGTGAATGCACAGTATTAATAGTTCAAATAGGAACCTAGGTATAATTAAGCTCTGGTTTCATAAGATTAGGTCTACAACAGAAATAGCAGCCTAAAGCATTCCTGATTTCTATTGACTCATTCCTACCCTCACAGTGAATCCACAGCTTAATACTGTAATAGTAATAAAAACATAGGGAGAGGTTGCTGGTTTGGGTTATGTATTTTTCTTAAAAAGCGAGATCTCTGCTTTTGTTCAGATATCATCCACACTGTTGTGCTGGCACAACCGAGGGAATGGTAGCAGGGGGATGGGAACCGACTTGAGGAGCACTTAAACCATAACTTGATCTTGGTCTCAGAGACTTCCTTTTATGAAACTTCATTTTTAAACAGTCAAGACTATCTCTGATTTTTCCAAGTTGATGTAAGCAAATCTTAACTGCATTTACTGCGGAAATGGGTGGTCTTATTCTTCACCCAACCCCTGGCTTGAATTCTTTCGTAAACGCTTAGAGCCATGTAGCTGTGGGTGATGATAAATCCTTCTTGGAGAGACAACAGGGTGACCAAGATGATTTGGCTTTTCCTGTGGCTACAGAGTTGCTTAAAATCCATCTTCAGTTTGTTCACATTAGTTGCAAAACTTCATTGTCCCTGTGTAAAGAGTGAATCGGATGAGAACAGGGCATGCACACACCACTAGTAGGTTTGCACCCACTGCAGTAATACAGAAGTCAGAGAGTTTTGGAGTGCTGTAAACAGGAAAACAGTGCTTATAATAAGGAAAAATTGTATTTCCTTATGTGGCCAAGGTAGCACCTTTACAGTGCA
The DNA here is from genome assembly GCF_964273445.1 of Streptopelia decaocto. NCBI lineage: Eukaryota > Metazoa > Chordata > Aves > Columbiformes > Columbidae > Streptopelia > Streptopelia decaocto. The sequence goes on along the minus strand of NC_138658.1, from coordinate 54,134,267 downwards.
TAATTCCAGAGAATGATTTATGTAATAGCTAGAAGTTGTAGGAAGGATGCAGAAGACAGCTGCAAATATCTTGTAAGGACTGGAAGATTTTTTTGCAACAAGATAAACAGAAAGACAATATTCTGTATGCTAAAAAGTTCTTTAATGTCGTTTGTACCTGTTTCTTGTTTAGAGAACTGGCTTTGCTCCTCCAGTGTCTGCTATTGTATTTCTGTAAAGCATCAGGCATACGCTACTACCTGTTATTTGCTCTGGTCTTCTTAAGAGGAGAAACATCTTCTTGTGGTTGGTATAGTGTGTTTTAAATATGCATGAAAGTTAAGGCCAAAGAAACACACCTTGTGCTTGTAGCAAGAGGTGGGAGACTTATGATTGTCCTTACTTCACTCTATAATGTTGGAGCAACTTAGAAAGCAGCTTTGCCTTTTGCAGAATAAGTTCTTTTTCTTACTGTTGTGTTTCGCAGAGGAGCGTAGCAGTAACTAGTCACTTCATCTCGGCATGTCCAATGTACCTCACTGAAAATTAAATTTTTCCATAGTGGGAAAGATGAAGATGGAAATCTTAAATTTGCTTCCAAATTTTATAGAAATTCGGTAAGAAGACTGGCTTTATGTACTCACAGTAGCCTATGTTGTAAGACAAAAATTCTGTAGGATTTTTTTTACTGCCTGAATCCACGTTCTGACTTCTTTAGTATTGACTGCAGGCTGGAGCAGTCAGTGTATTTCAGAACACTAGTGATTATTTTATCTTAAGACTTAATAAGCAACAAAAGATGTATTAAATAGGTATTAGCTTAAAAGCTTGGCATTCTAAGATGTGTAAGAAAACAGAAAGTTCACACTGGACAGCTTTTTTTTTTTTTTTTTCTTTTTTCTTATGAAATATATATAAAAGGAGTTTTCTTAATATGGTAAGAAAGAAGATTTTTCATTATTATTATTAATCACGCTCACTAAGTTTTTCATATCAGTTGCTTTTTCTGTGTCCACTGCAATTTTGGATGTCTTATGTCATTTGTTACATCCCTATTTATTACATTCACCTGACTGCTATATCCATAATAAAAGTTTGTTTTGTTTTGTAATAAACAGCTGCTCAGCACAATCACTTGAGAAAAGGGAGGTCTATGTAAATGCCTGGCCAGAGGAGATTTAAAACCTGCTCTGCATCCTTTAACCAGCAATCTGGAAAACTGTGCAGAGCCATTTTCTTCCTGTTGACAGTGAAAGATGGAAATACAAAAGACATGGGACTGAAGGAGGGAAATGGAAGCTTCTGCACTCTAGGGGTTAGGAAGCTTGTTTGGAAGAGCACAAATCCTGGTTTGCAGACATATTTTTATCTCAAGGCTTATTTATCTTTGTACTTCTTTTTCATACTGCTCAATAATACTTCCATTCTTTCACAATCTGTATTGCCTTAGTTTGTAAATTCTTCACTGCAGCCTCTTTTTGTTTTAGCTAAATGGTTTAACACAAAGTGTCTTTCTAAAAAGACAAGTATATAAAAAAGCAGTTCCATGACAGCTCTAGGTTAAAAACATGGCATTGCTACTAACGGTGTGGTTGTTTTGAAAAAAATTACTAGAAGGTTTATTGTAATCATCATTTCAATGTCAGAAGCAGCAAACAAATTTTGAAAGGTTTGATTTCCCTGGAAGAGAGCTATAACTGGAAATTGCTTAAACATGTTGCATGTATGTTTAGTATTGCTTGCTTTTAAACAAATTTAATTAAAATAAATATAGATATATTAGTACCACTATAATATATATTTTTTTTTATTACTGTCACGCTTTGTTATCAAGAATAGAAACCAGCTGAAGCCACCAGTGTATGAGGTGTTTCATTCTAGGGTGCATGAACTATTCAGTTTCACCTTACATCTTGGGTGAATGCAATTAGTGTGGTGTTGAGTTCCCCAGGACTGTTTTCAGCTATGATACAGCCACAAACAAGGAGTTGCCTAGGAGATGTCCCTTTTATCTTTAAGATGTGAAGGAGCTTCACTTCAGTCTGTCAGGTGAATCAGGTTGGGACCTACTAAATCTGTAAATTGCCATGTTTGACAGCCATCATCATTTTACATAATTGCTTTGAAGACCTAGAAAACTGTCTAGGTGATGCAGCTTGTGGCAATTCCAACAAGAAGTACAATTTAATTCAGGCGTGCCACCCTACTTACACATATTATACTGTCTCTCAGTAGAAAACTCTTCAAAATTAGTTAAGCTGTCATAGTGAATCTTTCTATTTTTGGACCAGTACAAACAATAGTAGCTTTGGTACCTCTGGTAAGAGCAAGGAGACTTACTGAAACACCCAGATTTTGTCAGTATTTAGCCTGTAGCTGTTGAGTGTTTTTCCGTAGAGATTGTTCAGATATTTTATGATCTCCCAGATGAAAAATTCTGATATTCATGTGTTCCCTTCTCTCTACATTTTTCCTGTGCACTGAAAAAGAACAGCCAACCTAGTGCATGTAATTCAGTAGCCAAATTCTTGTAATCTTATCTATGTAGAATTGAGTGTCTGGCAGGAGCTGGTAATTAGGTAAGAAGGAGAATAAAGGTAAAATATGTTTGACATCCACAGTCAAACAATACAATGCCAACTGTATTAAGGCTTTTTCTTGAACATATAAATTTTTTTTAATGCTGTTTAGAGGCCTCTCTAATGTCAATATATACTGATTTCATAGGCATTTTAGTTGGGCCAATTATGAAAGAAATATTACTCATAGGGAAAAAAAGAGACTACAAACTCAGAATACAAACCCCATAGGTTTCTACAGTTTTGAAACTGAGGAAAGGCAGTATTTTGTAGCATCCCTAGTTACCAGTGAACTCTTGATATGGATGAATATGTTAATTTAATTATTAATAAATAACACAGATTCTCTTTATGTTAAATACTTACAGAGCCGTGATGGCCCTATTTAACAAGGAGATAGTGATTCTAAGTGTAAGTTTTATCATAATTGCACAGATTTTTCTTTTGAAAAATCACACTTGTCACTTAGCTCTTCTAGCGCTTTTTTAGCAAAAAAGGTCAAATATGAACGGGAAAAGTCTTCTGTGGATCTTTTCAGTTATATTAATGTATTAGCTACTTCACATTGTATAATCGGTGTGTAGGACTGCAGTTTAATTTCAGATAATGCCGAAAAAAGTCTGAAAGAAAAGCGATGAGATTAACAGATCAATGAAGAAGTGCGTGTCAAATGGCATTAGTAAAGTAGTAATTGATTGTTATTGAGTAATGGTAAAAATGTAGGAACAGAAAAGGTCAGTTGGCTGGAAGTCTGCCTTTGTTTTGTTTTATGCTGACTCGGTGTCACCTTGATGCATGGCCACTGTCTTTTAATTCCTTTCTTTCTTTGAAATAACTTTTTTTCTAAATTAGTTGAATTAAGAGAAAGTATGGATACTGTTCTAAGATTTTTTTTTTCATTGTGAACATACTCCTTGGCTAAAATTATTACAAAATTATTATCGATATAATTTATGCTGTGGCATTTTACTTGTATTAATCTACTCCTGGATTGCACATCCTGTTTTGGCACATGGAAGTCACCCTCTGGAAATCACTTAACACTGTGAAGTGTGCATACCTTCTCATGAACCCAAACACAAGTTTCTAAAAATAGTAAATGGATTGTATTTTAAATTTCTAGTAATTTCTTTTGGAGGACTTTGAGACTGAATATTACAGGGAGGAATTTGTTGATATCAAACAGCTGGTAAGAAGGTATTTGTCTGGAGCCTCAGGTTGTTATTCGGCACTTCCTCAATAGTCGTTGCTAAGATATGTACAGTCCAGCCGTTTTCTAATTAATAGTGCAACTAACTAAGCAATTTGCCCTATTGGAGGAAGAAAAAAAAAAAAAATAAAAAAGGAGGAAACTTCCCTCCCGCTCCCCCAGCTGTGTTAGTGTCAGATTTTAACTTCAGTTTTCCATCAAAGAGACCTTTCTTTTTCAAGCTCAAACTTCTACACATGTAGAAGTTCAAGCCAGTTTTGCCAGAGGTGAATATTCTGGTTTGAATTCTGACCTCCAGAGATACTTGGGTTGCTCAGAACTGTATCTGTCCATCTACATGCTTTCCCTTCCAATGAGAACCCCTGTTACATGCAATTCTGATCTTGTTATCTCATGCTAGCATCAAAAGCAGTTACAGAAACTGTCCCGTGATCATTACATGAATGCACTCTCTAATTTAGCTGAACTTCTACACATCTCTAGAAGGCAGTATTTTTATTCAACTGCAGGTGTCATTGAGGTTAAAATGCCTAGAAGTGATGCCTGGACACTACCTTGACAGAATGTTCTAATTTTTCTCAATAAGTCAGCCACAGAATAAACCTCATATTTCAAGAAGAACATGTTCTGTAAAAGAACAGAACTTCATTTCTCATTACAAAACTTCAATCATACAAGAAATCAAAATAAAATTAATGTTTTCCTCATACGCTCTTAAAACAACTCTGTTGTCTCAGCAAGTAGGAAAAAAGTGTTACCCTACTGTAGGCCTGACCAAATGGTCAATGGTCAGAAAATCAGCAAGGAAAAGGTAGTTGAAATTAGTCAACAGTTTATTACTTTGCAGTGAATTAACTAAGAGGCAGTTCTTTGTAGCTCATGACTTTGTGTATGTATGTGCAAATCCTCCCCATTAATATATGTTTAGACTTACTCCTAAGCACTGGTGCTCACCTTTTAAATTAATTTTACTGTTTTGTGTTCCTGACCTCTGTCATCTTAACAAGTCAATATAACGATTCAGCACAGAATAAGCTGACATTTCGTGAAGTATTAGATTCATTGAATGTATGCAGATGGACTGTGTAGTGTGTTTGCAGTAGGGTTGATTCTTGGACTTGCTGTTTGTGTAGCTCAGCACATGTGCGAGTGTATTTGTATATGAATTCCTGTGAGCAAGGCAGCAGTGAACTGCAGCAGTGCAAAAACTGATCCAAACCACAAGGCTGTTCCTGGAGGTCTCTTAGCAAATAGACCCGCAGACCTCATGAATAGTTATGGTAGGTTTCATACAACAGAACTATGGGTTGAAAATTCTTGCTCCACATGATTTCCTTTCTCTTTTGCTCTAGTCCTGTGAACACATACTGAGACATCAACATTTTTGCACATTTTGTGGAGTGGCATTGTTAAATATACTCTGTGCTTTGCTGTCAATAATCTAATGAAATGTCTGTTGTGCAGTAACCTGTTAACTTAGTATCTTGAAATACTCAGAATTGTTAACAAAGAGCTAAATACACACCCATAAAAGAGGTAACTCTGTACCATCTCCATGTTTACTGTGCCTAGTTCTGCAATCAGTATTAGTAAATGAATGCATATGTGTGCACCAAGAGTAAAAGCATTTTAAAGCACTTTGAAAAAGCCTAGTAGGTCATTCTTTCATGTTTAAAAAACTAACGGACATAATATAAATAGCAGTCAATTTGATTTTTTTTTTTTTTAATTTCCATAATGTGTATTTATATTCCATTTCCAATTAATGTAGGTTTCGTGGGTTGTTTTTGTGTTGGCTGTTGAAAGTCATCGAGCTTTGAAAGAGTAATTCATTTACTTCAGCAGCAAATGTAGATTCAGTAACAGTACTTCATTATTCATAGTGGGGAACTAGAGCATGGAGCAGTTTGTCAATTTTTAAATGTTTTTCTCAGTACAGTGTTTCTTCAAAGGGCAAAGTAATGAATCATAAATTAACAAACACCAGGTTGACTAAGTTTTTTTTCTTTTCCACTCTCTTTCTCTCTCCTTTTCTCCTGCATGATGTACTCAGGTTGGTTCTCTCCTCTGTTTCGGACTACTTTGCGGCAATGTTCACCAATGACGTAAGGGAAGCAAGACAGGAAGAAATTAAGATGGAAGGTGTAGAGCCAAATGCATTGTGGGCTCTGGTTCAATATGCATATACAGGTAATTAGAATGAAAATGGGAGTTTCGTGTAATGTATTGTCCTCCTGTGACCATTATACATTCCATTTCTAGATTTGAAATGCTCTTTAGAAATTATCATTCACATTATTTAATTCCTTATAAGTAAATAAAAATAAATAATAAGTGTCATTACCTGAGGCAACCTGGTAGGATATAGTTTCTCTGATAATACTATATTCTGTTAGTTAATAAATCATATTAATATTTTAAATATAAATACTATATTCTGTTAGTTAATAAATCATATTAATATTTTAAATATATAATGACTGGAAAAAAAAGGAACCTTAACTAGGATTCACTTTTGTTACATCATTATAGGTATTAATTTTGGAAAGCTGGTTAGCTGTTGCTGAGGGTGATGTTGGCTAAGCCTCATATTCTGTCATATAATCTGTAAATAATGCTATTGCCTCTGAGTTTTAAGGAATTTACCAAATAAGAGCCAAATTATGTGATCTACTTTTTAATGTTACTAGGTCGCCTTGAATTAAAAGAAGATAACATTGAGTGCCTGTTGTCTACAGCTTGCCTTCTGCAGCTCTCTCAGGTTGTAGAAGCATGCTGTAAATTCCTAATGAAGCAGCTTCACCCGTCCAATTGCCTTGGAATCCGATCTTTTGCCGATGCACAGGGTTGCACTGACTTGCACAAGGTGGCTCACAATTACACTATGGTACGTTGTTATTTTAAGTCTCATCTGCTTTATTTGGTAAAGAAAATACAGAATGTTTGCCTGAATAAAATACTAATGTTTTTCCCCCAGAAAGCCTTGATTATTTTCCAAGCAAGAATGCACATATGTTCCCATGATGAGAAATGACAAAATAACTATAAAGTTGCTGGTTTAGAGTCTGAAGGAAATGGGCAGCATTAGTGGTTCCCTTTAACAGTAATGGGATTGTGCAATATGCATTGAATGAAGTCATTCAAAAGCTTGTTCCTATTTCTGTCAGTCAAAACCAACAAACATAACAGTCAGCAAGCTGCCATCATCTAGTCCAAAATAACACGTTACTAATTGAAACTATAGAATTCTTACTTTGTAAGGAGCTGGAGCAGTCAGGTTCTAAGTTAGACCTGGGATATGAATATGGGCATTCAGCAATATAGATTCTGCATTATCCTTAGTTTCTTAGTACTGGGATATCAGGGTGGCATCAGACAATTTGATCTGAAGCTAGGCAATATGTGCCTAAATACAAATTAACCAATTTTGTTTTCAGAGTTAATTTTAGAAAGACTGACCTGCCAACTTAGTTAAACTTCATTTTCTTAGTAGTCATCCTTTTATTTTAATGTAAAACATTCTCTTCCTTCTCACAAGCCTATTTTAGTAATGTTATCAGCAGAATAAGGAGGAACTATTTCTCAGGCAAGTCAGTTAATCTGTTCTTTGGAATTTTGTGAGGGATTTTTCTCTCTTCTTGATGAAATTTCACCTGTGTAAGCTCTTGGGACCTGAATGAGGGCATCTAGATACTGCGTAAGAGATGTGGGAATGAAGATAGTACTTAATTTGCTTGTGTGGCATTGCATTGCTGTTACACTGTTGGTGTAGTTCCAAGAGATGTAATTTCTGTATTGTAATTACTGTTGGAAATCCATGGCTTTTCCTCTTGCCAACATAGTTTTTTCTGGTTTAAAACCTTCTCAATTTTTTTTTTTTTTTTAGTTCTTTCTTCCTGTCTTAAAACAATTTAGTATGTATAACAGTTTAAAATAGCTTCTTTTTAAAAAATATGATACAATGTACTTCCTCAGTGAGTGGATCTCTCTGATCTATTTAAAATCATATACACAGTGAAATTTACCAAACCAGGTCAATAAATAGTGGCCAGATTGGAACTTACATGTTTCTATTCTTTATCTTCATTTTGGTCAGACAAAAATAATGAGACTGTAATTAGGTAGACAGTCAGATGAAACAGTAAAGACAAATGTGGCTTATGCGTTTTTGGAAAATTAGAATTAATGTGGAGCGAGACAGCGATGCAAAAAGTATGTAAAAAGAGAAGCTTCCTCCTCTGACCTATTTGTTCTTTTTTTTAGAATAAGCGTATATGTTGGTGTATGCTATTATCATGTCCCTCATAAGTGACCTGCCAAGATGAGAATGGTAGTAAGTGTTAGACTAATGCATCTTTAAAGATGAATGTTAGGGATTTATAGTCTCAGTATTTTGACTGGCAGTTCATGATTTGTGACAGAAAAGGGCTGTGATCTTTCTAAAAGTCATTCTTTTACAGCACCTCTCTTACTTTTGTTCAGACCACAGGAGAACAGTTGTATGTCTTTTGGCCATTGTTTTACTTCAGTGGCAAAAATGTTGCTTTTAAGGCTTTAACGTGGATGAAATTTAAATTAGGTGGATTTTTAAAAGCCATTTTCAAAACTAATTAGTTGTGCTAGATGGATTCTTCCCAAGGCCACTTTTAATGTTGTTTAGTTCCGACAGAGACATGAAATTGAATTTTAGTAATAATGAGTAATAGAGAAGCAGCTTCTTTAGTTTGAAATGAATGTTGCTATGGAAACTGCATGGAAATGTATAGTCCAATTGAATCTTCAATTAAAATAAATCCCTAAGTAATTTCATTTGTTTAAAAGCTGTTTGAAAAAAGAACATGTTCAACAGTAGTAAGTGCTACCCACTTGATGCTCTTTCCATTAACAAGTATTAGAGCATAAGGGTTAAGTGCACCTGTAGTACCTGGAAATTCTGTTTGTTAAAACAATTATTTTTATGCTGAGTATAATATATACTTCTGGCTTTTCCATGTATTTTTTAACTAGAAAGTAATGAATAACATAAAATACTTAGATTTAAATGTATATCTTTTCTATGACTTTTTCTTTGACAGGAAAAAAATCAGTATGCCATGTAACTGTTTTTTTGTCATTAAAAAAACCTGCAGTTTTAAAGGTTTTTATGACACATGCTATAATTTGATAAGCATCTTACTTGCTTCATTAAAATAATTATTTACATGAAGACTAGAAATTCAGACGAAATGGGCGTTTGGTCAAACCAAAGGACCAATCAGTGAGTTATCCCAGTAGGCCTACCTCTGTTAACAGACCTGCTTTGTCTGAATAATGTTTGTTAGTGTCATTGGAAAGCATTAGCATGATTTTATGGCATCATTTTTATTGCATAATATAGTGTGATTTCAAAAAAATAATAAGAATCTGAATGCTGCACTTCTTTATAATAGAGATGTGAATGTACATTATGCTAAAAGAACTTAAATGTTGCATTACTTTATTGCTTACTGTGATGACGGTTGATAAGCTGTTTGTTTGGAGGAGAATAATTTTTAAGGTTATCCAGCTTTTTGACACTGCAAATTAAAACTTGAAAAATCTTCAGGGTGCATTAAGTGAAACATGAAATAAACTGAAGTGATCAGTTGTGGATTTAATGCTGTATAAAGAACAACTCTCATTTTTATGCATCAGGGATTTAAAATACAGTTGACATAATCATGAAATGTATCTGGATAAGGGTATCTTTTGTACAAAAGTTAGCCTGTTTTGCTGTAGTTTATATTTAGTATTTGGATCATAAAACTATAAATTTAGTGTCAAGGTTTAAGGCAAGGTGGCAATAAACCGTGGCAGACGCTCCCTGTTATGCCCTTTACCTCTCGCCACCCCTTTCCTTTAGATCAGAAAGATAAGGGGAAAGGAAGAGAGACTTAGACTTCAAGTTGGAGAGTTTTAAAGGGTTTTACTAATGCTACTAATAAATAGAGAATATATATAATATACAAAACCAATCTCGAATGCTTGATGTGGAGTTGGCGTCACTCCAGCTGCAGCAGAGCTGGGTGTGCGGAGCTGGCGGCTCCAGCAGGTGCAGCTCAGGCCCCCGGAAGTCATGGGCGGGACTTCACAGCAAACCGGAAACTGGTTGCAGGGATGCAGGGCCTGAGGCCTGTAGGTCACAGGCAGACAGACAGGGTCCTCTCTAGATGCCGGCCATGGTCAAAGAGAGAGTGACCCTCGTGATCACCCTCTTATATAGGGGGTATGACAATTATGGGATGGAATACTTCAATTGGTCAGTTCTAGTCACCTGTTCCCATCCACCCCTCCTAAAACACGACCCTCTCATAACTGAACGTGGGAAAACTTATCAGTCTTTCTTGGCTACCATAGTAATAAATCTAAACATGAGCTGCTTCAGCATTCCGTTGGTCTCTTATCAGCACTGAGTACAGCATCCTAGGAAAAATATGCAGGCTAAAACTCAGAAAAGTACAGCCACCTAGAAGAACTTAGCTGAAAGAAAAATCACTAAAAGAGAACCAGTCTTGTTTTTTCAAAACCAGGGCATTTAGGCATTTTATTAGGCTGGCTGGTAGTATATCTGTTCAATTTGTAAAGTCTTTCTGCACAAAGTGCATTCTGTAGATTTTTCTTGCTGTCTTCACAAAGTCAAAAGAAACACCCCTTTTGTCATCTTGTTTGTTTGAAATAGTTGATAGTGTACCCTGGATTAAAACCGACAGATCCTCTTTCACAAAGAAGGTATACCAAAGGCAAGTTGAGGAAAAGCTAACCTGTGTTATTTCCAGAACATTAAATATCTGTGTTGACTAGTGATGTGTTCTTAGATATCAGTAGATTATTCAGTAGCCAGGTTTTAACTTCTTAATTACCAAAAAAAAGCTGACATTCTAAACATTACACCTGATAGTGCCTGAGTCAGCCCCTGGGTAGATAGCTTTGTAATCTTTGTTGCTCAGCTTTCCACGCTTAAAGCGGAGAGAAAGGTCATGTTGTTTTTCATCACAAGTCTTCAGAAGTGCGTGAGCAGTGATCAAAAGTTACAAAACTCAGCTAAAGTTAATTGTGGAGTTTCCATGATTTCTGAGCACAGCCAGTGGCTGTGTATAAGAAGAAAAACTTGGAGATGATGGAGTAACAGATGGAGGTCAAGCATGGAAGCTAAAATTTTGCAAATAGGTGTGGGATGCTTTGACTTGCTATTCTTGTAAGGCAGAAGTTGGGTAACAAAAAAATCATTGCAACATGGAGTTTATGGTGTGAGAGGAGGAAGTCAAGAGGTATAGTTTGTCTTTTTTCTCGCAACAGCCAGGACAGCTTGTTCTTTTGGTAGGTGGCAGCATGAAAAGGAGAGAAATTTCAGGTTTTTTTTTTTTTGTCCACGAAGGGCCAGACCCAAAGACTGTGTTAGTGCCTAAAACAAGGAATTTTTTTTATTCTTGCACCTGAAATTCAGTCCAAGATACCCTGCTCAGTAATCATCTGACTTAGAAATATCTTGGGTTTTCACAGGTGAAAAGATGGGAATGAGTATTTCCATCTTTCAAGTTCCTTAAATTCTGCCTAGCACAATAGATCCATCTTGCCTTGGCAAGACTCAGTAGGTTGCTGCACTCTGCCCAGCTTGTTTTGGAATCCAGAAACTATGCAGAGGAGTCAAGCTACAGTAGTTGTACCCTAAACAAACCCTGGGCACACCAAAAACATTAGGTTGGTTTATCACTTAACACAGCAGTCAAAGTTGACTAAAAATAAAGTAGCTGCTATCTGACATCTATCTGACTATTAATAGTTTACCAGGAGGTCAGATAGCTTAGTTCTTAGTGAATTCACCTCAGCTGACCAGTAGACAAAATTACATTCCTGGTTTGTTCCCATTCAGAACCTGCGAGTCAAGCACCTCTTGCTTTTTGGCTGCCTGGGTTCAGAGTTTAAGCAGAGCCCTGTAGTTAGAGCTGCCTCTTGGGCCCCCTCAGCCTGCAGGTCTTTGCTGCTCTCCCAGGGTCTAATCCCACTGACACAGCATGGAGGGAGCTCAACCATCTCACCGCATCCTGCTGCGGAGATCAAAGACCCCTTAGAAATAATTATCATGACCTTATGTGCTCTTTATATTTTTGTGCTCTGTACCAAAGCAGACCTGCGTTTACTGGAGGGTGAATGTAAGGTTATGATGTGAATGAGCAAAACACAGGGACTGGGTGTCCCTGCTTCAGCTGGTACATAAACCTCAGGCTACTCATTTGATAAAGTTTACAAGCTCTTTAAGGAGCTAATTTTGGGGGTGGGAAGCTATTTATTTTTTCAGAACCAGAAAGCAAGGGACTGAAACTGCAGATCATTTGTTCTCTGAAATACCCTGTTCTTTCACAGAGAGTTCCTATAAGAAGAAGGAAAGAAAAGGCTAATGAGGAGGTTAAGAATGCTAGGAGATACACTGGCTCCTTTTTGTCTTCAGAATCTCTGTAGAGGAAGAGGAATTGTCAGATTCAGATCATAAAAAACCCAGATGTAGGCCAAAGAGTGGCTGTATTCCCAGTGGAATGCTTTGATACTATGCTCAAAAGGACTCTCTGCTTTAAAAATAGAGCGGGAGCAAAAGGAAGTTGAACTTGTTCCCATGAGAAAGCAATTGTCTGCAAGCAACAAGAAGGAAAATCAGGCTTTTTACGCACAGCAGCTGTTGATGTGATTAAATCCAGTTGGAAAAAAGCTTTCCAAAGAAGATCACTGGCTGACTTATGCAAGATCAGCTTCTCATTGCCTTCGAGACAGAGGAAACTTTCCATGCAAGTGCTTTCTCCTTCTTCTTCCTGTGATCTGGATAGACAATATGGAAAGGTTAAGATAGTAAGTGTTGGCTTTTTGCTTTGTCAGTGCTCACCGCCTGTTTATTCAGCAAAATGAAAAGCACAGCTCCAGCTTGCAAACTCCCTAGGACAGAGAATCGACCCACAAACAGCAGTGGAAAAAAATGAACTCGGCGGAATGTGAATTTCTGTGAACTGCATGTTTAAACTCTAGAAATAATTGTTTTCCAGCTTCAATTTTAAGCATTCAGTATCATAGTAAACAAATAAAAGTGCATGTGTAGTGCTACTAAATACTGGTACAGTCCCTTCACTGTTTTCAATTCCTGTATTTGCTCATTTTCTTAAATTTTGTAACACATGGTTAAAAGAATTAAAGAAAAAAATACATTTTAATCTCCTTCCTATCTATTATGGTTTTCACGTGGAAGCACTGCTTTTGTGTAGCAAACGGGATCTCTCTAGTAGGAAAGCTTTTCAGATATTACATGTAACCTTTCCAGATTCTATCCAAGAATAGTTATTATGTGCACAGATAACACTTTCAATTATTTTCCTAATCTGAAAGTGACACCACTCAATCTGGAGTTGATCTTTCCCCTTAAACATCTTGTAGCCATCTTATGTCTGTGTGGCTTTCATGTAAGGTGGACTGGTATTTACTCCTTAGTAGTTTTTTCCTCTTTGTTCAGCATTCTTTAATCAGTTAATATTTTTGGAGTACTGAGGTGTAGCTTTGAAATTATTAGACTAAGCAATAAAAAGGAAGAAGTGTTACCTTTTTTGCTTTGTTATCATAATGTCCTTTGTACATGTAATGCAAAACTGTACTGTATGTTTTTGTTGCCATTTAATATGCTAAATTCGTACCTGTTGCACAGTGCAGGTCCTGTTTCTGCTCCCAAGTTTCTCCTTGTTTTTTTGACCTAAACATCTTGTTTTTCCCAACATGCATGTGCTTCTAATACAGAGTGTTTTCATTTGTGTGCAATTATTTCTTGTTTAAATCATTGAACAAGATACTAAGTAAGGCCAATTTTGATATTGGGCCCAGTTAGACATCTCTCTCTGTTAATCTAAAGCACTTTATCCTCCAGGTTGGATGCACTATGCAGAAAATTGAATCAGAAAGGGCTGCAGACACCCGGGAGGTTGTCACACCTCTTGACTGTCTTGGTTAAGATGTAGGTAGTGCAATATTACTTAGTTTGTAATATTTATGATATGATGAGCACTTGCAGGCAAACAGATGAAGACAGATATTTAGGTTTGCCAAACTAATTCTGGACACCTGCATTTTGTGGTAGTTACCTTAAGGCACTTTGGAGAGACCAACTCCCACAGAACTGCTCGTCCACCAAAAATCCGGGCCATTCAAAACCAGAATCTCAACCTGGGTGTCCCTGTGGCTCGTTCTTCGCTTCTTGACCCAAAGAAGCATCTGAACGCTTCTTAAACACTTGAGTCAATGAAGGGCTGAGGATCCAGCTACACAAATCTTACTGTAAGAGGGATGCTAAAGGAACGGATAATTAGATTAACAATTTTCGTCATTGCATATGTCTTTAGTTGAAGTTTTATTATGTTACTTTAAGTAGAAAACCATACCAGGTGTAAGGAATGTTCTTAGAAAAGATTATCCATTCATAAAATAATCCAGTGTCCCACTTCCCTCTTTTTCTAAAAAGACACTAGTATAAAAAATACTGAAATAAAATAATAAAATAATCATGAATTAATTTGCTAAATTGATTGTAATACTGTTCCAATGTAAGGAAATCACTGTCAGTTTGGAGTACGAGCTTAGCTGGATTTTGAGCTACCAAAATAATAACATGTTGTGATTCATAGGCTGCTTCTACTTTTTTTTGCTGCCTTGTAAAGGTGTATGGGGAAAGAGGATAGACAGCATCTCACCCTTTTCTGTTATATTCGGGTTTCTCACTCTAAGTTCATAGTGCCGATTGGGTCTCTGCATACTTTTCTGCTATTTCTGCCTAAATTCATGAGAATCCTTACAGAATATTCTGCAAGCCCTGGGATTATGAAGTAATAAGATACAATGTCAGAAGCATTACATATTGTGACTTTCCTATTTTGAAGTAAGGATTTGTTGCTGGAAATGATAGAATGAGAGTAAGAAAATGGAATCCTATCAAAGTAAATATTGTTAATAAAGCAAGGCATGTACAATAGTGTGGATTCTTTGTATGTTTTACTCCCAAGTCAATCAGATCAGCTGTATAAAATCTACAAAATAGTAAAATAAACTTAAAATAATCTCTTTAAAATGAACAATAAAATTGTTAGTGTTGTTTATTTGCTCTGAAAATGACATAGTTTAATCTAGCAGTAATGAGAACAGTTACAGATGTGCCCAGTAGCTGTAGCATGTTGTGGTCTTTACTCGACAAAGCATCGTACATTGTATTCTATGTTGTCAACAGGAACAAACTGCACCTTTTTTTTTTTAACTACAGAAAGTATTTCTTCAATTTGCAGTGTCAAGATAGTAACCGCCGCAACCCACTGCTTGTTCCTGTCTGTACACTTCTCGCTCAGTTGTTTCAGCACGTTTGTCTGTAGGACTGAATGATACAGTTGGGGAAATCATCAGGGGTCAAAATAACTCATTACATTTTTATTTTACTTTTTTTTTTCTCTCCCAGGTCAGTTCTCCTGTGGTATTTACTGGCACAACTGAGAGATGACGTGAAGGGGAAGATCTAGTAGGAGTTCCATAAAATTTCTTCAAAGTATTATGTCACCTCTGTTGAAAATATTTTTCTTTTCTTTTTCAGGAAAACTTTATGGAAGTAATTAGAAACCAGGAGTTTCTATTATTGCCAGCCACTGAAATTGCAAAGCTTTTAGCAAGCGATGACATGAATATTCCTAATGAAGAAACTATACTGAATGCACTGCTTACTTGGGTTCGACATGATTTGGAGCAGAGAAGGAAAGATCTCAGTAAACTCCTGGCTTACATTAGACTGCCTCTGCTCGCTCCACAAGTAAATTGCTTAGTTCTTCTCTAGTGTATACCATGGTTAGAGTGGGCATAATGTCTACAGCATCAATATATTGACAGTGACAAATCATAAGAGCTTCAGGATTCTTAGTGATTTGGATTCTTAGAGCTGCATATAAGGACTTGGCATGTTGTGTAGGCTTGATAGTCTGCATCTTTTTACAGACTGCAGCATATTCTGATGCTGAGATCAGCCAGGACACAGGAAGGGGTGGGCTGCTAGGAAAATGTCACTTCTGTTGCTTAAAAAATGCTTATCAGGGATATGTTTGGCACTAGAAGGTGTGTCCTTTTTAAATTTCTTCTTTAGGGAATGTGCACAGTTTATTTGGATCACTGCATTTCCTTCATATAATTATAGCTATCCCTGAGATTTAGGAAATACAATTTGAATAAATTCTTTGGAGTGACTTTTCTTCTGTTCACTGTTGATAAACCATCTTTGGGTACTTTTTGTTCTTCCCAATCAATACTTTTTCTCCTTCTTGGACATTAACACAAAATGTTGAAGAAGACTTGAGCTCAGTTTGTTTAAATAGTTGTAAATTAGTTTTTCTAGTCTTGTGGGAGTGACTGCTCTTGTTAGCATCATATGTATTATAGCATTGTATTTGTTATCTGAT
This sequence comes from Streptopelia decaocto, assembly GCF_964273445.1. Taxonomy (NCBI): domain Eukaryota; kingdom Metazoa; phylum Chordata; class Aves; order Columbiformes; family Columbidae; genus Streptopelia; species Streptopelia decaocto. The sequence goes on along the minus strand of NC_138658.1, from coordinate 54,118,029 downwards.
GACATGCATATAAACTAGGTTTGACTTCTTTAATTTCTTTTTCCTTCTCTTGCGCTAGCCTTCCTTGCCAGACATTCGTTGGGAATATTTAACAATTACTATACACTCAAGTGATTTTGTTTTCAGTTTGTTTAGTGAGAATTATCTCTATTAAATGAAGAAAACAGGGTTGTTATGGAACCTGAATAATAAGTAGAATTCATTAACACAGGAAAAACCTATTTCAGTTCATTCATAATGATACATCACATACTCAACATTCTGTGTTGTACCTCTAATCTGGTGTCCTCTTGCTGGATAGTAAGATTCACTAGCAAGCATTTTAGTATTCATATTTTCATACCGATTATTATATATGCAATGACAGGATTTTCTCAGTTGTGGCCTTGATATGGTAATTCACTTTTTTTAGAAACTTAATACAGGGTAAGCCAGTTGACTTGGAGGAAATAATGCTTTTGTTGAGCATTTAATTAATTAGTAAATAGGTACCCGCTGCTGGATTCCTTTACTTAATTGACTGTAATTGAAACATTTAGAAACTGGAAGTACAGAATCCATCCCAGAAATATCTACTGAAATCAAATTATGTCCACTCAGTAACTGATTAGGAAAATAGCAGAATGAAACACAAAAGCAATATCATATTTCACTTAGTATTTTTCTTTAATTTTCCACGTCTTCTCTAAATATATACTTGTATTTCTAATACAATATTTTTGTTGCCTTTTTACTTGTGATTTTCCTTAACAAAATAAAGTTTTAAAGGTGTGATTTTAATATAACAACAACTAGTGGATTGAGTAAATTATTTTGAAGTACCCAAAACAGTCTTAACATTTTCAGAGTCATGTTTTGCCTCATGATCACATGACATTAGACAATCTGACAGCAAACACAACATAATGAAAACGTTTCCAATTTTACGGTCGAAGGGTTAAAGTTATTTGAAAGAAATTAAATCAGAAAATTGAACAACTTGCTGAAATCAATAATGTTGCAAGCAGAATTGCAAAGAATATTAGATTAATACACTTTAAAAAACCCTTTGGGAAATACTGTGAAACTGGAGCACTGGAAGCAAAAAAATCATAATGGTCAGTTTAACTGGTTGTGTTTTTATGCGTTCCTCTGTACATAGCATTTTATCATCTCTTTGGCTAATGCAAGCAGTATCCTGAGTATTTTTAAGTCTCTTCGTTCTTACAAAAGGTAAAGATGAATATTTGTTGGCTTCTTAAGCTGTAAGGTGGCAAGTATTCCATCTGTGATAAATTAATGAAAAAGACGGTGAAGCAATTTCCGAGTTACAAGATTAGTTTGGCTTCCTTTAAGACAGAAATCCGTAGTATTTAAGTATCTGCATTACCTTTCTCTTCATCAGGTTTCTGATGAATATAATTTCATGCTAACACATCATTTGTAACTGCTCAGTCATAAATGCTTTTAGTAAAAGGAGCTATGTAAATAACAAAACTTGGAAAAAGTTGGCTTTCATTTAAGTAAGCCCATTTCAAGTTTTTTGAGTGAAGTCTACAGAAAACAGTAATACAGTAGGCTAAGTTTCAGGAACATGCAGGTTTTGGGGGTACCAAAACAATCTTAGATTGCATTTCTTTTTAACTGAGATGAAGTTGCTGTCAGAGACTGAGAGTCCATGCTGTGAGGAAACTATAGGTTGAGGGCTTGAGAAGCTAGAGAAAATGTAGATTGCATCTTGTTGCAAAACTCTTATATATGCACACATGGTGTTGCTTTAAATATGAAATGCTGCTTGTCTATCAGAAAAATACGTTGTAGGTCTCAGTTGGTCATGTTGAGTACAAGCCTTAGTTTTCATGCATGCAACTGTGACAATGGCTGATTTAGGACAGGAGGAATTAATTTTTTTTTTTTTTTTTTTTTTTTAACTGTGTGTAACTTTATAGCATTGCATGCTGGCAGTTAAAAGCTGGATCTTGGTTTACTGTTTTGTAATCACAAAGTGTCTCTGTAGAAATGATAAGTGGTGCTTTGCATCAGGAGAAAAAACAATGGGAAATACTGAAAGTAAAGAATGAAGATTAAGTTCCCTCTGCTAATCTGCATGAGAACATTTAATTTGCTATTTTAAGTACAATCAGAGCATACTGCAAAAGTCAGGCTCAGTTTTCTGAAAAGTAGCTGGTGAAGGGCTTTGAAAGATTTTACTATTATTATTATTATTATTATTATTATTATTATTATTATTATTATTATTATTATTACTAAATTCTCTATGTATGTTAATTATGTTTTCTATCATAGTTTCTGTTGATCTGCCTGATACAGACTTGTTCAGGCTTAGCAGTCGTGGTACTTACCTGTATCTCTTCTGGAACCACAGATGTATATTTGCCACTTTGCAGTATTAAGGCAGCGTTAAGCCAGGGATATGCACACCACATTATGCACAACTATTTCATAGCGAGTCCCTTCAGTACTCCTGATCACTAATTTCACAATAGTTTTGTACCTGTTACTGGTTGGGTGTCAATAGCTCAACCATGACATCTGTTTCTGGTTTGTGGACTTACATTTCTAATACTCACAAAGCGTTTGGCTTTTGTGATGGCAGTTCACAGGCATTTGCCTTTTACTTGTCGTTCTGACAACTCTCCAGGTCCCAGGGGGGCACTTCACTTGCTCTTCTCTGTTACTCAGGCTATGTCTTGCAGGTCAGAAAAATGCCAGTTGTCTAGACTTCTAATAATTACAGCTGGGACGCTCAGCCTACTAATATATTTTTTCCTGCAGTCTGACAAACATGGAATACAAAAGACTCCAGAATCTTTAAACATAATAACTTTTATTAATAGTCCTTATTTAACTTGGATTTTATTTAAGACAGATTCAAAATTTATTACTTGTCAAATTGCTTGCAGCCTTTATCTTAAAATTTTTAGCAAAGGCTTGTGTTAATTGACATACTGTGACCTGGGTCACTGTCAGAGTGAGGAGTAGAATATATATTAAAATATTCAGCCTGTGCCTGAAACAGCTTTTACGCACCTCTGGACTGGAAGGATTTGGGAGTCAGAGCATGAGATTAAACTGATTTACACAGGTAGAGCCTGATTCAGTTTTCTGTAGTGGCACTGGAACACTAGGAGAGTTTGGTTTCTTCCTCGGGACCGTTAAGTTTAAATCATCCATTAAGATCAGGTGGCTTTCCTTTGTTTTGTACATAACAGCTTAGCTTACAATGTGAATGTTTTGTTTGTTACAAGCTTATCTTTAGTCTTTTTTGTATGACCATTTTGAAAATACATAATTTAAAATCAGGTAGTGGAAGTCTTTAGATAAAATGTTTTCTTGTAATCTTGTTTTTATTCTTGATGTGGTTTATAGCAATACGGTTTGTTTCATTTTCTTCCTTTTTCACAGTTTCTGGCAGATATGGAAAATAATGCACTCTTTAGGGATGACATTGAATGTCAAAAACTCATCATGGAAGCAATGAAGTACCATCTGTTGCCAGAAAGACGACCTATGTTGCAAAGTCCTCGCACCAAACCTAGAAAATCTACAGTAGGTGTGTTGTTTGCAGTTGGAGGAATGGATGCCACAAAAGGTATTCGCTTATATAATGATTACTTGATGAGCTGTTCTGATTCTTTTCAAAATAAATTATAGATCTTTTTACAACATGTTAATTCTAGAATTCAAAGATTCTGCAGTATAGAACATGAAACATCTTAAATTACACTGTTTGTTAGGTTAAAAAAACCTAAGTAGCTGTATGGGATTTGCACAGCAAGGTTTTGGTAGGAAGGGCTATGGAGTGGCTTCTGTGGGAAGCTGCCAGAAGCTTCCCCCATGTCCAATAGAATCAATGCCAGCTGGCTCCGAGGTGGACCCAGCGCTGGGCAGGGCTGAGCCCATCAGTGACAGTGGTAGCGCGGTTCCCACATTTAAGAAGAAGGGAGGGAACTGTGCAACAGCAATTGCGATGGAAGGAAGGGACGAGAATGTGAGAGATCTATCTCTGCAGACCCCAGCATGGGTGAAGGAGGAGGGCAGGAGGAGCTCCAGGCACTGGAGCAGAGATTCCCCTGCAGCCCGTGGTGCAGACCATGGTGAGGCCAGCAGCCCATGGAGGTCCACAGTGGAGCTGAGATCCACCTGCAGCCCAGGGAGGACCCCACACTGGAGCAGGTGGATGCTCCTGGCAGGAGCTGTGGCACTGTAGAGAGAGCAGCCCACATTGGAGCGGGCTCCTGGCAGGACTTGTGACCCTGTGGTTCAGACCCCACACTGGAGCAGGGGAAGAGTGTGAGGAGTCCCTACCCCTGAGAAGGAAGGAGTGGCAGAAGCAACATGTGATGAACTGACCACAGCCCCCATTCCCTGCACTGCTGGTGAGGAAGAGGTAGAGAAAATAGTGAAGTTGAGCCTGGGAAGAAAGGAGGGGTGGAGGGAAGGTGTTTGAAGATTTGCTTTTATTTCTCATTATCTTACTCTGGTAATAAATTAAACTAATTTTGCCAAAATGAGTCTGTTTAGCCCATGAGAGTGACTGGTAAGTGATCTGTTCCTGTCCTTATCTCAACCCACAAGCCTTTTGTTATATTTTTCTCTCCCCTCTCCAGCCGAGTAGCGAAGTGATAAAGCTGCTTTGGTGGGCACCTGGTGTCCAGCCAGGGTCAACCCACCACTCTAGCTTTGATAATACTGTAAACATTCTGGAAGCTAAGAGTTATGATCAATTTGAAATTATCAAGGGAATATCTGATTTCTAAGTAGTGAAATGCTGAACTGAATGAAAACTAATTTTCATTTACTTGAGTGGGAAGTAATTTGGAAAAGGAAGAAAATGACAGAAAGGGCACAAGTTGATCTGTATGTGCATTAAAACAAACAAAACCCCCTTTTTGACTAATTATTAAATGTTTCTGTCAGAGCTACTTGGATTTTCTGTTTTATAGACACTTCAATAGTTTAATGGTAGTTAGAAGGAATCTGGCAAGTTAGAAAAGTTACAACAGAGGAAGTGTTTTCTTTCACTCATTGTTTTAAAGTTAACACTTTTTTTAGTATTTCATGTCACATAGATTTTTGCCTAATATTACAAAACAGCTGATTTCAATATATAATTGTATTTCACAAGGGTGTTTTTTCTATTCCTATTATTAATATTTGTTTTTCTAAAGGCTTGATTCTGCAAAGCAGTTAGAAATCCTTCATTTTCTCTTGAAAAGCACTGAGAAGGTCATCCTTTTTAATGGTGCAGTTAGTTCTTGAAGAAGTCAAAAAATATTATTTGTATACATAGAATTAGGAACATGCTGCAGAACGTCATGCTGTCCCGTAGGATCAGCATATTGCTGAAATAAAAACTACCTTAATTCAGACCTTTTTATTTTTTATAACTTGCATATGTTGTCATTCAGGAGCTACAAGCATTGAAAAGTATGAACTTCGTACCAACATGTGGACTCCTGTTGCAAACATGAATGGACGAAGATTACAGTTTGGAGTTGCAGTCTTAGATGATAAATTGTATGTTGTCGGTGGCAGAGATGGATTGAAAACTTTGAATACTGTGGAGTGCTACAACCCTAGAACAAAAACTTGGAGTGTAATGCCACCTATGTCCACTCATCGTCATGGTCTTGGTATGTAGAGTTCTGTAAAGGCTGAACACATATTTTTAAATTTTTATGTGTTTTAGGATTGGTCAACACACTTTCAGAAGTTAAGTTTAGGGGGGGTGGAAACTTTGTTTTAATGCCAACTGCTTATTGAACATCTTTTCTCCTTCAGATTATATCCAGCATTGGCTACCAAAAGGAAATTTCTTTTTGGTTGTTTTTAAATATTTTTTGGTGCACACTGGACTGTCACTAGGAGAATGTGATCTTTTTTCCCCTTATCCAGAAGCGATTGTTTTTCATATCTGTTTTTTTAGGAGTAGCTGTATTGGAAGGTCCCATGTATGCTGTAGGAGGACATGATGGCTGGAGCTACCTGAATACAGTAGAAAGATGGGATCCACAGGCTCGTCAGTGGAACTTTGTAGCTAGTATGTCAACTCCAAGGAGCACTGTTGGTGTAGCAATATTAAATGGAAAGTACGTGAAGGCAACTTCCATTTTCTGTCTCATTATTTTAATGTAATTAGACAATCATCCTAAATGACTGTTACTTCTCTTGATAGATACCTGTTTATAACATTAAGAACCCAGTTTCTTCATTCACGGAAAAGATACTGTATTGGGTCAAGCAGGCTTCCCCAAAGCGTCACAGTGCCCCTCAGTATTGCTTAGGAGGCACCATCTCTATGGGCAAATAAGAGGTTACTATGGCCTTGATACAGAAAGGAGTGAATGGGTTTTCTCTTTCACTGGCATTCCAGTGATTTCCTCTTACTGTGATAGCTTGAACAGTCAACTTCCAAAATGACTGTGAAGTCATGGAGGAATAGTCATTTTATATTGCATTAACTCTGAACAGTAAGCTCGAGCAGAATGAATTTAATCTGGAATGGTATCTGAAATTACTACAGCTGTTTTTCAGTGAAAATATGCCTAATTCCTAATACAAAGCATATTCAGACAACTAGGTCATTTTATGTTGCAGTCACAGGAAATGGCTGACGGTGACCTCGAGCAGTTACCTAATCTATTCTGCTACCTCAAAGCTGAATCAATTACATCTAAAACAGTCATAGCCAGAGCGATCTTGTTCTTAACCTCCAGTGGTAAAGTTTCTGTAACATCCCTAAGCAATCTCCTTAACTGTTAAAACATCTGTGAAATTCTCCTCATGTCAAGTTTTAAATACCTTTTGCTGATGTATATTGTTATTGTTTGTACTATCCAAAGTGAACATGGAAAATGCATCTTTCCTATTTGCAACAGCCTTTTGTATTTAAAGACACTTCTCCTCAGTATTCTGTCATCAGAACTGAATAATTCCAGCTCCTTCAGTCTTTATTTGTAGGCCATGATTCCTAGACTTTGATTTTCATTGTTTTCTTTTGGACTAATTGTTCTATAGCATCCCAAAACACAAATGGTACTTGAATCAAGCTATTACAAAAATAAAGATTGGTTGGAATCACAGAATTATAGAATAATTTGGATCGGAAGGGACGTCTGGAGTCATTGATCCAACACCAACTCAAAGCAGGGCCAGCCTTAAAGCTGAATCTAGTTTCAAAGTGAGATAGCACAGGTCATATCTGAATTTTTAATATCTCCAAGGATGGAGATTCAATAGCCTCTCTGGGCAACCTGTTCTGATGTTTGCCACTATTGTACTGAACATTTTTTTCTAATATCTAGTTGAAATTTCTTATATTTCAACTTGTCTCTTGTTCTTCCCTTTTTCACTGCATACCTGTGAGAATGATGTCTTCTGTATAACCTCCCATTAGCTGTCTCCTTAGCTGTCTCAAGTATTCTTAAGAGTGCATAAAGGCAGGTCTCTCAGCCTCTCCTCATATGACTTGTGTTCTAGCTCACTCATTATCTTAGTGACCATCAGCTGGACTTGTTCCAGTATGGCAAGATTTTCTTGTACTGAGATCCCAAAGCTGGCACAGTATCCAGGACTGTCTTGTATACACTGAATAAAGGGGATCAGCTGTCATTACTTCAAGGGCATACTGCTGGCTGGTCTGCCAGGGCTTCCAAGTCTATCTTTGCTAGGCTGCATCCTCTCCTGTCAGCTCCCAGGCTGTACCAGTGCATGGGCATATGCCATCCCATTTGCCTTTACTGAACTTCATGATACTACAGTCAGCACATTTTTCCAGCCTGTCTAGGTCTCTCTGAATAGTAACCAAACCCTCCAGCATATCAGCAACTGCTCATATTTTGATATTATCAGTAAACTTGCTAAAGCTAATTTCCGTTACATCTTTCAGATAATTAATGAAGACATTGAGCAGTATCAACCACAGTATCAGCCTGGGAGAAACAGCACTAGTTACCACCTGCAGCTGGATTTCATTCTCCTGATCACAGCCGTTTGAGCTTAGTAGTCCTGCCAGTTTTCCACCACCCTTGTAGTGGGCTTATCTAAATGATATTTTGCCGGGGTGGTTGCAGGAATACCATAGCAGACAAAGCTAACCTGATTTGCTGAGTAGTATTGTGGTTGTGGCAGAATATTTACACTCTCTTGACCACAAATTTTCTCTTCCTGCTGTGTACCATTTGATGCATCTCCCTTGAGCTGTTTGAGTATTGTAAGGTAGTTAAAAGCTTTTCAGAGTTTGGGTTGGTTTTTTTTCGTTAGGTCAGTCTCCTGCTAAATTAGTACAGCTGAAATGCACCTGCAGAGGGTTCTGTGAGATCTGGAACAAGTCCAGGAATGAGTGGAAATACTCCCTGGGTGCAGGAAGGAGGGCAGAACTTGAAGAACCAGCAGGCAGAGTGCCTCGGGCTGCCTTGGCACTGCAGTCTCAGATGCCTAAGTTAGGTCTGAAGTTTTCTGTATATTCAGTAGAGGGTCCGAGATGTGATGAAAAGCACCAGAATTAGTGTCTCATGTTTCTCTATTATTATAGAACATTGCCTAGACTCTTAATCTAGGCAGCAAGACTAGATGCCTGTAGTGGAAAAGCTTAAAAGTACATGCAAATTTATTGCATTTCAGCTGAGAGAGCAGTAACTTTTGCACTTTCTAGTAATATCTGTCTGTACTTGATATATTTCAGATGATTTGCTCAAAACCTTCATATAGAGAAATTAATATGTTTTTCGCCATGTCCTAAATGTGAAACCACTGCATAAGTGATCAAAACTCTGTCACGTTTTGGGGGGAAGTAGAGTGGGAGGCTTCATTTAAATGCTGTGTTGCATACAGGATTGGTTTTTAGTCATGAACTTTTTGGAACTGCAACTTGGTTTTTCAGTATTCTTCAGTACACAAGTTGTGTTATTAAACATGGCCACTTCCATGGAAATGTATTTTCCTAAAAGGGTATTAAAATCATTACTGAGAACCATATTTAACCATATTTACAGGATGTTTGAATTTAAGTTTGTTGGTCAGTATATTTGAAAAATCAAACTGTTTCCCAAACCGAGAGCATCTTGAATAGTGCTTCGTAGTAACTGTTACAAATTGTTCACACTATCATCATATACAGTATCTTACATTTATTTGATTATATAACCACATTGTAATGTGCCTTAGGCTATGAAAGGATTTAATTGATGATATTTCAGGTGATCTCTCAAACTGGACTTTACTTCCGATGCGTTGCTTCCTTTTTAGAATGGCTTCTGAGTTCCTGCCTTTAATAGGAACAGAGTGGGCATTTCAACAACATAACAGTGCTGGGCATTTCTGGTTCTAAGCATAAGTTGCTCATAAACTCTGTGCATAAACTCTTTATCAGGTTTAATTTGATTAGTTTTAAAGATTTATCAGTGATGCAGTGCTCCTAAAACCAATCTTTTCCTTCTATCCTTATTTTCCAAAAAGTTGAAATACTTTGTTGGTACCAAATGCTAGAAACCTTTTTGTTAGAACTGAGCAAACTAGGCCACCTAGCGGGTGTGAGAGCCTTAACGTAGCCCTGTCAGTCCTGAACTGAAGCCCAGGTCCAGAAAAATATTTGAATGCCCAAGATGAGGCAGGGCAGAGTTGTTGCATGCACAGATCAACTACTGAATTTGTCCTCCTGACCCTGCTAGAAATGGACCTTTGTCTGTCACATCATATCAGTAATTCTGAAAACAGTAGCTATGTGCATAGGTTGGAACATAAATGCTGTGTTACAGATATAATCATTTTTCTCTAAATTATTGTTATTATGCAGTGATCATGACAATAGGAAAAGATTGGAGCTAAATCTCTTCTGAGTTTTTGCCACAAAACATTCTATTGAAAGTCAAGTCTCCTTCTAAACTTTGCTTCTTAACAAACTTGAAAGTCCTTCATAAATCACTGGAAACTTTGTCTTGTTCAAACAATATTTATTTACCTTTTTTTTTCTACTTTGTAGGCTTTATGCAGTTGGTGGTCGAGATGGAAGTTCTTGTCTTAAGTCAGTAGAATGTTTTGATCCTCATACAAACAAATGGACCCTCTGTGCCCAGATGTCAAAAAGAAGAGGTGGTGTAGGTGTAACCACCTGGAATGGGTTCTTGTATGCAATAGGTGGTCACGATGCCCCCGCATCAAACTTAACATCCAGGCTGTCAGACTGCGTAGAAAGGTAATATCCCAATGAAGGCATATCCTGCTAGTAATTCTAATCGTGCTGGTCTATGGAGTGATTTATGGCAAGAGCTCCAAGTAGAAACCCAATAAAATAGCTGTGTTATTTTTAGCCTGAGCAGAGGAAACTTATGTGTAAAAACATACTCTGTAGTCATAGTGTGATTCAAAATGTTACCAAGACAGTTTATTTAAAGCAAATTCTCCCTTATGCACTTCATCTTGATTTTTTTTTTTCCTTAACAATGTCATTGAATGAATTATGATTGATAACTAGAAACAACTTGGAATGGAATGCTTTTAAAAATGGAACAGAACTTCTTTCACATGAGAAGTCTGTATCGTTTAATATTATAACTTTTAAAGGAGTTAACAGTCAGGACTGGTGGATCCTTAAACATCCTATTCTTTCTTGTATCCCCTGATGACATTGGGAAACTGGCACGTATTTCAGTCATTCCAAAGTTGGTATGTCTTCACGTAAAGTTATTAATGAATGACTGTTACAAATTGCAAAAGTACTTGTGATCCATAAAAGAACTAAAACTGGCAGTAAATACTTCATAATGCACTGCAAGAAGTCTTCACTAGTATTTCTCAAATATGCTTTAATCTCTCCTCCCTGTCTCCCCCCCACCAAGTTGTAAAACTTTTCGTGTTATCTCCCAGCACTTACAGTGATTCTTCATCACCCATATCTTCTCCTTTTACTAAATGTATTTATGCTGAGAGATCTGATATGTCCTTTACCAGAAACCAAAACAAACAAACAAAACAACAAAAGCGCAAAACAGAGCCATAGTTTTCAAACTGGTTTGGTGTCCTATATACCGCAAAATACATCGTGTGGCACGTACCACTTAACATATGGAAGCTGCACTAAAAAGACCCCAAAAAGGTTTGTAGATAGGAAGTTACAGCTTAGAAAATACCATTTTTTTTTAGAGGAATACAGATAATTAGAAGCCCAAGAGGAAGCAGTATGTCCATTTATTTTTCTGCATCAATTTTCGCTCAAAGGTTTTTTTGAAAATTATAATCTTTCACAGCAAGTAACGCTCTTCAGGATCACACTCAACTTTAACAGCCTGTGCTGTGACATGTAGTTGTTACCACTTAGAGCGAGACTTGTTCCACTATAGTGTAACAGCAGAGCTGTTTCTGGAATGGCACGTTTAGACATAAAATAAGGAATGTAGTCAGACCAGCTGTATGTTTATGTGTGTATTACTATATGGAAAACAGCACAAAGTAGATATGTAGCTAGTACTGACTATGTTACCAGATGACTAAAGAAACATTTTCAAAGAGAGTATTTGGGGGAAGAAAGTCCCATGAAATTAGGACAGCACAGATTTGGGTGTTAATAATACCTGTTTTCTACTACCTTGAAAGGGTCAATTCCAGTACGTTTTTTTCTATTGAATTTTGTCAATAGTTTTACAGCATAACACATATTATCTTTTAGGTATGATCCAAAAACAGATATGTGGACTGCTGTGGCCTCTATGAGCATTAGCAGAGATGCAGTGGGAGTATGTCTTCTTGGTGACAAGTTATATGCTGTTGGAGGATATGATGGTCAAACATACCTTAATACAGTGGAGTCTTATGATCCCCAGACAAATGAGTGGACACAGGTATAGTTTCTGATCAGACCATACACTACTGTTAATCTTCTTTTTATTTCAAGTGTGCTTCTTTTTACAAGGAGACTTCAAATACTCCTTTAAAAAGCACTTTACTACTGTGTTGTCTCTTTTTTTTTTTTTTTGTCTACCATCTCAAGATGATTTGTCTTGAACAGTCAGTTGTTAACTTCTAATAAACGGCCCTTTTTTCTTTGGCAATAGTATAGCTATTTTCTTTTACAATTTTAGCTACTCTTCATAAAATGTATTGACATGTTCCCCAAACTGTCATATAGGTTCTGTTTACGTGACTTCCTATTCTGAAGATAAATTATAAATGTAGATGAGTTTTAGCTCTAATGTGAATGCTATGTATAGTGTGTGTAACTTTCAGGAAGCCTTTTTCCATTTCTTTTCACCCAGCTCAAAAAAAAAAAATCTTCCAATTCATGATCAGAAACCGTTACTGTCAGTTCAAAGCTTGGTTACTTTTGCTTTTTATAGTTCCAGGAATGTGCCTCTCTGTGGGTAGAGCACACACAAGGACAGCCTGGCCAGGCTGTCCTGTAGTATCTAGTGCTATTTGAGATACACTAAAGTGTCTACACAAGGCTGGCAGATACAGCACAGCATCTATGGGAGACCTTCTGGAGTGCAGTTGCACCCAAGAATGAATGTCCAAGGACATCTAGAATAGCATCAGTATTTAGGCAGCTGAATTCTGCCTCCATGAATATGCTATCTCAGTAATAGCCCCAAATTGCTAATTCAAAGAGAACTGAACTTCTGTCTATTGAGATCTTTGTAACACGGATAACAGAGCTGTGCATTTCCCACTTCATCCTGCTGCAAGATCTTAAAAGATAAGTCATCTAGGAGGCTCATCAGAGTTTGAGGCCTTCAGTGGCAGTACTTGTAATGATAACCCACGGCATTACTTGACCTGCTAAAGGAAAATAAAATGTGTACCAGAGGAAGAGAACAGTGCTTCTTGCCTGTTGCATCTAAATGAATCCCACATGATGTCTAGGTGGTAACTATCTGTATGTACCTTTGTATCCTTTCCATCTGTATTTTGCTCAGTCCCATGATCCCAGCACACATAAGAGTTCTGAACCCTTCGCTGGGGGATTTGGAAGTGTCTGTGTACCTTCCTTTCCTCTTGTTATGTCAGCAGTCTGCCGCTGCTTCATCTGCACACAACGCCAAAGACGGTAGTGGAATTTTCTCAGCTGAAGTTTGTCAGAGCCACAGGTGGCTCGAGATAACTCTGTTGTTCCTGGCGAAAAAAAAAGAAATAGGGGAGTTGGCATAAATACCTTTTTTTTTTTTTCTTTAGGATAATCTCTATAGCACTTAGTGTGATATTCTAACACACTCCAATACTAGGAAGTTTAAAAGGGGAAGCTGAACGTTAGAAACTACCTTCCTCTTTGCAAATCCAACAGAATCGCAGCAAAAAGGCTCTTGCCAGAAATAATTTCTGTTTACAAAAAATAATAGAGACTGGGAAATTATTTGTATTTCAAGAACTCTTAGCAGGATTTTATCAAATACTGAAGCAAAAAGGAGAGGTTGCCCTATCATGTTTGGCATTTTCTGTTTGAGAGAAAAGTGCATAATTTTGCCAACCGTTACTCAGTTGTCAGACTGCTTAGCTCAGATGTCTAGTTTGTACCACAACAAAGGATTCTTTCTTTTGTAATACCAAGTAATTGAAATTATCAATAAGTATTGTTTCATATTCTTGGGGTTGGCTATTGCTTCTAAAGTGCTTCACTCTATCATATAAAATACTTTCACCTTTTCTGTGGCTTTTTATCCAATTTTGGACCAATTTGCTATTTTTTTATGTCACATTAACAGTGTGGGTGATATTGCCACTGTTGCAGCTGTACAACTATTATTATAAGCATTAACTACATGTCAGTTATAGGAAAAAAAATAAAAATACTTAAAGCTGACTACATTTTTTTTCTTTCTTACAGGTTGCACCATTGTGCTTAGGAAGAGCCGGAGCATGTGTTGTGACTGTAAAACTGTAAATTATTTTCTCTATGAAGATGACATTCTCCATAGACTATTTCTTTTTTCCTCAAGCAAACTATCGGTGCACCAATAAGTAACAAGGTGTGGGATGTCAACCACACCGAGTGTTTGGTCTCAAGCTAACATGTACATGTTCTTACGGACCAATACTAAGCACTTTTTAAAAAAAATCATCTTTGTTACCCGTATGTTGCAAGAATTCTATTTGTAAGAAAATCAGCAGCAACCAGCCAGTTGCCAGCAGAAGACTTCTGTTCTTCTGTTTAGGAAGTGCTAAGAAATGAGTTAACTCATTTGTGAATTTGTTGTAATAAATAAATGCTACAGATTCAGGGTCTTTATCCCCCAAACATGCAGTGATGTGCTGTATGGATTTACTTCCACTGATAAAATTGAGTCTGTCTCTGGGTGAAAGAAGTTACAGGATTAGACCCCATATATTTAATTTGCCTATAATAAACTTGTTTTGCCATAAGTATCTGAGCTATTACAATGCAGGCTGAAAAAAAACAATGCAAACCATTGTAAATGGCAAGTGTGATGCCAGCCTTGGAAATGAAGATGTGTATTTGGTGAATCTTTTGCACTTTTATCATCATTCCTAGTTTAGCAAACTTTTTATTTAACCAAAGGCTTATTTTAAATATTGTCTTATTATGCTAACAGAAATCTGCTATTTAATAATTTCTGCCAGAGATTTTTGACATCCAGTGTACTTTTTGGATTGTCAAAGTTTTTTATGTGAGATGTGGAACATCATACCTTTTTCTCTACTTTGGTTCTTATATTTACTTTGCTATGTTTAAGGAGAAATCTGTAAGCATGAATTATTGGAAGAATTCTAAAGTGTGATTAGAACTTAAGCAATTTAGGTTTAATGTCTGCACTTTGGAATTTTTGAAGCATTCCATTACATCTAGACTAATTACATTTTACATGAAGCTTTGCACTAATTTGAAAAGTATGATTTTATAAGATAAAATAAAACAATTGTCTATCTGTCCAGTAAAGTTGCTTCAAAATGTAAAGAGCCAAATCCTGCGAGATGCTGAACTGCCACCGTATGAGCATGTTCAGCATCTTAGAGGAGAGTTATGTGTGCCTCACAGGTTTGTGTCAATTAGTTACCTTATATAACAGTTATATCATTTTTTCAGAGAGTTTATAATTTGCCTTTCTGGAGCCCTATGCTGTTACACCGAATTGCTTTGAACGGTCTGGAAAGTCTTTTTGTATTTGCTTTTCTGTGCCTTGCTCCTTTTGTTTTCAGAACAGTAGGTAATTGTGTGCGTTTGTGATGGAAGATGGGAAGATGTGAGCTCACTGAATGTTTTACGAACGTTTGAAGCATCTGATACCCAAAGTCTTTGTACATTTGTAATTTTAAATGTGTTAATGCTCTCGGTGCACTATTTATTGTTTTAAAATAAATTACTAAGCAGTGAAACCTGCAGTGTTTGCAACCCAATACAGAATGCAACAGAACTTGAACGCAGTTATCGAGTCAGCGCCTTTTTTCTCTCTTTTGTGTGCCCGTATCCGCGACTTGACAGGTCTCATTAAGAAATGTGACTTTTGCTGCTCCTCGTGTTGGACTTGTGGTTTTAGAAAACCTCTGTTTCCCTGTCAGCACTTTAACGTATTGCAGCCACAGCTTCGCACAGCCCTCCGGCTCGTGTCCCCCACAAGACAGGCCCGCCCCCGCCCCTTCGGGCGCGCCTCCCCATTGGATGCGGCCCGTGGCCCCGCCCCGCAGCCGTGATGGCGCCGGCCCTCCTCCGTCTCCGGGGTGACAGCGACGCCGTGGGCGGGCGTGGTCGGGCTCGCGGATCAGCCGGGTCGGGAGGGAGGCGCATGCGCAGAGGGCGCCGCGCAGCGGGCGGTGGGCGCGATGAAGGTGAGTCTCTTCGGCCGCCGTACGCGCGGGCGGGAGGAGGGGGCCGCCGGGGAGCCCCAGCCCACGGTGGCGCCCAGGGCCAGCGGTCGCGGCTGTAGTTCCCGCTCCCCGCTGCACGATCGGGGCCTGGGCGTCGAATGGGCCCCGCTGCGGGCGGGCGGTGCTTGCGGCCTGGGGGGGGGAGCGGGGCGCGTCGGCAAGCGCCTGTGCGTGCCGGCCTCGAGCGGGCGGGATCCCGCCGCCGCGCGCGGGCTGCCTGAGGGGAGCGAGAGCCGCTCCCGGGAGCCCCGGCCAGGCCGGGTCTGTCCGCGGCAGTTGCCTGCGCCGCCCGGAGCTGGTACTGTGGGACGGTGTCCTGCCGTGGCCTTGTGGCGGTGCCGCGGTACCGGCCCCGGCAGCACCGGGGGGCGAGAGGCCCCTCGGGCAGCGGCTGAGTGAGTGGGCCCGAAGGGTAGTTTCCTGCTCAAACCACTTCGCGGGGGTTAGTTGATCGTTACTGTACAGTGCGCGGGAGCTTGCCTGCACTGCCAAAACGATATACTTCGTCGTTGGTTTATTACAAATTTAATTAAATTTTTTTCAAAAACAGCCTAGTTGTCAGGTGTTCTTTGTGCTTGTGTTACGTGGTTCTCATATTTTTATACTTCTTGTGAGTAAAATGCAAAGAACACCTCAGTTTACATTCACCCAGCAGAAGGGATGAGGGACCTTTAGGTAAGCGTTTGGTGGGCACCAGGTGTTGGTGTTCATCTGATGAAGTGGGAGGGAAAAAGCTGTGGGCTTTGTCTTCCACTCAAATTTTAGAAAAACCTGTAGGTAGTGTGCAAGAAAAAAAGAAGTTTAGAAACTCTCTGAGTAGGAAGTCAGAATCCCTTTTTATGGTTGAGTAGCTTTGAGGTCTTAGCTTTTAAGACCCAACAATTCAGAGAGGACAAAATAGTTACATACATTTAAAAATGTAGATGTTGAACCTTCTGTGTTGTACACACCAAGAATGCTTTCTGGTCCCAGACTTTTCCATGAAATTTAGAGAACTAAATATTCTGGACTTTGGACATGAAGGGGAGAGTACCTTATGAAATTTTTAAATTCCAGTAACTCTGTAAGAGAAAAATAATACTTTCAATAGAGTCACAATAGTTTCAATGCAGACACCTAGCACCAGAAACTTCTTTTTTTTTCCAGCACAAATCAAAATAATTTTCTGTGGAATTTTGGTACTTCGGTGCATTAGAATCACCCAGAAGTTATGTTTGAGGGTTGTAAATTTTTTTCCCCTCCACAGTACTCATGGTTGCTAGCATGTTGGGAAGTTTTTTATTATTATAGGCTCATTATTTTAAGATGCATAATTTCTCACTTTTTTTTTGTCTCCCAGCAAGTATTCAGTCTATTAGAAAAAGCTTGGTCTGGTTCCCCTGTGCAGTTTGCTTGGCAGAAAACTTTGGGAAATTTCCTTGCTGTAACAGGGTAAGATGACAAATATTTATTGCATTTGTCCATAGAAATCACTGATGAAGAAAGGGAATTATTCTATATACTAATCTTTTTTAGGGGTGATCATACTGTGAAAATTTTTGATCGTCATGGCCAGAAGAGAAATGAAATCAGCTTACCAGGGTAGGTACTCAGATGGGTTTAAATTATTTTCTTTGTTGTTTTTGTTTTAAATGCTGCTTTTCTGGTGAGGTGCTTATATAATGTGAGAACTTTTTAGGAAGAGGTACTACCTCTGGTGAACATACCTGGAAAAGAAGACCAACTGATGAGCATGTATGTAATCTGAGACAGTAAAAGCTGAACTCATAATAAGCTATTGAGGATAGTCAGAAAAATGTATTCTCCTACCCAAAGCACTCCTTATTAATTCTAAATTCAATCTGCTTCATTAAAATGTTAGAAAAAGATCTATTCAATTAAGAAAAAAACTAACAAGGTTGCATACAATATATTTGTGTCACGCTGATCGCGACTGTGTTCTTGCTACAGTTAGTTTTCTAGTAATTTGTAATCATAGCCTTACTGAGGAAAGACCTTTTTAGTTTAGTGCCCCTGCTTGTGTCACTGGCATACTGTATACACTGGCGTTTTTACTTTAGATGGAGAGTGTACTTCTGAAGTGAATCTTACTCTTTTTTTGTGCTTATCGCACTTTTGTTCACCTCAGACAGTGGTGTCAGAGTGTATGAACGGGATTCCTTTCAGGTGAAATGTAGTAAGTGGTGGACTTTCACGTGTGCGGTCTAGCTCCTGAAAGGCAATCATTCCAGAGGAACAGGCTAGATATGGTCAGGAGGAAACCTCCCTAGGTGCAAACACAGTGGTGAACTCTGAGAAGAGCTTATGTTGGACTGGGGATCCCCCACTCTTATGAGGATTGGTGAGAGTGGTGTGAAGGGGAGTCTGCCTTATTGATGGACATGGAAAGCATTACCTTGTTGATGGACAGATGTGACCCTTTCCTGCAGGGAAACATATAATATCTAAGCCAGTTTTAAAACAACATTGTATTCTCACGGCAAGGCAAAGAAGAGAAAAAAACTTGTGTAGTAACTACATGTCCTAAAAGCTTGTTGAAATAATTAGCATCTGCTTATTGTAGTTTGAACAGTACTGACTTTTCGATGCCCACCAGTGAGTCTTCTTACTTAGGTTAGGTAGTTCTTTTGAATTCTTATTTCCAGCCTTTTACTGTGATTGAAGAGTAAATTATCTCTAGTTATCACTATTAGGATAAAATTCAACTTTTGTGATACACATTTTAAACAGAAACAAGCATGCTTATATGAAGGTTTTCCTATTTTAACATTGTTAATGAAAATCTATGTTTTTTTTCTTTAGTAACTGTGTTGCTATGGACTGGGATAAGGATGGAGATACTTTAGCAATAATCACAGACAAATCTAGTACAATTTTTCTGTGGGATGCAAACACAAACAAAACAAGCCAAGTAGACAGTGGCATGAGGTAAGAAAGATTTTTATTTGAAGATGTGGACCGCTGTGAGCTACTGCTCTTTATGCTATCTCTTAAATCAACTTAGGACCTGATGCAAGGTAGAATGATGCAGTATGTTTTTTAACTTGGTTAAATTGCCATCAGGACATCATATTAATGCATTGTAATCTTTGATTTCTCTCTGTGCGTAGAGTCTATGTTGTATTTAACCTGTACAAGCCAATAGTCTTCCAGCTGCTTGAGAAGCCTCTTACTTAATCTGTTATTCCAGAAGTTGGAACAGGTACTAACATGTGAACCACAGGCCCATTCACGTGGTGTAAAATCATTTGGGTCTTCTAACATTGAAATCAAACTTGAGGCTTCCACTGTAGTGAAGAAAGGTGAACTTGTAGCTGGTATACCTGAGTTACCCTCTGAAAGGAACTTTATTGTTTGTCTGTTAAGTGTACAGGGAGACTTGTAGACAACTAAGTTGAATATGCACAGCTGGCAAACATCTGTCCCATTTCTTTCCACAAGGACTTCTCATCTTTGGAATTTCTTTTTTATTTTCTTAAAAAGCTTTTTTAAAAGGCTTGCTGATGTAGAGGATATATTGCAAAAATCATCTTTTTATTTGAGTCCTTGTAGCACATATATTGTTATAACTGATATGCTACAATTTATTGTTAAATTATTTTTGTATGATTTTCTGGTTTTGAAGTGTTTTGTTGCGGATGGAGGGTTGGGGGTTGATAGAAGTTTTCTTTCCTTTTTAATTGTCAACAGTACCAAAGTCCCCAGAGAGCTTCTCTTCAATGTTTCCACTTTGTGGTAGCAACAAGGATGGGTGAACTTTTTGGGTATCTGCATAAACCACGTTTTTTCCAGAGTATTTCACACAAGTCAAAGGGAGCTTAAACGTAGGGCAAGTGATTTTAGTGGTGCTAGGATTATTTTATTTTAGATTTTTAAGGGCACTAAAATGCTCTTCGCAAAGCAGAGTGTCTTAGGATGGGAGGAGATATCTAAGGCCTAGGTGCAAATCCCTACCTTTCTGAATTTGGCCACAGACTTAAAACTCTCCTGAGACCTACATAATAGTCAGGCATTGGATTAACAAATAAGCTCGGTTTGAATCTATTCCACTTAACTGTTGCACTCTACATAAACATTCTGTCTATAGGGAAGAGAGCGGAAATGAACCCATATCTACTACACAAAGTAACATTTTTCTTTATTTTAGGGATGCTATGTCTTTCTTATTATGGTCTCGAGTTGGAACTTTACTTGCTGTTGGAACAACAAAGGGAAACTTACTTATATATAACCGTCAGACTTCTCGCAAGATTCCTGTTCTTGGTATGCATTATTTTGAAACTAAGCTTGCCCATCTGAAAGTGAAATTTTGCTAATATACTTAGATCCCTTTTTAGTTCTTTATATTAATATAGAAGTTAAAAATGTGCTCATACTCAGCTTGGACCTTCTGTTTTGTTGTACTTACCAGAGGAAGCTAAAAATATATATACCTGATACTGCCTTATGGGCAACTTGTGTTATCTTTCTTGCTTTACAGTTTTCAAAGGATTTGTGTGGTTGTTCTTGTTGCTAAATTACTTTTTCTTACCTGCTTAGAGTACCTCTGGGCAGAAAGGTTAGGAAATAGCACAGTCCCCAGAAATCTGATGCAAAGAAATGGAAGAACACAGGGGCTGTAGAAGTTCCTATAAGGTCAAAAGACTTCCATCTGGGAGTAGAAGATTTAAAAAAAAAAAAAATTGATTCTTGAATTTGTAATTGCTCTGATAAGCTTGTTTCACATGCTGACAGTCTGTGAGTAGCCAAATAGAGCATCCCAGATTTTTTTGTGGTTGTGTTCATTTGTGTTGTATAAGTTTCTTTCTTTTTCAGGTAAGCACACTAAGCGGATTACATGTGGTTGTTGGAGTACTGAAAACCTTCTGGCTCTAGGTGGCGAAGACAAAATGATTACTATAAGCAATCAGGAAGGGGATACTATAAGACAGGTAGTGTTTATAACCCCCATTTGATTTTAAGGTATATATTGATTCTTCTGGTTCCTGAGAAAGCTGGGACCCATGGGAGTTTATGCCGTTTCAGTCTCACTGTTTTCAAGGACAAAGAGCCTTTGGGAAACTTCATGCAGGATGAGGGCATTTCTAAACATCTGAGCCTCTGTGTTATGCAGTGTGATTTATGATGTTAGAGTCTCTGCATTTCTGTTGTGGTCCTGCCTGAACATGTTTCTCTCATCTGTGATCCTGATTTGTATGTGTTACAAGAGGATCCTGTGAGTGCAATTGTAGGTTCACTTCCCCAGTAGCAGCACAGGACAGCTGTCACATGACTCTGTGAGGTGTTTAGGGAGTACTTTTAGTGTTGGTTTTGCTTTAGATTGGTTAAACAAAGTTCTTGTCTCTGATGTGCAAGGGTCACTCCGAGGCTGGACCTCCATTGCATTGTCAAGAGGATGATTCCAGTGCTTCCTCCAAGTACACTCAGATTCTCTAATCAAGCATTCCGTTTGTTTACATACATCACTGTCCCTCCAAATAATGACAGTTGCTGCGTAATCTGCAAATGAATATAATTAACTTTTTAAACTTTAATGAACAGTGTTTCACTCATGATTTTCAAAGAAAAAGTCTCGCACAGTTCATTTAATGTGATTCCATCTATATGTCTGAAGATCACCACTGGAGAAGAGCACCATAATAAATTCATTAGGGTATATCTGTGCTTTAAACTAGCTGGCTTAGGTAGTAGAAGCAGTGTAGCTGAGACAGCAGAGACCTGAGCAAGGCTTGCTTATGAGGTTTTGTAACCTCATATTGACTACAAAAGCAGCTAGATTGCTGTCACTACCTAAACGAGATCAGGTATGTCCACATTGAAATGTCTTGTAAATATTTAACATATATGCCTTATTCTTGATTTTTCTTCCTTGAATTTGAATTGGAGTGACCTTGCTTGTACTGCTTCAGTTAGTACTGTCTGTATAATATCATCTTGCAAGTCTTCTTCCTCATCTGGATCTTTCCTTCTCTATTTATATTTGTAACTGTTTCCTAGATATTTTTTCAGTATATTCCATGATAATATGTCATAATGATCCAAATTGTGGTCACATTTTCTCCAACTTTTTTCTTAGTTTTGGTACCTAGTTTTGTAGTAACAACTCTGTCCTTAACACTAAAATGTACAGGGCAGGAATAATGCAATCATTAGTATTTGCTACATTAACTGTTGACTTCTCAATGTGAACTGCTCTCTTGCAGACTGCAGTGAGCTCAGATCCCAGTGATATGCAGTTTTCTGTCATGAAGACCGATGAAAGAATATCAACCAGGGAGAGCACAGTAAGAATTCAATACAAAATACTGCACAAAGTGTTAAGCTGATGTTTCAGGGTTTCTGCTGGCAGCCAAGTGTGAGCCAGGAAGCAATTTGTTCCTCCTTGATTTAAAATTTGGTGTTGAAAATTTATTAAAGACATACCCCTTTGTTCATCAAGGACCTGTTCATGAAAAATGCAGTGGTTAGCAATATGACAGATAAGAGCAGTTTTGCAGTAGTAGCTGGCATAATAGATGGAGATGCGTGCAGGGACTTAAATTCATACAATACAAATATAGAACATAATATGCAATGTGGCAGACAGAAACAGAGCAGGATTGTAAAAACTGCAGAGAAGGTGCCTTTCAGAGGGCAGATTTTCAGCTGTCAGTTTTGGAAACAGATCACTGCTCTGTAGGTTTTCATCTTAGCAAACCTCAGCATCCATGAGACTAAAAGCCCCGGTGTCAGTCTGGTGTGAGTGGTATCCTGTCTCTGTCTAAGTGGCTCCAGGTTCACTGTCTTCATTGTCTTTCTAGACTAAATCCAAGTCCATCAGATCAGCCAATGGTGAAATGCAGAAAAATGGGCTAATGATAACTATTAGCAGAGCATATTATTAAATGATCAGCAATGAAATACCAAGACAAGACATATAAAATCAATGGATGGAAAGGTGGTACTGTGTTAGAATTTGTCCAGATCTATACACAACATAATTAAATGCTCGCAGTCAGATTTAATCTATGGAGTATAGGTGTCAAGAAAGAATTTTTCCCCATGTTTATTTTGACAAGAGCTGTAGGAGTTTTTGCCTCTCTGCATGGAGTGACATGTTTTCTGCTTCCTAGGAAAATTTAATTAACAGCTATTTTAAAAATGCAGGACCTGAGGACTTCAGCCTTGATTTCTTCTGCTGCTTCCTGGGGCATGCAACAGCCTCGGCTTTGCAGGTTTTTTATTGCAGCTCTCAAGTTTGCTGTAAAATGTTAGGGAGCATTCTGTAATTCTGTAGTTCTTGGTGTTTGTGCTTGGCTGGTCTGTCAGGAGCTCTAAACCACACGGCATTTATTGCCTAGGTGTTTCTTGTTGGCATCAGAAAAAAACTCCTGCAAGCTGGATCAAAATAAGTAGTACTAGAATTAACATCTTGCACTGTAACATAAAATAATTCCTGTAATTTCTTAGAAGAGTTTGAGAAATAGTATTTCTTAAATGCTTCCTAATTAAGCTGCGATGGACTTTTAAGAAAACTGTTTTAAAAGGCAGAAAACATACTTTTTTGTATTGAGGTAAATTTAGGAAATATAGGTCAGAATTTGTGTGTTCAGTTCTGGATTAATGGATTTTTGAGTCAACATATGCCTTTTTTCTCAGTTTGAAAATACCAGCTATGTATTTCATTCTTCCAGCTCTTATTTTAGGAATAAACTATTGTCTCCTTTTTAGACAAGGAGAGCTGGAACAGAAAGTAAACTTGTAAATAGCCCTTCAAATTATCTTTGTCCAGGAATAAGGTGAAAGAAGCTGCTCCTCCTGACTTTTCTAAAATGAGTGTTTTACTCATGCCTGACAATAGCCTACACTCTAGTAACAAAAATAATATTTTAAAAACAAACAAGCAAAACACTCACAAGCAAAACAAAACAACAACAAAAAGAAAAAGAAAAAAAAGTTCAACCTTTCTTCCACTATGAAGTCCTACATATCTGTGGCAGTCATCGAATAAAATGCACTCACCTAGATTGGTACCAAATATTGCATGTTTAATACACACTTAACCGTCTGTTTCTTTTGGAATTGTCTTTCTGTTTTCAAGTTTTAGCAAGTTACTTGATAGTGGTGTTGTGATAGTCTTCAGCCTCACAGATAAAAATTTTGTGGATCAAAAGAGACATTGTAACTCAAGTGAGAGTAGTCCAACAAGATAACTCTATGTGGCCTGCTGCCTTCTTCTCTGAGGAAACAGAGCTGACTTAATGTTTCTGTAGGGAAAAGCTTTGGATTTGATATGTGTGCTCTGCTGGGCTTACATTTAGATCTATGAACCACTAACTCACAAAGCAAATATCCTGAAAATCTCTTCCACTGTTGATAACAATTCTGAATTCATATCCATGCGTTTCTTAAGGATTATTGAATGTAGGGCCTTATTTTAAAATTCTTATTGAGTCCCTTTTTGTTTTCATTCATTGGCAGGTAAGTGTAATTGTCGGCAAGAAGACTCTCTTTCTTTTTAATTTGAATGATCCTGATAACCCAATTGATTTGAAATTTCAGCAGCCTTACGGCAGTATTGTAACCTACAGATGGTGAGTAGAACTTTCTTAATGAAACATTCTAATATTAGCAAGCTGAAGATTTTCCCAGTAGTTGAGATGAATGTCGGAAATGAAATCATATATCCCTTGCTTACACTAGATTTTTCTTGCATGTATTGTAGCTTTTTTAATAATTCTTTTCCAAAAACAAAGAAGTCTACATCTTGTAAGTATTGTCAAATGCCTCTGTTGGTATGGTCATCTTTAGAACACTAATACTGTTGCTGTCCTGAAAGCAGATTAAACTGAGGATTTTATAGGTGGTTTTCTGGTTGGATGAGTAACTTACGAAAGAGCTAATGGTTGAGTTGTATCCCTCAGATAGTTTGTTGGTTTACAAAGTTGTGTGAAGTTCTTGTAGCCTCCTAGCTGCGTAATGCAATTGATAGTGTTCCTGTGAAGAAATCGCAAACTAAACATTTCAACTCTGTACCCAGAAAGTAGCTGTACTGTTTCTATATCTTTGAGTCAAGATACTCTGTGTTTTAATGCCTATTCAGCCAATGTGGAATCTACATTTATTCCTTTGCATCGCAACTGTGAAAGAAGACCTGTAGCTATATACTTCTTAATTTATGGCCAACCGTCTAACAAGGCATACCTGGGCTGTTTCCCTTGCAACGATTTTTTTTGCAGCTAAGCTGATGAGATACTGTTCAGTCTGGAGAAGAGAAGGCTCCAGGGAAACCTTATTGTGGCCTTTCAGTACTTCAAAGGAGCCTGTAGGAAAGATGAGGACAGCAAAGAGGGTCAGGCTAGGAATGAGGAAGAAATTTTTTTATGCTGAGGGTGGTGAAACACTGGCCCAGGTTACCCAGAGAGGTGGTAGATGCCTCATCACTGGAAACATTCCAGGCCAGGCTGGACAGGGCTCTGAGCAACCTGATCTAGTTGAAGATGTCCCTGCTCATTTGCAGGGGGTTAACTAGATGACGTTTGAAGTTCCCTTCCAGCCCAGACTGTTCTATGATTCTGTGGTATTGTTTGAATTCATCCTTACACACTGTAGCTATTTCTGCCTTAACCTTTTTCTCCTTGACACTATGAAAAGTAAACAAACTGTCTGTTCTCAAATACAGATTGTAGTTTTGGTACTTCCACTGTGTTTACAGCAGTATGCCCTAAGGGCGCAGTGACTGCCATTACTATTTTAGCATAGCTTTGATGGGACAAGTCAGCCAGGACCTTGAAATGAAAATTCCATCTTCTGGCCTGCTTATTCCAATGAAGATACCATAGGTCTTTCTGTTGGCATCA
The DNA here is from genome assembly GCF_964273445.1 of Streptopelia decaocto. Classification (NCBI taxonomy): domain Eukaryota; kingdom Metazoa; phylum Chordata; class Aves; order Columbiformes; family Columbidae; genus Streptopelia; species Streptopelia decaocto. The sequence continues at coordinate 54,092,377 of NC_138658.1, read as the reverse complement.
CTGCCATGCATGCAACTTGCTGAAAGTAAAGTGGCATTATAGAAATTCCTAAAAATTGATTATTTTTCCTATTAAAGGGAGGCATTGACAGTTGCCCCAGTAGTCTGAAAGAAAATGCATTTTGCATATTGCATAAATAGATTTTTTTTTTTTTTAAACAGGTATGGTGATGGCTACATTATGATTGGTTTCTCACGAGGGTGTTTTGTAGTCATTTCAACACACATTCGTGAGATAGGTCAAGAAATCTTTCAAGCTCATAATCATAAGGATAATCTAAGCAGCATTGCTATATCCCAGTCATTAAATAAAGCTGCATCATGTGGAGACAATTGGTAAGTGGTAGTTTTATACATAAAGAATGGAATTAATCTGACATAACTTTAAAGCTGGGCTCCCTAAGGCGTAAAGGCTCCCTGAGAAGTAAGTGCAGAGAAGGTGAGATAAATTGCTCTGTGGAACTGCCTCTCTGCCTAAAGTTAGGAGAAGCTAATTTTAAACAAAATCTCCACAATGGTAATTACTTCATTGTAATTAATTGTAAGCAAAAAAATACTTAAATATTAGTATAGGTTCTTCGTTTTGATTCTTTTTCTGCTATGTCACTTGGCTAAAAAAATGTCCAAATTTCTTTACTACGATTTATTGACTGGACATAAACATCTGCTTAGCAATATGAGAACAATTCACTTTAAACTCCACTGATTATGCTGATATCCTCTTCTCTGCAATCCAGACAAAAGTATAAATGTGTAAACAAGTAAGGAAAAAAAGAGTTAAGAGATTGGAGGTTTTCCAAATATGTTGTGCATACTCCCTGATTCTGTGATATCTGACTTCTTCAGCGAAAAAAGAGCTGAGTGATAGTAGGAGTCAGACTCTGGTCTGTCCTCAGTTCTGTGTATGACTGTAACATACTGCTGATTTATGACACTTGCACATCAAGAGTGGTATAACTGAGCAAAACATGGTGCAACTTCAAGCACTTCGGCTATTCTACAATAAATATTATTTCTTTAAGGGGTTCTGCAGCATATATTGAGTAACGTGACAGCATAAGTAAACTTTCACTCTGTCCCTTTTTATGTGAACCCAGATTGAAAACTAGTTTTTTTGCATCTATGTTTCAAACAGTGTTTGTCCATCAGGAATGTGTATTTAACCTAACCCGTATTGTAACAGGTCAAAAAGGAATAATAGTGTGTGTTTCCCACCCCTCAGTTGTTTTGAATTGGACAAGTTGTGCCTTTTCCTCAAATTTTAGTTCTTTGAGCAAATGTTTTTATACAGTGATAGCGATAAACTATTTAGAGTGATGGGTAACAATTAGTGTGTGTCGCTTTTTAGGAAACGGAAGGCATTTTTGTGTTTGTGTTCTATTTTGTGCTCCATCAGGCTGTCTTGATGGGGTTCATGAACTGAGGTTCATATTAGTGAGAATGACTTTATTTTTGTTTTAGCATTAAAATCCATGATCTGTCAGACCTGAGAGAGATGTATGCCATAATAAACTTGGATGATGAAAACAAAGGTATGTTAACAGTCCCCATGAGAATAGAAGTTTTTACAAATTAAGTAAACAGAATTTTGGTTGTGATTCTGTTTACATGAGTGAAAGTGCTGTTGTTGGAAAAAAAATTGTGTAAATATAGAATTTATTGTAAGTTCCTTCTTTCCCAACTTGTATTTTTTAGGTGACCCATAGCAAAATATGAACATATTTTATCTGTTCAAAGTATAGAGAAATACAGACCTCAGAATATTTGATCCGTTATTGTTTTGTTTTTTTGAATCTGTAATACAATATATTTAGATTACTGAAATAATATACTTAACTGTTTTCTGCTTCTTTCCATGTTGAGGGTTTTTTTTTTTGTGCTTTTCAGCATCTCTTCTGCGAACTTATGGTACTTAATCAGTTTTCATCCTGATATACAGGACTTGTGCCTGTGTCATCCAGACCATTGTTACAAGACTATGTTCTTGGGTAATGAGTTACCACCATTATCTCCTCTTGTGGTGTCTGTAAATACTTAAGTTTTTGTCAAGTCTTCACTCTTAGGAAAATGCTAAATTAGTAAATTATGGTTTTGGTTTGAGTGATTCCAGTTAATCTTGAAATTATATTAATTGATTATTTTTGAGTACATTAGTAAATATAATTCTAGGTGTGAATTCTGACCATTTTCACATTTTAAAGCAAAATAATTGTTTCTTGTTTTCAGTAATTAAAGAAATATCTTTTTTCTTTTTCCCAAAAAAACTTGTGAATGTTTTAGGTGTAGATCAGCTGGCTTGGACAGATGATGGACAGTTATTGGCCGTATCTACACGCAGAGGATCCCTCCATGTTTTCTTGACAAAGCTTCCAATTCTGGGAGATACTTGCGGTACACGGATTGCCTACCTCACTTCTCTTCTTGAAGTTACTGTAGCCAATCACGTGGAGAGCGTATGATAACCTCTTCCATTTAACCTTCCTTTATATGTAGGTAAAGTAAGTATTAATAGTGGATGAAAATTGTGGGTTTTCTGTTTTCTTACAGGAGCCACCAATCACGGTCTCTGTTGAGGTAGAGCCCAGTTTTGTTGCTATTGGTGTTTATCACTTGGCTGTAGGAATGAACAATCGGGCTTGGTTTTATGCACTTGGAGAGAACAGTAAGGATAAATTTACTTCTCTTAAAACTACTGCATCATTCAGTCTTGTTTTATGACTTCGGTATTGTGTTTGGTGTTTCTGGACATTCCACATTGTACTTGCTGTCTGGTCCCATTAGAACCAAATAATGATCTTCACAGATTGAAGCACTTATGAAAAGGCATTGTAAATAAAAGACATAAAATTTCAGGTTCAAGGTATTGGTAATTAAATGTAGAATGTTTCTTTTTTTTTTTCTTTTTCTCAGATCATGTTGTTAACCAATGAAGGACTTTTAGGCTTTCGAGGCAATATTTTGCCACTTCTTTGAATACTAAGTTTGGCAAAGTACTCAGGATCTATATGATCAGAGGGTTTAAATTCTCAGTTTGATAGATGTTAATGTTTTTTGTGTGAGATAAGGTAAAATTGGTTATACTATGTCCAAATTTTTAGACAGTGGATTTAAAGCTTGCATGTTTTTCTAAGCATCACCTTTTTGACTAATAATAAATTAATCAACTGTAAGGACACTAGTAAGAGTTGCATAGGAAAAGAGTTTCATTTGTACTTTCTAACCAGTTCTCTGACTGCTAAGAAGAAAGTCTCTTTACATGTGACTTGTCCCTGTCTGCTTCTGATTACTCATCTGCAAATTTAGATGATGATAAGTGAAGACCTATACAAAATGAAAATATTTTTACCTTTTCTTTTCTGTTTGAATTCTTTAGATGTAAAAAAGCTTAAAGATGTGGAGTACCTGGGTACAGTAGCAAGTATGCACCTTAATTCTGATTATGCTGCTGCTCTCTTTGAGGGTAAAGTCCAGTTGCATATGGTAAGAGCTCTGGCAATTTGGAGTGCTGAACTAGTGAGTTGATTTAAGCCAAACAAGTTAATGTAGTTTTAAAAATGAGAGAAAAGGGAGTGATATTCAGCTAATGGAGATAATATAATATTCTATAGATATTTTTTGCTGACTAATTAAAATATAAAGCTGAGTTCCTGTAGACCTTAGAAATACAACCTAGTCTAGAACAGATGAAGAAAAACTATTTTCTTGTGAACTATTTAACAAGTTTTATTTTAATAGGCTCTGGGAATGTGACAGAAGAAGATGCTGGGTTTTTAGGGGATGCACATGCAAGTTTGCAAGTTTGGTTTCATGTTATTTTCTTACAGTTTGATACAGGCAAAACTATGATACCACATTGTTAACAGTGGAATTTTTCAGTTCATTCTGCTCTTTATATTTAGATAGAAAGTGAAGGTTTGGATGCTCGGGAAGAACGAGAAACTCGACTCTTCCCAGCAGATGATGATAAATGCCGAATTTTGTGCCATGCTTTAACTAGTGACTTCCTCATATATGGTGCAGATGTGAGTATTATTTCTGGTTTTAAATGTCTTTTTAGACGGAACGTATTTCTATCTGATTTATTTGGATTATTACTTATATCTTAAGCAAAAAAAAAAGTGCTCTGAGAAGTTTACAGTAGGTTGTTACCTATGCAATAACTTCATGCAAATACAGACAAAATTGCATCCAGCTTCCTTTACTGTTGCATTTGTATGAGATGCATTGGCAGGAAGGTTAAGTTTTGCTTTTACTACTGTTTGATGCAAAACACTGATTTTAATAGCATAATTCAATTCTTTTGTCAAGGTGAGAGGGTTGGCAATCAAACTGTATTCCAGATGTAAGAAGAAACATAGCACTTGCCTTGAAAATTTGTTGATTTAGGTGGTGATCTGATAGATGTGGACAAAAAAGTAATGAGGTAAACAAGTATGACAGCATACAAGAAAGTCTTGACTTACTATTGAAGCCTTTGCCCAGGGATTTTTTTTTTGGTGTTTCAACAAAGATAGGTATTAGAAGGGCTCTGAAGAAGGGTATGAACATGCTTATGGATTTTTCCAGAGATTTTCCTGTGCGTGAAGGGTAGTTTCTTTGCTTTTAGTATTTTCTGGCACTGGAAATACAGGGCACATTTGACACTGTTGTATTGTGCTCTTTGTGACACAGACTGATGTACTGAGCTTCCAGAGGAAAGGCAGAATTACTATCTCTGGTGTTATTAAGTCTAATAACTTGAGTGATTTTGCAGCAGTTGAAGGCTTTCCCACCTCCTCAGTACCTAAACTAGTACTGATACATTTGAAGTGCTAAATTCACAACTGATCAATTTCATGTTTGAAAATTTTACAATTGACTTCAAAAGCTGCTTTTTGCTTTCAGTGCTGTTCTTTGTGCAGCACTGATTGAAATATAGTGTTAATCGCAAATCAGTTTGATTGCTTTTCTCCCCTGAATTAGTTACATCTGTTCTTACTAATGTGTGGTTCTTCCTTGGAGGCAAATTTTTCAACTTTGTTTGAAGGCTAAACTTAGCAGACCCTAAGGCATTTTCCCTGTTCAGAGAACTACACAGTAAATACAGCTTGCTGCCACACAGCAGAGTGAGATAAACAACCAAAACAACAGAAAATCCCTCAAACCTCCAGCTCATTTCCCCACCCCCCAAAAAGCCTTGGGTTTTCCCATCCTGATCAAAACAAGCTGTGGGTGAAGAAGGGCATGAAAAAACCACTTGGCAGTATTTTTCTTTGAACACTCTTCATGCTCAGCACTCTAAGATGGGAGAAACTGCAACCAAGTTAATTATCTACTTGCCGCTTACTGATATAATTATTAGCTTTTTCTGTTGTTTCTCATTAGACTGGAGCTATTCATTATTTCTACATCGAAGACTGGCAATATGTGAATGAATATCGGCATCCTGTCAGTGTGAGAAAAATTTTTCCAGATCCAAATGGAACCAGATTGGTTTTCATAGATGATAAAAGTGATGGCTTTGTCTATTGTCCAGTAAGTTAGTGTGGGATACCCATACAGTTGTACATACAAGCAGGCTCTTCAACTATATAGTGTTTTTAATAGAGAATGAAGAAGCTTTTGTCACTCCAACATGTATGCTGGTAGAAGAAATTGCCAAGGAGGATTAAAGATAACTTAATGGTAATGTAAGGAAATAAAACCTGTCATATTAGATCAGGAAAATTTCTTTATATTAAATTCCTGATCAGTAATTTGGAGAAATATATGTGCTTGTATGTTCAAATACAGTTGTTATAACCTGTTAACAAGCACTGACAGTTTCACAGCCGGTTCCTGTACATTTTTTTTCTAAGAAAAGTAAATAACATTTGTATAATGTGCATTTTCTCTATTTACTTCACTTCTGAATTAAACTGTTTGTTATTCAGTGTCACTGCTTATAACAAAACTTTTCCTTAATGCAATTTTCATATTTCTGCACCACTTACATTCTTTTTTATTTTTAATCATAACTAGGATTAATATTTAGTTTGTCTCCTTAATCATTTGCTAGTAATTTTATTTTTGCATTATTTGTAGGTAAATGATAGATTATACGAGATTCCAAATTTCTCACCAACTATTAAAGGAATCCTGTGGGAAAACTGGCCAATGGATAAAGGTGTTTTTGTTGCTTTTGATGATGATAAAGTGTACACTTATGTTTTTCATAAGGATGCCATTCAAGGTACTGTAAATGCTCTTAATTTTTTTTTCACTATTTTAGTTAATAAAGTAAAACATGTTCTGAGTCTTAGTTTGTCTTAAATATTTTCATAACTGCATATAAAAATAAATAGTACTAAAGAAGTTTTGAAGTGCAACTGATTAATAGTAAACTAGTTGCTTTGTGGGTTTCTTTGTAAAGCTCTGACAAGGCATTTTGGTCTTTATTCCCTACATTCTTGCTATTATAATATTTGGTCTGAAGTTTACACGTTGCACTTCAGTTGTATTTTGAAATGGTCATAAGAAAATCTTAGGATCAGGGTGACAGAACTTGCATTCACTTACACTGATACCCAAAACTGTAATCATAGCAATTTATGTAGTAATGATAGAGAAACATTAAGAAATTTACCTGCAAACATTTGGAAAATTACCTTAATAGTTAGAGAAGATTTAAGTTATGTATATTTACTTCACTGAAAAATATGCACTGTACAGTAGATGGTGACTACAAGAATTAGAAATCTTGAATTAATGCCCTGCTAATCTACATTATTTCAGCTGTAAGTGCTTGCTACACTTTTACCAGGTCAGGATTTTTTAAATTGTGTCATCTTTTCTTCCTGATTTTTTAATCTAGGATCCAGGATTATTTTGGCAGGTGGCACAGAAGTCCCCTTTTCCCATAAGCCTTTGTTGTTGTATAATGGAGAATTAACCTGTCAGACTCAGAGTGGGAAAACAAACAATATCAATCTAAGCACTCACAGTTTCCTTGGCAATTTCAAAGACTTTGGACCTAATGAGCTGAGACAAATGCTTACTCAGACTTTAATGTTGAAAAGGTACATCTGTGTTTTAATTATATTGTGTAATTGTTTTCTTCTGTGCTTATAGCTCAATAGAGCATATCCTGGTGATTTAAAAATTATCATGCTGAATAATGAGAAATTAGACTGATCCATGAGTCCATGTAGCTGTCTATGCAGACCAAGCAAAATAAGCGACCTAGTGGTGCTTTATTTGTTTTTCCACTGTCAAATAAAAGCTAAAGTAATTTTTTTCAAGAGTTATTCGGGGTTCCGTGACAGTGGCTCTTCCAAAACTGGCTGAAGGTGCTTCTTGCATACTCTCCTCCGAAGGTGCTTCTTGCATACTCTCCTCCCACTGTAATGAAGCAATGCAAAATCAGTATAATGGAGAGAATGCCAGAGTAGGGAAAGCAGATGATTTCCTGAAAAAGTGTGGTAGAAACAGGAGAAACGGAACTGTAAGTTAAGCATTTGTTTTTCTCCCTTTCTTCCTGATGCACTTCTCTCTTCATGGCCTAGAAGTAAATGCTTTCTATGTTTTCCCTACAATAGTATTAGGAAAAAAATGTGTTAAGAGGGAATTTTATGTACAAGCAATACTAGTTTAAAATGTGTTTTACGTTCTATAGGTTTTCTGAAGCGTGGGAGTTGTGCAGACTTCTGAATGACCATTCTAGTTGGAATGAGCTGGCCAAGGCTTGCTTGTATCACATGGAGGTGGATTTTGCAATACGTGTTTATCGGACGTTTGGTAACGCTGGGATGGTCATGTCACTAGAGCAAATAAAGGTAAAATGTAAGGTCCCTTTTTAACAGGAAATACAGTGATTTAATTCTTCTTTAAGAATTGCTGCATTATTATTTATGTGGGGATTTTTTTTTTACATAGGAGGTGAATTATTTTCAAGGGAATTAAGAGTTATAGAGGAGAATGTGTCCAAACCACATAACTCCTGCTTGGTTTTCTGCTGGAGTGCACAACATTGCTTTCTGCATTTGCTTGACTACAGCAGAATATCTTAGTGTCTCAGGCATTTGGAGGGTCTTTTTTCCTTCGTTATTTTTGAGAAAATGTTTAAGACCGCTATTATCATTTTTAAAAATGGGGGGGCGGATTACAAAAATACATCTAGAAGTGTGCATGAAATAGTACCTTAAAATATACTTCTGCAAATTGCTGATTTTAGGCAATGTTAGCTGTAGTGGCTTTTGAGCTATAATAAGAAAATGAGGGCTTTTTCTGATTTGTAGAATCGAGTACACATGGTTATAAAATGTAGGGATCTTTTGGTTTACTGTACTTACTAAATTATGTTACTTGTAACAATATTTGTTTCTGTTGGACTATTTTTGCAACTATTACATCTACTTACAGGGAATAGAAGACCACAACCTTTTAGCAGGACATCTTGCCATGTTTACTAGTGATTTTAATCTGGCTCAAGATTTGTATCTGGCATCCTCATGTCCTATTGCTGCACTTGAGGTATTAATTTGTGTAAATTTTTCTCTGCTGTTTTCATCTCCACCCTAATGTTGGAATATTTCACCTTCTGATAATTCTGCCCTCTTATGTTTTTTTTTCTTGTCATTGTGTGACTGACAGACATTCTTTTAGGATTAATGTCTCAAATTGTCTGAATCTTTCTAGAATACTAGCTCTATATTTGCATTTAGAACAATATAAAGTTCATATTAGAGTTCAGAGTTTGATACTTGCATCAGAAAATGTTAATGTTCTTTCTTAATAGATGCGAAAAGACTTGCAACACTGGGACAGTGCACTTCAGCTGGCCAAGCGTTTGGCTCCAGACCAGATCCCTTTAATATCAAAGCAATATGCAATGCAGCTTGAGTTCACGTAAGTTCTGTGAAGTTGCAGTGTAAGAATATTGAACCAGTACTTGTGCTAAGTAGAACACAGAATTGAGATACTTCAGCTGACTGTATTGTTGAGAGAACATTCTGTGAGGTCCTGCAGCTATAGTCTGAGGAAGAGTAATTTTGTAAGGAATACTTTAATGCTAGAGACATATGTTAGCAAATAGTAGTTACTTTTGATTAATTTCAGTGTATCTCTATTCTTTTCAACTGACAGAACCACCATATAAAAATATCATTCACTAAATAAGTGGTTTTTTTGCAGGCGAGTGCTTGGAAAATAGAGAAAGTTCACATCATTTAACACTTCTTAAAATGGACAAAAGCCCTACCTTTTGCTTGTCTTTCCTTGAATAGCCAGTAGCTTTAATTTTCTTACATATCTTACTTAGGCAGAGTGTAAAATTTCAAGGCTGCCAATCCATGAAAGAGAGAAGGTATTAGCCATTTGCCATGATTTTAAAGTGTATTTTATAGCTAATTCTTCCCAGATTAAATTGATCTGTATAATGTCTGACCATGAGAAAATCTTCTGTCTATTTAATAAGAGTTTTCAGACTACTCCTTCCCCCTGTCGCTGTCCCTAACACTGAGAGAGGACACTTGTTGGTCACAGAAAGGAAAGAACAGAGGCAGTTGGAGCAATGTAACCATCCATAACTTGAGTTCTGAATGTACTTCAGGGAAAAAAAATACCTTTGTTTTTGTGTTGCAAAAATTCTAAATAATTTTAGAAGGTTAGTTTCATTTATCTTCTCCAAAAAATATGTGGAAGTAGAGGTGAGATTATTGAGGTGTATTATGCAGATTGATTCTTCACATCCTTGTATGGAGTCGGTATTTCTAAAGCAAGACAGATCCATATGTAATCTGTGTGGTAAGCAGGTAACCAACTCTTTCTGTTAAAAATATTCTTCTGTATAACTTCCAGTTTTCTTTTAGGGGTGATTACGTTAACGCTCTGGCACATTATGAGAAGGGAATCACTGGAAACAATAAGGTAATTCCTTTTTACTAATGATAACATTTGTACTGTCATAGTGCATGTTAAGTTGTCGTGTTTCAGGCTCACTTGAATTCAGGTGGGTTTTTTTATTCAGCTCTTAATCTATATGACTGTTGCTTTTTGTGTAGTAGTCTTTGCACTTCTCTTATTTTTAATATACAGAATGATGCTTTCTCTAGGTATAAAGCAGTATTGCCGTTGTACAACATGGCATACTTACACTTAAGTTTTTAGAATTTGAACTGTTTCATGATAGACGTGCAGATGTCAGAGAAAATATTGGTAGGATTTACATTGTTGTAACACAAGTCCTAATTATTCCTTCTGTTCTTCACTGAATTATTATCTATATAAAGAAAAGCAAGATTTGTGTTAGAAAATAAATATATTCAGTAGATCCTCCCTTATTCTGGCATTATTTCCCCAGAAATAATATGCTTCATAATATGTCTATTATGAAGCAGCTTTAATGATACTAGGGGAGCATATTAGGGGAAATAGCAATATTTTCTGAATTTAAGCCATTTGGCTTTATGAAACATCAGTGGTCTTACCACCTTAAAAAAATAATAAATGAAATATCCTGCCTGTAGTTTTCCTTTTTCTGTGCTGTTGGTTTTGGAAGAAAGAGGAGAGTAGAACCAAGCTGTCTGTAAAACAAGATAATTCTCATGTATGCTTGGTCTGGACACATCTTGTAAGTAAAATGTAAAAGACAAACATTAAGAAGAAAACTAATCTGTGTTCTTCTAACTAGCTGCAGCTAGGCAAGAATCTTGAGACAAAAATTGATTTAACGAAGTCCATGTAATGTTTTGTTAATTTGTTTCAGTGGTTGGTTGCTGTGGGTTTTGTGAACTGTTCTTTCCAATGTGTAATGTATAGTTACTGCATTTCATTTGATTGCCAGTACCAAGAACATGACGAAGCTTGCCTTGCGGGAGTGGCTCAGATGTCCATTCGAATGGGAGATATCCGTCGAGGGGTAAACCAGGCCATTAAACATCCCAGTAGGTTACTAAAAAGAGACTGTGGAGCTATTCTGGAGAGTATGAAGGTATGAAAAAGATTTAATAAAGCTAAGACTGAATATGTGAATATGCTAATATGAATATGTGAATTTATTAAAATATTTATTAGTAATCTTAATCTAGAAATGATATTTTAATGTTTTCCAATATTGTAGCAATTTTCAGAAGCTGCTCAGCTGTATGAAAAGGGACAATATTATGACAAGGCAGCGTCGGTATACATCCGGTGTAAAAACTGGTAAGTATAGGTTTTAGGAAAGTGTTATATTTCAGAGAACTTGCTGTGGTGCTCCTTGGAAAGGAACAATTCTCTGAATGGCACAAATGTCTCATTAACTATGTTTCATTGATTTTATTAATTTCAGCCCAAGCTTAAAAAAGAACAGTGTTCTCTCAGAAGCTTGTGTTATTTTAAATATAGTCTATATGGTAAATGGAAGATAGCCTGCCTTTTTTCTTTTTTGTGTGTTATGTTCAAAGTTACATGCGGATTTGAGTGCTTTTTGTGTGTGTGAACCTTCCTCTTTCTTATGAGTGCCTTAAAAATTAAGTTGGAATATTATGTTCATTTACAAAGGAAAATTTTATTCCATCATAGAAGCATCAGTGGCATCAGAATGGACCAAAAGAACACTTTGTTAAGTAGGATAGCTTGTGTATGATGGTAGCCTTGATTTGCAAAGTGGGAGGTACAAGCTTTTTTTACTGTAGCAGAAGGGGGTTCAGTCTGGGGAGTGCTCTGTCTTTTAGGAAGATAGCTGAACTTTAAGGTCAGTCTGTCTTCAGACTCTCATATCCTTGATATTGAAATGCCCACTGCTTAGTTTGCTGGTTTTCATAGATCATATCTCTGTGTGCAACTCCTGAAGTTAGATCTGTGGAAGGGCTGACGTAATTCTGTGTTCTTCCATGCTATGCTCTTATGGATGATGTTGCTCAGAGAATCTGGTACCAGTTGCCTGAAGTCCTCTGTACAACCAGTGGCCTTAAGTCCACAACCATGGGAGTAACCACAACTGCACCTGTACTGGGGTCTTTTGTACTTTTTCTGCACATTCTTTCACGTTACAGTTTTAATACTGTGCTGCTTCTGTAGCTTAATTAGAGAATACCAGAGGTAAATACTGTTGATCTGGCACTTCTTATGCTTGTACATCTCAGACTTTAAAAAGATATTGTACTTCTTTAAGCCTGTATGTTCATGAAGTAGTCTATAATTTCCAGTTCTTAGATCTATGAAGTGCAGCTTTGTAAAAATATTTAAGTGCCTTCAAAGCTTATACATTCCGTTCAGTTACTTCTTTTTTAGCATCCTATTCAATTGTTGATATAAATACACCTGTTTTACTGGAGAAAATTTTAAACCAGATATATTTATTAACTATTATCTTGTCTTTCTAGGGCAAAGGTCGGTGAACTCCTTCCTCATGTTTCATCTCCAAAGATTCACCTACAATATGCAAAGGCCAAAGAAGCAGATGGCAGGTGCATTTAAATGTTTACCTTGTTTTATAAAACATGTTTTCATTGTTGTTGTTATTGTTAATATACATCATTCTTTTTGTAAAATAAAAGTAAAACTTTAAATTTTGCATAAAATAGCCTCATGAAAATGGATTCTGAAATATGTAAACTTAGTGTTGTGTAAAGATTTTAAACATAATCTAATGACCTTCCACTAATATCAAAGATGTGTTCCTACTTGATTTTTTTCCTAAGTGTTAGTGTCTTTTTAACAAAAATTATTAAAGGTTTTAAAGTACTGCACCCAATGCAATAGTCCTCTTAGCAGGGTATTGAAGTTCAGCTTGTTTCTAATGACTCCTTAGCTGTGATTTTTAAAGGTCACTCAAAAGGGGAATAATCATGAAAGAAAATTTTTCATTCTAGAACCGATTACTGTTACATCTTAATGGTTGCACTTGCAAAATATTGAATAATGTGAAATTATTGGCTGAAATGAAAGCCCCAAATAGATTAAATATAATCACAGAATGTAGTTCCTACTAGTCTTTACCTGTAAGTAAATGTGCTTCTGAATAATGACACTCAGTAATAAAAAGCAGCACCAAAGCTAAATGTTTGCATTGATGAGAGTAGAAAATACTATTTGTGTCATTTGCGTAGTGTGAGAATGAGAATCTTCTTGTTTACAGAACAGAAGTCTCATTTTTAAAATTGTACAACTAGTTACCATCAGTTTGGGTTTTTTCTTGCGCTCTCTCAAGTGACTTCATATGGAACAGATTAACCACTTTTAAAATAAACCAAAAGGGATGCTGGCAGAGTAGGACAAAATTAGTATTGTGGTAGACATTTTTCTGTTGTCCCTGCTTTTCATTCTGCCAAGAGGAAAAGAACTAGAGACAAAAAACATAGTAAGTGCAGAACAAGGCTATGATATGCAAAGTGAAAGGAAGGTGTCACAGAGTAACCTTTCAGAAATAAAATACTGAGTGTTTCTTTCACACCCCATTGTAAAGAGTTATTTAAAAGTTAGAAAAAATGATGTGGAAACATTATTTTGCAGGTACAAGGAAGCTGTGACAGCTTATGAGCACGCAAAACAATGGGACAGTGTAATCCGACTATATTTGGATCACCTTAATAATCCTGAAAAGGCTGTTAATATTGTGAGAGAAACACAGTCTCTTGATGGAGCAAAGATGGTGGCCAGGTAACCATCATAATCATACAGGTTAAAAAGGGTGGAGGAGGCCACACGTGTTGGAAGTTGATGAAGCTTGGAAAAGTATCTGACTCTGGTCATTGGTACTTGGCAAGCAACTATAGATTTCAGTTTACTGATGTGAGTTCTCTAAAGTTTGGACAGATAAGCAGGTACTGTTTAATCAGAAAGTTTAAAGAAAGGACAAATAAAGTTTTATTAACTTGAAGTAATTTTTAGACAATAATAAAAGTTGCCATGCTGTATTATTTATACAAAGGTAATTTTAGAAACCTATTTAAAATAATTGAGATAAATCAGAAACGTATTGTATTTGTATGCCACAAAATATACTATATTCCTAAAACATTTGCTGTATTCATTATTCTAATTCATACTAAGGTATTAATTTGTTCATTCTGGTTAGATTCTTTCTGCAGCTTGGTGACTATGGTTCTGCCATCCAGTTCCTGGTCATGTCCAAGTGCAATAACGAAGCTTTCACATTAGCTCAACAACACAACAAGATGGAGATTTATGCTGATATCATCAGTGAGTATTCCAGGTTAATAGTTTGCTTGCAATATGTTTTGCTGTTCTTTTAATTGGTTTAGACTAATTTGAAATTATAAGACAAGGGGTGTGAAGCTTTGTTCCCAGCCTTTTCCATTTCCAGTCACCATGAACAGATTTAACAACCTGTGTCTAACTCAGGCCCACAAGCTAGGCTTTGCTTTCAGCTTAGGTATCTCCCTTGGCCTTCAGTCTGGGTTATTTTCAAATTTGCCCGTGCTAGAGCGTTTTCTATTTATTCATAGAGATAAAGCATTTTTTCATACTTTTATTGTGTCTGTTGAGGAATCCCTTTCTTTGACCTTGATATATGCAGTTCTTCATTTTTATCCCCTTTTTTCCATTATTTTCATGGTTCCAGCTCTTTTCTTCCATGTATATGTCACTTGTCTTTAATTTTTTTCATTTTAAGGTCCTTTGTGGCCTCTTCTTGTCTCAGTGAGAGACAAAAAGGAGGCCTTACTGAGGAACTGACTTTTACCTCAGGCAGTCAAGTCAGTGAGTGGCCAGCTTGTAGATTTGCAATAAATTTTATATTTTTTACCTGTCTTGGGCACCATTCTTTGTAGAAACAGTTGCACACATTTGTCTACCAAATTCTTTCATATTTTCAATTAATCTTTTCCTTTAAAAATGTATTCTTGTTACAAAGGTTAGAAAAACTTGACAACAGTTAGCTTGGTGATGTACTGTTGCAGCTGTTTGTCAAGGTGTGGCAACTATTGTTCTACTGTTCCTTACACTTTCTTCCTTCTCTCCTATCCAAGATAGGACGTCTCAAATTGTAATCTAAAAAAGGGTTTAAAACTAACTTTAGAGTAATGGCTGTCTTTGTGTTCACATGTATACAGTAAAATGGAGTCTTGGTTAGAAGACTAAGTAGTATTCCCTGCTACTACATGGTTACATTGCTCCTAATAGTCTTGCTCTGTGTGATACAGATATATTCACATATTCTTAACCTGTGAAAATAATTCAGGTGATAATCTCATAATCACTTACCCTTATTGTTGCCAAGACATAATGGAAAAATTGGTTAGTAGATCATAGTTATGCCATTTTATTATGTCTGTTAATAAAGCAGAATTCCCATTATGGTGTAAAATCTATGGAAACAGTTATTTCCCTGTATTATTAGCTCCTAATGTCTGGCATTTGGTCTGATTAAATAGGAAAAAAGACCTAAGACATAATTTGACTCTACCTGGCTTTTGTCTTCTTTGAATGTCAGAAAAAAAAGAACTAGCATAGGAATTTGTTCCTTTGGTAGGGTCTTTATTTTACTTAATAAGAATATTCACCTATCATTGGTATCTATCTGTTGCAGGTTCTGAAAGTACTACCAATGAAGATTATCAGAGCATTGCACTATATTTTGAAGGAGAAAAGAAACATTTTCAAGCGGGAAAATTTTTCTTACAGTGTGGTCAATATGGACGGGTCAGTATTTAAAGGATAGAACAGTGATAGTTAAGCATTCATAAAAACTGTTCAAAATACAGTATTTCAAAATTAGAGCAGTTCATAATAGACTTTAGCCGCATTAACTAGTAGCATACTGGTATTTAAAGAAAGTTTAAAAATTGTAAGTAAACTATTTATATTTACAATTATCTACATTGTATTCTGTGAATTATACACTGCCATGCATGTAAGTTTTCCTAGTGATAGTGGCTCCAGGTGGATCAATAACTATTCTCAATTAATTTCTAGATGTCCTGAACATAGAAGTAGATTTTATTTGTATTTTATTAGTTTGACCAATGAAGACTTGGTTGCTGACTAATTAATGAATTTAATACTGTAGTGTGCCCTAACTTAAAACTTTTCTTTTTTAAAAAAGGAGACGTTAATTGACACACTTCCTTTTGATCAGTTACCAATCAGTGAACTAATGCTTATTAAATGTTTGACTTTTGCATGCCGAACACATATGAAAAAATATTACTGATTTTTGCAAATTACAGCCATTCGTAGGTGACCATTTCTTCAGCTGGGGCACAGGGGGCATCCAGTGGCACATTTATCATCAATTTATTCTCACTACATTGCTGTGAACATCTTTCACAGTTAGTTGAAGGAATACACCAGAATTTGGAGAAGACTCTACGTTCTTGCAGGAGTATCTATAAGAGCAACTGCTACCTCTATAGTGTATGCGGTTATCCTTATGGCTGTAAAATACAGTCAAGATGCGCATTCAGTATGCCACTTGTCTGTCAAAATGCAGAGAGAAATTGCTTGATAAAAATGAGGAAAGTGTTAATTTCATGTGTCTCAGTTTTAACTTCTCTATCATTTTAGGCATTAAAGCACTTTATGAAAAGTCCAAACACAGAAGAAAACTTGGCTATAGAAATGGCAATTGAAACAGTAAGTAACTTTGATAAAACAAAAAAATCCTCATATTTTGAAGAAGTTTACTTTCAGTGTTGTGCCGTTTTTGTGGCATCAGTAATTGTGTTTGGACAGATTGCAAATAGAAAGAAAACTGCATCAGTAAAGGTGATATCTAAACATTAAGAAGCAGAATAAATTAATACTGACACCAGAGGAAAAAATGTTTTCAGTTTCAGGTTATGAATTCATTCAGATTTTTGTGGTTGTGTGTCAGCGACCCTTGAGTTTGAAATTTTCTTCTTTAGCAATATCCATATATGATTTTTCAGTTTTGTTGATTTTTCCAATTTGCACACTATAGTTAGAGAGGTCCATATGCTTCCTTTCTCACTCTCTGCCACAGAATCAATGCCCCTCCTCAAGCAGGGCCACCTAGAGTGGTTGCCCAGGACTATGTCCAGACAGCTTTCGAATATCTCCAAGGATGGAGACTCCACAATGGCTATGGACAACCTGTGCCAGTGCTCAGCCACCCTCACAGTGAGAAAGTGTTTCCTGATGTTCAGAGAGAACCTCCTGTGATCCAGCTGGTGCCTGTTGCCTCTGGTCCTGTTACTGGGCACCACTAAAGAAAGCCTGGCTGAGCCTTCTTTGCAACTTCCTTTCAAATATTTATATAATGGACAAGAGCCCCCCAGACCTTCTCTTCTCCAGCCTCAACAGTTCCAGCTATGCTCCAGGCCCTTCCTCATCTTAGTGGCCCTTTGCTGGACTCTCTCCAGTATGGCCTTCTCTTTCTTAAACTGGAGCCCAGAACTGGACACAGCACTCCAGGTGTGGCCTCACCTGGAGTAGATGGGAAGGATCACCTGTCTCAGCTAGATGGCAACACTCCTCCTAATGCAGCCCAGGATACCATTAGCCTTCTTTCCTGCAAGGGCAGGTTGGTGGCTCATGTTCAATTTAGTGACCTCCAAGTCATTTTCTGCCAAGCTGCTTCCCAGCTGGGTGGCCCCCAGCATATAATGGTGCCTGGGGTTTTTTCTCCCCAGGTGCTGGATTTTGTACTTTCCCTTGTTGAACTGTTTGAGGTTCCTGTCAAGAACCCTTTGGATGTCAGCACAGCCCTCTGGTGTATCAGCCACTCCACCCAGTTTTCTTTCATCAGCAAGCTTTGCTAAGGGCGTGCTTTGCTCCGTCATCCAGATCAGATTGGAACCAGTAGTGACCCCTGGGGTGCACTGCTAGTTACTGGCCTTCAACTAGACTTTGTATTATGTATCACAACCCTCTGGGCCTGGTTACTCAGACAGTTTTCAGTCCACCTCACTGTCTGCTCATCCAGCCTATACTTCATAGCTTGTCAAGAGGATGTTATGGGAGACAGTGTTAAAAGCCTTTCTGAAGTCCAGGTGGCCAGTATCCACTCACTGTTCTCAGGTTCTGCTACCAGACAGAAGACCAGTTGCAGCATCAGTCTTACTAAAACCTTTTTATCTCTAAAAATCTCTTGTCCATCCCTAAAAAAAGAAAATAAATGAAGCAATGAAGAAGAATAAATGAAGCAAAGGTGGAGCAATCTTTGCTTGGTTATTTTACTTATGATCTCTAAAGCTGTGTGGTCATCAGGTCTCCAGCTCATGCTGCACCTTAGTGCATGGTAACCTACTCTGTTTCTTGAGATTCCCTTCTAGACGATATATGCTGGAAGCCTGCCTCAGCAGGCCCATTGCCAGCTTCCATCTAGGCATCCACTGCAACTTTCACTTTCTGTCATCCAAACCATGCTCAAGCTGCCTCTGTTCCCTTGAAGAACCCACAGCTTTGAAAATCTTGTTAGGTATCACTAGACTTTTTTCAGACTCTGTAACAGTAGACCTGACTGCTTGGAACTGGGCACAGCCACTCTTGAGGCCTTCCGGCTCACAGAGCTGTCAGCAGGGCTTGTAACACTGAATTCTGAGGTGTCTAGTGCTTTCCTCTGGATCCTAATGTTTCAGCCCAAATGAAAAAACCAAACACTATGAAACAGCCCAAAGACTATTGCAGCAATTGTACCGTATGTGTCCTTGTGGAATCTCAGCCACATTTTTGAGACTGTCTCTTCAACTGGCCAGATAGTGCTGACTCTTCTAGTGACCAGCACTAAATATTCCTGTGGTAGGTGCATTGTGCTGGGTTGATAGGCACAGCTTTGTCACAGCAGGTTGCAGCTGATGATGCCTGGGTTCTGGTGCCTTCCAATACTAAAGCAGAGGAACAGTTTGCACTGGTAGAGATAGTTTGCGCTGGTAGGGGTTTAGTTATAATCCCCTGACATAACACATTAGAAAATAAATGCAAACTACTGCAGGTCAAAGTTGATGAACCAAGTAATCTTCTGATTGAAGACACAGAACTAAAAAAGTAGTTTCGGTGTTTTTATGGAAATCCTCTTTATGAGCAGGTATTTTTCCTTTCTCTTTCATATCATAATTTCTTCTGTCTTTATTTAATAGGTGGGGCGGGCAAATGATGAAGCCCTAACAAATCAGCTGGTAGACTATCTTATGGGAGAGAGTGATGGCATGCCCAAGGTATTGTATTTTTGTCACTGTTATTGTGTCACATTGCTGTGCTACAAGGTCTTTTGAACTTATTTTGTCCTAAAATTTTTGGTAGACACAGGTTGTGTTTTAGCTTGGTTTCATTTAGGAGCAAGACATACTTGGTCACTCAGAGTCATTTTACCCAGTAACTTCCATTTCAGGAAAATAAGAAAGGAGGTAACTGTCTTAGATATAATCATCTTTCTCCAAGCTCTATGGAAGCAGGTAGTTGGACAGAGGAGGTTCAAATTAACGCTCGTACTGAGGAAAAGAGACAAAACAGGGCTGTTTGCTGAGGCCAGTAGCCAGCTGGCTGCTGCCTTTCGCAGATGGACAGCCAGCATCTGTGTGTTTCCAGCCTAGCTACAGCACCAGTCTCTTCTTGCAGTGTGGGGACTTGGTCAAAATGCTGCAGTGGAAAAAAGTAAGGTAGTAAATAGGAGATGAAGGACAAAAACCCAAAGAAGATTAGGTGACTTTAGCTCCTGTATTCACATATCAACTTAAAACATAAAAAGTTTTGGGCAGATTTTCAAAATTACCCAGCTCCTGCTTGATTTCTTAAGTGATTATTTACCACATTCTCAAAAATAGTTCTGTTTTAAAATGTGACATGAAGAGAAAAAAAAAATGCTTCATGGGGATGCCTATACGATAGTTAAACCTTATTTAAAAATATATATATCTTTCTTTTTTGATTTCTTATTATGTAGAAGTATTTAGTTTAAAGTTTGAACTTCTTATTCATAGTTTCATCTGTGGATATAGACTGTAGTTCTGTGAAGAAAAACACAGAGTTCCTGTTCTGTGTTGGAGAATAAAATTATATATTTAATTTATGATAGGAAATTAGAAAAAAGTAAGCACATTTCAAGATTTTTGGTAGCAGACCTAACATGGAAGTTCTGATTAACAACAGGAGAATAAGATACTGTGGATGCTGATTTTTACATTGTTACTCATCATCATAGCATATCTTCTTTGGATCATTAAAACTGTACATATTACTATTTTATACTATTCAGGAAGTGCTTTGTGAGGTGAGAGGTGCTATGAGGCTTCTTTTAATGTCGTGTGATCAATTAATAAAATTTTGAAAGGGCCATTGTCCTTTCTTCCAGGTTTCCTGCTCCTTTAATAAAAGCAAACCATTCACTGGGTGTAACAAAAGGCTTTTGGCAGACCAGCAGACAACTTCATCTTTCTCTCTTTTGTATATACAGATTTGGGAGCTGGTGGACACTTGCTAATAGATTTTTGTGTATTTTTTTGCCAGTGCGATAGATTTGCTAATAAAGGAAGAGAATCATTCACCATCTAAGCAGAACATAAATTAGATCTACGCTATATATACAATACAAGAAGTAGATTTTGACCATTATTCCCTTTGTGTGATTTTTTTTTTCCAGGGCAGATTAAAAATGCCCACTGTAAATATTATGTTAGACATCAGCAGCATCAGAGGTTAAGATGACAGACAGCTCTTTCAGAGAGTGACTGCTGATGGGCTATCTGGTTTCTCAGAGTTCGAGCTCTAGAAAAACAGGCTTCACAGACCATTTTTGGTTTTGGTGTTCATAGAGATTATGGTAATTCAATCATATTTGGGCTTCACGAAACCAAGTTGGCTGAGCCACTTTACTGCCTGTTACAGCAGAGCTTGAGTGTGAGCTAAGTGGTGCTGTCCCTGTGTTTTTCTGCTGTGAAAGCCAGACCTCAGGTGTGGACATCACAGTCTGCGATTAATTCCTTAGTCAAGGAATTTAAGGTCTCATAGAAACACACAGTAAATACAGTCAGGTGCAGAATGACATATACAGAAGAGTAAGCTCTGCCTTACTGAGGGCAGGAAGATTTGGTAACGATGGAGACGACATGCTCTAGGTGCAGTAAGTTTATTTCACCCCTAATATTACTGCTGTGGTTTATGATTCTGTTGGGAGATTAGAAATTCTGACGCTTTCCTCTTTGCCTGGTTCCTAGAGATTAAGGGTTTGATATTTTAGACTCTTAGAGACACTGGACAGTTGATGGCCAAGCCCACCTTTCTTTTATAACATTAAAAAAACAAAACCAAAACAACCCACATCTCTTACTGCTTACCTGTAATTTGAAATGTGTACATTAATAAAATGATAAGAGGACCAAACATAGTGAAACCAAAATTCAACTCCAGAGACCAGAAGAGAATGAAACTGTTAGAGGCATTAGATGAAAAAACTGTGCAGCATCAGTGTAAGCAAAAGTGATTTCGTATTTATGCTGAAAGTTGGGTGGACAGGAACTGTAGCATCCAGTCCCTTTTCTGAGAGTGGCAGCCAGGCCACCTGGTTGAAAGAAGTGCGTAGGACTGGATGAGGGAAGCGAGCTGCAGTGTGATCTCGGTAGTGAAAAGGTGCTAAAGATTTTAGAAAACACTTAAGAATTTTGTCAATGCCATAATTGCCATACTTAACATTGTTTTGAACTTCAATGTGGAGCTTTCATTTCCTTGTTTAAAAGCTCTCTCTTGTTCTTCTGAATGCTTTAATCCAATCTGCCATAGTCTCTCTCAGTGAGTAACAAAATTTTACTTTATCAAATCATACATATTTGTTTTTAAAATCTACTTAAAAACCAATTCCTCTTTATCCTTATTATGCTACGGAGACAGTGTTTTTTAAATTATGAAGCAAATGGGTTTGTTTTTAGAGAATAGCAGCTTTTATGTGGTGGTATTTTTGTAAAGCTAAAATTAAGAGTGAACTTAAAGTAGCCATGCAGCAGAAACTTGCTAATCCTTTCAGCATTGATCTTCCTAGCAGATCATCGCTCACAGCAGCCTGATTAATTTAAGTCTTTTGCAGTCAACAATTATCAGGGATTTTAACAAAGTACCATATTATCAAAATTATTCTGCCTCCCAACATTTTGCTACACTATTGTCTGACCAGTTATAAAATATTTCTTGAATCTGTCATTATGTCAACTGTTGTATTTGATAACTTTAACATGTAAAGATTCTTAATTTGTCCTGTATGTTCTTAAGTGATTTTCCAAGGAGCATTAACTAGCAAGGTTCTGCTGTTTTCTCTGTGCATATTTCCTAAGTGCATTTGTTTTAAAAAGCAAAACTAAATAAAAATCATGGGTATCTAATATTAAGGTTGGTTAGATTGCAATAATAAATTTTTCCAAAGACTTTTGAAGTGACCAACTTTAAAGGTAAGAATATGAAAGTGAAACATGAGACTATTTTTTTTAAATGCCTTCTATTTTTCTATATTTTCTACATGTGGCTGCCACGTAAGTCATTTAAATATATTCTTTAAATAAAATATAATTAGGGACATGGCAAATACCGCATAAGACCACTGGTCTGTGCTGGGACAGGATCCTTCTCCTGCCGGAGCAGCCTGAACGTGGAGAAGTGCAGGCTCTGCTGTCACCAGTGGAACAGCCGTCTGTGGCCAATAAGAGGTGTCAGAAGTTGGAAAGAATTACATCACAACCTACTATTCGTAATAGTTTTTGTTTTACCCCACCTAGGGAATAGCAGTTTTCCTGTTTAAGGCAGTTTACAGCAGATAAATAATATCCACTCACACTGGAAAGCGGTGGTTACTTTGTTATCCAGATAACTATTTCATTATTGTTACGGTTCTTCAGATGTTTGACATTTGATCATGTGTTACTTAAAATTCTGCTCCATCATTAGTTTAAAAGTAACTACTTTTGGTCACTTAATGTTTTTCTTTATGTTGTGAGTTAAAAAGAAGAATTGACTTGCTTTTTTTCTTTCTGTATGCCAGTCTTTCTCTCTTGCTTTTATTTCTGTGATTATTCGACATTTTTTTCCTTGCCTGTCAAGTAGGGAGTTAATCTTTGCAGTCATCTTCTTTATAAGGAAATGTCTTTATATCTTTAATATTTCTGTTCTTTTGATTTTCTGCTTTTTTTCCTGTGTGTTTGAGACTTACATACAAAACCCACACAGGATTTCAGAGAACACCATGATATTGATTAATACAGTTCTTTTAAAAGACATTTTTATACCATTTTAACGTAGAACACACATTGTAAGAATTTGGATTTACTACAGTATTGCAGAATTAGTTGGTTTGAGTTTTGTGCTAAGCTGTCTATAAAGCTACCAGTGTCTTTTTTTTTCTGATTCGTATATTTAAGTTGGAACCGTACCATTATAGAAATTAATTTAATCTTGATTTACTGGTTAGAAGATTATCATGTGCAGACTTTAGTTTTTGTTGATCTGATTTTAGAAATCACTGCTAAAGATACAAACCAGTGGCACTAGCCCAGGTTTTTTTTCACTTAATGGTTCCTTTTCATCATAAGCAACATAATTTTATTTTGTATTTCAGCTGTGTTTTTAGGAATGACCTCTTCCGAGGATTTTCTCAAAATCCTTCTGAAACACCGATTCTCTTGTCTCGTACTCATTTCTTTTGTTTTTCACTAGTCTGCTAGAACTTCGAGTACACTTTATAAAAATAGAACTCAAGTTTGTTTTCTTCAACACCGCCATCTTGTTTTTTTAAAGTTTTGCTTTTAAATCATTTCACTAATTTTCCTGCTGTTGGATTGCCAGTTCTTGAGTGAACCCTTTGCTGCATTTGCCATTCTCGAATCATGTAATAGATCAACAGTACATAGTACAGCAAATTTTAAATTCTGTGCATTTTGTTAGCTGATTGTCCCCTGAATTTTCAATTTTTTAGCTGTCTTGGATGTGCACCATCTGGTCCCAGAACAATGCACTCTTTAATGGCCAGATTTTGTCATCCTTACCCACGCTAAGCAACGTTTGCATCTCGATCCATAACACAGTTTAAACATTTCCAGCAATATTTTGATTTCTAAAAGGAGCCCTTTGGTTCTTTTCGGGCACTGAAAGCACCCGCACGTCTGAAGTTGTCGGGTTCCCACCTGCACAACTGTCCGTGTGCCTCACAGCCGCGGCTTTTCTGCATCCCTGTGGCCAGGCCTTGGTAGCAGCTTCCGTGGCTCCGCCAGGGTCCTCGGCCAGGGTGTCTGTCTGGCTGTGCCCACGGCCAAACCTGCCGGGAACGTAGCGTAGCTAAAGTAGGTTGGTGCGAAAAGCTCTTCCCAAAACAAAGCAACTCGTCCCCTTTCTTTGAAGAATGTGGTGGTGGGCTGGGCGAGTAAAGAAAGGGAATACAGCAGTATGTATTCAGGTAGTATTAATTGCTTTTATATGATTTAATTAAGGATGCCAGGTACCTGTTCCAATTATACATGGCACTAAAGCAACACAGAGATGCTGCCAGAACTGCTATAGTAATTGCCAGGGAGGAGCAGTCTTCAGGTAAGTCTGTTTTCTCTGATGTGACAGCCTCTCTTGCATTACATCCTTGCAGTACTTTGGGTGCTGTTATTTATATAGGATTATATTTAGAAAAGACATGTATCAGTGCTTTTAATGATATTTAAGTTTAATTTTGAATTTGAAGTAGCCTTTGTGAAAAGCTTGGGACTCATACCTGTATATTAAGAATTGGAAAAAATAAATTTGTGGAAAATATCTGTGTTCCTTATTACATTCAAGTAAACATAGCGATTAAGATTGCCTGCAACTTTGCTTACAGATCTTAGAACTGCAGTTTCTATATGCGGTTTTTGACTTAGATACTGATCCTTTGGTCTTTGAATGTGATTTTTTTCAGTGGGAGATGTGCACAGGAGCTGATTTCTGTTGAAGGATCAGACACCTGCTTATTTAAGCCTTGTTTTCCCTTGTAATAGGTAGCTGAAGTTAGAAATAAAAAAAAGTAATAAGAAGGGACAGGGCTAGAAGCAAAATAGCTATTGCCTCCATTATTCAGTCTCCTCTGTAGCCACAGCAACAGCCTTCCCATAACACTGCTTGCTTTTCATTTCAAGTAAGTTAAGAAAAAGATCTATAAAGGAAAAATAGCAGCCTCAGGAAACCAGGCAAATTAACATGTATGGACTGCTCCTCAGCACTGGGCTAAGGAGTGGGAAAAAACAACCAACCAGCCTCGGCCAGGCTCATCATAGCAGAGAACAATGCATTGGTGCTCATTATGTAAGCAGGAAATGTAAAGGCTCAATGGTTTACTAGCGTCTCTGAGTGTGAGAACATATCTAAAATGCAGTATCCCACACAGTATAAATGTATTCTGCAACAGCGCAATAATAAGCACAATATTTTTCTCATTAAAATCACCAGTCTTGCAATAACTGTTTCCTCTGCAGAGGCTCAGTTTTAGGTTGTCCCCCTCTTCCTTTGGGAGATTTCAGTGAGTTTGATTCTGAAGTTTACATCAATGTAGTTTATTCTTCAAAATCCATTTAGAAAATAATATCTAAGTCATACTGTTTGATATTTTTCCTTCGGGTATGCCATTTCATGTGCAGTTTTCCTTTAAGTTTTTTCTATGTAATCACATGATTTTAAGACTGATCATATTATACCGAGTCAGTAACATAGCATGAAAAATTAATGTTGTTTTCCAGCAACTAATTCTGGAGTGATATTTAGCTGCGTCACACACATTCCGCGGTTGATCCAGTTGCGGTGTGTAACAACACACACCAGCTTGGTCTGCAGAGTAAAAGTGTTTGCTGGTAGACAAATAGAGAGGAAAAAGGTTTGCTGAAATAACCGAATCTGAAATTTCCTTTAAATGCCTCCAACTGCAAAGAGTATGACTTCCTTATAGTCTAATAATATTTTTTTAAAAAATCGAGAACAAATGACTAGCTTAAGAGTAGACTAACCATACTAAACACTGGTTGTTTTCAGCTACATTGATAATTAAATGAAATCCTGTGGTTTCTGGACAATCATTGATAGTAACCGTGAAGCAGTATAATCTAGTGAATTAACATTTAAATTTTAATTATCTCTCTGACAGGTTTTGGGTTGGTTTGGTTGCAGAGGCAAGGAGTTGCCCAAATAAATGATAAAGTAAAAGTACATTACATTAACATTGAAACAACAGCTTTTGAATATCTGACATCAAAGAACAAAAAGAAGTAACATCCCTAATGCTCTAAAAAGAACAGCAACCAACCAATAAAAAACTCCTTTTTATTGTGGGAGCAATGTATTGGATACCGCATCTTCCATTTTTGAAGTTTCATTATATGAAGTTATCCTCCACATGTGTATTTTAGTGCTGTTTAGATGACTTTTCCAAGTCTAATTTTTTTTTCTTATCAAACTCCCTGGCTGATACTGTTGAGGATACTGTGGCAAGCAACTGCTTGTGACTTTCCAAAGAAATCATTGTGCAAAGGATTTGCTCTAAGATTGAACATAACTTCTGTTCAGTTTCCATATATGTCATTACTAAAGCAATTGTTATGAAAAATTAAATTTACTTGTCGTTGTTTGTTTTTAAGGAAACTACCGTAGTGCACATGATCTTCTTTTCAGTATGTATTCACAGTTAAAGACCCAGAAGATTAAAATTCCTTCGGAGATGGCTACAAGCCTTATGATTCTCCACAGCTATATTTTAGTGAAGGTAATGAACTGAGAAGCTGAATTTATGTGTAAGTCGCACAGTCTCTGATTTATTGAACTGTACATATGGATGCTCTGTATACATAAATTACACTGTCATAGAGGTTGTATCAGAGAACCCACGTGCCTGCTAACAGCCAGCTTCAGGAAGACAATCCATGGTGGTTTCTGACTCTGATTGGCGTATTCTTTCTTTTAAAATACTGAATAATTAAAAACCTACATATGGCTTCCTGAATTTCTTTTGCATTCATACTTAAAAACATTATGCTACTAGTACAATTATTAAGTAATTGTTATTTATGTATTATTTCTAATTATTATCCATAAGCAGATCACTGCTGTTCTGTAAATTAAATTAAGCAGGGGGGCTCAGATGACCTTTAGTAGTTAACCCATGGCCCGTCCGGATCTCCACTGAGCCTCCACGCAGCGTCTGGCCTCCCCTCCACCAGCAGCGGGGCGAGAGCAGCAGAGAGCGGCTGGAGGCCAGACAGGCTGCTGGGAAAAAGCCACTCTGTCTCTGCTCCTTTCTCCAGTGCCCGACAGACCTTTGTGAGGGAGCCGTGGGTGTGCGGCTCCCAGGAGGATGCACGCCAGGAGCGAGCTGCAGGAATTCCTCTCTAAAGGCTGCCGTTAATTCAGGTTTTTTGGTGTATTCCAGATGCACGTGAAGCGTGGTGATCACATGAAGGGAGCGCGTCTGCTCGTGCGTGTGGCCAACAACATTAGCAAGTTCCCATCACGTAAGTGCTGACAGCACAGAATAGCACACTGTGCTCTACAGGATAATTCCTTAATCATTGCGTTAGAAGGTTAATTATCCTCTTCTGATTCTATAAAGCACACGGTGAAGTGTAAATGCACGGTGTGCTTTGCCACCCTCCACAGGATATAGCTCCTGGATATACAGCCTCCAGGACAGGTTCCTCTGTCCTCAGCCACCACAGCTGCAGCGCCGAGCTGCGTGAACCACACACGGTCTCAGGATCATATGTAATGGACTGATTGGTTCTATGACTTTATAACAACATTTTAGTCAATCTTCTTTTGAAAATACTTTTAGGGTACATGGAAAATGTACACTTAAAACAGCACACACCAGATTTGGCAGAAATAGTTAAAACATTCCTGCTGCCATGCTGAGCTTCAGAAATGCAAGGTGGTGAGAGGTGCAACCGTTATTTTCTTGTATATGGTTACAGGAATTGCACGAATTGTGCAACTGTGTACCATAAGAAGAAAAAGAGGGTAATTTTTCATCAGTACCTCTTTAGCCATATTAGCTCAAAGGCTTTCAATGTTAATATTGGTAAATAAATAATTAACATCATTGTTTTCATTCTCTTACAGACATTGTGCCAATTTTGACTTCAACTGTAATCGAATGTCATAGAGCGGGATTGAAGAACTCAGCCTTCAGTTTTGCTGCTATGTTGATGAGACCTGAGTATCGTAATAAAATAGATCTGAAATACAAAAAGAAAATTGAAGCAATGGTGAGGTGAGCAGTGTTAAGCTGTACTTTCAAATGTACACAATATCAAGGCTTTACTTGAGTATTATTTTTGCTCATAATGCCTATGGGCTTTATCCTGTTTTCATATTATTTCACTGTCTCAAATTTGGAAGGCTAAGAATGGTTTCAGCCCTTCTCCGAACACGAAACTCTTCTGTTCCCATGGATGTGATAAACCTTAACTGCACTGTGCATATAGCATGTTCCCTAACCAGCACTTACGTTTTCCATCTTCTTTATAGGTGTAAGTACAGCTATACAGCTTTAGTTACTATCTAGTTAGGAATGTGCACATAAAGTCTTAGTTACCACAGCGTCAGCAGTGTGGTCTGTTGTGATTTAGATTACTTACTAAATGGTTAAGATAAAAAAGAATGGAAGGACAAATAAAATAGATGAATTCTTGACATTTTCTTCTTTATCTCAAGTTCTATTTTGACCGTTCCTAGCCAATATTTTCTGCCAAAGGAGGAAGTGTAGTTGGGTGGATAGGAGCAGCGCAAGCATATGTAATGTTTTCCTTATTTTCGGGGACTTGCTGAGCCCACATAGCTGTTTTAGATACTTGTCAAGTCTCTAAGCTCTCCATAAGCTTATCCGGTCTCTGTGCTTGAAGCCACATCAATGTTTAGCACCAGGTGAATCCTGTGACAAGAAGTTCCCTTGCTCAGTTCCTCAGTGTGTCAGGACTGGTCCCTGACCAGTTTAACGTGCTGTCTCATAGTTCTCCTCTTGGGAGAGATGTTTTATAGAGCTCCATTTTATAGAGCTCCATTCTTTTTCATTTCCTCTCCACTAGGCGTATCTTGTAATGACCTACAGAATGTCAGCGTACATAGCTAGTCATGGATACTGGTCCCCATGGCCTTTCTCTGAAAGGCTTTTTACAACCTTTTTGAAGGCGGCAGGACCAGACCTACACCCTGTATTTAAGATGGGGGCAGCCTATGGATTTATGTAGAAGCAGAATGAGTCTCTATTCCACCCTGCTTGGTTAGTTTTGACTTTGTAAAGCAAGCTGATGTTTTCATAGCAGATATTATAATTGAAAGATCTTGTTCCTAAGCAACAGCAGTTCACAGTCCATCATCTCATATGGGGAAACTTTTTCCAATAGGCCTTGCTTTGGCTCCCCCCTTCCTTGTGTTTTCTTAGCACTTGGTCTCAAAGTTGTTCTGGAATTCTTTGACGCTGGCTCTGGCCTGTAGCAGTCTGAATATTTATATATAAGAAGCTGTGGAATCACACGATTTTCACTTCTGTTTTATGAGCATGCAGAAGAGCAGTGGGTTACCACCGATGTGTGCTGTGAGAACTGTTTATCTTAGTCTGTTTAGTATCCTTTAATCATTTTTTTAAATTCATGCAAATTCTTCCCTACTGCTTGCTTGTTAGTATTTCTAGAACATTCCAGTAAGCTTAGAAAATGTTGGCTTGTTCTTAATCTGTCATGTTTATCCATACCTCTCATTTCTTCAGACAAAGGAACAGGCCATTGTGAGGGATACATGCCCAGGCTAATAAAATGAGAAAGTATGCTTTCTGCAAATTAGCAAGATAACCAAGGAAGCCATCTAAGTGGCTTCAGGGTCACTAGGATAAACATTAGATTTGTAATTTCCATTGGAAAAAGGTGCTAAAAGTGAATCTAATATACACGTTCCATAGAAAAATCAAACATTAAGGCCATGTAAGAAATCACTCCTGCCACAGAAAAAACACTGAAATAGTGAAACCAAGCTTTACATTTTATATAGAGACACTGAGTTTAAAGCTTTCCAAGTCTTTTAAAAGGTTGTATTGTTTCCAATTAGATTGAAAATGACCTATTTCTGAGGTTACATAATTGTGATGAAACTTGGGTAATAGTTACAAGGAGCTACCTGGTAGAATATAAAATAGCAACTGGAAGCCATACAAATAACTCAAAGGAGAAATACTTGCTAAGTATCAAAGGCATTATAAAACATCTTTGCTCAAGTTCAAAGCGCTTGAGGCTTTTTATTCACATTTTAATCTTATTTCTAGGCGTCCTGACACAACAGAGGCAGAAGAGCCAACAACCCCCTGTCCCTATTGTGGATTCCAACTCCCAGAGTGTGAACTTTTGTGTCCTGGCTGTAAAAACAATCTCCCGTATTGTATTGCAACGGTGAGTGGCTGCAGTGTTTGCTGGTTAAGTCGTGGTTCAGCCACTGACCTCAGCATTTCATATTACTGATACTTACAGAAATGAGGTTGCAACATTTTTGTTTCTGGATACTTTAGAGCGTACTGAAAAGGTATGGATGGGGTGCATTTCCCAGTGGAAGAGCCATGCATCCCACTGTTACCAGTATCAGTACAAAATCCTTATACTGACCTTAGCTACTCTATACCTAACACTTTATGACGCTGAAGCGATTAGTCACATTAAAATTACAGAAACATCAAAAAGTACTTGAGGAGGAATCAAATGTTGGAGTTAGCATTCTTTATTAAAACTAAATAATAATTACATCTTACAAAAAATATTAATAGCAGTTATCTGGTTTTTTACTCTATTGGTTTAGCAGAAGACAACTGGTCTATTTTAGAAGTATCTTAACAAAAAACCCCAAGGCCTTTAAATATAGTTTTATGGGCCAAACATAATGTACATATTCATAGATATTTCACATTATTTATTTAGACTCACAGGTGTTTGTAACTTCATTAGGAATGCAGCATTTTCAAATATGAGAGTGTCAAAACAGTCTACTGTTGCACATCTTATTAGAACATAGATCACTAAATATAGTTGAAGGTGCTGCTGTGTTTTGTAGTAGTGATAAGGTACATACCAATTCTTTGTATCAAAACCAAATTAGTAAACCGTACCAAACCAGAGGAAATAAGTCCTGTTCAGAGAGGTGCGTGCAAGGCAGTCACTATGCTCACAAATGTGACAGTGTTGAATGCCACCTACTGGGCTAGGGTCATTTGGCTTTGGGGTGTTTTTTTAATGTCATATGCAACATCAAAAACCCCATTGGGCTTACACTCATCTCTAGACACAGATCAACACAAAACATTATAGAGTTGCCACACTAATTTTAAAAATTGTAATTCAATACATTCTTAGATTTTATTTTATTTTTTTTTTTAAGAACACAAGTGATAAATACTGCATCTCATCAAGACTCCTTTTCTAGTTACAGCATTTACACAGTAATCAAACAAAAGTAATGCTATTATGGTATTGTTTTTTTAATTCCTCAAGACTTTTAGAACTCGGTTACCGAGACTTTTTCACAATAGAAGCTATAAAACTAAATGCCCAGTGTACTGAGAGTACGTGCCATTTCATTACTTGTGGCTTTTGCGTGCAGGGTCGGCACATGCTACGAGATGACTGGACAGTCTGCCCGCACTGTGACTTTCCCGCCCTCTATTCAGAATTCAAGAAGTAAGTTGAGATTTGTTTTCCCTTGCAGGATTCCAATGTTTGTTCTTATTTTAGCAGCAAACTGTTTCATTTGGTACTAAAAACATGTAACAGCCTGGGGTAGGGTGGAAGAGGAATCGCCTTCCTTGGTAGTTTCATCTAACATACAGAACATCGCTCCAGGGTGGACCAAAATCTACGATAAAGAACAAACTCAGCTCCACCAGCAGCCTTCTGGCTGTGCTGTTAGTTGTCAAATGGTAAAAACGAACAAACCAGCCTGTGCACTGCCTGGACAGCAGCAGGTGCTGCTCTGGCCTGTATTTGTTACGTAGCATAGGTCAGAACTTTGCTCTGTGCTTTCTGCCTCAGGCCAAGCTGTTCCTTTGAAAATGTTGGAATTATCATTTGACCAGTCACCCTTCTTTTAAAACAGCATGTTACAGACTGAAAACGTATGTCCAATGTGTTCCAAAAGGATTAACATTATTGATCTGAAGAAAATCAATGATTGCACACAGTACCTCAAACCAGAAGATGGGGACCAATAAATTCAGGTATGTGCTGGAGCCTGTACTTTTCACTTCTCATTCTGGAGAACATGGGGAGGTTTTCCCAGCAAGGCAGACAGAGTGTTCAAGACTCTCAGAGCCTGGGCCTGTGCCTCAGCGAACTGACACTCAGCTCCATCCCCCCAGGCACGCAAACACCAGTAGCTTTCACTGCTGTCCCTAACTGGGTTGTTAAATTGTTCCAGTTGTGAGGCTTTAAACCAGTTTACCTCTATGGTCATGTTATCGTTTGGAACATGTCCTTGAACACCAGGTGTGCTTCAGTTGCACAGAAAACAGTTTGAATAGATCAGCATCATTCAAATCCTTTTACAGATCCAGCAACAAGTGTTTCAGTGTAGGAAGAGAGATGATAACAGGAAGGAGCAGATCTGAAATGTAGATTACATGATCATAGCATCTATGCTTAACGGAATGTAAGAATATATCACAGGGTAACAGCAACATAGTATTGGCTTGAAATACTATTTCAAACAAGACCAGTGCTCCATTTGCACCATACCCTTAAAGCCAAGACTTCAGTTTTGTGAATGGTAACTGAAAATGAGTTAACAAAGCTCCTCCGTACTGTTGACATTTGAAGGCAGTTACTAGTGGAAACGCCTTATATGAAAACTTAGATATAGGTCAAAGTAACGCACAAGGGATGTTATACTTCATATATCCCACAATAACCTTATTTTTGTCAGTTATTTTGTTCTGGTCTGAGAAAACGTTGTAGTTTGCTATCACAGTCTTTGTATCTTGGGATATGACTAACTGCCTGTTTATTTTCAGAACTGCATGTGTTGGCTGGCAAGCAGCAAAGCAAGCCCCATCACTACATTATACCTATCTCCCCACTAGGATTTAATAACAACAACCACATGGCTTCTCTTTTGTGATAGCCTGTAAATATTTAGCTTTTGATAAATTTTGTACTTTATTATAGTAATAAAACCAATTGATAATTCTTCTCACCAAGCAAAATTTGTGTTTTATCTGCAAAGACAAACCCGGGGGATTCTGGGTTATTTGAGTGGAAAAAAAACAAAACACAACAGAACCAAAACCCCAAACATTCTCTTTTTCAACACCAGTTTTGAACTTTTATGACTATTATTTTCTATTAAACATTTCTTACTCTAAGTATTCCTTTCTGGTTTTGATTAAAGATACAACTCATAAGCACAGGCTCCTCAGGTTTTAGAACTAAATATCTCACTGCTTTTCTGTGCCTTTAACAGGACAAAAGGGAAGTTGCAGGAAAAGAATATGACCACATCCTGAACAGGCAGGAAAGCCAGAACCTTGGAACAAAAGAGAGGGAGAGACAGAACACTCTATGAACTTAGCCAAATTTTAAAAGACTCCTGTGAAACATTTTATTTTCATTTTATACACTGCTTAATTTCTATAATGTACAAATATGCAATTTAGGTCTTGGGGGATTTTTTGCATCATGTACTATTTACAAGAGTTCACCACATCATATCAGGGGATTTGCTAAAAAAAAACAGTGAGGTCCTAGGAAGACATCACATAAATGCCAGGTAACTAAGCATCCCATTTTCACTGTGTTCCTGCACCCTGGTCTGTGTTGTACAAGGTATTTATAGCTTGTAATATTGTAGCACATTAAGTACAGCACTGCATAGTTGAGAGTACAGTAGCTACATCACCTCTATAAGAGGAGCATTTTCTATGCACTGGTTCTTCTTTCCCAGCTCCATCACTGATCTGCTTCATGTTTCTGACAAATTAGATAAGCAAAGCTGCCTTTAGATTAGATAAGCAGAGGAAGATTTTATTCTGTTTAATGTCTTGTTTTCTCTTTCCTTTTCCCTTCTTTTTTTGTTGTTTCTTCAGTTTTCTCTCTTTTTGCCAGCTTGGAAGACTTTGCCTTTTTTTGCTACAAACAGAATATATAGACAGTTTAAAATCAAACTGCAACCTGACAAAACCACAAGTCAAAAATGCTATAAGTGTTAAAGAGCCATCTCTTCCCATCCCCTCTCAGGTGTGAAGTTTTTAAACACATCAAGAATTCAGACTCTACAACATTCAGTTTTAAGGGCTGACCACAGTTCCCCATTTGGCGATATGTACAAAGGAATATTGCCATGTGTGATAACCACACGCAACGACCTGTGGCTGCTCCCCACCAATGGCACCAACCTCACCAAAACCTAGAATATTATTTAGTTTTGGAATTGGATTCTGTGTTCATGAGTTTACAGCGATGGCTGACTTTGGTACACATCCCCGCAAAAGGCAATGGATGGAAATAACTGAGACTTTTTCATACTACTACTAGTTAAGAATTTAGAAGTTAAGAGATGATGTTTTCAATATCTACTATGCTTTTTTTTTTTGCATTCTCATTTACATTCTTATGATATTACAAAGTCTCAGATAACTAAAACCAAGAAAACAGTTTAGTGTGGTAGTTTAAGAAAACTAAGTCACCTTAATCATTGCATCACTTTCAACAGTATCTTGCTCATCCTCTTCAGATTGTATCTCTTCCACATTCAAGTCTTCACTCAGTTCTAAGGTCACCGCAGATCCCGACTGCCTCTTAGATGTCTTGACAGAAGTAAGTGAATATGGAGTCAGATGTGCCTCCTTGTTGTAGGCACGTGTAAAAGCCGCTTTGACCTGTTAGGTTGGAAGGAAACACTATGAGCATCAGCCCTGTTCTGCTGCTCCCTAATCCACGTCACTCACACCAAAGCCACCCTCAGCAGCACTGAATACCTGCCACCCTGGAGCAGCATTTTCAGACTCAGTGTAAACACCCAATAGTAGTGTATGTTTAAGGCAGCAGTAGAGCAGGTTCTTTTCCCCTGAGCACTAGACCTGGAATGGTTCAGATCTCACACCTGCCTCATTTGTAGCAGGGACTTGAGCTTAAGCTCACCTTGTACCAATGAGAGTCCCAACCACTGAAGTCTGCTCCACATGGACCAGCCCCAAAGGGATACTGCGGGAGCACCACACAAAGTGCCCCCAGGTCTGGCAGTTCAGGCTAACTGGACTGCAGCAGACACAAGCTGCAACTCAACCCCTGAATTCAGGGCCTACACAGTAACAAATACGGTTGTATGTCCCTCCTCCCTTGCAGGGCAGTAGGAAAGGCAAAGCTGTGCAGGAAGATGATGCAGCTTACAGCCACAAGCCTGCATGGAGAAAGATACTGGCTTTACCTGTCCCTTTGTGTGACACTTCCATGTCCCCAAAGCCAATTCCCAGTTTCTTCAGACCAGGAACATGACCACTGAACAAAGCAGAGCCTGACTTGGTAGTATATTTGTCAGCTGACTTGCAAAAACTACCATGGTCTTCAATTAGTTGCAGTTAATGAAGTGATTCATTTGCAGCTACACCAACTTCAGTCTTTCAGCAGCACATACATACCATACCTATTATTGTAGGATTTCTTTAAAAGGTATGTAAGGAAAAAAAATAGCCACCAGTGAATCTTACCTTAGGATCCAACATTGAAAACGGACTGGGTTTGCCTCCCCATGTGCTTATTTCCATGATATTTTCAATATCTTCTTTCATCAGGCAGTAGGAGTCCATGAACTTTATAGCTTCCTGTACTCCATCTGCTCCAAAGTCTTTCAAGGGCTGGACAAGTGCATCCCGCAAATGCGACAAATACTCCATATTCACTGTCCGCTTGCACGTCTGGGTTCTTTGTGAAATTGAAAGCAGTAAGTAAATCTGTACAGGAACCACTCACTTCTAAACACAAGCAGCCTGTAGGCAGAGCCTCAGCAAAGGGGTAACCAGCTGCTTACAAGTTAACTGCAAGTTGTTCTGTACCATTCCTTTTGCCATACCTGCATTAGGTATAACCCGATGTATTAAAACAACATCCCTACCTGAGAAACAACAGCTTCAGGGGAAAAAAAAAAAAAAAAGAGCCACAGTTCCACTAACAATACTAGAAGTGTTTGCAGTCTGATTATTGTCCAGATTAAGTCTTAAGTGTCATCAGTAACACACAAGGGTATTCATAGAATAGACACCTAAGACTGTATGCAGCACAGCAAGGAATTAACAGTAGATAATGAGCTACATGAGAACTAAACATCTGTGACATTATTAACCAGAGGAGGAACACTGGTACTACCTGAGACTCATGTGCATTGCCAGTTCTTGAATGATACGATCATGTTTGCCTGTGGATGAAAATTTCCCCAGCCAGCTGGGAAAGACAGGAAACTGGGACATGTATCCTCTCATCAGCTCCCCAGGGAGAACACTTGCATAAATAGCCTGAAAAAGTAACACACAGCAAACTCACATCACAATGAATTAGTCTCACTGACACCACACATACTACCTTACTGGTCTGCAGGCAAAGGAGTAGTAAATACTATTCTATAGTGGAAACATCTTGTTTAGCTGCTTGTCTCTGTTCAACCCTTTTTAGGTTACACCTTCAGCTCTTGTACCATCCTATGTGTTACCACATTCTAAAATATCTGTGAAATTATCTGGGTTTTAAAAGCCATTAACAAATATTTTTAAAAGCCCGTTCATTTCTCACTTTCGGGTGCAGCCAGACAAACAGCTGCCTGCACCCAAACAAGTGCCACAGTGTCCAGCAGATGGACATGCCAAAGGAGACATTTCCAAAGAACCACAACTACACGCAGACTCAGGCAAGTTCCTAAGCTGCTCATACTTTTTAGTACTGCATTAAGCAGGGGGGAGGACTAGATGACCTCAGAGGTCCCTTACAACTTCATCTATGATACATTCCCTGATGCCAGACGTAATCCTTTAAGCACAAGTATTATCAGTGTTCCAGTGATCATTAAAAGAAGCACAGTGATGAAGCTTCAGTCCTCTGGGCTTTGGGAGAAATACTGGCCTGGTGAAAGGCTGGGAGAAGCAGCACATAAATCAAACTGAGTAAGCTTGTACTACACATCACAAGTCACAGGTGCCATGTGCTCCTGTGCTTCAGAAAGAAGATTCAAGCTTTTCCAAGTTCCACAACATTTCATGATACAGTTCATGACAGGTTCAACAATATGGATAAAGGAAACTGCTCTACTCACCAGCAGAACAGAATACTGCATGAAGTATGAACTATACACATCGTAAAAGTATACCAAAACATCCATTTCGTGGGATCAGTCTTTTACACTGGACACCCATAAAGCACATAAAATGAGTGTTAAGTGCTCACCTGTGTTGGAAGAAGATTCCAGTTTTGCTTACTACGAATCTGTTTGTCCACTATATCACCATCACATATACTATCAGCTGCTCTACTCAAGAGCACCAAGTGCTTTTTCAGATCTCCTCTGAAAAAAAACAAAGTTGACTGTATTACAAAGCAAAAATACCCAGATCAGTTTTAGTCTAGTTTTACTCCCTGACACAAAGGCCTTTGTCAATTTAGGGTATGGAATAACTCACCCAGCAGCAGCTGGTTTCACATGTACATAGTTCTCTTGGACAAAGAGAGGTGCAAGGGAATAATCATGGAAGAAAAGATCCGATTTGTCTATAACAGACATACGAGAAGCCTCCTCTCCAGCAGCAAAAACCTTCCGGACAACATCAAAAGGGCCCTACATAAATGATATTTCAAGAAGTCAGTGGGTCGCAAGTCAACACAAACAAGACACAGCACAATGTCAACAAATTTACTGTAGTGATGGTACCAAATAATACCTGGACTCATAAGTTCAATGTTCAGTATTTCCTTCCTAGTGTGTTACCATTTTTGAGAATTAAGTTTTACTTCTGATATTAAGGGAATTACAGGACTCAGGATGAGAAGTATGA
Source organism: Streptopelia decaocto (assembly GCF_964273445.1). Classification (NCBI taxonomy): domain Eukaryota; kingdom Metazoa; phylum Chordata; class Aves; order Columbiformes; family Columbidae; genus Streptopelia; species Streptopelia decaocto. The sequence continues at coordinate 54,054,478 of NC_138658.1, read as the reverse complement.
GCTTCATAATCGCATCTTACATAAGAGACTGGTACATCAAAATATATCACAGAATCACAGATATATAGTCAGTCCTGGATTTACTGCTCTCTATTTGTGGCAAGTTTGACAGCTCCCTGCACTGGGCTTGTAAAGCCCAGTGATTGTATGGCAACATGACAGCAAAAGCCAATCCAGCATTTCACACTTACCAGTTTGATGTCTTTTTTGGCTTTGCTGGCATCCGTTTTAGCCTCATCGTAAGTCAACGATTTATCTTTTGCACACCACATATTAAGATTATGTAAAACCTAAAGAAGAAAATTGACAATTTGGTAGCAAAACAGCATTTAAAATGGAAGAACTGGAACAACCTGATCTCTCTATATAAAAATAATAATACTGTTCAAATACTACATTGAATTCAAGAACTTGTAAGTGACATGCTTTCTGAGTGGACAGTGATGCTGAATTGGCACTGACCTGTCTGATGTCCTGATTTGCTGCCAGGATTATCTCTTGCATAGCAGGTGGTGGAATTTTTAAACCTTCTTTAAATGCAATAGACATCATAGCGCCCTGTAATACACACAATTGAGAAACTGTCACTGGAGAATTCTCGTGAATTCTTCCCCCTACAGAACACAGTGACGTGTCTATGAAAGTGTTATTTTTCTATTTTTTAAAGGATGTATAATTCCAATTTTCTCCCATATAAGTAATCCCTTGTCATTGCTGTAACAAAAAAAGCACAAAAATAAAAATCTTTGGATATATTTAAAATGGATTTCTAAATCTGAAAGGCTTTGAGATACTTCATTCTTTGGGAAGAAAAACTCAAACAATCCATTTTCAAAAGCAGAGTTACTCACTGAGGTGATCCACTAAGTTTTAAGTGGTGTTTCCCATTCTGTATGAATTCTGCCCCATGAAGACAGAAGTTACTGATGGTAATTCAGCACAGCTCATACAGCCACAGCCTCTTTACCTTAATCTGTTCTAGACGAGGTCTCTGAAAACGAAGATCCAAACAGTAGTGGACCAAGGAACGCATTTTAGGATGGTTGCGATCATTACACATACAGATGATGGGTATTTTTGTGTGTTTAATCAAACCAATCAATTCCTGCGATTTAAATACATGACAACAATTGCATCAGATAACTCTGAGAATAAGGAAAAATTAAGTATCATACAAAGCAGCATTAGTCCCTGCTTTAAATCAAACCCTTAGCAGATGCAAGTCCATAAAACTGCCTACTGTAATCATGTTTCCACCCAGTGAAAGGCTGGCCCCTGGCTCCACTGGCTCTTCTATTCAGCTGCAATAAATCTGCTGTCTACCCACTTCCACAGTCCACTTCCAGCAACCCTGTTTAGACCATTCTTCATTAAGCAGTTAATATCAGAGCTGATTCATTTGTCCAAAGGCCAGTGTGACCTGGCCCGTGCCCAGAGGGCACACATCTTTCTGACTGCATCCTGCCAACGACGCAGCACAAGTAAGATCAGCTCTTCCCTGTCCAAAGAGCTCGCTGATGCTTCAGCAACATTAGACTGACCAGAACAAACTTTGCCTGCTCTAATGAAACTGAAATGCAGTTCAGTTTCATATTCCTGCATGCAAACAATTACATCTGAGCTAAAGATCTGTACATGCTTTATTGCCAATAGTATTGCATGCAACCACAGAAAAATCTTCAGAAGCTAAAACTGCACTTGCTAAGGAGAACGAAGAATAACACTGCCTATACCATATTACTTATTCAGTATTACTGCCCGTTAAAGAGAGCAACGGTCCCAGTCAGATTACAAACCTCCCACTGCAGGTACATGTCACTGAAGATAAGTTCATCTGTCCAGGAATAAGCACCTAAAGTGCACACACCTGAGCTCATCACTCCAGGTTTCTTTTACAGATGTATATTTTTCCCCCTCTACCAATGCATAGTTCTTCTTTACACTAAGACAGACTTCTGAAATAGGTCAGATAAACTGTACTCTACAGAGGCTTTCTATGGAGCATGGGCTGAGGACAACAGAGTGGTTTAAGTATTCTGTGCTGTACATGGTATGCACTCTTGGCGATGGCATCAGCTAATAACTATAGCAGTTTCACCTGAATCCCTCCTCTGTCTTCATTGCCTGCCATACCATCCACTTCATCCATGATCAATACATGTTTCCCGCTAACTGATGAGGATGTGCCTGAAAATGAATATGGACAAGAAGATGAGATGGGAATAAAACAGGGTCTTGCTCAGAGTTTTACCCAATGCTTTAGAGGTTAGGTAAGCCCATCCTAGACAACTGAGGGGATGGTGAACCTCTTGCTCTGCCACTTGATCACATGAATCTATGTTCACAGAACAAAACTGACTACAGCCTCATATCATCTTTGAGAAACAAGTCCCACGCAACAGAGGAGTAACTGCAGAGTTCTTGAGTAGTTTTTGTGCAGATTAACAACTGATTCTACTAAGAGCAGGATTTAGTTCTAAGAATTGAAGATGAAATAAACCAGCTTACTAAATTAAGCCATCTCTAATGGAGCCGGATCCCTCCATCTGATTAGCAAGTTAAAATCTTAATACTGTTGTGTAACAAGGAAACTCCATCCCTCCTGTAACCAGACTCTTAACACAACAAAAATCCTCATTCAAACAACAGACATACCATAACAGAAGTCTTTGATGCTGGTGTTGTCAAGTGATTCAGCAACTACTTCCTTGAGACTGTTCTTACTGCGAGTGTCACTGGCATTCAGCTCCACATAGCTATAGCCCAGCTCCTAGTCCAAACACACAAAAAGTGAGAATACAGATCAGTGAAAGAGCACATAAGTACTCAGAATTAGAAATGGGTTTCAGAGTTCCAGAAAACAGCTCTTACAATACCACTTTCACACAGAATTTGTAGCTTTGATTCCTTTTCTCCCCTTCCACTCCTTTTCTCTCACACTCCAGAAATATTTATAGCCAGACACGGAGCAAAAAAAAAAGAGAACTGGAGGGCAGGCAGAAGACAAGGAAAGAAAAATAAAATTAAAAGAAAAATCTAAAACCAACAAAAAAAGGTAAGTAGCACAGATTTATTTCTGAAGGATTAACTGAACTGCCACCAGGGATGGAAACAGAACTATGAGCCAAGGCTGGCTAAGCTCCATGGTATTTCCAGCTGCATATCAAAGTCTCATGCACAGAGAGTTAGGACAAGAAGCATGCCACATCCCTCTGAAAGCTGAAGGAAAGAGAAGCATTGAAGTATTTAAGTTAGGAAACACGCAGCTCCCCCAGCAGTCCTAACACTTCAGAACAGGGCTGGGCTGCATGTCAGTCCCTGAATTTAACCCAGCTGCTCCTTGCCCAGCAGGCTCCCCCACGGCAACAGGGCACAGGAGGGAGCCATGCGCAGCTTTGCTCTCACAGCTTCAACAACCTGGGTTTTTTGGCTTCTCCTGTGGAACACAGTGAAATGCTCTGCAGAAACCTGAAGCAGCTGTGAGCAAGCTTGGTTGGAAATCAGAAGCAGACAACATGATGCCAGTGCAGAAATGAATCCAAGTCAGCACATCAGCTTTTCTGCAGGTCTGGGTTTGGCTGCAGCACCAGCTTGTTAGTGCAAAGCTCTAAGGCAGGGGGAATGGGACGGGACTGGGAGTTACTCTGTGCCACTCAATACTGAGATAAGTAGTCATTCCTTCCCAGCACAAAGATCAGCTTCCTGACAACAGCTCTCAACTCTTCCAAGCTGCTGGTATCACATTCTAGGAAAGTTCTTGCAAGTCAAAGAAGAACAAAAATAATCTGTAACTTGATACAACAGCACAAAGTTCCCAGCTGACTCTCGTGACACAGTTAGTGGAACACTTTCAGGTAAGTTCGGAAAAACTAATTTCTAAGTTCAGATTTAGAAATGGACGCATAGTCCTGCCAACTTCTCTCAGACTAAAGTGATATTTGAATTTCAAATGAGCCTGGGAAAAATATATTTCTTAGATATATTAAAAACTGTGACCAAGCCTGTCATAGAAGCTTTCAAAAGCTTGCCAGAATTCAACTCCTACTAAATTTAGTGCAAATGTTCTCTGACTTCTTGAACTAGTGTTAAACAGTCATGATTTTTGAAAATAATTTCCAATTGCTGAACATACTGCAATATACTTCCTCTCAACATGACAGAAAGAAACACAGACACCCACTGCTATATTCTTGCTCAAGACCTGATCAAGGTCTCAAACATCCACATATTCTCCCCTGTAACCCTGTTCAGAGCAGGTGGGATTGGCCAGCAGACCCTGATAACCGAGGGGGTACCCACCTGCACCCATAGAATCACAGAATCATTTTGGTTGGAAGAGACCCTCAGAATCATCGAGTCCAACCATAACCAAACTCTTGCACTAAACCACGTTCCTAAGAACCTCATCTAAACACTTTTTAAACACGTTCATGGATGGCAACTCAACCACTTCCAACACCTGACAACCCTTTCCGTGAAAATTTTTTTCCTAATATCCAATCTCAGCCTCCCCGGCACAACTTGAGGCCATTTCCTCTTGTCCTATCACTTGCTACTTGGGAGAAGAGACCAACACCCTCCATGCTACAATCTCTTTCCAGATACAGCATCAACGTGTAACAAATGGTGCTGGAACTCACCTTACAAACCAAAGAGGCTGTAGTAGTTTTACCAACTCCAGGTGGACCAGAAAGTAACGCTGCTTTAAAACCAGTACCATCATCTTTGCCCGCAGTTTTGTTGGTCCTTGCTATAAAAGAAGATTCCAGGTTTTACCTAGGTATGTATTACAAAACAAACTGCATACTTCATGTAAATCTTTAAAGACATCAAGCATCACTGGAGTTTTTCCTCACTTCAGGATTAATAGGAAAAATACATACACATCTGCATCCTAGCCATTTGGGGAAAAGCTGTTTAAACTATCTTAGTTTAAGACTTGCAGTGATTCTAAACTGAAAATACCAAAAGCACTATTTATGTAAACCAACTATTTCTGCAATTTTCTCACAACCACACTGCAAGAAAAAAAACAAACCAAAACGCTACACACACCACACGGAAAAACCTCACTACCCACTAGAACAGCAGTAAAGCTTAAGTACTGTTTTAATCACAGAAAAAACTGTCCACAGGACGACACACTACATATGACAGGTGCTGCTCGTCAGGCAGAACCAGGACCTTATTGATCCATCTCTTCCCCATGCATGATGCTGGCCTGCATTTTCACCATGTGTACCAACAGGTTAACACTGGCCAATGTTTCGCTTGGTAGAGGAAGAATTCACTAGGCTGAATATGAGGCCATTTTTATATACATTACTGATAGGTTGTTCTGGTTTCTTTTGGAAAAAACAAAACCAAAAAAAACCCAACAAATACTACAACCAAAAACACCAAACAAGTAACCACATTTTAAAAAATATCACAAGGTTTTAAAAAATATCCTCAGACACAGTTTTTCTGGCCTGGGGGGCGGCAGGAAAAGGGGCAGTGAGGAAGGCGGTGGTAAGTGAACAATTCCTTAAAACCAACCAAATACCCACACACACTCAGGCTCAACCGCTGCTACAAAAAAATGCATCTGACTTCGGCCTCATGCCTGTTCTAGAGTTGCTCCACTATCTCAAAGTCCCTTATTAGTCAAGGGAACCAAGCAGTGTGATTGGCATGGCAGAACAAGAGAGAAGTTAACTGCGCTGGTCACCTTGTCCATCTCCCAGGGCATTCCTGTGCCAGTTTCGGAGCCACCGGAGCAGTTTATTGGCACAGCTTTGCTCACCCTGCTGTCCAATTATTGCCTTGAGAGTTACAGGCTTGTATTTATCTACCCATAGCAATTTCTCTGTTCCATCTTCCTTAATCTCAGAAACCAAGTTCCCCTGAGGTTCCGGGGCTTCTTTCTTCTCTACAGTTTGCCGTTTAAAGTCCATAAGCTTTCGAACAGCTTCCTTCTTAACAGGTTTGACAGCATCTCTTTTTTCAGGAGTAGACTTATGTTTTTTATTATCAGCTTCGCTTTTGAAGGGGCTCAAATTCCTTTTTCCAGCTTCAGCTTTCTGTGGTGTCCTTTTAGGTCTCGACTCTGCTTTCTTTCCCTTAGGAAAATAAAGGTAAGAAAGTTAAAGGGAAATACTCTCCCCCCAAACCCCCAAAAAAATCAAAGCACAAACATTCAGTAAATAAAAAAGTTGTCTTTGAACACATGTGCAGAAATGCTTAAAAAGTAACAAAGCTTATGTATTGATAAAAAGCCTTCAAGAACAGATAAAGAAATATTCCTCTCTGAAAAATAAACCATTGTTAACACGATGCCACATGGTTCCATAGCACAACCCACGAAAGAGGCAGGAAATGTTCTGGTCATCTCAAGAGCCTTACACATCGTTAATAAAATAATGCAAACTGATGACTGTCAGGTTGGAACAGATGGGCCATCAGACACCCTTGAAACTGAAGCACAGTTCTCACAAAACAACACTGCCAAGCTCCAACACCAAAAAAAGTTAACCCTAGGAACACATGCCTAAAAGGTGGAAGCACAGGGAATAACCCTGTTTCTAAATCAGGGATGCTCCTCTCAAGCACACACTTTTTTAAAAGAAGTACAGTTATTTAATAATAAAAAGAAAACAAAAGAGCTCACACCCCATACACACACACGCCCCCCCTAATTCACCCCGCCAAAAACACAACCCACCCAAAAAAACCCCACAATTCCAGAAAGTATTCAACCCAAAACAATTCAAAGGAAGTGAAAATAATTGGCTTGTAAGCTTAGAGTTGCTTCTCCTTAGGACACCAATATCTTTGCATGCAACAGTTCATGTCTAGCCACACCAGAAGTACCAAAACTAGATCTATACTCAGTGCACAACATGCTAGAGCTAATGGAATTTTATTAGCATTTTATCAACAACTACAGACTCAATTTAAATGTGCATTAAAAAAAACCTGTTACTGTTTTAACAGTATTCCCTGAAAAAATTACCTCAACGTTTAAAACTGAAATCATCTAAGGAGATACAATTACCCCCTCAGTCGGATACCTAAAATTCAGAGTAATAGAGTATAACAAAGGTGGGGGGGGGAAAAAATGCTACAGCTCCCAAGTAGAAGTCTAAAACACAAATATAAAATTTTCGTTTTCAATACTTTTAACCTAGAAGGTCGAACTGACAATTGTAGGGTATTGTTATTGGAAGAGAAGACCAAAACTCATCTCAATTAAAAAGAAACTAAACATTAAGAAAAACAAAACAAAACGCACCACCACACACAACCAACCCCTAAATTTATTGTAAACAAACCTCTGTTTCAGCTGCCAGCTCATACTTGGACTTTTTGCCTGGCATAGTTCGAATAAGATCAAACAGGCCATCCTCATCAATAATTTTCGTCCCTAAAGTCGATGCCTGGAGCCGAAGAAAGAATTAAAAAGTCAAATACAGTACAGAGTTACATAAGTCACTTCAAAGTGCTTTCCAGTAGATACTAGGTTCAGGAACACAACAACAAGAGGTTTATATATATGTAAGCACACACATATATATATATATAAAATGAAAACAAAACAAAGCCCTAAATCATCAGTCAACTTTTCCTTTTGAACAAGCAGTTTATTTGTAGTACTTTCTCCTTTTGGCAGAGATACTGAAAATCAATGCAGTTAGACATGAACAATTCAGTTTTGCCCAGGCTCAGGAACACTCACCTTCTCACACTTGGATTGGCCACAGTCTCGCCCCATAACCAGATAGTTTGTCTTCTTGCTGACATTGCCAGTTACTTTTCCTCCGTAACGTTCAATCAGGGACTTGGCCTCATCTCTTTCAATACACTCCAGGACGCCAGTAATTACGAATGTCAGGCCTTCCAAGCAATTTTCAGCTCCCTGAGGACCAGAGCATTGCAGGAAATGCCATCAACTGATGCAATTCTACCAAATACCTGTTTCACCCTAAACTTTTTAACCCCCTACCCTGTCAAGTACTCTATGGAACATTAAAAAAAAAAATCAGCCTACGCTACCTAGCTAAGAGATCTAAAAGTTCAAAACCCATTAAAAGGAATAGCTACCAAACAGAACTTCACACATGGTTCACTTGACCAATCACACTGATAACTCTGTGCTTCTGGTATAGCATGTCAGTCAAATGAGTGACACAACCTTCAACTTTAAGACCAGAAACTGTTTTTCATCATTATGACTTCATAAACCAAGTACTGAATTTATTAGTACAGGCCCTTCCATTTAGTCACTACTTTGCATTACAATTCAACTTTTTCCAGTGCATACTTGCTATTTGAAAACAAATACCAGTTTTTCCATAGTACAGTTGATACTTGTTAGATCACTTGCAACAGTAAGTCTATGACATGCTCCATTTCTACACACAGAATTCTGCTGCAGCCAAGCTTACCTGAGGTATCTCTTTGGAACCCAGTGCTTTTGGACCCTCACGATTAAGAAAGCTTCGGTAGGCTTGATAATTGTTTCGCTTCTTCTCAGAGTCCTCAGGACTTACAGACTTGGGCAGGAGGGAAAAAAAAATAACACACATATTATAGACATAAAAACAACAAAATATACTCAAGCATGACAGTTTAAGACTTTTTATGCACCAAAGGAAAAGCTCTAATGCTTGTTTTTAACCTATTGACATGCAACAGTGAAGCTTGTTCTGGTTTTGGTGCTTATGCTTTGAGGTATTTTTTGTTGTTCTTTTTCAAAGACTTCAAAAACTCACCTGAGAGCTTAAAAAAATACTTGCCCATTGTTTATTGTCAAGTTTCTGTAGATCCCTCTGTATTCCACACATACATGCTAACTTAATTGATAAACTGTTGTTTAAATTCACATCCTATTTTATTCCAGAACTATGATCAAGTATAGAAGAGATCTACACTTAAAGTCTACTTTGTAGTATGTCTACTTTAAGAGACATTTAAGCTTTCTAATCAGTAAGCTATTTAAAACTCATCCTCAAAAAGGGTCTCCCTCCCAATCACAACTTATTTAAGCATCGAATTCAGATATTTTATACCTTCAAATTAAAAAGTACTAAGTTACAAGTGACACAAACAATAATAAATGAAAACTCTTTTCCTGCAAACTCCACTAAGAGGACTAAAATAATTTTGATAGTTCCTACCTCAGCCTTCTTGGGAGAAATTTTCTCCTTCTTTGGTGTTGTCTTCTGTTGTTTCCCTGAAGCAGTTTTTTCTCTTGATACTGAAGTTTGAGCAGCTCTTTCCTTTTCAGCAATCTCTTCTTTTTGTTTCAGAGACACAAGCTTAGAGCTAGGTTTCAAAGGTAAGGTCTTATCTGGCAACTCTCTTACTATTTTACCACCAGATGACTGTGGGGATAATCGAGACCCTTTTAAATGATCAGATTCCGTTTGCTGCTTTGCAGTGTAATTCATTGCTTCGACTGCTGAGTTTGTTGTTTTCACTTCAAAGGAGGCAGAGGGAAGACAGCACATTCAGAATGTATCCCATTAATATTATATATTGGTGAAATGTTTTCTGTATTCCATGTCCTACCTCTTTCCGACTGCTTATATCCTTCTGCCACTTTAGGACTGCTCTTGATGCTTGACACTGATTGCTCTCCTCCTGAATCTTTCCGAGCCTAAATAAACAAACGATGCCAATGTGAGAGAAGCACATCCTGAGCTACCATTGAGTCCAGTCCAGACCTCCAAGCCTTCCTGGTATTAGGTGCAGACTGAATGACATCTACCAAAGCTGATCTACCATCTACCACAAGTCAAAATATAGTCCCTGTCAAAGGCAGGCAGGTGAGCAAACACTGCACTCAGCCATGTATATATTCAGTCTTTAAGTCCAAGGCCAGACAGACTTCCAGGTTAGTCAATTTTGACCCAGACTGATTTACTGATTAGCGTAGAAGTACTAACACTTGCTATATTCATATCAGCAATCCTAAATTCCAAGAGCCTTGGTGTACAACTCAGAGTATTTTACTGTGCCTTACACCACAATCTACAAGAACTGGGAAGACTCCCTCTGCTAGGGTTAGTCCCAAAACTCTCAAGATCCCTGCCTGCCCCTTCTCTCAGAGCAAGGAGAGTATTCTCTTCCTGAACCAGTAGAGCTACAGCTGATCTAAAGCATGACTCTTCAGCAACACACATCACTCAATTAGAACTAGAGCTTAAAGTCCCATTTCAACAGAAACAGCACAAAGATATGACTGTGTCTGATGAGGAAGGACACTATACCTACTGAGTTAGGAAAATCCAGAAGAAAATTATGAAAAGTATATCATTTTCATGCAAAAACTTTTTTTGCTGCTTTTACTGCATTTGTGTGGAAGTCTCAAAACAAAGGTTAGGTGTCTAAATAAGAACACTCCCAGCAATGCAATTTCTAAAAACTAAAGTTTAAAAATAATTCAACCTTTTTCTTCTGCGGTGTTTCATCCAACATGGCCAAAGTTTTAGCAAATTCTTCATCTTCATGCAGCTGTCTCTCCAGCTGAAAGAAAACAAAAAAGCAGGGGAAGAGAGGGGAAAGAAAAATTGTTGCCAATCAAGATTGACCATTGTTTTGACAAAACAACAACAAAAATCCTTTCATAATTGTATTGAAATGCAATATGTCATGCTAAAAGATTCAAACAGAAGACTTTATAAAACCAATATGCCACAGACATTATTTTTCACATGCCCATAATGATGACATCCATCTATCTTCCCTGTGTACAGTGCAAAAGTAGAAGGGCAGCAATTACCAAAGACAAACCAGACTGAGGCAGAGATACATCCAAATTAAAGTACATTCCTTTGACAATACTTATAGACAATGAAAGAATTATCTATAAGATCAGTTCAGAAGAAAGACAACATCTCCTTTTTCCTGCCAGGTTATTTAACTTTCTAATAGATTCAAGTCAATTCCATCACACCTCTGTAGAGGTCAAGGGTAAAACTAAGTTTTGTATGTACGATCTACCTATTTCAAATGACACTCAGTATTATCAGTATAAGGGAAATGAATTGATTTTCCCCAAAGCAGGTATGTATGACAAGTAGACCTTTCCCTCATATTAGTGCTGATTTAAGTGGAAAAGTTTAAGCCACACACGTAAGGATCATTCACATTTCTCTCAAGCACAACAAAACTCAGACAACAAGTCAACCAATCATGGACGGCTGTGGCTTTTAATTTTTCACTCCAGGGGAGAGGAAAAAAAATAAACAAACCACCCACAACACACACAAAACAAACCACAACACACTAAAAAAAAAAAAAAAAAACCCAAAACACAAGGAAGCAGAAAGTGCATTCTGTGTGAACAGCAAGATTATTATAGACATACCAACGGCACAGGAAGAGAAAGACTGAAAAGTGAGATGTTGTTTCTATAACTGAAATAATGCCCATAAAAATAACTGTGTGACTATGTACATATGTGCAAGAGTTAAGTATACAGATTAATTTTATTAACACTTATTTACAGCATATGTAGAAAGTTCATCTTAATTTCCTAAGGAAAAACAATTTTAAGCTAAACAATCTGCTCTTGGCATAAACCAGCAAATTTATAGACCTTTTACCTCTGAATCTTCTTCAAGCTGCAGTTGCCTAGCAATGGCCTCATCATCTGCGGTGCTGTCTCTGCTTTGTGAAAGCTGTATTAAAAAAAAAAAAAAAAAAAAACACAACAGTTCAGTTTCCCCAGTAGTTTGTAACTTATAATAACTAAATCTGTATGGATTCATTTTGTACACTTCTAGGAAAGAACTGGAAATGATACATGCAGCATTTTATTCCTAGCTTTCTAACCTAAACACTGTTAAACAAGGCTGTTTTCAAGAAAATTTACTATTCAAAACAAAACCAAGCTGTAAGTATCTCATTTCTTCAAGCAATGCTGAGCATCTCTGAAGCAATCGCAGTTGGCCAGCTTCAAAGAGAAATCCACAACTAAATTATGAGGTTTTAATTTCCTCCATCATTTATTTGGTGCTTTGTTATTCCATGAATATAGTGTCCCATAAAGCTTGGACAAAAAAAAAAAAAAAATCCCACACAACACACAACTCCTTCCTCTCCCTCCTGCCCTCCCCCTCAACTATAAGCTATGCCATCCACTCACTAATCCCAGAAAACTACTTAATTTTAAGAAAAGTCACTTCAGAAGACACAAGAGAGAAAACACTACTTTCAACTTTGTGCCATCTTCTCAAACATGGAAATGCTACCCTAAAATGGTATTTGAGGACTTGATATTCCTGCACATATCATCAGAACTCAATTTATACTTGAGGGGGTTATTAAAAATTAACATTAAGTAGGACAAGCAGTTAAGTGCCACTTGCCGTCATTAAACTGGCCATTTTGATCTGCTGTCAGACACATGAGCATCCAAAAGAACATCATCAGTACTCACTTCTTTCCTTTTACTTGCTACCAGTTTATTTTCCGATCGTCGGACGCTACTTGTCCCAAAGTAATCAAGTGCTGAGGTGGGAGTCTGTTTCACTGGAGTTAATGGCTTGTTTTTAGCTTGAGGTTTTACATCCTCTTTTTTCACTGTAGCTGTTCCTGGACAACTGATCGCTGATGTCCCATTCTCCTTCGGTTTTAGGGAAATTCTTTTATTGACAAAGTCATCTTCTTCATCTAAACACAAAGAGTATTCTATTATTTCTGGTACATGGAATTTAAGTTCTTATAATGAAACAGAAGACATCAACTCAGATCCTAAGAAAACATTACAGGCATTTAGAAGTTATTTGAAAAAAGGCTGAGTTGCATAATACATAGTATTTAGCATCTGCAACAGCATTGCTCAAATCTCAATAGATTGAGTACTGACATAAAAATGCATAAAATTTGTTACTTGTGTTCACACATTACTTCTCATTTAGAGAGGTTTGAAAAGAATGTCATCCCTTCTTACATAGGGAAGATGATAAACACAAAATCTAGGTCACAGAAATTTAAACCCTCTTCTTAATTAATGCTACATCAAATTCAACAGCACTACCTTCACATAAAATGTGACGTACAAAGCTACATGTATTTTATTACTTTATAGGATTCATTAACCGGTCAGCTTTGCAGACTTGCATATTCTGAAGAAGTTCTCAATATTACACCAGGGGAAAATATTAGAACATTGTATTTACAAAAGGTTTACTGAATAAGCTTACCAGTTATTTGTAAACTACTACTGCTCATAGCTTATGGATGCTTTAGCAGAAACACTTTAACACCATTTTTTACCTTTTCCCTTTTAGTCAGAGATTCTGTGAGCTGTTGTACATCCCCCATATTTCTGCACTTAAACATACTCTCCTTCCAGTACAGTCAAAATCATCTCAAAGAAATCCAGCCATTTCAAGGAACACAGAAATCAGACAACAGCTCAGCATACAAAATAGATTTTTCAATTTAAAAGCAGGAAGAAAAAGGCATAAACAATGCTGCCCACATACTGCTAAACAAAAACTCCACCTTTCCTTTTAGGACTCTTCTGTAATAGCCAGGAAATGTGCTTCCCAGCAACGAAAAAGAGAAAGAAGGTTTGACTGCCATTTAGTCATTCTGCACCCAAACTTTCCACACAGTCAATCAACCAACAAAAGATTACCAAGGACTTCAAAGAGTCTTGTGTCATGTCTTAAATTTTTACTGACAGTTACACAAATGAAACCCTATCACCAAAGTATACAAAACCCTACAGATATCATTGCCAAATGATTAGATTAATATGACAGCACAGAAACAAACATCACTGGGCAAACTCTCAATTAGTGATAAAAGCACTTTTTGGTGAAATCTTTTAAAAGCCTCAAAATGTGCAAAGGCTAAGAAGCAAACTGCAAGAAAATCCCTAAAATGAACATTAGACACAGAAAGAATGAAGTGCAAAGACTTGAGAGGAACAGAAACAGAGGCTGTCTCATTTGCATGCCCCTAACTGAAGGCTGGTTTTACTTTTCTCAAAACAGAGATATTTCAGACACTCCCCTCAACATATGAAACACAGAATGTTCCAAACATCTGGTTTATAACTGAACTTAAATTGACAGTATTATTAAAAAAAAATCATTTTCCAGTCATGTCTAATTTAAGCCCCCATATTTCTTTTCATACAAAAGCTTCTTTATCACTTCCTAAGTTTAGATGATGTTATGTGTCATCTTTAATTTTTGTTATGTACTAGATAGAGGGATTTTTTGGTTTGTTTTGCCTTTTCTCAATATATGACAACAACAAGAGTGGTTTAGGCATCAGCTGGAACTTTCTAGCACTGAGCACTCTCTAAACAGGATATAACAAGCACAAAGAGGGATCCTGACTATTCCTGGGAGAGCAGGTTCAGAGAGAGAAAAATAAAACAGAGATACATCTGTAAGGGAGAAAATCAGTTCAGCAGTTAAAACAAGAATGCCTAAAGATAAACATTTAGATAAAAGAAACTGGCATTTTAGCCAATTCAATTCACAAAGCAATATACAGAAGAGAAAATTCAAGCCCAAGTCCCCCAGTTGACAGCAGTGATCTTTACTATTCTCAACACGATACACTTTCCCTAGGCAGCAGTAAATCTCTTACTGCCATTTAGCTCAGTTTAACAAACCATTACATATCTGGGAGATTCAGACACTAGATGCTTTAGGCTCCCAATTTACAATAGTTTGAGGTCTGAGTAGGAGACTGCTTATCTCAAACTTAATTTCAGCAATATTTTTGCTTCTTTTAAATGTTACAGTTTAACAAAAAAATATATTTGCAGGAGTAAAATGTACCTATTGCTAAAAATCAACAGTTAATGCTGATGTAACTACACTTATTTATCTCAGAAAGACAAGAATCCTGTTCTGTCCCTCCACTCCCAACTTTTCTTAAGCTAAGGAGACTGTTCCATGATGGAAAAGAATCTTTACTCATCACTACTGTTATCAGATCTGGATGCAATATTGATTTTTTTCATTATTCACTCGCAACCATTTAAATAACAACAGGACATTGCTTTCTCTCAAGTAGAAAGAAGCAGAGTAAACATAATTAGCTTTTAATTAAAAAAGATGCAGAGTTGAGTCATTTATTATGCCAGTGCTAAGTATTACCAATAAATAGAGCTTTGCTTTAATTAGGTCCTTCCTAGAAACAACAGCATGAGAAGCATTTATTGACTGCAGGCGGTAGCTGAAGGACAAGAGACTCTCAGCACTTATGAACCATTGTCTACAGAGTAAACACAGAAAAGGCAGAACGAGAATATGAAAGTGGTCATTACGAAACAAAACCATCCGGCTCTGTTAAGTGGGTTTCAAAAGATGCTTTAGGGGACAGATACTCAGGCTACAGTTTCATCCCGGGTTCAGGAAATCCATAAGCGCAGCACAAATTTGCCTGATCTCCAGGCACTGCCCTTGTTTCCAGTACTATCAACCTCTTCTGTAAAACCTTAACGCTTCTTCCTTGAACAAACTGCTCAGGCATGCCTACTGCCCAGAAGTGACAGCAAAGTTCATCAGTTGTACACTCGCAGTTTCCTTACAAGCACAAAGGTGACTTCATTTACAACTTAAACAGCAAGACAGTTCTAGTATTGCTGCTGGACTATTCAGGTCAGCGTTCCTCAACACGTGACCTGTAAAAGAGAGGCATTCTCACTCATACAAGCAAGCCAATAATTAGTGGGAAAATAAAGGTGAAAATTCTTATTTTAGCTTATAAAAATTGTAGTCTAATTGCATTCTTATAGCAATTGCTAGGTGAGCACTTGAGACAGTCTCACATGGGGGCATAGACTTCACAGAGTAAGAAACAGGAATCAATTCTACCATCAACTAGATTAAGTATATGTTGCAAAAAAAACATTGTATAAAAGAACAGGACTATTCCAAGAACAGTTTTTCCTGTTTACATCAACACATTTTGTGTGTGTGCACTATACCACGAAAAAAATATCCTAAGCATACACATTTGGGTTTCTTTTCAGGATTAGCTCTGAATTACAAACACGAGTCAAGACCACATATTCTACTTGAGTTCTCTGGAAATCAAGCAGATGTGTCAAAGAGAAAGCTAATCATGTGATTAATGGAACAGACAGGCATGACAACCAGGAGATTGCTTTTAATTATTTTAAATGCAAACACTTACACGTGAAGCAGGGACCTATTATGCCAGGTAACACACACGGACAAACTCCCCTAGCAACAAACAACTGTTAAATCCTGGGGGTTTTTAAGAACTATTCCACAACATTAAAGCACATCTGGCTTTTATTTTATATACTGTTTTAGGAGTAGCACAATTAAGTTAAATAACTAATGCCTGCAGCCCACCTGTTTGTTATTCCTCTTCCTCTTTCCTATATTCACCCTTTCTCAACAGGGTTTCATCTGCTGATTACACAGCAACATGTGCAGTTCTTCCCTAACCGAGCCCTATCAAAACTACCTAGGCTCTTTTCAACATCTGTTTAAATCAGATAATTTTAAAAGGCCCATCTGTAAAGCAGCAGTCGATTGCAGGAAAGGAGAATGGTGACAAGCAGCACAGGCCAGATCCTCCAATGGCTTTCAAAGCAAAGTATTTTATTCATCTTCATTTATTATTTTTGTACTGTTGAGTTCCTCATCACTATAGAAAAATTCCCTGCTTCCCTGTTTAGAATGCAAAATTTTTAAGGCAGAGACAACCCCTTACTATGATGATAAAAAAAGAACTCCAAATATAGGCAGGGCATCTACAGGTTACAAATAACCCACAGTTATTATGATAGATGTATGTTAAATGTGTGTTTGTAGTTTACTACACAAGGATTTTCTATATGGAGCTAAAGGACTACATCCTGTCCAGAATTCATCAAATCTACATTCTTTGTATAAAACAACGATATTCTGAACATTCTTCAGTTTCAACGGCACAACATCTGTACTAGTATTTAAAACCACTCCTGTCCTACAGAACTTGCAGTCCAGAGCAACAGCTATTGCTGCCCAAGTGAAAGTTGAGGGTGGAAAACACAGCAGTTGTATGAAAATCGGTCACTGTATCAGGTTTTGATTATTTCAAATATGCATTGATCAGTACTCAACAGTCCCAACACTTGGTAGGACTGTGGTTTGTATTCACCTTTTGCTTAAAGATTTAAGAAAAGTATCTTTAAGATAACCACCACTTCTCAAAGCCAGCAAGGCTATTCAAACTCAAGCCCTGTAACTCCTTCCAAAAATAATAAACACTATGTGTGACTTGCAAAGTGCATTTTTCTTTTTTCAATCTTCCTCTTTGTTTAAAAAACACAATAGTTGCAACCTACATTTCAAAGACTGGTCAGTATAGTAATTTAGATTTGTAATTTCTCAACAAGCTAATTGATTTTAGATGTACTACAAACATGCACTTTAAACCACAATTGTTAGCGCTTTGCCTATATCCATGTGTCAAGGTTCCATGCTGTTATAAAACATACAGCTTAACAGAACCATTCCAGCTTTACATCTCTGACATAAATTTACATTTGGATTGTCCAATTATCAACCATAACTTCAAGAATTTGCTTCTGTTCCATTTTTCACTTGAAGTGAAAAAGGTTCTGGGATCCAAGACCTCAATGCAACAGCTGCCGCGTCTAATTGTAATTATACACTTCAGTGCCAAACTACATAGCCTTTGATACGCTTTTGTCCAGTATACCCCAAATAAAATTCCAAGTCAAATATGCATACTTATGTATTAAAAAATATCTTTAGAAAGAAGTTTTGGGAGCATTAAAAATATAAGAGAAGGCTGAAGATATTTAAACTGAAGTAAATGATTTTTGTCTGCAAAACCAATTATAGCAACTCTTTACAAATTAAATACTCACACTTGCCATAGAAATTGCTGAGTGACTACTAAATACTAAATTCCTAAATTCTCTGCTTCTGAGATCTCATTTTCTACTTCCCTGTACTACCTACAGTGTTGTGACCATTGGAGTCACCTTACTCTGATGTGCATGTAAATGCCCAGCAAAACATTCCTCTTGTGTTTCACCACACTGAAGGCACAAGGAGCCAAAGTATCAGTGGGAGAAAAAATAGTCAGGGCTTAGCTGGAAAACACCACAGATGCACATCAAAGATGAGGCACACAACACTGAAGACATACAATTAAGTTCCAAGGAATATAAAAGGTAAACACTCAAGGTACTTAATATATTTACAGTGTGTGCCTATTTCTCTGTATTTGTGTGATAAAAAACAGCTTGCGTATGTGCAATTCATTGCAAGCTGCTAGTTCACAGCAAAGACATGGAATTTTTCTACTGTACTACTAGAAATATGCATAAATTCAACCAAAATATTACAAGAAAACCCAATAAAAGTGCTTGTTATAGTCACGGAAGAGTATAATGCTTACAAGCATAGGTATCTCCACAGAACTATCAGGCAATGAGATTAAGGATACCATCTCAGTTCCTTCATTTAAAATAGATTTACTACACTTATCCAGGGTAACTTCTGAATTCAGCTACCAGAAAAAGGAGGATTCACTTCATACTGCTTTCCAAGGAAAGGGATTAAAAAGCAATGATTCTGGCATCCAAATGAAATGGCAAAATTATTCATTTCATCTTAATTTATAATGTAGAGTAACAGCACATGGAGCTGTTGATGCCTCTGTTTAAGAAGCTCACATGCCCAGTCTGCTACACGCCTGAAGTTTTCTTATTAAAAGTGGTATTTTATGCCATTATATTTCCCACTGAAATCAATATATGTTAGCAAACCAAACACTGACAGTTCTATTAAAAATGTCATTTGAAAAGAAACTCATTTCCTTTTCTAAACAGATTAAAAATAGTTTGGGCTTTAAAAATATTGAAAACAGCCAACAGAATCAATAGCTTTCACACAGAAGCCATTGTTTTTAAAGAAGGAACAAGCATTAAGTATATAGTTAAATTATTTTTCCAGACAGTTTCCTCAAAATAAATTGACTATTAAAACATTTGCACTCCAAACGTATCAAGAGAACAGCCCAATACTACGGCTAGCCAGCTGGTTGACCAGAGTATCTTTTAAAACACCTCCAAAAAGTACTAAAAGATGACTATGTACTTGGAAAAATAAGTGCAACAACATGCCCATTATTAAAAACTTAAAATCTAACAGCAATTGTTACAGAGATTAAACTGTAATGCGTTTGTTTCATGCCCTGCCATGTTTGAAATACAGGCTGACAAAGTAATCCTACAGTAATCATTCTGCCTTCTGATAAATCAACCCTATTCATTTTTTTATTCAAAGTTACCACATTTATTTCTCAATATTGCTGTTATCCTAGATTTTGTGAGAAAATAAAAAAAGATCACGTCTTTCAGACTAAATTTTACTTCATTCACACCTCCAGTTTCCCTTTACTCCCCTATTCAGAGAGGCAACTCCAAACCAAAGCAGCCAGATACTATTGTACATTTACTATGTTGGTACAACACTACTCTCACCACCTAAGAATTTGAGTACAACAGCACACTTACCATTACAGGACCCTTACGCTGTACTGCTGATATTGCCAGACTTCCCCAAATCTATGTGAATGGGGTTGACTCCTAAATGCCTTTTACTCTGTCCTCTGCGACACGAGTCCCTGTTTCTTCATAGGATTTCTGCCAGAGCCTGTGCTCTCACTCCTCACATGCACTTGAAGTCAAACTCCCTTAAGGTTCAACTACATATTCCCAAATGACCTTTCATAAAACACTTTGGAAGAAAGCTGGTACACAAAGCAGTTACTTATCACCTTCATGCATTTTTGCATAAGTATACCAATTTCCATCTGTACACACAATGTTAGTGTTGCCCAGGAAGTAACCATGACAATGTTTTTATTCCCATATGAAATGTCTCAGAATAAGACATGCTTATTTGCTAACAATCTGCTGTTCATTTGAACCAGTATTCAGATGTGGGGACTTCTTTTGGCCACCAGTACTAGAACTTAACTGATTTTTTTCTGTTGTTTTTTGTTTGTTTCTCCACAACCCTCAATATTCTCTGTATTATAAGAGTCTATATTCAGCAAGCATATTCACAAGTTATTCTTGTCCCATCTTCTAAGCTCTCAAGGTACAGTTTTCCAGTAACCTACAATCCTACTCAGTTTCTACCACTTTATTTTTTCTAGCTTTATAAATAATTCAGCCTACCACTACAACAAGGCTTTTTTTCTTTGTTTTTTATAATTGTATTTTGCAATATTCAAGTGATCAAGGCAATTGCTACATATGCATAATGACTTCTACATGATGCATATGAAAGATTAAGTATTCACTAGAAGTGAAGTCACAATTCCTGCCAAATAACCACCTGTGATGAAACCAGATGAGGTTCAACACCTCATAATAACAGGTCATCATCTACAAACAGAGCTCAAGGTTCCATACTTCATTAAAGAGTCAAACAAAGTGTTACTTTAACAAGTACAACAAACATTTGGAGTTTTTCCCAATCCACTAAGACTGGTCGATCAATAAAAGAAGACTCTTTTTCCCCCCTTGTTACCTATTAGCATTACTTCACATTATCTTTGGCCATCAGTAAAGTAAATGCTTATTTAAATTCCATTTGTTTCAATAATAACAAAGTATTTCCTACAGAATTACAAAGAGCAACTGTTCTTTCTTTTTTTTTTGTTTAAAAAAAGGCAACTTCCCAAGATAGTAAGAAAAAAAGAAACACAACAAGGTCATCAATCCACTCTTATACAAACCAAAAAGTTAATTCCCCCAATATTCTCTGAGAAAGCTGCATCCCACATAGTTACACAGATGAGCTGAAAAGAAATTTGAGCAATAGGAATAAAGTTTCAAACTAAACTGAAAAATAGCTTAAGGCAATTAACTACCAAGCTTCTACTGACTACTTGGTGCCAAAAGGCCCTTTCAAACACATTGCCACTGACAGAACACTTGAGAATGAGATTCTGAGTTTTGAAGAAGTCCAACAAGCATATTCTTTTCAGCTGTGTAACATTAAAAACAAGGGAAGGACAAATGCCTACAAATTTCATTAGGATCTTTTCTATCTACTATTTGTGTATTCCTATTATTGTATAACTTATTTATCTCAAGCCAATAGCCATATCAATACCATTAAAACACACTCAGATTGACAGCCCAATTAATCTGAAGAAATAATTTATACAACTTAAATATAAACAAAATTCAAGCATTAAATCTCAAGGTTATAAAGGCATGTTTTAGTCATAGACTACTAAGTCAACCTTGTGTGTACTTAAGACTCTTTAGATAAGAGTAACCTTGAGCCATGGTTTTCAAGGATTTCACTAATAACCTTGGACAGTGTTCCCATGCAGCAAAACTTGATTACACCACCGTGAATTGCATAATGAACCTAAATGTATACTGTTTATTCCCCAATAATCTGATAATTTATCTACTCTGGGATCAATGCTATTAAAGAGTCTTTTTAATTGAAAAGAATAGTTGACAAAACTGTCAAAGGAAACAAAATTTTGAGTAAAAGGACAAAAAAAGATAGATATAATAAATTGTTCAGGATAGTTTGGAAAATGAAGCTTATATGAATACATGACATAGTACAGCTAAATGCTAGGTCAAATATCTAGGACAAGTAAAATAAGCACAAACCATCTTAGAAACAGTGATTCCGTAAAGAGTCTCAGGAAGAGGAGGGTATAGGAAAAAAAAAAAACAGCTGAGCCACACTTTTAATGAGATACTGCAACAAACAATCCTTTAAAAAAAAAAATACATATATATATATATGGCATGATTATAGGGAGGCAACATTTATGTTCAGCAATGATCCTACCAAAAATATGCTATGCACTCTGTCCACTTTTCCAAACACTTACCGTAAAACTCAAAGGGATATCACAGAACTACTCCTGGAATTCTAACACTTAAAAACATGTTTTATCTAAATAGGTTTGGATTCCAGTCTGCTAATTTTATCACAGTTTCTAAGAATCTAAGTGCTCTAGCTGAACCTGCTTTAGCAGGTGGATTGGACTAGATGATCTCCAGAGGTCTCTTCCAACTCCAACCATTCTGTGTGATCCCAAATTTAGTAGAGGAAACACACAATATCAAGTTAAGCAACCGGAAACAAAATTGCTTTATGATAGAATAAACACAAGGAAAGGGGTGGGGGCAACAGAAAATGACTATAAGTATTTTGGTTTGGAGTCGGGAAGGAAATGTGTTTGAGGAACAGCCATGAAAACAACAAAAACAAACAAATGCATAAGATTCTTCAAATTGACAGAATTTGCCCTCTGTTTTCACTTGAACGGTACTTGGGGCTTGAGTTAAGATTGTGTTTTTAGCCAAACTGTACTGTTTCTAAAGGAGACTAAATCTAACCAAAACTCTGCTGAGAGCTTTGAAGTTAATCACCACCACGATTTCTTTCAGCAGGCTACAAAAAAGTGATCAAGAATTGTTAATTCCTCTCCCCAAGAGAGGAATGTATTTCTTTTGCTTAACTCCTTTCCAGGAATCTATGGAATACACTTAAGCAAGGAAGTGTTAGCTCACAAAATGTTATGCCTATTTAAATCAACCTAAGCCACTACCAAACATCACCTCAGTTTTGCTCCTGACTTTACAGTACTTAAGGCTAAACTTCTGAAGCACTTTTGGTTAGCTTGTTTAAGGAGAACACAATTTGTCTTTCTCAATATTACATTTTATGGTCATATTTAAGAGTATATCAGTCAAACAATCTATCCCATTTGTAACATAATCCACTCCATTACAGCTGAACATATAATGATATGTTTCTTCCATTACCTGTTTCTGAAATATAAACAACAGGATCCCGCTTCAGAACTTTACCAAGCTTTGAAGTAACTGCTTTTTTCTCAGATGGCTTCTTGGACTTTTTTGCTGACTGCACCTCCTCTTCTGAATCTGTATTTTAACCACAAAATAAATGTATGTTTTCTCCACATACATGCAGTCACAGATCATGTAACATCAGTTAATATGTGTCCACACAGATTCAACTAAGCGATAAAAAGATATATGGAAGGACAGACCACAGCTTCACTTTTCTCCATCAGCTAAAGCCTGGCCATTATTTATTCCACCATATACATAACTAAATGAGAATTTGGTCAGAACTCAGTCTAGACAGCGTCTTTTTGCTTACATAACAAGAAACATTCTGTTACTTATTCCAGTAATTGCTATGCTTGTATAAAAACCTTTCCAAAAAGGAATGCAACTGTCAAAGTACCACATCCAATCCAAAAAAACAACCACACACACACACAAAACCCACACCATCACAAACTTTTAATATAGATGAGTTTGCAAAATGTCTAGACAATGTCAGCACTTTAAACGTAGCAGCTGAGTTATATGCTACTTTTGTACTCCACCTTCTAATGCAGAAATATTTCTACCTACTGCTATTCCTCACTGCTAAACAGGAACTTTTTATAGAACAGTTTATCTGAAGATTCAAACACATTTTTCTATTTATAATAGCATTATTCTGGCAGATGTGTCTGTGATCATTTTTTTTCTTCTACAAGAGAAGCAATATTCTATTGTTAGGAAGGTTGCTTCTAAAAATTCAAGCTGAAGTCTTCAGTAGGAGTCAAAAATTGTAGAAACTCCTCCACTTTTTCTACAGTTTTACAACTATTCAAGATTCAGAATCCAATCAAAGAGGGATTAAACAACATAACAGCTCAGAAAGATTAAACTAGAAATTTCTAGCTCTTAAATTAAACTAACTTAACAGGCAAGGGTTCAGGTTGGGTTTTATTTTTCTGGGAGGTGATACTTTTTGGGTTGTTGTTGTTGTTAAGATACAAGTGCTATAAAAGGGGTTTCCCTTATTATAACATTCCAAATAATATTTTTTTAAATGTGATAGCAGTGCTTTAAATTATATTCTGTGTGTTCCATACTGTAAGTTTAAAACTATGGCATGAACAGTTACTAGATTTTTTTAATAGAGAAAGACACATATGGAAACACAAGTTACCCTTTTAAAACAATCTCCTGTATTACGTTCATGTGACAGACAGGAAAAAGAAATTAAAGTATATGATGAGCCTCTCCTGTACCCAGCATAGGATGTTATTTATCCCAAACAGAATAAGAAACCTAAAACTCTCCACGATTTATATACATCTTCATAACAAGAAAAAAAAAGTTCTGAGTTTTGACAGAATTTACTATCTGAACTTTTTTTGTGGGTTTGGTTTTTGTTTTTAAACAGGCTTTATTAAAAGCTACTTTGCAATGTGTATTACATGCATAGCACACACTGCACTCTTATTATTATCAAATATATTTAGTTATCCAGCAATACTGTAAAAAATGTTTTTAATTGCATTTAATAAAAAAAAAAACAAACCACGGCTTTCCTTCAGATGTACCATATAGCTAATTGACCTTTAATACTGATGCAAAAGATACAAAGGAGCAATCAGAAACAACTGTGAATGCTACCTGAATCATATATTATTCTCCTTTTCTTGTTTGTCCGCTTTTGTTTGGAATCATCTTCACTGGGTGAATTATTCACCTAAGAGTAACAGTCCATTAGTGCAACCAGTAAAGAGGTCCTTCCAGCTTTTACTCAGTTACATATTCAAATATATGAGTTTCAAATTAATTCTAATAGATTTTTTTAAACCAATATGAAGTTTACAAAGAGTCTTGTGCTACTTACGAGGGGGCGGAAGGTACAGGGCAGAGGAAATAAGGAAGATACTGTAGTAGCAAAGCTAAACATGCCTTCAGCAAACCAAAGATGGTTAGGAATAAATATTCCAGTTTAATGCAAATTAACAGAAAGCAAACAGATTTGAGTCCCTTCCAACTTTTACTCCAAAAAATAAATTGCATGGTCCCACCAGAAACAGAGGTCAGACAGGCAAAAAGTCACTTCCATGGAATTCAGCTTTCACTTTTGGTTCCATTCTGCATATGGCATCGCTATAGCCACCAGAATTTGATATAACTTCAAAGTAAAATACAGACAATTGAAAAATAAAAAAAGTATACACAACAGTTGAAGATCAATTGATATCCTATTCAGCATCGTGGCTGCTTGCGGATTCTCCTCTCCCCCATTAAGCAGTGCAATTACTGTAAGAGTTTGCACAAATGGTCACAGTCAACAAACATGTTCTACCTAGCAGCAGCTAGTATTAAGCTGTCTCAAGGAATTTTATATTTTAAAAAACATTTACAAGTTTTAGATATTCAGAAAAATCACAAGCTGCATGGGTAGTAAGATTCCTGGGCCTACCAAACAACCAACTGTGCTTTTTTATAGTCATGCACAGCTGTAAATGCTTCTAAAAATATATTTCTAGATAAACATAACTGCATGTTTTATAACCCACATTCAATTCTAATCTGAAACCTGTTAACTCCTTTATATAATCAGAAAAATGCAAAGTAAAAATAACTGATCCTATAAGATAATTGCTATGTCTTTCAGTTCCTCTGAATGGTCCTTTATTTTCACATTTAGACTATAAAATTATATAGCCAAATTTTATTACGTAACATCTTATTTCTTCATTGTCATGATCCATATTAAACATTCCATCCTATTAGAAATCCTTCTATTCTCTAAGTGATTTTAAAGCCCTCTTTAGCCACTCCTTTTTTTATATACCAGTTTAGATGATTAATATGAAAAGTCCTCCCAGACTAGAACTCAATCCAATTTTAATCTGTCATTTTACAGAATTTGGTCTTTGCAACTGGTTTACATAGGTCACCATATCCAAGAAAGGCAGTGCTGTTTCCTCTACAGGTGTTTAAAAACAGAGGGCAGCTACATCACAGACTTTCACCTTACTTAAAAGCATGTCATCTTTATATGTCTAGATCTACTATGCATAAGCCTCAATCTTAATTAAATTAAAAATTAAATAAGCAGAGCTACTTAGAGAACTGTGGGCCATAGCTAAAATAACTTCAAATACATCTAATTGTGCCTACATTAGTACCCTAACCGTTTTAACTTCTGCTTACCTCTCCTCTGTCCTACAATCCAAATATTTTGAAAATCAGCAATTTTCTTCACCACCTACAAAGTTTTGCTGCTAGAAGTTCATATTAAGTGGTAACTTATTCCCATACATATGTTTCTTGAGTACATAAGAAGAACTATGACTTTAAAATCACTAGATATACAAGCAATCCTACATCGGAGAAACCAAGCA
Source organism: Streptopelia decaocto (assembly GCF_964273445.1). Taxonomy (NCBI): domain Eukaryota; kingdom Metazoa; phylum Chordata; class Aves; order Columbiformes; family Columbidae; genus Streptopelia; species Streptopelia decaocto. The sequence goes on along the minus strand of NC_138658.1, from coordinate 54,028,240 downwards.
CTTCACAAATAAGAAAAGCAAAACTAACCTTAGTCTCCTTTCCTTTTTTCTTCCCACTTGAGGGTTCTTCACCATTTTTAATTTTTTCACGCTTTTTCAAGGTCTCACATTCTTGCCGCTTTCCAGAAGGCACAACACCAAAGAATTTCCGGATATCCTAGTAAAAGGGAAAACAGGTGTATAAGACTTTAAATACAGAAGTTTACACTAAAAAAGAGCAATACGCTTAAATTACTTTCTCAAGAGCTCCTCTCTTATAGTATGTTGATCTAGAAATTTTGTTTACAATTGAGAAAACAAAGCCCAGCTAATTAAACATAGCTGCTGAGCCACCGCAACACCTTTCCCTTGTCTTTTAATAATAAAAAACAAGTTTGTTTCTCCCTTAATCGGACATCTTCATCAATACACACTTCAAAACAAACTTCCATTAGCAATGAAATACAGTGACTTAAGATAGATGCACATTCGAATTTTTTTTCCAATTAATCATCACAAACTTAGCCCCAAGTATTTATGTAGCTAAAATGATCAACTAAACTACGAAATAACACCCACTGTAGACAGACAAAAAAGCACCAAGAGTAGTGAGACATGCTGTATCTTCCACTTCCTCATAAGTTTAGGACAGCAGCTCTCACCTAACTAAAATAATTAGCCAGCAAGAAACAGATTAAAATTTAAACAAAGAAAATAACTTAATACTAAGAGCTGCAAAAGGTCTGTTTTGTAACCTTATTTTATTATCTGACCACAATACAACCGTTAAAAGCTTTCTAAATACATTAAGTCAGCAGCTGAAGCTTCACTTTAAAAAAAAACCACTATTGTACACACAAAGCCAAACCTGGCTTCTGTTGAAAAAAACCTAGCACTTCAGTTTTATTAAAAAGAAATCAAGAAAATGTGTACCTTATTGGTATCACTACCTTCAGGGGTTGCAGCCATTTTAGAGAAAAAAAGTACCTCCTATGGCCTACATATATGGCAGGTAAAGGGTGTGGCTCAGGACTATATTCCACCCAGATGATAACTATTCCCCATCATAGAGTTCAGCTGGGTAGCTTCTCATTATCACAGGGAAGTAGTAAAGTACTAAATTCTTAAAAAATCTCCATAAAAGTCTAACTGATAAGAAGGGGTGTTTCAGGCTCTTTTTCTCTTACCAGTCAGTTCCCTGGCGGTTTGGATTTGGATTATCACAGCCTACAGGGCTTAAAATCAATGGAATATGTAATTTGAAAGCATAGACAAAATATGTGATATGTATAGATTTAGTACCTTTAGCTTAAAACAATTTTCTAGAATCAGAAATGTTGTTTCCTGTAAAAGTTTAGACTCTTTGTTTTAACTGCATATAGTAATACAGATTCAGCAAACAGACAATGGTAGACTGAAAAACATTCTTCCTCCATGAGACTTCACACACTTCCCTCTATGGAATTTATGCCTTTAGGCATAAATTTTCAATACTGTTGTTTCACAGGTGCTCCCACAATATACATGCAGTACTATATAAGCTCTGAAATTTTGACTGCTGGTACCTATAGCTAACAGGTTTGAAGAAAGCATCTGTTTAAAAAGTCTCAAAGTAGATTCGTGGACCCAACCACTCTATCATTATTACTTACTTGATTTTAGGCTTAAGGTAACATAGTCTCCTTAAAACTTTAATGTAGTAAAATAATTTAAACACTTAGTACACAACTGCAAAATAAAGTTGCTTTAAAGTTTTGTTTTCATTTTATAGCTGTTACATTCAGGTTTAAAATACTTGGAGAATAATCAATTTTAGATCAATAGTAATGCTCTATCCATTCTAGTGTTCTAACTAAAAACTGTTAAGTAGTAAGTGAGCTGCTCTGCAAACACTATATGCAATAATATTAGATTTTTCTAAAACTTACTTATACAAGGAAATACCATTGTATCCTGGTTTATGAAATGCAGACTTGACAAATAACATATATGAGATTGATTTGTCTGCCCCAGCTTCTTCCACTATTTTAATATCACGGTTCCTGAACTGGTAAGGCCCAAATTATAACATCTAAATTATTATTTTCTGCCTCATCACTTCTTATGAGATATCAAGTTAGCTCTTCATAAATACCTTTAATTCACAAAAGGAATGCCATAGCTGTAAGCCCTGCTGCGTTTAATGCGCTATAAAGAGGACCTAAACCGCCACTTCAAACTTTTAAAAAATAGTATCACTTCATAAACTCCTAAAATAAGTGGGTGACAGTCAACTGCTACTATCTTTTATAATGCAGGTAGTATTTCATTAGATTAATAGGTCAAATGAGACTAAAAAATTGTTTTTGGTTTTCATTGAAAGCAGCATCTTCTACCCATATATTAAGAAAGGGCCATCCATACAAATACTACTTTTTATTTGAAAATACTGTGGTGATACAGCAGCTACATATTCCAAAATTGCCTCCCTTTGTTAGCACAACTTCTTCTATTCTCTTGGCGCAAACTGCACTTCAGCCCTCAAGAAATGGCAGCTTTTTCATTTTATTGTTACATGATTGCGTTATGGAGCTTTTCAGAAAATATTGTCAATATTAAAGCACACAAGCCACCTAGAGGTTTCTGAATACAGGTTTGTATTTAGGTAGTACATTTTAACTTCCCTTAGTGACCATCTACTTGCAAGTGACTAAACTACAGAGCCCTAAACTACAAAGGAAAATTGACATCCGTGTACAATCTTCTTCAGTCCTCAGACTTAAAAATCCTCCTTCAGCCATCCTGCTCTTCCAAAGAAATGGTAACCTTGTTAGCCACTGCTGGACCCCAACAGAGGGTGAATTCAGAATTGCTTGGGAGAAAAGTACATGACAGTGCAACAATAAAGTTCTCTTTCAGTGAAACTTCTATCCAGGAATCATGAGACAGATTTTTTGTGCCGTTTATTAAGAGATGTCAGATAAATCCCTAATTGATTGCATAACTAAACACAGAAACAAAGTGATAGAAGCATCTATCAGACTGATTCCCATTCTGCAAGTGTGAAGGCTATTTGTAAAGTCTTACATAAGCTTATATCCCAGATAGGAATGCTTCCCTCTGTTCTGGGTTTATCTATTTGTTGTTCAGCATAGAGAAGAGAAGGCTCCGGGGAGACCTTATTGCAGCCTTTCAGTACTTAAAAGGGGCCTATAAGAAAGATGGGGACAGACATTTTCAGCAGGGTCTGCTGCGACAGGACAAAGGGTGATGGTTTTAAACTCAAGGAGGGGAGATTCAAGCTAGACATGAGAAAGAAATTTTTTTACAATGAGGGTGGTTAAATGCTGGCCCAGGTTGCCCAGAGCGGTGGTAGATGCCCCATCCCTGGAGATATTCAAGGCCAGGCTGGATGGGGCTCTGAGCAACCTGATCTACTTAAAGATGTCCCTGCTCAGTGCAGGGAGTTGGACTAGATGACCTTCGAAGGTCCCTTCCAACCCAAACTATTCTACGATTCTATGATACTCACCACTTTATTGCTATATAATGCAACGGATATATGAGTTCACCAGGCTGAAAAACTGCGTATGTTTAGCTTTTATCTGTGCTCATTAAAATGAGGAAAGGCATGTAGCAATGTAACTGGCAAGTTTCCTTCCATGACATTTCCCAAAAAAACACAGGAGTCATCAGCCTTGTGTATTGCTTTTCACTGAAGAGGTTTTTTTTCCCTAATAACCTTCACAGGAAGGGTTGTTGGACCTTGGAACAGGCTGCCCAGGGAAGAGGTGAGTCACCATCCCTGGAGGGGTTTAAAAGACATGTAGATGAGGTTCTTAAGGATATGGTTTAGAGGTGGACTTGACAGCATTAGGTTAACTCACCAGCATGGCTGTCCCGGGTGGTTCCCTTGCCCAGAAGGCTATAATTGAAGAGGCAAGGTTATATCAGTGTGACTCCCCATGGGTGCTTCACCAGCAGCAACAGGAAAATGTAACTTTGAGTAGTTCCACCTAAGTAAGAATTTGATTGCTCTCACTAAATTAGGGAGTAATTGATGCATAGCATCTGAACAACCTAAAAAACTATGTTCTTGCTGAGCTCTCTTAGTAACTGTATGATCTCAGTAACAGCTGTGCCATCTAGTTCTTGCCAGTTTTGACTACTGCTTCAAATCCTCCATTTGATGCAATAATAGAAGACCACACTAACTGAAAGCAAATTTATAGTATCACTTCAGTGAATCCAGTAGCATTTGCCTGGATAACTATACTTAATCAATGTTTACCAATAGTGGAACTGCAGCACAGGTACTATACAGTACTTTTGAGCAGTACCACAGTTTTAAGTACGCACCAGCCAGTGCTACAGCTCTGGCCACATGAATGTCTCTCTCCTCTAGAGACAGCTCAAGTAGCCCCTGCTCCCAGTCATTTATTCCCTCAGTTGTACCAGTATAGTTCTCTGCTTGGGAACTGGGTCAGGCCACTAATCTGGGTAAGAAAAATAAAACCTTTCCAAGACAAACCAGTTCATCATGTAACTCTACACACATCTTCACAACTGAGAAGATACTACAGAACCAACCTGACAGGGGCTATTTATGTTTGGCACTACATGAAATAAAAGTCTGTTTGTAAGGGTATATTAAACTCCAATATGCTTGTGCTGTCATTGCGCACACAGAACAGGCAACCCAGTTACTAACATCACTGTTTTTGCCTCTGTCTTCACAGCTGCAGCAGTGATGGCTGCACAGATACTTCTCTTCAGCACTGAAAAGGAATGAGCTGAGGCAATTCATCCTCTCCTCAAAATGATGGCTGCCTTCCTCCCTTCTAGGAAGGTGCCAACCATTGTGAGATGTGTGACTTTCAGAAGATATGTAGAGGGAAAAAGCCTTTGTCCCAGGAAGACAGGAAAGGAGGAACCTAAGTGTCTTTGAACAGCATTTGCAGTCACGCCAGTAAAACATCTGCAGAGAGACTCCATCTGCGTAGAAGCAAGTTTATCTGAGCCAGAGGTGAAGAGGAGGTACCATCCTGTAATGTCTACATCAGTGAGCAATGCTTTGGAAAGCACACACACACACGTATGTATGTTTACCAACTCTTTACATCCTACTGAGGGCTGCATCCTTCAGCATTTATAAGCAAGTATCTACTTCTACGTTTTAAAAGTTATTTTCTCCCCATTTGAATTGTTTTTCTGCAAATATTGCACACCATCCAACTGGGCAGCAGAAAAGGCGCTAATGTATGCTCATACTGAAATTACAGAAGAGTTAAAAGTCCGGCAGACTGCGTTTAGGCAGGTTAGCTCGACAGCCTTCCCGCCAACTGGACAAGCCCGTGGGCCGCGCCTAATTCACCCCCCGGTTTCGGGGAGGCAAGCTGGAGAGGCACAGATGCTTCCCCCGCGGGGCAAGAGCACGACCGTGGGCACTTCCGCGGGCATGGGGTTATTCTGCTGGCACGCGTGGGCAGCTGGGCCTCAGCCCCTCAGGGCGGAGCGGCGGGAAGCGCGCGAGCGGGGCCGCGGCAGAGCGCGCGGGCGGGCTCTGCTCCGCCACAGCGCGGGGCCTCCGCACCTGGGCCGCCCTCAGGGAAGAGGACCCCGGCTGGGCTCCAACGGCCGCGGGGCTGCAGTCACGCTCTGGGAAGGACACCCATCGGGCCCTGCCGCCGCCGGCGGGACGCGGCAACTGCGCAACGCTCCCTTCCCTCCTCCCCCACCCGGGGGAGAACCGCGGAGGAGGAGGCCGGCGGCCCTCCGGTGCGGCGCGCTCACCATGCTGCCCGCGGCGGTTTATCTCGCTAGCGGGACGGCTCCGGCTCCATGCCGCCCGTCCGCCCCCCGCCGCCTTCGCGCCAACTCCCGCAGCCCGGCGCGCGGCGTTGTCGTCACAGTCGCGACGGGCGGAGCGATGGGGGGAGCCGCGGCCGTTGGGCCCGCCCGGCCGTTAGAGGCAGCCTCGCGCTGCTGCCCGGCCGGCCTTGTGCGCTTTCTCCCCTCTCGTGCTTCCTGCGCGGGCGGCAGCGGCGGTTTAACCGCTTTTAACCGCTCCGCTGAGCCTTGGCAGGAGCCCAGGCAGCTGGGGTCCTGACCTGTGGGTAAAGCGTGTAGCCCCGCGCGTCAGAACGGTGCGCTCCTACCTGCTGCAGCTCCACGGGGTGCGGTGTGTCCTCAGCTCCTGGTAGAGGAGCAGAACTGACAGTGTGTTAACAAACAAGTGAACAGCGCATGGCCTCCGTGAGAGTGACCGTTTTTCAGTGCAAACAAAGCATCCCCAACACGTGGACAGCTAATACCGCCACAGGGCAGTCACTGTGAGTCAGGTCTGAATCAGCACAGCACATGCAGTCATTTCCCTGCCATAAACGTGTGTTGGCCCCTCCCTGGGTTCCTGGGTGCATGGGAAACATCAGACTTGGAGCGCTGAACAGAGTGTTCTGCATGTGCTATGGGGAGCTCACACACCACACCTGAGGGGTTCCCGGGACACTGCGGAGTTACACTGTCTTCACTCAATGGCCTTTTAATTTCTAATGAAATCTTGTATGTTTTCTTTCATTTTCCCTCTATTTGTTGAACACTGAGGGAATAAACTTGGGCAAGTCAAATAATAGCAGTTGCCCTCTCAATAATTACTTGTCTGATGTTTAGATTCTGCCAACCTACTGAATGTGTAATTATTGCTAGTCTTGGAGAGTACAAGCTCAATTTGCACTTGTTTCACAGTGCAATATCCAGTGCTACCATTTGTGTACCTTCTGTATTAACTTAATTTTCTTTCTCTCTTTTTTTTTTTTTTTTTTCCTTTTCCAAGAACAAGAGACTATCTACTTGGTGGCATGGTCAAACTCCAGCAAAGATAATTACACAGAGATGAAAGTCAGATCTTTCTGTCCAATCTGAGACAACATTAATGATACCAATTACCATTCCTATTCTTTACATTGGACTTTAAGTAATCATAATACCCTATTTGTATAGAAATTGCTACTGTTCTTTTATGAACACATACTCAACCGCACTAATGTTTTCAACATTAGCACAGCTTGTGAGTTTGGATTTCTGCATAAGAAACACAAGACAGAGCAAGCATGTAAACACAGCCTGTGCTTTTCAGCCTGTTTTGCAAGTTGCAAATCTTGCAAAATAGGCACTCAACTATAATAGCTATGCAAACAAAACTGGTATCACTTTAGGAAAACATCTTCAGTGATATGTTTGTATTTATGTGTTTAATTCTCATTATGTAATTTTTAAAGCTGTGCATATTACTGATACGAGAACTAAAGAGCAGTTAAAATGGATGACATTGTAAGAGACAGACAAACTGTTTAAATAATACTAAAAGAATTATTGCAGGTGGTTATCTGTATTTGTAGTTGATAAAGCTACCTCGAATAACATCCAGCAGAGCAGTATCTGCTTGTGGGCCTTTGACATGTTCATGTTTCTTGGAAGGCAGGAGTTTAACCCTTTGTGAAAACTAGATCAGGCTGAATACTTGGAAAGACCATAATTCACTTCTGGGCACGGTGGGGAGACTGTCCTCTGTTTCTGCACTCTATGAAACCACTGGAAGTGAGAAAGACCATGCTCTGCCAAAGGAAACAAAACTGAATACTCATTGTATTGTGATGCACTTGCAAGATACAATTATTTGAGTCCATAATGGATCATAGGTCATGTTTTAAAGGCATATTACTCAGCTAAAAGTACAGCTTTTTAAAAAGTAGCTGAAGTACACTCAGTGTCATCATTCTGTTTACAACTAAGACAAATAATTTTAAAAAATAGACTGTTTTTCTCCATTTCTGAAAATCACAGACTACTTGGCTTTGTATGTTATTATTTTCCAAAATACATGGGAAAAAAAAAAATAGATACACTTGAGTTTTTCCCCAGTCCTAGTGCTGTTATTACTAGTGAAGGCTTTATCTTGCTTATTGAGAGAGGAGGATGTTTATGAGAAAAATAATTTTCTTATATTGAGAAATAAAAAAACAGATTAGTCTGGTTTTGTTAATATTGTCTTGTTTATTTTATTTTCAAATTTGTTATATATTGATATGTTGATGTAGGTTTGGAATTGAAATCAACTTTTATGGCAGCTTTTGCAGCAATGTTTTATTTACAGCTCTACACAATTTATGTTTTGAATTATTTGAAACTTAATTGAAGTATAAAGTAGATACCTGTAACTTAATACTGAGATACTTTTGAAGTCCACAAGGCCGTGTTTCTCATGAGTTTTACGGGACAATACTCTTCAATTGTTTATGAAGTCTTAATAATGGAACAGAGATGTTCTGAGCTTCATATGTGTCCAAAGGAGCTCTGAGGTTAGGAATTGCCCTAAAGAAATACAGTATGGTAATGCTGTAGGAAAACACAACCAAATGATTAGGAAAATGATTAGGAAATTGTTAGGAAAACACAACAAAAATACATTTTCTGAAATTAAAATTTCAGGTTAAATTCTATATTTTTTTCATAGCATTAATAGGCATTAAAATACCCATGGTAGGCTCTATTTTAGAGGAATCCTGTAGGGAATATTTTGCTTACTAGAGTTTCTAGTATACAAAATCAAATTTCTCTCACATTGTAGAAACAGGAATTAGCATTTTGTTGCAGACCAAAAATTCCAAAAATTCTTTGTAAATCTGTGGTCTAGTTTCTGTTTACATTAGGCTTTCTATAGTATCCATCACAATTATATGTCTTTAGAAAAGACTCGATCCCATCGCAAACATTTTTTGCTGTATAAGGTAAAGGTATAAGATGAAGGTATGTGATTTGCCTCACACTGTTGAAGGCAATTACATAAGTTGTGCTTTTTTGAGCACCCAGTACTAGTGGAGTTGAGCAGCTGATGTCAAAGTAAACAATACACTTTTTCAAAGTGAACTTTGTCTTTAGGTCCTTCTCTTCATTTGCATATCTGGGCAGAATGAATGTGTGTTAACTCAGATCCTCAGCCTAACATTGCAGACATTCTAAACTCCTTTCATCTAATAATGTGTTCAGCATTTCTGCAGATCAAACCCCAGATTTTCAAGCCAAGTGCCTAAAACAAAGAGAATACACAATTAATGGTCAAGTGAAAAGTTGGTTTGGTAATTTGGATCATTTGCCTCGGCAGAGGCACAGATAGAAAAGGAAATTTGACAGCTGAGAATTGAACTGCATAATCATTAGACTTCCCAGCTACTGTAACAGTAACAGCAAGCGGCGCAGAGCCCACAGCCTCTCGCAGCCTTGATTCCTCCTGAAGCCAGACTCACCAAGTGCAGGGCCAGAGGCAGGAGTCCCGCGGTGCGGCATCGCACTGACGTCCGGTACAGCAGTGGGGTTGGAGTCTGTACCAGCTCTGCTGCTTGAGCTAGTGGAATAATTCATTCCTTCCTCTTCCCCTCCCTTTCCCCTCACTTCTCAACAGCCCCTGATCACATCTCACTAGCCTGTGCTAATTGTTGACCAAATTAACAGTCGCAGCGTTTCCCCAGCTCTCCTTAGCTAATCAAAACTCCCTTCCAAATTCAAGTCACTATCAGTGTATCTGGGTTTTGTTTCATAAAGTACAAAATATACAATCAAAGCTTTTAAATTATAAAATAGAAGGATTATGTTCATGCAATAACTGTCCCAATTACCATTTCAAAATGCTATTCTGTAGAATAAGAAAGGAACATCAGCATATGCTGCAGACCAGCTTGGTATCTACGCCTCTCTTTTCAAACTGCCGTTGGTAGGATGTTTACCGAGAAGTACGGATCAGTCACCCCAGGTGTTTGCGAGCGTGCTGGGTTTGTTATGTTGGGCAGACTTTAGATGCATGGCCGCCCCCCAGCAGAGATCTGCAGTGCAGAAGACATCAGTGGGAATGTTCTTCTTCATCTATGGTGACACTATTTCTTGTAAAGGTGCTGCAGGGAAGAGCTGCAAAAATGAATGGGGTAGGTGTTTTGTTGTTTATCATAAAAACAAGTCTGTAATATGTCTTCCATCATCCATTGTTTCAGTTAGCTTCATTGTCACATGGAGGTATGTCTGAACAGCATTGTGCAATGCTGGGGAAAACACTGGGGCAGCCTGCAGGCACATTCTCAGAGGCAGCAGGAGCAGTAGAGCAGCAGCAGCCCAGCCGTCCATCTGCACTTTCGCATCCTACACAGCAGCAGGGCTAATTCATCCAAGCAGGGTGCTACATGTAGGTGGTTCCCATGTTCAGATTTCAGTGAGTTATCTTTCTTGCATGTGAAGTTGCTTCACGTTGCTGTCATGTTCTGTGAATCTCTTCAGCAACTGTGATCTAAGTGTGGATACACTTTACATTACTGTACCTCAAGAAATGCAAAAGCGGCAGACATCAGTCGTACTGTGTTTGGTAAATTTACTGTATCTCAATTCTTGTAGCTTTTCTGTAATTTGAAATATGTTAAAAGATGAAATTATATTGTATAATTGCTCTGTAAGTTACTTGCTGTACTGATGTCCCAACTATGTGTACCAAGGTTGTTAAATTAATTAGTGCTGAAACAGTATCTTTCAGCACTAATTATCTTTACTAATTGTGTTTGTTTGAAGAAATCCAGGGGAATTGCTTAATGACTGGGACCGACCCCTGTTAATTTTGTACTGGTGCTGTACAGCAGATTTTTATGTAGGATAGAAAAACAGTTTCATGTATTTGAAATATTGACTCGCTTTGTGTTTTATGTAATCAGTGGGATATGCACATATCTCTTCTCCATGACAAAATTTCCCAGGGGTCTAGTGAGAATTTTTCAGCAGAAGCAGGATGTTTGGGGAGGGCAGGACTGAGGAATGACATACTGCCCTTCCAGCCATCCAATTATACAGAAGGAGAAATCACCTTTTAATCAGAGACTATGTAATCTGAGTTATATTTCTGCCATGTTTCCACGAAATACAGCTGCATGAGGAATAAAGGATGTGGTAGTTTCTTAGCACCCTCTGCCACCTATATTCTCCCACCCAAATGACTGAGCTTTAAATAATGATAGATTGGTTACACCAGCTAGGTGTCTCAGTGGTCATACAGAGGCCACCTCCCTAAAAATTACGTCACTCTCTGACCCGTTCTAGGGCTCTCGGTTCAGGCTAATCATTGACAGGGCTTTTACAATCAGAAGGTTTTAGTGAAGGTTTGATAAGACACTCAAGCAGTTCGTGGCAAATGAAGACAGTCTGCACAGCGGGGACTCCAGTGAATGAATGGATTTTTTTCAGCATCAGTCGAAGAAATCTGGCTTTTAACACTGACACTATAAACCGTCATAATGTGTGGCCAACGACTGGAGAGATCTTTGGCTTTTTGGACATTAGTTTTCATAAGGATAGTTACTGGGCTTGCCGGAGAGGGACGATCTGTGTGGAAAAAGGATCCCCACTTCAGCCTTGTGAGTGAAACACAGATGTTTCTGTATGACACATTCCCCAAAGAGTTTCTCTGGGGCGTAGGGACGGGGGCTTTCCAGGTGGAAGGCGGCTGGAAGAAGGACGGGAAAGGCTTCTCTGTCTGGGACCGCTTCATCCACTCAGAGCTCAGGGATGCTGACAGCACAGATGCCTCCAGTGACAGTTACACTTTGTTGGACAAAGATATGGCAGCTCTGGATTTTTTGGGAGTTACTTTTTACCAGTTTTCAATTTCATGGTCAAGGCTTTTTCCCACTGGAGTGGTAGCAGCTCCTAATGAAAAAGGACTCCAGTATTACAACACCCTTATTGACTCTCTACTCTACAGAAATATCGACCCCATGGTTACTCTGTACCACTGGGACCTGCCCTTGATGCTGCAAGAAGAATATGGGGGATGGAAAAACGAATCAGTGATTGATATCTTCAATGACTATGCCACCTTTTGCTTTCAGACCTTTGGGGATCGTGTTAAGTATTGGATTACAATCCACAATCCGTATTTAGTTGCTTGGCATGGGTATGGCACAGGTATTCATGCTCCTGGAGAGAGAGGGAAAATAACAACAGTCTACTCTGTAGGACACAATTTGATCAAGGTACAGTATGGTAAGATTTTGGAAACCAATCTTGCACTGTCATGGGAAATGATGGGAGGAATCAATCATATAGTCAATGTTTTAAGAGAAAATCAAGGAATGTTAAAACACCTATAAATAACCCTTACCTTAGGCAGTCCTTTTTTAAATTCTCATGTTGATTTTATTGCTGTTGTCACAACAGCGGACTCAGTAATTATTTGTTTTAAAGTGCTTGTTTATTGCTTTATTTAAATTAGATGTTGCCTACAAAATCTGGCTATTGAAGAGCATGATTCTCCTTTATTCTTTTCACTTAATTAAATACACTGACATGACCATTGATTTGGCTACGCTGAAATGACTATTCTACTAGTTTAAAATTAAATGTATTTTCATTTGCATATTGGATCAATTCTACTAGCAAAAGAGTATGTATGTCTAAATATGATTAGTTCAAACTTAGTAAGATCAGATTGCAAAAGGTTTATTGCTGAACTAGCAAGGTTAGTAGTGCTGGGGTTTGGGAGAAAACTAATGGCCCCTTCTGTATAGAGTTTCAAAATTACATCATTTCCATGATGTTTTCAGCATTTTAATTTTTATGTCAGTCTTATTTATCAGCTGTCTTCTACAGAATTACACATCCAAAATCTTGATCCCATGATCAACAGCTTCAAAAGCTGCAGTACTGGGTCCTCAGCTCCTGGTATTCTTTCTTTGGGAAGGACAAAAAGAGAAGTCTGAAGTGGGTCATACTTTTTAAGGAGAAAATGCAGACATTGATCTTTATATTCTCAACAGCATTACAGAGTTTACACAATCTCCTCTGATAGATTATTAATTTAGTTCTACAGAGCAGCTAGTTCCTATACATAGGAGCTTATATTCTTATTTTCTCTTGCTATAATTTAAAACAATTACCAATAACAGCAGTTTAAGATTAGAATTAACAACATCAATACAGGAACTTTTTAACCTGTGGTGCTCAAAGCAGTTTACAGAGCAAGTCACTATTCTGTCTCTGATAGAGCAACTAGTATAATTCCCTCTGCTTGAACTATTAGTAGCTGTCACAAAGAGAATTTTTCTACTACCTACCAAATCTGAATATATTTTTCCTACAGAAAGAAGTATGCATGTAGGAAAATAATTGCCAGAGTAGTTAAAAAATATTCTGCAACTGACCATTTTCATTTCTTCTGTTTGCTTCTGGTCTTGAACCTACAGAACCTCCTTTTTCAGAAAATTCACACTGCAGTCAATACAAGTTTCACACAGAAAAGTCATCGAGCATCCTGAGTCACTGATTTCAGACTTAGCACAACAATGATTGAACTACAGAGATTTGTGAAACATCTCAAAAAGAACTGATGCTCAATCATTCTTTTTCAAGTGCTATATAAAGTATATTTGATATAATACATGTAAAAGATACAACATAAGTTTGCAGCGTTCCTTGCCTGCATTTCCGAGTGGTGCAGTCAAACCTGGGTACCAACTAGGCAGTCTCTGCATGTTCCCACTCTGTAGAATCTGTGTCAGGAGCACAGTGAGTGGTGCCTCTGCTGAAGAGTTCCAGGAAACCAAGCACAGCTGGGTCTGATATACAAATTACTGACCTCAGTTCCTTGGTCAATATTATTTATATCTCAGACTTGATCTAATATTTCATACTAGCTTGAAAGTCTGTGAATCTGACTATAACATCAGTCATTTAAATGAAAGAGTTAATGAGACTTTCCACAACACACAACCCATTAATTAGTTTTTAATTATTTGGGGGAAGAAATTATTTTCATGTTGTATCTTTCTTACAGTCTATGAGCATTACCTAATGTATTAGCAGTTCTCCCCTGTGGCACTGTAAAATTTCTGAAGATTTTAGGTTTTTATGAAGAATCTCAAATTTGTAGTAACAGGAGTTTGATGTTTGGGGTTGGAGGTAGAGTGGAAGCTCTTGAGTAACCAGTTGACATGAGCCAACTCTTCTTTAATATGTATTTTTTTCTTAATAAAATGTAATTAAAGCCAGTCATTCCACAGAAGTCATTGGTGGTATTATATTTTTCAAGCCAGCTAGCCAGAATCTTTCTCATTTTTTTTTTGTGGTTATCTAAATGTTTGGTTTGTTTAGTATTGTTGACAACACAGTATTTATTTAATGTATTGATGCATAATTTGGATTCATGTGTTGTGAAATGTCTCTTCTTTGAGAGGCAGGGAATGTTATAAGGATCTCTCTTTAAAGAGATTTCACATGGCTTTTTATTTCAGGACTGGTATACACAAATCTGTTTCTCAGACATTGTATTACAGCTACCTCCTAATTTACCACTGCAAACCAAAAATGTCCTCCCAAAAATAAAAGACCAGCATGTCAGGTTTTGGCCGTGTGAGGCAAAGACTGTTAACGCTGTTAAAAAGATTCCCATTTACCTCAGTGGCTTTAGGAAGAGACACATTCTTGTCCATGTCAAGGCTTCATTTTTGGACAAGTGATTGAAATACAATATTCTCCATGGCACCCCATGTGCATTGCCAGGTCCACCTGTGAACTATGCTGAGCAGGAAAAATGGGTCTGTAATGCTCCAGAGAAACTAATCTGGCCACCGCTCTGTTACATAGCAAATTGTTGAATAATCATTCTCAAGCCTTTTTGTAGTACCTTTGGATAAACTAAATGAGCCTCTCATGAGTCCTACTTTTAGTTTCATCTACCAGGGCACTGTTGCAGTTGTGACATTGTGAGAACTAATCACCATTTATATAAAGGAGTGCTTTTATGTGGTATATCAATCATAAACTGAAGTGAGGTTTCATAGAATCACGAAAGCAATATAACAAACCATAAACTTCTGCTTTTTTGGACTTTGGATTATTTTATTGTAAGAACAGTTTGGAAGTTGCTGGAGATTTTTGCATCTCTAAAAGAGGGCTGAAGAAATTTCTCTTGATTTTAAATTATGAATTTCAGTAGACTAAAGAAATCCAAAATCTTAAAACTCAAATAATTGGCCAGCATAAGGAAAAGGTCCATGCATTTCAGAACTGATAATGGTCTGCTTCTGTGAACAAAATCAGGTAGGTAATTAGGTAGATAATTATCTTATTAAGGCTTTTTAACAGAAGTCGAGTTGGTCTGTCTTCACCAAGCCCCAGAGCCCCATGGTGTTGGCTGGCAGAAGACACTGCAGATGCTGTATCACCTAATACATGTACTTTCCCTCTGTGTCTCACATCCTTTTAGAGGAATGCCCCAGATACATCTGCTTAAGAGACAGCCTTGCCTTTTACACATAAAGAAGGCGGGTGAATGCAGAAGCAAAGGCTGCTAAACAGGGAGCTTAGATCCACCTGCGGAAAATAATCCACAGAAGAACTCAACATTTCAATTTTAAAAACATATTTGCATGTTACTATGTATGATTTTCATACACAGAGTGTAATAATTGCTACTGATAATTTTAAAGGATCTGATACTTCCATGTGAAATGTGATACTTCCATGGAAATTAATAGGAAGTTTGACTCTTATAAATTGCTAAGAGGTTCACTTAGATAAATCTCTGTTCAGTTGTGTGCTCATTACCACTAACACAAGGAGCATGTGGAATCTTACACCAGATGGAGAACGGCCACCAAAAGTGTATCTCCTTTCTTAATTAAAGGTGACCGTACTTCACAAAAGCAACATCAGAAAACAATAAATGATAACATATAACTTGCCATATGATGCATCAACGAAGATACAAAAACTATGCGCTTGCTCCTGAGGCAGCTGCCACACTGAGGCAGAGAAGAAAAAAACTGCACACAAGAAAAAAATTAAATGGGTTTATTTGATTTAACAGTAAATAAATCTGACAAGAAGCAAGAAAATATAAAGCAGATGAATCACTGTGTCTGGAGCTAAATGAGCAATATACCTGATTTATTACCGATTTATCTGGATTTAGATTGAGGTTTGTAAAGATCACAAACTGCAGACCAAGCTGTCTGCTTTCCATCCGCTGTATCAGTGTCCTCTGGGCAGTGCTGCCTTTGCTACGTAACAAGCAGAAAGGGGATTTTGTTTTTCCTGTTAGAGATCATTCACACTCCTTTCCATCTGGTAGAAAAGCCCAAGAGAAAACTGACAGCATAAGATCTCCCTAAAAATTTTCTTCATGGACACATCATCATATCACAAACTGGGATAAGGCAATAAATTCCCTTTCGAACATTGCGTCTCCATACAGATCGGTCACAGACCAGGTTCATCTCTGTGCCCAGTCACATTGCTCCCAGCTCTTCGGTAGCTCTCCCTGTGCCAGGATCTCTTTGTGGACACTGCTGCCTTTGGGATCTTGGGATGAGCGTGTCCCAGAGAAGTCCCATAATTCATTCACCTTAAAAACTAATTTCTGCTGAATGAACAGGGGATAATTCTTATTTCTACATCCAACCAGCCACTTTCTTTCCTTCCTCCAAATGGGCCTGTTTCCATTAGGATCTAGAAAGATGAACCTGCACCAGTGCCCATATTTCTTACAGGAGGAGGGAAATCTGTCTCCATCAAGTACAGCTCTAGGATGGACAGCAGAATTGTCTGTGCTTGCAAGTGTCTTTGCTGGAAGATTTTTCCAAACTGTAGTAGCCATCAAAGATGACGTAAAACTCAGCACTGATTCAGACTTTCTTTGTATGATTTGTTATTTTCGGGTTAGCTTTCTCACTCTTCTTGGAAATCATCGAGAAAAAAACAATTTAAATGCAAGACAGCATACAAAAAAAATCGACAGCAAAATCTTGGTCCTTCAAACCACCCTCTTAGAAATTTAGTTGCCTACATATCAAGAGCCCTTTTTTCCTTCACAAGGATGGAGCTTCAGAGTCAGTTTGCAAAATAAGAGCTTTAGCTGTACTGACTGTGTGGCATTTTTACCACAGATCGAAAGGGCCTTGAACTGACATACACTCTCCGAATAAGCCACACACACTCGCCCTTCTTCTAAAGTGATGGTTAACACCATAATCATCAGACTCTGTATTCTAGCTCTTCATGGTTTAAAAAACAAAAAATTAAACATAAAACCAGAACCATTTTATTAGCATTTTTTCATTCTGTTTTCCTAAATGTTCTTGATCTCCAGCACATTAAAAAAATTCTATATGCCCCCAACATTGTTTTGTGTGTTCATTGCTGAGACATTCAGGAAAATTGCTTGACTTTAACATATCTTAAGAATTTGAAAGTATTGGTCTTTCAGTAGTAAGCTCTTTGCATACATACATGATAAATTACAAGATCAGAGTTTGAAGGACTTTGAGACTATTTCCAGAAGAGAGGAGAACAATACCATTGTCTTGATTTTATTAAATTGACTTATCCTATCTAGCCTGTTTACAGGGTTAATCTTGACTGACTTAGCACTCTTGGTGACTTTCAAGTCTATGGAATAGTTTCTATATTAATACCAGGAAAATATACTGAAATTGATGTGTCATATATATCTAGAATAAATATACAATATTGATCCTGCTTTCACTGTGTACTTAGCCTTGACATTTGTCCTTGATCTAACATGGAAAGTGAAAGATTAGGGATTAAACTCTAACTGAAAAAAAGACAGCCAATTTGATGTATGACAGAGCTTTTAAATTTATGTTTGTTCCATCTGTGGTCTTACAAACAAATTATATTAATCAGTTAATTCCAATCAATGATAATTTGAACTTAGCAAACACCTTCCGTGTGAGGATGTTAAGCTGCTTTACAGGTAATTAACAACTCAAAACAAATGCTATTTTCTCTATTCTGTCTCTAAAAACCCTTTCTATAGACAGGGCGACAATTTTTTTAAATGGAGTTAACCCCCAGAATTAAGATACATCAGTGACACACATAACTTTGTGAATGGAGATCCTGTTTTGAATCACATTAAATGTACTTATTTGTACTTGAGGTCTACTCCTGTAGAATTGTACCTGTGGCTGTATTCTCTATTGTAGACAATATTTTTAATAGTAACTTTACTTTCTTCTAATCAACCTCCTGAACATGCATATGAATACAGCGAGTTGTCCCTGACATTTGCATGTCAATATTGCATTCTAATTAGTTGGTTTTTGGCAAAGCCGTCTTTCTCCGCTTCACCTAGAAATGTGTGATTGCTAAGATTCACCTGGTGTCATGCTCCTTGGCCCTGTGTGCAATACAGGTGACTTCAGCAGGGTTTTTCTTGTTAAGCCAATGCAACCACGTACCTCTGATTAAATAGTGGTGTTAGCAGCTTATGTCTGGGGAAAAAAAAATATATATACTAACAAGGTGAGAAATCACTAGAGGCAGAGAACAAAGCAAGCCTGGCGCAAACTGCCACCCTGGGCTGGAGGGACCTTCAGGAGAGGACAGTGAGGGTAAGAGAAGAGATGGCACTGGCCACTTACATTTTCTGATGAGACTAGTAAGAATACCACTTTATAATATTTTAACTGTATCTTGCAATTTGCCTCATGAGTACAGAACCTGCATTTCAAAGGTTAATGTTACTTTATCAGTATTTTCAAAGACAGACCTTGAACAAATGTTACGAGCATGACCTTAGAAACCATAAACAACTGATAGACAAAATTTCACAAACTGTAATTCTTCAGTACTCCCTAGCTTAACCAAATACCTACCTGGCATCAGTTCTTTTGGGTTTTTAAACTGCCAAGGCTGTGTGTTTCGAGATAAATTAACTGAAATTATTGTCAAAGGTAAGCAGTGCTGTTTGACTTGGTAATGATGTCAGTCTAACTCGGCACTCAAAGCATTTCACAATGCCTCCCAATGTTTTTTCTGGACGCAGTTGTTTTCTTTCCAGCTTAAGAGTATAGAGCTACCCGTCAGCAATAATGTAAACCCTGAGTTACTGGACAACCCATCAGCTGGGAGAGGTCAGCTCCCCTCTGCTCTGCCAGGTCCTCTGGCACGATCCACACTGTGATCCGGGGTCACCCTCCTCTGACACCCCACTCTTCCCTTTTCCTATGGCACTTTGACAATGCTACTGGCTCCTTAGACTCCCATGGATTCCTTTTTTTTGTGTAAATTTCGACTGGCGTATTCTCTTATTTAAGTAATTGACAATATTACATTTGAATGTAATTCTGGGGTGTGACAATGCTAAGCTTTCCAGAACATGATGATACAGATAAAAATTAAAATAAGATGTGATACATGGTGTGCTTTCCTTGCCACTAACACAAGTAGCAAATTTCCCTGTCTGTCCTAGGGAAGTCAATATTCAGCTGATTATGCATACTAAAACGTGGCATACCCAAGAGATCTTATGAGATTCTGCTGCCTTTTAAAACCAAAGTGGTGTTGCTCCCAAAATGAATAAGCTTCATTCTGTGCTATGTATGCACAGTTATTATAGCAACTTCAAAGAAGAAATGAACTAAAATCCTACATCAAAATTCTCACACAAAACGATGAAACTTGACATTTGAGTTCAAACTTCGCAGCTGGGTCTTTTCTCAATTTTTTACATGTAGGGACTGTGCAAATCTCAAAAGTAGAACACTATGATTAGGCAAACCAAACACAGGGAAGTGTATCCCGAGAAGAGTATGAGGTGGATATGTGTAAATCAGAGGAAATCCAGGTGATGCCCATAGCACAGAGCAGTCAATAGTACACAGCCAACACTTACAAAGGAAACCTAATCTGAGGTGCATCATTTATGTATCAGTTCTCACAGTGGTTTACAATTTTAACCACATCAGCAATCACTGCTTGACAAAGAAAGACCGGGATGGGACTGCCCAGATCAGAGGGTTCAAATCCCACGACCAACAGCTGTTCAGTCCCAAAGTGTCCATGTAGCAGCTGTTCACATCCCTGCTGGGACCTCCTGTGAAATTTAGACCTATAGTAGAAGGCAAAAAGCCACAGCCCTGATGTGTCATAGGAACAGCCCATGCGACGCTGAGTGTTACCATCATCTCAAGGTGCCTTGCAGTATTACAGTCATTGCCCATTACTATTACAGGGTAATTAGTGTATGTTAACTGTTTGTTAAAATTGCCATAGAAGTCTGCAGTGAATCAGATCCAGCTGCCTGCCTGTCTAGCTGCCTACACACACAGAGATTTACTGGTATTTAATGCTATTTTTCTCCCATCAGGCTCACGCAAAAGTTTGGCATAACTACAAAAACCACTTTCAGCCTTATCAGAAGGGGATGATATCCATAGTGCTGGGATCCCACTGGATCGAACCTAACAAATCAGAAGATGCGTTGGACATTTCTAAGTGTCAGCAGTCTATGGAGAGAGTACTTGGGTGGTTTGCTAAACCCATCCATGGGGACGGCGATTATCCAGAAGAACTGAAAAATGAATTATTGTTTTTGCCACGCTTTACTGAGGATGAGAAAAACTACATAAAGGGAACAGCTGACTTCTTTGCGTTTTCCTTTGGTCCTAATAACTTTAAACCTCCAAACACTCTACCAAAAATGGGACAAAATTTGTCACTCAATTTGAGGGAAGTACTGAACTGGATTAAACTGGAATACAACAATCCTCGAATCTTGATTGCAGAGAATGGCTGGTTCACTGACAGCCATGTGAAAACAGATGACACCACAGCCATCTACATGATGAAAAATTTCATTAATAAGGTTTTACAAGGTTTGTATATAAGTTACTTGTTGGATTTTCGGTGAGCTTTTTAAGATCATTTAACGCTGTAATGATTTAATCTTTTTTTTAAAAAGATATAATAGCAACTAAGTTAATTATTAATTGTTTATACTGCATGAGTACAAGTCATGGATCAGGATCTACTGGTGCTAGGTGTTGTACAAACACAGAAAAAACCAATAGTCCCTGTTCCAGGAAGCTAAAGTCCAACAGCTGCGTTGGATTTTAAAATCAAATAAGTGCAAAACTGAACCAGAAATTAATGAAAACGAATCTACTGGATATCAGTTATCACTGCTGGCAGCCCACCTGTAAAACCTTTGTGCAGGTACATACCTTGACAGCAGGAAAACGAGACCGTGACTCCAGACTGTCAGTGTTGTGCTGGGGTCCCACTCCAATACAAAATGCGTGATGGAAACCAGCAGGAGAAAGGCAGTCATTCTTCAGGATTATTTCATGCCAAACAGAGACAATATGTTTTAAAGACACACTTCTAATCTTGTTATTTTCCCTTCATAAAGCCAGCAGACGGAGGTGCTCTCTGAAGGCAAACGATTTTATTTTGTGTGGAACATAAACACTGTCAATACCTAAAGCCTCTGCAAAGCTATGATTTCTTTCCCCCTCAGGCAGTTTGTAGGTTGGGCGCAGGGACAGGGACAGGGACAGCTGCTGGTCGCAGGAGCCATCCTCCCAGCAGGCTGCCCCGCTCCCGCTGCCACACTGCAGCAATGTGGTGGCTCGTGTCCCTTCACAAAAGCCTTTCTTATCCTCAGAAAAGGGAAAACACAAGGAATTGTTTGCTCTGAGAACAAGTCAGGAAGTACTGTCTCACCAACAAATGGAATTAAGCTTCTAATGAAGATTATCTAGATATATTTAAAGTTGGTTCAAGCTGTAAAGTTCACATAGCACATCTATGCGATATGCCCTGCCTTTTCCAGATTTTGAGGAGGTTACAATCCAGTATTTGGTTTATGATACTTTAATACTGCCTTGACACAGCAGAAGAGTATAGATGCAGGACTGGATTTGGAGGTGTGGAGCAGGTACATTTCTAGACACATACGTAAGAAAATCCATAGCATGTTCTTTTTTGAATCCTCTACAGCAGACCAAGCTGTAATAACCATCCATGGATTCACACTTCTGAAAAACTTGGCCGATGTTCAGCCAATAACTACTTCTCAAGAATTGTCATTTATATTTTTATGTATGCAGATACTTCAACCTCTGCTTCAAAATACAGGATTATCTCTTAAGTAATGCATTTTTTTGTGAAACAAACTTTCATTTGCCTGATCAGGAATGATATTTGGAACATATTTTCATATTTTTACTTACAGAGAAGTGAGGTAAATTTGCTGTTTGCTGTGAAATCAGTTAGGTCATGTTAACCTCAAAATGTCATTTATGTAGGCCAAATGGTAATGGGATGGTGGCTGTTAAGACAACACGTAACAGGCTCTGAGGAGCTATACTGCCTATGTTCAAAGAGAGTGTTGTAAACTTTGTACTGTATGTCTGTATCTTACGGCACTGTGAGTCACAAAAATACGTGACGTATATAACATCACCATTGCAATGAACTGACCCTGATTAGAAGACAAAGACGCAGTTGAAACTACAGCCTCGCAGGGACACGCATACCCCTGTCTACTGAAACCATTGCTTCTGCAGAGAGGACTTCAAGGGTCCACCTATAGCAGATGCAGACATAGAAATGCTTTGAGATCTGCTTCCACGGATGTCACCTCTGGTGACACAGGAAGCTTTGTTAACTCCTGACCTCTTCTATCTTCAGCCCCTTGTTCCTGCCCTCTTCTTTCACTGTCACTGCAGACAATGCTACGAATGCACTCTCACACTGATCCACAGGAGCTCTGCCTGTCACCTGCCTACTAATTCTTCTTATCACAAAATAGACATAAAATAGTGCTTTTTCCCCCTACCTATTTAAAAAGACAAAAATTCTCATCTAGGCATGCACCATCTCAAGTACTGCAGCATCTTTTGCTCTGACAATTAAACTTAGCTCCCATGCATTCAGTGTGCTTCTAAAAATAATAATTGTCACTTATGCTGTCCCTATATGTCTACTTCCATTGATTCAGGCTTCCCCATCGCAGACATGAAGTATTCATCTTTACTTACAAGACCCTTCTGGCCTATCTCTTTATCCACTGTATCCTTCCCCACCTCCATGTTTTGCATTTGATCTTTTCAGACATTTTTGTGCTTTCTCCCATGGTTTCCCTAGTATTTAGAAGTTGCTTTTCTTGAATGTGCATGTCATTGCATTGCTTCATTGCATTCCTTCATTTTCAAGGCCAAGTATTCTAGGCTTGTCTATCAGTTTCTCACATAGTTACACTGCAGACTCTTGGACTTTCTGATTCCTTTATCCAGCAGCTAGTAAAATACCATACCAGACTATGACAGTACTGCCGGGTACCCTGTCACCCTGCTGCATGAATACAAGTCCTGTGCAAAACTGCCTCTTGCTGAAGTTGCAGCACAGTGTGACTAAGGCAAGGAAGTTCAGTGCAAATATAAAATTGTGCAAACTTGAATGTCCTGAGAAAATAAGGCAAACGAATGTTGGGTGATGATGGAGCTTTGCATCAGAATACTTTGTTTATCCCTTGGCTTACTCTCAGTGGACTACAGGTAATAATGGCTGGCTGGCTGGCTCTGTCAAAATCCTCAGTGGATTGCCCTTGATAGGTTAATGTGAGGAGTCATCCTGTGTTATTTCCTCGCTTAAAGCTGGCGACAGGCAGCTGACATGGCTGAGCATGGTGTTGGGACGCTTTCTTCCAGGCTGCCAGCTGGCACACGCTGTAAGTGGGTAACAAACATTGGTGTCCAGCGAGAAGCTGCTTTGAAAGTTCTGCTACCCTTCCTGGTGAATTGGGTTACACATCCAAGAAAGCAGTCGTTTTGGCATCTTTCTCATAATTATATGTAAAAGATCATATGTGTACTCCTTTACAAGGTGGAGCGACATTAAAATTATCTGAAGAAACATGCATGTCCTCCACCTGTTCTATGAATCAATCAAGCACTTCTGTCTCCGGCTTGATCAACCCAGCTTCTTCTAAAGTCAGTACATGTCCCATACTGACACATTTAATTTTTCAATTTAGAAGCTGAAGAGACACTACTAAATGTTAAGAGCTCGCAGAAATCTTTCAAGTGAAGGTACAGCAATAAAAGTTTTAGCTTCATGACAAAGTCACAAACTAGATCAGCTGTTGCTCCCATAATTTTTACTCACAATTCTCTGATTTTATTGGTATATGTTACTTGCAAATCATCAAACACAGCTTAAAATCTGGATGTGGCACCCAGCTCTCAAGCCCTTAGCACAGGAAGGACATGGACTTGTTGGAGCAGGTCCAGAGGAGGCCACAACCATGAGGAGAGGGATGGAACACACCTCCTGGGAGCCGAGGCTGAGAGAATTGGGGTTGTTCAGCCTGGAAAAGAGAAGGCTCTGGGGAGACCTTACTGTGCCCTTTCTGTATGTAAAAGGGGCCTGTAAGAAGAATGAGGACAGACTTTTTAACAGGGCCTGTTGCAATAGGACAAGGGGTAATGGTTTTAAACTAAAAAAGGAGAGATTAAGACAAGATATAGGGAAGAAATTTTTTACAATGAGGGTGGTGAAACACTGGCCCAGGTTGCCCAGAGAGGTGGTAGATGCCCCAGGAAACATTCCAGGCCAGGCTGGACAGAGCTTTGAGCAACTGATCTAGTTAGAGATGTCCCTGCTCAGTGCAGGGGGCTTGGACTAGATGACCTTTGAAGGTCCCTTCCAACCCAAACTATTCTGTGAGGCTCAGTCAGGGTAGGTAGGGGAAGCTGTGGAATGGCGGCCGGCCGGGCTGGTCCACTGTGGTGGTAGCAAGCCAAGGGGGCCAGAGAGAAGAGCGCAGAGAGGGAACAGTGGGCCTGAAGCAGGCCCACCATGCCGTTAGTAACAGGGAACATCAGGCCAAGGCACCTGTGCTGTCAGATGTTGCCTGATTGAAGCGAGCTGGAACGCATGACCAACATCACCCTGGCAAATGTCATTCAACAGCTAAGCAGCCTGAGTAAATTTGCATAAGACATCCCTTATATATGTTAGAGCCCTAAATATAAGACTCATATATATTTCTTTCTCATACACAGCTATTAAACACGACAACATAGATGTGTTTGGTTACACAGCCTGGTCGCTCCTTGATGGCTTTGAATGGCAACATGCTTACAACATCAGACGTGGATTATTTTATGTAGATTTCAAAAGTGATAAAAAGGAAAGGATTCCCAAGTCATCTGCACTTTATTACAAACAAATCATACAAGAAAACGGCTTCTTCCCAACGGAGTCTACTCTAAGCCTGCAAGCTCAGTTCTCCTGTGACTTCTCCTGGGGTATCACCGAGTCTGTTCTTAAGGTAAGGGTAGATTTTTGGGAAGACTGCTGGATGCAGAGCAATCAACAATTTTGTGAATAAATGACTGTGTAAAGCATCTTTTTTTGGGGAATCTCAATGCACACTGCAAACCGAAGTTAAGCCTAGTCATAACTGCATAGGTTCAATTTTATCTACTTAACAGGTTTTCAGGTGAGCTAGTCACAGCGCTGGCGTGCTCTGGCAGCTGCAGACCCTGCTGCACGAGCCCATCCAAGGCGGGCCCTCCCTCGCCTTCCCTCTGCTCGTGTCTCCACATGGCAGATCAGATCTGAAGATTTCAGACCAAGAAACTGACCCCAATTGATTGTTCCTGGGTTATTTTTCAACCAGGGGTTTCCCAATCCAGTTCACAGTGTGGCCATAGGGATGCCTACAACACCACGACAGAGACAGTGGCACAGGGCAGGGACAAAGTGGTTATGCTGGTGGCAGCACAGGTACCTGCAGGCTCCAGGCCTTGTCTAAAGCTCCTGGACAAGGCCGAAGCAGATTCCTGGGCTGAGCCTGGTGCCACCTGCACAAGTGGGTAACAAGCCATTCTTCAAAAAGACTTATACCACAGGCAAAAATATGTAGTACCAGCACATGGCTTTTACCATCTGAGCTCCCATTTGGAAATAGATCATACCACCATTTTTCCAAAATGGTTCCTACAGTATGTTTCTACTCTAAATGTGGTAGATAAGCTAACCGTGTGCATGGCCAGTGTTGGGATACTCTTCCATGACAAATACAGAAAGGTAGTCCAGTGACCAACATTAGCCTAAAAAAATAACAACAAAACTCCATAACTTAACCTATTCACTGACAACTATAAGGAAAAAAAAAAGCTTCTATATACTTTGTTAATAATTTTGTGGAAATACACAGCGCTTCACTATATTGTATTATAAATCCTACAAAAAGTGCTACAGAGGATGCATCCTCTACTAACTTTACTACCTGGTAGAAAATAGTGAATATGTAACTAATAATAAACACTAGTAGCCATTTTTGTCAGATGTTTGCACAGGCAGAAGGACTACTGCTAAGACCAGGGAACACTATGCCACAGTTTCACAAGGCTGATCTCAGCAGCAGTACCAAAATAATCTGTGCCTGCCTCATGTACCTTGTCCTTACTAGCCCGTGCTCCTGCCAGCTGCCTGAGAGCTGCTGTTTGCATGACCACAGAGTGAACTCGACCAGGGAGATGTATCTGCGTGAAAATGTATGTCGTGGAGGCTGGTGGCAGGGCAATTTTTATGTTTTCCGTAGATGAAGGAACAGAATTGGTAAGATGACCATTAGCACAGGCAAAGTCCATATAAATGAGTTGGTTATCCTCTTCCCCTTGAAGCATCTGAGCAGGACCTCCTGACACCCAGCACTAATCCTACAGCCAGAGGCAGAAGTGCGGACTACAAGCAGGCATTCATGCAATTAAACCCTACTGTACCATATTGTTTCTGTTTTCACAGGCAGAATCTATGGCTTCCTCACCGCAGTTCTGTGATTCCAGCCTGTACCTCTGGAACATCACAGGAGACGGGCTCCTGCACAAAGTTAAAGGGGTGAAGCTAAAAACCCGACCACCACAGTGCACAGATTTTGTCAGTATTAAAAAGCAACTTGACCTCCTGGAAAAAATGAAAGTCACGCATTACAGATTTGCACTTGACTGGTCACTAATTTTACCCAATGGAGATTTGTCAGTGGTAAACAGGCAAGTTCTTCGGTATTACAGATGCGTGATTAGCGAAGTACTGAAACTCAGTGTTCAGTCCATGGTCACCTTATATTATCCAACTCACGCATACCTGGGCCTGCCAGGTCCTTTGCTGCAGACAGGAGGGTGGCTGAACCGGTCTACTGCCTACGCTTTTCAAGACTATGCAGCTCTCTGTTTTCGGGAACTTGGCGATTTGGTTAAACTTTGGATTACAATAAATGAGCCTAACCGGCTAAGTGATGTCTATAACAGGAGCAGCAATGATACATATCGGGCAGCACACAATTTGTTAATAGCACATGCCATGGCCTGGAAAACATACGATGAGCAGTACCGGTCCTTTCAGCATGGCAAAGTGTCCCTGTCCCTGCATTCGGACTGGGCTGAGCCTGCCAACCCCTACTTTGAATCTCATTTGAAAGCTGCCAACAGGTTTCTTCAGTTTGAAATAGGCTGGTTTGCCGATCCCATATTTAAGACTGGGGACTACCCAGCTGCTATGAGGGAATACATCAGCTTGAAAAACAGAAAAGGCCTCTCATACTCTTCATTGCCATCTTTCACAAGCGAGGAAAAGCAGCTCATTAAAGGTGCAGCTGACTTTTATGCGCTGAATCATTTCACCACCAGGTTTGTGATTCACGAACCTCAGAACGGGAGCCAGTATGAATCTGATCGTGATATCCAGTTTCTGCAGGATATCACCTGCCTGAGCTCCCCTTCCCGTTTGGCAGTGGTGCCTTGGGGAGTGCGCAAAGTTCTCAGGTGGATTAAAAAAACCTACGGTGACATTGATATTTACATCACAGCAAATGGAATAGATGACCAGTCCTTAGACAACGATGAACTTCGGAATTATTACCTAGGAAAATATGTACAAGAGGTTTTAAAAGGTGAGTACATGACAGATTCAAGTTCCCCCAAGCCATTTCCATGTCACAGACCCAGGCATTCCTTCAGCAAGCATGGCTTCAGATTACTTTTACACACCAACGAGAAACAGAGGATTCCCCTTCCACTACTTAGCTCTTTCTCCATTACTAGAGCATTTGCTGGTTTATTTTCTGTGCTAATTTCACATTGCAAACAAAAGAGCAATAATTTAGTAAAGGAAAAGGTTGTTTAAAGGGCAGTCATCATAGTAGTCCCATTTTAATTTTTAGATAGCATGATACTTTCTAGTACTCACAAGAAGATTCCACACATACCCTCTCCCCCATTTACAAGGTTCTTGATCAATCTGGGTCACACACCTGACTATGCTACTTACACATGGATTGGAGAGATGTTTACTCACCAAGGACTGCTCTGTATGATTTCATTGAAGTATTTTCACCCAACGCTTGGTATATATACATACAGTATCACATACAGCCACACGTGCCGCAGGGCTGAGCAGCTGGTTTTGGAAGAGGGCAAGAATTTTCGGAAATCTCCTCTCATGGCACAGACAAGCAGCTGCTCCCCTGGAGTCCCTGCAGCTGGAAGAGCAGCGTCTGGCTTTTCCCAGAAAAGCAAGTTCCCAGCTCTAACCCTGCTCAAATCCAGATTTCACAGAGTAGGTCCAGAAAATTCCCAAGTTCTAGCATTTGTTTAAAACAATGATGCACTCTTTCTACTTAAGACAGTGTGAGCTGATTATTGCTAGAAGCAGTAAGTAAATATTTTATGATGCAATTATGCTTTTTAAATTGATAAATTAATCATTAGAAATCTGAACTAATTACCAGAAGGTCTGCAGGTCATGCAAGGTTTTATTAACATTTCTTTTTTTTTTTCCTCTTCCTTCCCAGCATACTACATTGATAAAGTCAAGATTAAAGGCTACTATGCGTTTAAGCTGACTGAAGAAAAATTGAAGCCCAGATTTGGATTCTTCACTTCAGATTCAAAAGGAAAGCCTTCAATAAAATCTTACAATAACCTGATAAGCAACAATGGCTTTCCTGCTGACTACTCAGTTTGCAACCCCTCCAACCAAGAAAAGCAGTGTAGCTTCTGCTTGTTTATTTCTCAGAAGAAGCCATTAATATTCTTTGCCTGTTGCCTTTTCTCTACCCTTATCTTGCTTTTAACCATTACTGTTTTTCACAAAAGAAAAAGAAGAAAACGTTTCAAGGCAAAAAGCATCCAGCGCATCTGTCTTTCATTTTAAAAGGGCACAAGCCCACTTTCAGGGAAATTCATCGCTGTTTGCATTCTACAAAGGATGGTGCAGATCAAACAACTGTAGAAAAGCACCACGCAAGTCACTCCAGTCACACACCCCAAGCATTTTGTTGGAGAACGTAAAATAATTGTATGCACAGGAAGAAGAGCTGTGACATTTCTTGCTGGTGAAATTACTTCTATCCACCTTCAGTATGCAGAAAATGATAAATTCATCTATTTAAAAAAAAAAAAAAAAAAAAGATCAGTCTATGACTCTCCTGTGCCTTGGAATAACCTTTCAAACAGTTTGACTTGAAAAGATATCCTGATGTGCACTTTTCTATGAGCCTTTTTGGACCACAGTGTCTTGTGACGTATATTCCTGCCATGAATGTTGTTAAGCATGAAACTGCAGTTGTTTGGGTTTACAAATAAAACTGTTATTAAAACCCACAAACCTTCCATCAAGTTCAAAACCAAGAATAAAATGTGCTGGGCCAGCTTCTGAAGATGCCTCTAAAAGAACAAACCCAAGTTAACTCCATTATTGACCAACATAGTAGTATTTCTTACATATTGGATGAAGTAAAGATCAGATATTTATAGTTTAAGCAAATGTAACTGGTCTCCTGGACCCACAGGAGACAAGTCATAATTTACAATCACTATCTTTCATCTCCAAAATGGGGTAGCTGTAAAAACTTCTACTATCAGAAAACATGAAAACAAATAGTAACTATTAAACCTCTCAAGGAAGTGATTAATATAATTCTAAATCGCACTTTTTCACAGAAATATATATATTATCATCTTAGCTCTTGTCAAGGGCCATTGCAAGCCACAGGTGGGATAAATAATGAGAGGAGTTTATTGCTATTACTGCATTAAACAAAAACTACCAACCCAGGCATAATGCTTTTAAAGGACAAATGAACCTACTATCACATTTAAACTTTTCAGGGACCAAACCCCGGTTTTCCTTGGTCTGGTTTTGGTCACCTCAAAATGAGCACAACAAGGTCTTTCCCTGAACCGTTGTATCATTTAAAAGTCCCATTGGCCAGCCTTTTCAGTCACAGCATCAAAAAGCATCCTGAGATCATCACTGCCCAGGCAGACACTATGCACCTCTGGAAAGGGGCAGAGAAGCTGCTTTAGGAAGAAGAGCAGAAAGAGTCACCAGTTAAATTCCTACTGCCTTCCTCCACTTTGCCACCTTCTTTTCCAGTGGCTAGTACCATTTTCAAGACACAGTGAAACCCCTGACCTGTTCCCATTAGAAGCTAGTTCTCTCAGTCTTGAGGTCCCCAAAGCAGATAGACTTGCTTTATCTGTACCCCAGTGCTTCTGAAGAGATGAGGGTATAAACACATTGTCTTCTCCAGCTCCATCTGAACATCCAAGATGGCATCAAGCCCAATGTAAATGATAATGTATTACGATAAAATAAAGAAGAACATAAATGGTTAAGTATGATGTCCACTTACACACAGACTACTAGAAACTTTGTGTAAGTGCTACTTCAAGGGTATGTGCAACCAATAGAACCTTTAATTCTCCATACCTGATCCAACCTTGTATCTCAGTTCATAAATGCATGAGACTATTTCTCCATTATATGTCAAGTATTGGTCAACAGCACAGCAGGTTCATTAATTCAAAAGGTAAATTGCAGTAAAATGATGAGGGACTTTGGCCCATTTTAGACTATAAAATGTTCTACCAGTGCAGCGAACAGCACAGGTGCTAGAGGTGGGTGATCCTTCCATTACTAGTTCTCTCTCCACTGACTCGTTATCGCTCACAGCAACTGGGGAACCGAACCAAAACACACAAGGAAATTCCTCTGGCATTCCATGTACATTGTGGGGGCACAGAGAATTCTGGAAGGCTCCTGTAGCTGCACAACTGGAACAGCACAAGAACCCATCTTAAAAACATTACACAGGCCATGTACAAAGTCCACGACTGCAGTTTAGTACCGCTGCTTTTCCAGGCTCAGAGACGCTGCATGTGACTGCACATCCCAGTGGAACTCAGCAGAATCATGCAAGGGGTACTTTGGGCAACCTCTGTATTTCCTTGGCACACACAGTGCTTTCCTCAATGTTATGCTTTAGACACTTATTGCCAAGTATGTTTCTGCACTGTCCCAGTATTTTCTGTAAATCTTTTTTTTCAAAATTGAATATAACAAGCGACAACGTGGATTTTACCATAGCACTGAAACAGCACAAAATCCCAACTGTATGTTGCTGCATGGTAAGATTAGTAACCAAAAAAAATACAGCTATATTCCCAGGTAACACAAACCACTGTTGGTAAAACTCAGCAATAAGCTCTGTCTGAACTCTGAGGTCAAGTCCTGGTTTTCTTAACTGAGCAGTACAGCTAAAGCATCGTACTTTTCAGACTACTTCTGTCTCTGTATTTAGTTTAAACGGTCTTGTAAGTCTGATTCTACTGATTCCAGTTTTGTTTTTAAACTACTTCAGATTCTGTCATCACAAGCCTGAATTCCCCTCCAGAAACTGTACACAGAAATCAGTGTTTTCAGTGTGATGTGAAAGACTAGTCTTCTTTCTGTTAGAACAATATTTTTGCTGTTTCCTAATGCTGATTTAAAACTACCACTTCATGGCTTTACATGCTGCGTCCACCATTCACCAGCATGAGGTGGAGACTTCAGTCTGAATGTTCTCGGAAACTGGTAAAGCAACATGTACACAATGTCAACGTTATTTTGCATTACACCCTGTGACAATCTGCTTCCCTAAAATCAAAAAACCTTGAACACGTTCATTCAACCACCTTTTAGTTCTTAAAAAAAGAAAAAAAAAAAGCAAAGCCAAGATATGAAATATGTTTTATTTTATTAAATCTCTCATGGTGTTTGGGTTTTGTATCAGTTTCTTTCAGGCTGGTACTTGCTGATATAATGTCTCATGGTGGTTTGTTTCAGGATCCAGACAACTGTAAATAAAAAGTGCTTTTAGAAAGGTTTTAGCATTGCAAATGTGCAATTGAGAGTTTATAGACACATGACAAGTTAACTTATCTGATAGTTTTAAGGCAAGACAGGCATTAATAGCTGAATGAATTTGCTTAATTTTATTCAGACAAGATTAAAGATGCCTTCAAGCACAACAGCTCACAACAAGCAGGTAACAAGTTGTTCCATCTCTCAAGGAACTTGGAACAGCATTAAAAATCATTTTTCTGTGGCTTGCAAGTGTCTGGTACCTGGTTTGTGATAGGAAATTGTTTACGAAACTCACTTTATTTGTATCCTGTCTCAAGCCTAGGTTCAGAAGTCACACAACATTTATCTCATTTGCAAGTCAGCCTGTCTCATCCTGCACAAGTGTTCTGTACCATACATGGCTGAAAGGCATCAAATTCCTTTAGCAGTTAAGATTCTTAAATTATCCCCAAATCCTTGTACTCAGCTTCAGCTACAAATGTACATAGTCAATGTAGTTTAATTGTCCTTGCTAAATTTAGCTTTGTTTACAAGCGTTCACACACAAACTACACAGAAGATCTTTATACATAAATTATGTGCTGACCACTTTTTTAGTGAAGTCAGTGTCCAACCAGGAGAAACATTAGTGTAAGAAAGTCCTCTCTGTAAACAGCTGTAAACTGGTCTGTCATGCTACGTCAGCTGGCTTCACGTTCTCAGCCACTGTCATAACTAACACTCACAGTGTAGAATACCGTCAGGTATTTCTCCATACAGTAGCATAATCCCAGGCTGATGAGAGATGGAAGGCTGCTGTCAAGCGACCTAGCAGAATTCAAGTTTTATGAGGCCTTTCAGAAGTACAACTGTGTCCCTCTTGGGAAACTGCTCAACCACAGCCTTGTTCAAGTAGATAAACCTTGTCAAGCCCCCGTCTACCCAGAAAATGTACAATCTATGTTAAAATGACACCAACCTGTAAGAGTTTTACTCATCTGCCTGCTGTACTGTTCCTTTCTCAGAGACATAGATACCATCCAAGAATTTCCTGATATCCTTGTTCTTGACCGTAGTGGCTTGCTGGATCAAGGCAGCTGCAGACAAAGCAAAACCATTAGCACAAAGCAAGAGGTCCAAGCCAACTTGCAGCCTTTGTTTACTCTCCAATATTTCTACTAACAAATGAAACTGTCATCTGGAGAAAGGAAATACCAACTTGGAATCCCCTTAGTTCTAATGAAAACAGAATGCATTTCACTAAGCCTGGCTTGGCAGCTCAGGAAAGCAAGTTTTATCACTGCACATTTGTACAACTGAAAAGCTGAAAAGTTTGGTGCCAGAAAGGCCATCAATACTGACTCAAAAATAAAAAAGGTCCTATGGACTTGTTTAGAAAAAGTGTAACAAACTATGAAAAGCAATTACAGTGACTAAAGGAAAAAATAAAAGATAAATCCGAGCTGTTGTTTACCTCAGGGTTTGAGTAAAAAGACACACAGCTTGCTAAGCTGGTATCTTTGGATAAAAGTGGCTGTACCATTTTATCTTCCCACACATCTGCTTTCACAAACCTGAATTGGAGACCAATTCAATGTCGTTCCCTTCAAGGATCAGCTCATCTTTCTGGGCTTGAGATACTGCACATGAAACACCTACAGAAAGGAAAACACGCAATCAGCGTCATCGGTGAAGATGTTAATTAAGTGTACTAAAAAAACAGTATTCACATCCTGTCCCAATTTACACAGCTAGAAAGCAGTATTCTTGACAACAATTAGCTTCTATGACTCTGTTAAAGAGTCCCCCAAATCACTTCCAGGATGGTCACCCTCACAGTTTCAGAATCCAAAGATTAGTGCAAGTCATACTCTGGATTGGAAACAACTAAGTGATACTCCCCCTTACATGTGACAACATTATAGCATTAATAACCAACACTGTGTACAAGCCAGAGATTTTGCCAGCATGGCTTTGTCAGCTAGGTGGTGCCATTTTCCCCACTCTTATGTTCATTAAGGCAAAACTGGAATCACCCCAATCAGAAGTCATTAAAAAACCCCTGCCCCCCTGACATGTCAAGGACTATGTTTACACTAGCAACACTGCAAAGACTCACAAGGAGTAAACTCTAGGACTTTCAAGAGTCTAACTGGAAACTTTCACTTGCAGGAATAACACAAGTTTTTGTCGTTTGATCTGTTTAATCAATTGATGTTAGTTTTTAAGTCAGCACTTTAGTATCTTTGAAGCAAATGCTGACTTAAAAAAATCAAATACAATACTCAAAACCCACCCTTAATATCCCACAGTAAATCAATATCAAAGCCACTGTAACTCCACGCTGTATCTACCCATGTTTTTGGACAAGTCTGATGTTTTCATCTAAAGTGAACGCAAAACACCAGTCACACCAAGTAACCCCCCAACACCATCAGTCACACTAAATATCCTTACGCAAACTTTCACCAGAAGTGGAACTATGAAAAAAATGGATATGCAAAGTCTTCCCCACAGTCCTAAAGTAACTGTGTTTCTGACATATTTTGTCTCCACCTTCCAGAGGTTTAACAAGCTCCATCAAATGCCTGCTCTGTTATACTTTTTGCTAAAACTCCAAGTATGCAAGATGTAAACCCAACAGGTAAGATGATAATTTTGAAGGAAATTCAAAATACAACGCTACTTCAAACACCAAATATATGATGTGGTGTGAAACCAGTTCATGTACAATGTTTAAAACAAAAACACAAATCCAAAACTAAGCATAAAAACTGTCAAGATCTCACAATGATGAAAGCAAACACTGGAGTCCTTGTAACTCCTATTACAGGAGAAGTAGGTCTAAGCTAGTTATTAGCTACTAGCTCAATAAATAGGTCTAGACTAGTTATAAGCTATTAGCTAGATCTCATTACTAAAAATAAATTACAAAAACATTATTAATAGTAAATCTAAACAGTGGCAAAGATATCATAAAATTATATAAATGCAGACAGACAAACGCTGCTTCAACAATCATTCATCATCTCCTGTTACCAGGAGCGGTACTCAAAGAGACTAGTTTAGAAATCCTAGTTAGATACAGTAAATGACAAAGTATCCAGATAGGCTCACCTGGCCTCATACGCACTCTGCGAATGTACTTCTCTCCCAAGAAGTTTCGGATTTCCACAAGCGAGCCATTATCCTGTATAACTACATTGATTGGGAAGTGAGCGTACACCGACCTCATCTTGTAACGAAATCCCTATAATAAAAGACATTATCAGATATGGAAGCAGAACGCACCCAAAAGGTAAAAGAGATATATAAAGCTTTCTGGAGGTATCTAAACCCAAAATATATTGAAAGTAGTTTCTTAACAAGGGCAAGCCACTCAGCCCAAGAGACTTCCAGAGTTTATTGCTCATGCTTTCTTCCACCTGCAGAACTTGACAGCATGTGCAAGAAAAGCAGAGAGAAAGCTAAGCCTTGGATGCTTAGAAAACCTCTCACTGAAGTAAAAGGCATCCATTATTGTCAGTAACAAAAATGACAGGAATTATCCTATTTCAAAATAAAACTCACCAGCGTAACACCCTTTATCATGTTCTGTACATGGCTGCAAATTGTGCGAACTGTTGCCAGCTCCTTTCTGTTACCCCACCACTTGTCAACACGTAGCTGTGTTAAAAAAATAAACAGAATTAACAAAGCTCTCAGCTGCACTTCAAAACTAGGCATAGAATAGTTTTTGTGACAAACTAAGAGTGAGAAGTTCAGGTAAATTACTTAAAAGCCCTCCTAACAAAAGCACAAATATACTTTGTTTCACTTATTAAATGCCCCCTTGCTCAAGCCTTTTAAGTCTTAACCCCATGATGTGTAAGAAATATTTAATATCTCATTACTAACAAACCTTCAAAAAAGCTGGGATAGATATTTTGACACCTTAAAATGAAAAATGTTTTATCAAATGCTAACACTGCAGAGATTGTTCCAAAATCAGTCTCCTAGGCATTATCTATCAACCCTTAAAGAAACACTGTGTGGGGGTTCATGCTTGTGAAAAAGTAGCTGAAATCAGCCATTCTTCCCCTTT
This sequence comes from Streptopelia decaocto, assembly GCF_964273445.1. Classification (NCBI taxonomy): domain Eukaryota; kingdom Metazoa; phylum Chordata; class Aves; order Columbiformes; family Columbidae; genus Streptopelia; species Streptopelia decaocto. The sequence goes on along the minus strand of NC_138658.1, from coordinate 53,992,185 downwards.
TTTTGGTAGTTTTTAAGGTAGTTCGAAAACATTATGCATTATTTAGAAACCATTTCTTCTCCTGATACAATTGACCAATTCTGGAAATTAAATGTAGAGATTTAGTTTTGTCTAGTTAAAACTAGCCAGTTCATAAAACACAGCATATAATGATCAATCACCTTCCCAGTAACTATCTGACTGTAACTACAGAAGAATATCCATCAACAAATTCACTTCAACATATCATAGTGTTTCAAGAATTCCAGTCGCCAAGTAGGTCACAAGGCTCCAGGAGGACAGCTTCTTTCAGAAAAAAACAGAAATAAAACGAAAAATTAAATAACTTATTGGTGGCTTAAAATTCTAGTTTAATCTCCTATGCGACCAAGAAGTTTTAAAGTTAACTGTAAAGCTACCCTCCCACTCTGGGCAGAGAAACGATTTCTGCAACACTCACCTTCTTGTGTTTCTTCCCCAGGAGGGAGAGCTCCACATTGATGTGGTTAAAATCCCTCCGCAAGGTTCCTCTGGGGCCCTTTACAATGACCGTCCGGCCCTTCAGTGAAACACTGACTGCAAATCAGAGACAAGCACACGTTAACCGGCTGCGGAGTCGGCACCACGAAACGCCGTTCAAACGCAGACGTACCTTGCTCGGGGATGTCAACGGTCTGGTTGCTGAGGATGGTCTTCATCCTGCAAGGGACAGCACAGAGACACTGCAGAGCCCCGCGGCCGGGCCCCTTTCCCGCGCCCTCTCCCGCACGTATCCTGGAACCCGCAACTACGGAGCACCGACCCGACGCCCCCACCCTCCTCTGCCCCGCCACGACGCCGGGCACCGCTCAACGCTGATACCTCCCGCCCAGGCCCCGCAGGAGCGGAGAGAAGCGGCGGCCTCAGCGCTCAACTCCACAGCAGGGCCCAGCCCGGGCCTAGAACCGCCAGGGGAGGGGGGAGCTGATGAAGGCACCATCCCGGGACTTCCCCCGCCAAGAGCCGGGACAAGACTTGGCGGCGGGGCCCGGCGGCGCCCCGGGAGGCTGCCCAGGCCCGGGCGGGGTATCGGGACGCTGCCCGCGGCGGATGGTCCCGGATGGTCCCGGATGCGGCCGCCGGGCCGCGGCTCACCTGCCAGCAGACAGAGCAGAAAGAGACAGCGTCTGACGTCATCACGTACTTGTACCCGCTCCCGGGCCCCCGTTCGTCATCACGCCGAGGTAGCCGTCCGGGAGCCGAGAATAGCCGAGGCCCGATGCGCGTGATCTGGCTGAGGCGGCCAGGCGGGGCGGCCGAGCGCTGGGAGGGTCGATCGGGGGAGTCGGTCCGGCTGCTTGGCGGACGCCGCCATGTCGCTGCTGCCGCGGGGCCGCTGCTGCGGGGCCGTCACCACGGCCGCCCGGCGGCTCCTGCTGGGGCCGCAGGGACGGGTGAGCGGGGCCGTATGCCGCAGCGGGCTGTCGGGGTGCACGTCGCGGCCCGGCAGCACGTAGCGCTCGGGGCGCCCTGGTGAGGGGCCGGGACGGGGGTCCGGCGTGACGGCGGGAGGCGGTGCCGTTCCCTGGGCCCGGCTGTGGCTGCGCGGTGACAGCGCTGGCTGGGCCCGGCAGGGCTGTCCCAGCGCCCGGCGGGGCCGGGCCGGGCCGGGGCGGGAGCGGCGCTGCCCGCGGTGCCCGCGCTCACGCAGCGGGCGGGGGACGGAGCGGCCGCGGAGCCGCTGCCGGGAACCGGCTGCCGGGAACCGCCGGGGCTGCGCCTCCCGGAACACCGGCACTGCCCCGAAACCTCGCATTAATCCACAAGATGTTATCTATAGCCAAAAACTATATAACTTTGTTTCAGATTAAGATGTTTTGGAAAAGATCGTGCTTTTTGTCTGCTTCCCATGACAGAAACATTCATTGCATATTTAACTGAAAGGCAATCGGGAAAAGGCTTACACAAACTCTATAAAGCCTATACTAAACACCAAAATGACAAGCAGGTTTTTAATATATCATACTAGCGCATTTATAATTCAATAAATTACAGTGTTGCTTCTTTTAGGTGTTTGGGAGCCATGTGTGTAACCAGTACACAACGTCAGGTTCTTTGCCAGACGAAAAAAAAGTGTTTCTGCAAAATGGACCAGACTTACAGGACTTCGTATCTGGAGATTTGGCAGACAAGAGCGCGTGGGCTGAGTATAAAGGCAATTTAAAGCGTCAGAAAGGAGAAAGGTAGTTGTGATCTTGCGGTATCTTGCATGTTTAGTATTAACTACAAAGCGTATAGAATGCATTTTTAATAAATTCTGTCATACCGGCTTGCTAATATAATAATTTTTAGAGAAAGAATAAACACATTATTAGCTTCATATGCATAATAAAACACAAAGACATGGTGGTATTTTCTCATTTGAGTGCTTGTACCACGACCTGTATTAAATTACAAATGTGCATCAGTAGGTAAGTGTATCCTACTTTGGTCTTGAAAAAAATATTATTGATAGAGTAAAACAAAAAAAAGAAGGCTAAATCTAAAAATGCTTAAAACTCCCATACTTAAAAATTTGATTAGACTTTGTGATAGCTGTGTGACATGTGCTGCCATTAGTTGTTGCAGTCTCCAGTGTGGTACTATTAAATCCCACCAGTACACTTAACAGTTTTAAACCTTCCAAGGAGAACAAACTCCCACTCTTGAATGTTGGGATGATGATAAACGTGGAAGAGAGAAGTCCGTTATGACTATGAATGACGTTAATATTGGTTGCCGAGTTGCACCAGTTTTCAAGCAACCTTTCCTAGTTGGGATCTGTAACAAACTAAAGTGGATCTATGAAATTGATGGACTCTTACCCTGTAAATAATATATTGATCTTTATGTTTGCTTGATGTTATTCAGGCTGCCACTTCCTCCGTGGCTGAAAACAAAGATTCCCATGGGAAAGAACTACAATAAGCTAAAGAATACCTTGAGAAGTTTAAATCTTCATACGGTAAATCTAGTACCAACCAAGTTTTCCTCTAGAAATAAGGCATTTTTTACAGACACAAAATTATTTCTCTGTAGAGGACAGGCAGAAATCATGTCTTGCATGATGTTCAGTGCTGAAACCAAGCACAATGCTGATCCTTTTTGCCAGCAGTGAATTTTACCCATAAAGAATGAAGACAAATCCAATACACTATTTCACATTTTTCCTGCTGTGATTTTAAGTACTAGTGTGTACTACTTGCATCACCAAATGGATCAGAAGATGCTACATGTGACTGTTTTTAATGGAAATACACACAATTTCAGCATTACATACATGTTTTGCATGAAAAAAAGATCTATAAATATATGTATTTCATTAAATGTACCTTCCAGATGGTAAAACGTGGTGGGTATGCATGGAGAGCCTTTTTCCTTTTTTTTTTTTTTTTTCCAAAGCAAGGTCATGCTTTGATGAACCATAGACTTTATGAACATTTTATCAGTTTTTAAATTAAAAATGTTAATGGCAATCTGTGCTAGTTAATAAGGCAGCTACATGTTTGAGTTTTTTGGACTTGGAAAGCAGAGGAAAAGAATGGTAATGGGTGTTAGGAAACAATTCTTCCTAGCTTTTCTACTGACATTTTATAGAATGAGATGTAACTCTGTTAATCTCCTTATTTATCATCAATTATGTTTTGTTTGTAGCCTGCTATTGAACTTGGTTAATAATAATAATAATAATTTTCAATAACAGCATTGAAAAAAATGCAAGTACATTTCTGTGTTTTACCTTTAGGTATGTGAAGAAGCACGTTGTCCCAACATTGGAGAGTGCTGGGGAGGTGGTGAATATGCCACAGCTACAGCTACTATTATGGTAAACCATGTGTCTTAAGTATTCTGCTAATGTTTGAGCTCTTTGTAGTGTATTGCTGGATCTCTACTGTAGTGGATGGGTTTATTACAAGAAATCCAGAGTAAAGCACTGTCCTAATTTTTTTGCTTGGTATTGGGATTGATCAGGTCTGGCTTATGCAGCTGTTTCTCAGCTGAGCAGTAGTGATGTGCATGATGTAAAGGTAGGAATGTCTTTCTTATTTCAGCTGATGGGTGACACATGCACTAGAGGTTGCAGATTTTGTTCGGTAAAGACAGCAAAAAATCCACCTCCACTGGATCCTGAGGAGCCTTACAACACAGCAAAGGCCATAGCTGAGTGGGGCTTGGATTATGTGGTGCTGACGTCTGTGGACAGGGATGGTTAGTATGTTGTCACTCATGTCTTCCAGTCTGAGCTCTCATGTGCCTTACGTGGGGTAAACACAGACCTTGATAAACATTTATCACTCAGCACAGCTTTTGAAGATTACTATTTTAAAGGAGTTAAGGAGTTGACAGTGCTGACACTTTAGAAAGTTTTTACATATTCTTGGTATGTCTCTATGGCTGGTGAAATATAAGTTACACTGTTATTGAACATTAAAGTATTACCATATTTTAGTCAACATTTTAACTAATTATTTTTCAAGATATATACATACACACTGTGTTCTATAATTTGATCTGCAAAAAACAAAAAAAAACAAAAAATTCCTATACAATACCATTACAGCACTTCCTTCCAAAAACTGAACTTGGGATATACTACAAGTAACAAAACTGAAAGTTGCCTTTTTCTAAGGTTGTAGTAGTTCCTTTGTGGTGACACCACATGAGTGCAGAAAACCATTGTAAAGGCTGCTCATTGTGGTGGAAAGTCCTGTAGTTTCAAAGTGGCTTACAATAAAAGAGCAATAATATATATATTTCAGTTTTTGTAGAACTGTTTCTCAGATCAAAACCAGGAATAGATAAAACCTTTTTGTGCTCAGGCTGACAGTGAACCTAAAGACGGGTAAATTTGGAGTAAACATTTGAAGTCTGCACTAGATGATCATAATTAGACTTTGTGCAGAACAAGGCTTTGGTAGAATTATTTATTAGAAACCTTTGGCAAGCAGTAAGATAGCACTGGGGTTTGACTGCTTTAATATTTTGCGTTTAAATTTGAGTCTGTAGGGTTTTTGTGGCTCTGCTGATAAGTAAATACATGTATTGAACAGAAAGGTTAACTGAATAATTTAAATGCTTCTAGATATGCCTGACGGTGGAGCAGAACACTTTGCAAAGACAGTCTCCCATCTGAAAGAAAGGTATATCATTAATGTATTACTACCATTATTAAAGCTTTAGAATGTGGTACTGCGTATAGGTCAAAACTATGTTGAGCTGGATTATCCCAGGGGCCGTGCAAATACAAAAGTCTGACATTAGACTGCATCCCCTTTTTTCATGTTTTTCATCTTTCTCATATAATGCCCCCAAAGCATTTTGTATTTGGATGCATTTCCAATTTAGCCCAGGCTTATTTAAAGCTAAGTGCTGGCTTATTTCTTTGAGCAAGCAGCTGTTTTACCAGGAAACGAGCACATAGTTTTGAGGTGTGTTCATTCTTGAAGCCTGGGGCTCGGACACAGCAGGTGTGTGTAGCAGCCTCACCTCACCATGGAAGAACTCGGGTTTCCCTTCCAGCAGGGAGCAGATCACTTTGCGTTTTCCCGCAATGGCTGTTCCTAACTCTGTGATTGTACCTTCCCGCTTGCGCTGGCTGTGTCAGTGCCCTGTGTGCTGTTACATGGCGTACGTGTCTGCCTGCAGATTTAATTGGACTGACTTCATTTAAGTCTTCATTCACTGTATCCTGGGACTTGAAAGGTTCCTGCAGTTCCCCCCACCTGCCTTTCTGAGCTGAGATCTGGCTCCTGGATGCCAGCATTAGATTCCAGGGCAATAACGCAGAGTCATCCCAGCAGGCAGGATTATAGCTCTGCTGTATTTCGGAGCTATGATATTAAATTCAACCTGCAATGGGCACATGAAAAATCACCTAAAAGCAGTGATATTGATTCTTTAAAAACTGTTGGAATTGCTTTTATGTTTATTATTTGGCTTTCAATCTATTTCAGCTCACACCAGTAAAATCAGGAATTAAGCAGATGATATTTTGTTTGAATTGTAATGGAAGTGTTTGCAGAGATCTGTTGGTTTAGAATTGTATCCTGAATTAACTTTGCTTTGCTTATCGGAGCATCATTTATTTAGTCATGTTTGGGTTTTTGCGGTCCTGAGTGCTTTAGCAACACTCACACAAATCCCACAGATGTGTTCATTCCGTCTCTCCTTTCCAGGAACCCTAAGATCCTGGTGGAATGCCTGACTCCCGATTTTCGCGGGGACCTAAAGGCTGTGGAGAAAGTGGCCTTGTCAGGGCTGGACGTGTACGCCCACAACGTGGAAACGGTGCCCGAATTGCAGAGGTGAGCAACAGCTGTGTGTGGGCGGGACAGCCGCCACACGGCTCCAGCTCCGCGGGGCGAAATGGCGCGGGGCGGGCGGCCGGTCCCACTCCCAGCCTGCCCCGCGCGCGGCGCCGCGCCCTGCGCGCCGCCCGCCGGCAGAGGGCGCTCGCTCCACGGCCCCGTGGCGGCCCGGGCGGTGGCGGCGGGCAGGGGGGCTGCGGGGCGGCCCGGCTCCCCGCCCCGGCCCGGCTCCGCACCGCGGCCGGCAGTGCTCCAGCGGGGCGCCTCCCATCGCTCGTGGTGCTGCGGGGGGTGGCGGCTGGTGACAGACCGCACAGCCAAACCTCTAAACCGGCGTTGTCCCTTTGTAGGAACTAGCAGAGTGCACCTTCCCCGGCATCTCTTAACTTCTGTGCAGCCTTTCATGCGTTTTTTTCCTTTTGTGCTGAAAATACAGGAAAGTCCGTGATCCGCGAGCCAACTTTGAGCAGTCCGTCCGTGTGCTGAAGCACGCTAAAGAGGTGCAGCCCGGCCTCATCTCTAAAACCTCCATTATGCTGGGACTAGGCGAGACAGATGAACAAGTATATTCCACAATGAAATGTAAGTTGGTGGTGAAATATATGCCAAAATCCACAGGTTTTAATGCTATTGTGCTGGAAAACAGTTGAAAGCATCTTTACCTCTACGTGTAAATCAGTTTGCTGGTGCCGGAAATGTTTCCTGAGCTTTATGGGGGGAAAAAAAAGTTTGGTTATAAAAGATGGAACTTTTGAAATATTTTGCCTTCATGGGGTTTTCATATTCGGTTTGACAGGTAGATCCAGCCTGTGTTGATTTCAATGGAAATTATAACTTTGTGTTACCATATTAATATTCTTATATTTGTAATACTGAACTAATGGGCTTGCAATGTAGTTGCCTTACTGTGCATTCTTTTTTAGAAATAGTGGACCTGATTGTTTAAAATTATTTATTTCAGCTTATTTAGGTGCAAAAAATATAATTATGCTTGGAGATGTAGCATGTTCTTATAGAGTCATAGAATCACAGAATCATTTCAGTTGGAAGAGACCCTCAGGATCATCGAGTCCAACCATAACCAAACTCTTGCACTAAACCATGTCCCTAAGAACCTCGTCTAAATCCTTTTTAAACACCTCCAGGGATGGTGACTCAGCCACTTCCCTGGGCAGCCTGTTCCAGTGCCTGACAACCCTTTCTATGAATAATTTTTTCCTAATATCCAATCTCAGCCTCCCCTGGGACAACTTGAGGCCATTTCTTCTTGTCCTATCACTTGCTACTTGGGAGAAGAGACCAACACCCTCCATGCTACAACCTCCTTTCAGGTAGCTGCAGACAGCGATAAGGTCTCCCCTCAGCCTCCTTTTCTCCAGGCTAAACAGCCCCAGCTCCCTCAGATGCTCTAGGATTTGTGCTTTAGGTCCCTCACCAGCTTTGTCACCCTCCTCTGCACTCTTTCTAGTACCTCAATGTCCTTCTTATGATGAGGGCCCAAAACTGAACACAGGATTCAAGGTGGGGCCTCGTATGTTTTCTTGTAAATGCATTTTTAAGATGAGAAAATTTCACAGTGGTAAGTGAATACAGTGAGCTTCTAAGTTCATAAATCCTATGACATTTCTTCTATATCCTGAAATAATGTCTACCTGGTACTTTATGTACAAAACCCCATATTTAGAATGCAGTGATTCTAGTCTAGTTTTTCTGCAGCTGTCCCACAATCTGGACCACAAAACTAGAGTTCCTGATTTTCCCATTCTTCCTGCCTAGCACTTCCTAACCACAAGAACACAAAATTTCAGATTGGGTGTAATTTGTTTTCAGGCCACTTTCATGGATATATTTGGAGACAAACTGTTACCCACCACATTTATTCAGTTACCCTAATTTTGTTCACTTCCATCCTTTGGGTACAAGTTAAAAAACATGTAAATGTGCTGACATTGAACCAGTTTCTTTACAGAACCATATAAATCTAAACAGAGATTACAGGATAACAGTGAGTGAAATGCTGTAGTCAAAACACCGTGGTTTATTCCTATTTGATGTGGGGCAACCAGCACAAGTAACCAGAATATATATGGAGATGTTAATGCAAAATGTGATTCCTCAGCCATCCCTTTGCTCAGAATCCCCCACTAGCTGCAGTGAACAGTCCTTCAGGCTAGCTGGCAATCAGGTGTCTGGATTTCCATCTGTAAGTAAACTACCTGAACTCATTTGCTGTATATTGATTCTAGTATATACTCAAACTTTAGTAGACAAAGTCTATGAGATTCTGCAGGCATAAATATTAACGTACATCCTAAGTGTGTAAAACTGGTGTGTTGGCAGTTTCCTCTGATTTATAGCTCTTTAGAACTGTCTGCCTGTTTTTGGCATGAAGTCGCTTGAAACAGTGGAGAAGTGCCAAGTGTATGTGCATGCATCTGTTTTTTGTCAAGTGAAGGTTCTGACCTAAAGACACAATGAAAAGCAGTCATATAAAAAAGACAAGAGCGTGTCGTCTCTGCAGCAAAACATGTGACTGCAGTGAGCGCAGCACAATGGTATTGTTCTCTCTGGCTTTAAATGAGATGGCTCAGGTCTTGCTGCAGCGTGGAGCTGCAAACGAGGTACCTGCTACTTCTCCTGGAGGCGGCAGGTTCCCCATGCCAGGGAGCAGAGTGTAACCCCCGCAGGGTGCTGCGGAGTGACCTCTGCAGACTTGGAAGGAAGGAGTTTTCTAATTGCTGACAATCCCTTGTGAACCTTCTGCCACTAACACAGAATTTTGTTTTTACAGTATTGCGGGATGCGGATGTAGATTGTTTGACCCTAGGGCAGTACATGCAACCAACAAAACGTCACCTAAAGGTAAAAAAACCTTTAATTTACAGGCAGCGTTATGGTCTGTACCTCGCACCATCAAATGTCCTCTTTCTAAATGGAGGCTTCGATATGCATCCTTACAAGTGCATATGTTGGGAAAAAATTCCTTCCTTGTTTAACGTAATCTTCATCTGTTAAAACTCTTCACAAAAAATGCCCTCAGCCATCTAATCCCTTCCGTCTTCTGCAGACTCCCTACTGCTACTTGCTGCCATTAGCTGGGGAGACAGCTGGAGCTGAGGCGTGATTCTGGAAAACAGGAGTCTCGGTGTATGTCACTAACACAGCCCTCTCACAGGCTCTCCTTTAATGGTTCCACTTCAGCTGGGGAAATCACCAGTTTCTCCTTCTGTAATTTGCCCAGAGCTTGAGTCTCTGTTCCTGTGTTTCACTGAAATAACTGTTAATGAAGAGATCTATAGGACTATTATGGAGTTTTAAAAATAATTTTGACAAAAAAGTTTCAAAAACAGAGTGAAGAAAACGATAAAGCAACAACTGGAAATTGAATTCTAAACTTCTCGGCTAACTAGAAAAAACAAATGCTTTCTTTTGGTAGAAAGCAGAGAGAAAATGCAGTTTGTGACTTAACTGCTGAAAGTATTGGAGTGTAAAATTTTGACCTTGCGATGTAACTGTGTTTCCTGCCATTACATGTTATCTATAGCCATTTCCTTGGCATTAATACCCAGTCATAATGAATTCTTTTCATTCAGGTCGATGAGTACATAACTCCCGAAAAATTCAAGTACTGGGAAAAAGTAGGAAATGATCTTGGATTCCATTACACTGCTAGTGGGCCTTTAGTGCGCTCCTCCTATAAAGCAGGTAAATTACTGAAAAGCATTAGATTATTTAGCACATAACATTTTATTATATAAAGTTAAAATGGTGAAGTAATATGCAACAACACTCACTTCAGCTCAAGGACACTTCATATTGTCATCATTTTTTTTCTTGATTTTTTTTTTTTTACACCTACTATCTTCTATAGGTCATCTAAATGCATCAGTATGACAGTAATTGGTATTTGTAGAATTGCTGTGCTGCGTAAGCTGCGTAAGCATGTGAAGCAGGATGAAGGGTACCCAAATTGCAAATTTTTCTTTACATTGTGCTTCTTGGGCACTTCAGGGTTTAATGGGGCCCTTTATTGTTTGTGATGTAATTTTGTTGCTTTAGGCAGAATTTATTTACAGTGCCCTAAAAATAATTAGGCATGTTTATGGCAGTGCTTTTTCTGACAAACCACTGGGTATTAAATAGCAGCTGATATTAATGGAACTGATATGCAGATCAAACATCGTGCTTTTTCCTAAGGAGGGAGGAGAGAAGACTCATCTGGGGCTTCTCAGGCTGTTTTAATGTCAGCTCAAGTGAGATTTATAGCAGGTTTCACTAGAAGTTGCTGATACTTTATGAAACAGGATTTAATTTTTAATTAAATTATTTCACCTTTGCCTGCTGGAAAGCACAAAGAAGCAGAGCTATTTCATAAAACTGGCATAAGGAAAATCAGGATTTTGAGGGTGGAGGCATTGTTGAGTTATGAGGTTGTTTGTTTGTTTGTTTGTTTTTTTCCATATGCCTGTTGTATGTATTGAAAGTCCTGTTTTATAGAATTGAGTTACTACAGAATACTGGTAAGAACAATTGTAGAATAGAGTACTTGCATTAAATGAGAATGTTTATTGTTTTGGTTTGTTTCATTGAAATAACTACAAATAATTTTGGTGCTTTTTTCCCTTTTAATTAGGTGAATTCTTCTTGAAGAACTTGGTAGAAAAAAGAAAGACAAAAGCCATCTGAAACTGAGATTGAGCCTATTTAAAACAGCCAGTTTTAAGGATCCTTTTTTTCAGTGCATAATTATACTCAGTTCCAGAAACACAGAAGACCGTATGGTGGATGTATGAATAGACTTACTATCTGTCCAGAACACTTTTCCCTCAGCAAAACACTTCACAGTAGTTTACCTTATTCGTTCTGGCAAGGCTACAACTACATAGTACTTCCAGTGTTCAGCAACAAGTCAGAAGATAGAACTGATTTGAAAGAGTGATGGAACTGAGGTGGAAGAAATGTGAGCTGGAAAAAAAATCAGACAGATTTAAGTCAACAGGTTTGATACCACCATCAGCAGCGCTGCAGTTAATACCTGTGAAGATGCCAATAGGTAATTTGAAAGGTACTGATGTTTTGGTGTATCTTACCATTATGCAACAGAAGCTTGCAGGGGCTCTGAGAAATAGAGGAGTTCTAAGAGAGATGGTGTACATGACAAAGGACCAAAGTAGGGCTGTCTTGAACCATGCCAGAAAAAGTATCCTTAATACTTTTTCAAGAGATGGTGTCTCTTACCTGCATCTTAAGAAAATGAGCTGTCCATTCTGATGGCTAATGCTTTTCAGGTGCTTGCATGTCTCCAAGTGTGAGCCTTGATAAACGCAAGGTGTCAAGCTGAAGAAAACAAGAGCCCTGGGTGGCAAGACAATGAACCTTGTGTAGATACTATATAATTTAAACCACATAGCAAACTGGAGTTGCCATAACAGCATAAATAGAGCCACCCCTACTAATAAACCCCACTGAGTTGCACAAGTGCTTCTTCAGTATTGGGTTTGCAGAACTGTTGTGTTCTGTACTGTGCTTCCTCTCCACAGATACTGTCATTAAAGCAAAGTCAAATACCCAGTGTAAGTGTGCAATGGTTTTGTTTGATCAGTCTGCTTACCTGCGCCCTTGAGACCTGGTCTGGCTGTTAAGTGAATGCCAACAAGTGAACTGCACTGTGGATGAGATGTGAAATCCATTGCAGATCATACGAAGCTCAAGCAGAAATAAAAGCATGGCTTATGGTGTAGCAGCAGCTGTAAATTCTTCTACTTACAGTCATGATAATTCAAAGTGCACCTCTCCCTAATAATTCTCAGTTGTCTGCTGTGGATGTTAGAAGGGAGTTTTTGACCTGGCTTTAGATTTATCTTGATGAAGTTATTTGGGAAACATGCCAGAAATTTGTTATCTGATCCCAAACGCTCACCGCACAGGTAATCTCTATGGCTGGCTATTGTACTTATATAAAGTACTGTAGTTTATAGGAAGGAGAGTGGACCCTCCACCCACCCCCCCACTCAGCAAGATGTTAGAAGGAAGACAACTAATTAATAAGTTAATATATAGGAGAAACTTGGTATTGTCATGAACAAGAAAAATGGGATAATATGACTGAGGCCAGTGATGCCCAATTGACGCTTCACAAAATGAAGGACAGCAATATTAAAGCATTATGAAGACAAATAGCCTTAAGCTAGAAGGACTGCACTAATTAAGTGGTATAATGGAAGTAAAAATTAGGGGAAGAGAAACTTGAGCCATGAGGACCAGAGGGGAAGAACAGAAGTCTTAATAGCTGTACTTTGTAAAGGCAGAGAAAGGGCTTTTTCTTTTTTATTTTAAAGTAATAATAAATTTTAAAATTTAAATAAAAAAAAAAATTGAGCCCTAGTCTTGGAAAGACAAGGTGTGCTTTGTGCCAATGAACGCCCTGCTTCAGCTGAAGTGCACTGAATACCACAGCAGTGGAAGGTTACCGACTCTGCCAAGGAACTCCAGGACTCCGTGCACAGCAGCAGGCCCGGAGGAGTGCAACATTCACCGCAGGATACCCACACAGTTAACAGCTGCCAGCTGTTATTAGAGATCCTACTATACATTATGGTTTTAACTTGCCTACAGAGCAGATTTAACAGAATGTTAACTTTTGCCAAGTTACTGCTCTTTCAGCATATCAACACCAGAAATACAGAAGAAGGAATTGTGAGCCATACAGCTATTATCAAACCGGGAGGAGAGGATATTGCACAGTGATTATCCATTACTTCTTTACAATGAGAGAAATAATGCTTCAGAAAACACAATCCAATGTTATTTCATGTTAGAATTAATTTATGAATTGCTGCTATGCGGTTTGGAAGATGATCTCTCACTTTTACACAATGTGTGCTAGCTGGTACCAAGTTTCAGAAGCTATATAAGGTATTTTCTAACTGCATGTTTTGCTCTGGTTTCCAAGGAAAGCAGTCACCTCTTGTTTTTCATACATGTTTGAGCCTTTGATGACCTCCCACAATTTGTACTATGACAGGTCTTAAAAGTGCTTTTCCTAGTTAAATCCTGCTTTTACAACCATCTTCCTTCCCTATTGCACTCGGCTTTTCCTTAACTATATGTTAAAGCACCAAACTCTCACAGAACTCCTGGTTATAAATTCAGCACAGGTTTCATGACTATCTTAATTTTGCTTCTAATGAAGTTTCATGTTTAGTAACATTTTCTTTTTATATGTCAATCACTTAATTCTGTCAGTTTGTTTCACAAAGCAGTCATGAAATATTTTAAGAAACATTAATCTTCCTTGCAATCAGGAACGCAAACCGAGTTTTGGGAATATGATTTCAAGTTGATGCAGACACTTCAAATGAATGGTCTTTTTTAGCATCATTACGTCAATCTACTACGCTTTGTAAAGCATAATTAAATGTTATGCAGCTGACTAGAGAGGTGCTGCATCTTCCCCTGACTTCAAATCTTCAGGTTATATCAATAAAGCCAGAGTGTTCATCTAAGAATAGTTTTAATTTTTTCCTACTTGATCAGTAATTGATATTTGCATCCCCTTTATTTTTAAATGAAATGTCAAGTATTTATGCTTCTTTACTACAACATATGGCAACTTATTGCAGATGTTCAACTTGAAAGAGAAATTCTTAGCTTGGAATAAAAAAAGCAACTAATGAAAATTTACTCCAGTATTCCTAAAGCAATGAAAGATAACCCATTATGCTTTCCTGCATTGTTTCACAATTCATTTCAAACTTCAGCTGTTGAGCGAGATTATAGCACTTCTGTAAATTCCAGATCAAAAGAAGAACCTCAAGTGACAGAAGTGTAAACTTGTTGGCCAGTACAAAAATCTCACCACTAACAGCTCCTACACTAACTAGTCTTGGTTGAAAATGTGTTTGTTGTATTCAGTTGCAAAATTCTTGGCTACTACAGGCCTGGGACTGGACTAGTTGTAGCTGCATAAAGGTTTAAACACATACACAAGAGAAAGACAGTACAACTTGCCTGGCATTTACAATTTGTCTAGGTACAGCTTATATATGAAGTCTATATTATACTATTCATAGGCTTGTATTCAAGCTGGATTTGCTCCAGATGTTGTATTCACATTTTGGCAGTGAAAAAAATCAGTGCTACTGTGGGATTGCATTTTATTAAGTGCCCCATAAAAAAATGATTTCAGAACACAGGAACCCATTACTCATATTACACACTTCTCATCAAGAGTTACATGCTGTAAGATCCCACTTCAATAGCATTAAAAGCCATCTCCTACATGCATTACTCAAGCCTTCAAAGCAAGAATGCAAGTAATCTCTAATTATTATTTCCCTGGCAACTGTGCTCTGAAGACAATGGCTTATGATTCACAGTTCTGCAAAATCTTGGGAAGCTTGCTCTTGTGGCCCCTGGTAAAGGTTCTCTTGCTCACATGCAGTATCCTGTGGGGTGCTCCACCAGCTGGTCAGACTGGATTTATCCCACTGTCCCACTAAAATAATGTAGCCACCAAGAAACTCAATAAGCTGCCTGCTCAAGAAAGCAAGGAAAATGCTAGTACCAGTTCTACCCTTTGTTGCTCTTCAGAAAGGATCTCCCTTTCCTAAGAAAGAGGAGTTGGCGTGATCACACTATAATGAACTTGTCCATTCTTCCTCATCCTTTTGATTAAGCCACAAATGACTATCCAGGGTTTGACCAAGTCTGCAGGAAACATGGAATAGGGGTACAACACCTATTAACAGTTCCTCCATCTGCTTGAGGCAGCATGTCAAAAGCCACTGGAAGCTGCAGGAACACTGATTAGCCCTGTAACTCTTGCGCATTCCTGACAGGAGCTACATTTCACACCAGAGTTTAATAGTTCATCTGTCCAAAGTGAGGAGGACAGGTCCCACACAGGCACTACAGTTATAGCTGGGTACAAGTTTCTGAAAAACAACTCAATCTTCTGAAGCCTCTGCTCACCCTCCCTGTGAAGACAAGCCCTGAAACAGTGCTGTGCTCCCCCTGAACATAGGTCAGGACAAGAGATCCTTCGAGCACAACTTGTCGGGACCCTCTTCTTAATCCCTAAGGAGAAACTACCAGCTTGCCCTCTCCAGCACTATGGGGGCAGAGGTAGTCAAGATATCTGCCTGCAAAGACAGGGTGACCCACCAGTTGGACTGTAATGCTTAAACACAGCTGTATCAAAGGGTCATCCCTGCTCTGTGGGTGTTGTATGAATTGGGAAGAAGAGATGGCATGATGAAAGATGACAATATGATTTCAAGCCTCCATAATTCCCACTCATTTTGTCTAGCTTCTGGTGCACTTCCCACCAAAGAATCTTATGATGGGACAAAAAGCCCAAGGCATGTTTGCCCTAAGTGTTGAGGGATTGCTGCACACTAAGTCTCTACATGGAAGCCATTAATGTGCAAAACTGGAAAGCATCTGGCTTAAGGATTATTAAGGATTATTATTTCAGTCAGATAACACCATCCTTAAATCTTTAAATAGCTGTCCTAAAGCTTAAATTTTATCTATATTTCTGTAGGTAGTTGTGATAATATAGCACTTGCTTCCAAGATGACACTGATCTTATGCTCTGTTTAACTACTGATATGGCATACCTGAAGGCACACCTGTTGAATTAATTCAGAATGTATTATGTGACTAGTTACAGGAAAATTCTCTAACATCCCAACACAACTATTATTTATCTGAGATACCTACGCCTTCTAGTCTGAAACCTGTTTATGACCATCCTTCTCTACCCTCCCCCCTCCATTTGACAACCCCATGCAACCAGTCAAACGCAAACTTCATCATCTCAAGGATTTTAATAGCACTGGCCAATTTCGAATAATAAAAACAAGTAGAAATAAAGTCATAGTAAAGGCAAAAATAACAAGATAACATAGGAAGTATTCATTCCTGCTAATTTAATGAGGTAGCAAGCTGACTAACTTATGGGGCTGAATTTTCATTTTCAATAATTTCTTAGCAGCAGAGAATAATTTTTGCAGATTCCTTAAGAAAGCTGCTTTCACATGAAGTACCTAAGCAGAAAGGAAGGAAAAAGATAACCATCAGGTAGCTTTGAAGCCAATATTTACTTTCTACTTGGACTGACACCAAATTAAGGTAATTCTGCTTAAATTCATTGTTCAAACAAGCAGAATGCTCCTCTGCTGAAGATGGGCTGTCTTGCTGTAACTTAGGAAAAACTTGCCCCAGGAATCTGATTAGATCGATAATTTATGTGGCTGCACATGGAATGTAGGCAAGACAACCAAAGAATCAAAAGTGAAGATCTGCCAAAGGATCAGTTTATAGCTGCTAGTACCCTGTTATTAATTACATGATCGATGCCTGCAGAACTATCTGGCCTCCCAACAGACATGGTTTAGACTGCATCAGTGCCCGTTGATCCCAGCCAGGATCAGGGCAGGATTGTTGCAGTTACCTCTGTTTTAGGGATCAACCCAAATCCTACCAAATTCACTTGGAGCTTCTCTTCCAACTTCAATTCCAGTTACAGCGAGCATTTAATTGGGCAAATTACCCCAAAAGCAAATGAAGACTCAGTGAGATCAAAATTCCTGATCACTGTCCATAACTGGACTAAAGTAAAAAGACGTTCTACTTTTGCTCTCATATCACTTGAAACATGTGAAGTGCAGTTTAGGAACATTTCTGGAAACAGAAGTCTGCAGTTTTAAGGTAACTTTTCCACTTAAAAGATGATTCATTATTAAAAACAGGTCTGTACCATCTTCAGTAACAAAAAAAAAAGCTATAAAAATAGAGATTTGAAAATAGACTGAATTCACATGTACTAGGTACCATTTATAGTGTAAAATTGGTTTTTAGTTTATGAAAAATATCTTTCCTTAAAAAAAAAGCACAGGCTTACAGTTATCACTAAGAAGGTCCACAGAATTCCTTCAGTACCTATTAAACATTATACTCTAGGCTTTTTGACAGGTGGGTCCTGCAGGCTGAATTTAGGAATTTCACATGAAGAAGCAAAAGGAATTCTTTTGGCTGACACCTTCTTCCCAATTGTTTCAATCTGAAAGAGAAAACACATTTAGGAAGTGAGTATGGCAAGCTAAACAAAATCCTGTAAGCCTATGAGGAATCCACAAACTAAAGCCAGGACTGTGACTACAATTCATTAACATTAGAATAATACAAGCCAGAAAGTGCAGTGTGCCCAGGGTTACAGTTTCTGGGACCGGAGTTGCAAAGAGCTTTTTTAAAAAATAGCCTTTCACAGGTGCCTGCTTTGCCTATTTAGAGCTGCATCTTGCCAATTTGAACATTCACGTGCCTCAGCTTCCACAGGGCTATCAGTACAAATATCGTAAAATATTTCTGGGTATTCAGAAAGAGTGGGTTTTACCTCCTTTGTCTAAAGGTTTATATCCAGTAAATCAGGATAGAAGCAGCTCTTCTCATCCTTAATGCAGTGGAATGTTTTTGAAACAGACTGTGAAAAGCTAAAAGCGGACAACTCTATACAAGAAAAAGTATGTCACAAAGCTGACACACATATAAGCCCAGTACTGCAAAATTCAAAGAGTGAGACAGGTTCCCCTAACTTTTAGGTCAGACTAACGTAAAAATCAGTAAGGACAGAACTTGTAGAACACAAAACACCAGCTAGTAAAATAGTTCAGGTGCCCAGGAAGTGAGGAGAGCTGTAACTTTCCTCTTAAGTAATACAGGTGAAATAGTTTAAATTACAAAGCATCAAAATACAAAATATCTTAAGTAATAAATTTAACAGAATTTTAATCAATATATTCTAGACATACACCAGGACTGACTGTTTAAACAACTCTTTTCAGAGTCTGCTGATGTAACCAGGTAGTTGTGTCAGCTCTATGTACCATATTTGCCAGTAACAGCCTCAACCGACTGGTTAAAACATTTTCTACAAACCTGTTCACGAACAGTGTAATAATCACGTGTAGTTTAAGCAGGGGAAAAATAGCAAGAGAGGAAGTCTATGGCCATTATTCAAGTAGAGACAGTACTCAGGAGTACACAGAATGAAACGAAACATCCATCTAATCTGGCTTGTAGATTTTGTTCTGATGGTCCCTAGCTGAGATGATTCTGTCAGATTATTCAGGCAATTCTAGTATTAGTCAAATTCTGTCTATGCTGTAAGTACTTCAAAGCATGTTTACACTGCTGAATGCTGATGGCATAGGCTGATGCAGCTTCAATTTTAACAGAGCATCAGTCTACAAGAACAGGAAGGTACAGGAGAAAGAGGAAAGCACTAGCAAAGAGGCTTAAGTACAGACAGTTTTAGATATAAATCCTCACTTGAAGAGTTTTGTTTTTTTTTTTTTCCCCCTTGTTTTTCCTCTGCAATGACTGAGTAGCAAGAGGCGACAGAGAGTAGAAGGAAAATAAATGCATGAATCAGCATCACCCAGCTGATTACCTGGAAGCCAATGACTTGTAGCTCATTGTGAAGATCATCTAGAACTCTCCTACCATCGAAGATAAATGCAGGCTTCAGCATCTTCTTATGAATACGTTCATAATCCAACTCCTGTAAAGGGCAATTAAAACAGATAGAACAGATAAATAGCATAACACTCCCGCTTTGTTTTTTTCAGTTTAATTTGAAGATAACATTTTTACCTTAAACATATCCCATTCAGTGCAAATTACAAGTGCATGAGCTCCATCACAGGCTTCATAAGGATCATTACTTATAGTGACCAACCGAGACACTGTAACGAAGGAAAATAAAATTTTGTTCTGCACACATCTTTAGTACCAACCTGGTGCACTCCTGGTGAACAAGTTGCATTCCTTGCCCTACTCAAACAAGGAGAGTTTCAGGTCACTCACCTAGAGATGCTTCCTGTCAAAGACATCTGTCGCTTTGATTTTACTTATTTAAGTGAAAGCAGCTTGTACCTGGCATCTGAATAGAGCCAGGGCACTTGATCGTTTAAGTTGAATTCAAATGCCTAACTTCAAACATTTAAAAGCATCTCTAGAATTAGAAGTTCAAATGCCAGCTCTCGCAGAGGTCACTGCCTGTACACAAGCAGCACACTGCAGTTGCTGTTTAACACTCAGTTCACAGTAGAAGACATTCACTTCTCACTAGGGGCTGCCTTCATCCTTTGACTGCCTCAGCAGCTGTCTAGAGGCAGCCCCCTCATTCCTGTCTAATTCAAGGGCATGTCAAATAATGTACAGCCTTCACTCTTCTTCACAGCTTGTTTTCCTCCATTCTCTTCACCTCTAGAAGCCCTGTCTATCCTTCTCTCCCTTCCCAATACGAAAACAAAAATCCCAAATAACTCCCTGCTCCTCCTCAATAAACTTCCAGTCATACAAGATTACTTTAAAGTTTTCTTGAATTTAAGGGAACAGATTAATTTGGAAGTTATATAGGGGAGGGGGAGAATGCCTTACAGTGAATTCCAGAAATATTTCTTTATTTCTACTTTACATATGCAAGCAAGAACTGAGGCAAGATAGGACTCAGGACACAAAGGAGCTGACAGAACAACACTAGTCTTTCCTACTTCTAGACATTCTTCTTTCTCTTCCTTTTAATTGAGCAGAGAAAGTTCTTTGTGTGTATTCAAATGAATATTTTTCAGAAGAAAAATATACAATAGTACAGAATTAGCATTTATCTATAAAGGCTATGGCGAAAGAGGCAAGAGTTACAGTAATCCTCTGTACTGTCAGCAGCTCTAATCCTCTAGTAAGTGTAGCCAACGGCACATCATTGCCATGGTGAAAATATGAAAGTGAGTTTATTTTGAGAATCAGCTGAGGGTTTTCTTCTTGGGGGGAGTGCAGGTATGAAGGGGGTGGCAAGAATAAGTATTACATGAGCATTCTTACCTTGGTTATCTTCTGAAACACCTGGATGTGAGAGGTCTAAGATGATTTGTTCCTTAGGTACTTTAGGATCATAGATATGGAGCTTTGCTCCTTCATCCATTAAATACTTGCTAATGTAGATACTGGATGACTCTCTAAGGAAGTGAATCAGAGAACCAGATAGCATGTTTTAAGTAACGAAAGCCTTCAAGTGTCATGATACACAATGCCAGAGCTTTTACACCAGCTCTACATTAAACACCTTAGTGGTAATCCGTGCCAGCAGCAAACTTGAAACTGAGGGATGCCAAGGAAAGTAATATGAAAAACAAATTTACATGTCTCTTGCTGAATCATACAAGAGAGATACTAAGCCTCAGGACTTCTATTGACTGTAATTAACAAGGCATCAATCACATAAGCATTCCCCACAAAGAGCAGTTAGGGAGAACTGTATTAAGTTTGAGCTTTACAGGAAAACAGAATTAACCACCTTTGAGAAAGAAAGCTGAAACTTGGGCTT
The DNA here is from genome assembly GCF_964273445.1 of Streptopelia decaocto. NCBI lineage: Eukaryota > Metazoa > Chordata > Aves > Columbiformes > Columbidae > Streptopelia > Streptopelia decaocto. Next base: position 53,971,488 of record NC_138658.1, on the reverse strand, counting down.
CACATAGCAATTTGGAGTCAGTTGTAAAAAACACTCACATTCTTTCCTGTGGAGAATTGCTGGAAGGGCTCAAAATCTCTTATGCAAGTTAATATGGGCTAGAGTTACCTGCTCTAGCTTCTGAATGATTCAGGTACATTGTAGAGGTCAAGAATCAGTTGTCTCACCCATTTAAGAGAGACTAATGTTTGTTACAAGCCAATCCAGTCACAAGAGTTTAAGGGTCCCATATCTGATCTGGTTTTCTTAACACAATTCAATAGGGTGGTTTAGCAGCATAGGTGGCAACAAGTATAAGGAACCCACATTAATGAATTGAATTTGCTTTCTTACCTTGTGTCCCCAGTATCCTTTTTGAATGCAAACCCCAAAATAGCAATCTTCTTATCAGTGACAGTATTGAACAAGCTGTCAATAATCCGGGAAGCAAATCTTCTTCTCTGATAATCATTCATGTCTATTACCTGAAATTATATAAAACATTATGGTACATAAGGCTTCCCCACCTAGACAATGTTCACCATGGACTGGAAAGAACTATACGTCCCTCTTGATTTTTAAGGTATTTTCAACCTGAAGTGAGAATTAACAGCAGCAGTCTATGGAACATAAGGTATGAACTAAACAGTACAATGATATTGCTGAACCAGGTTTATTTGAAGAGAAGAAATAAAAGCAGTGTGATTTATGCAATTTAACAGGGTGGTGATGTGTAATGTAAAACAGGTGACAAGGTAAAAGGGACACATATATTTCTTCAGGTGTTTTCAAGTGAATAAGACTTCAGTGTCGGAGACCTCTGTCCTCTGTAAAGGCCAGAGAGGATAAGAGTTAGGATTCTGGAGCTGCTCTGATCAGCATGTCCTCCAGAACTTGCATCCTGTCCTTCAGACTTGTCTGAGGTCTCCCATGAGTGTGCCCTGGGATAAGCTGCTGACAGTGCAGTGCTCAGGCCACAAAGAAGGGGTTCACGCAGTTGCTTATACAGGTGTGTGCATTACATGAGGACTTGACCAACATGGGCTGGGGCAGGTAGACCTTTGCAAGATGACAGTGCTCTCAGGAAGCAGAACGTGCATGTAAGGGGTTGTACTACATGAACACTGTACTCTTCACCTTATCCTAACCCTGCAGCAGCTGTTCTTACTATCCTGTTTGTCCACAACTTAATAAGTCACATAGAAACACTGCAAAATATTGCTCTTAAAACAGAACAAGAGCACACAAAAGCATTAAAAGCACTTTAAACTAGTTTGCTTACATTAACAATGCAACCTTTTAGGCTTTTGTTAAATAAAAAAACACCTCCACACAGAGCAAATCATAAGTGTTCCTATGCCTCTGAGTTGCTAAGATACCAAGTGGGTTACATTTTGAGAAAGACCCTTGTGATCTCAAAGACAGAGAACCAAAGCAATTTGGCTTTTTTGTTGTTGTTGTTTGGGTTTGTTTGTTTTTCCCAAGATAGTATTAACTTTTCCTTATTCATCAGATTATCACTGAGGTAACATGGTTAGTTCCTGCAGCTCCAGGGATTATCAGTTGTCTGCTCACATTTTACATTGAGTAAAAGCAGTAGTTCTTGAAGCAAATATCAAAACCTCTGGCTCTCTCTTTCCTGCTGTGCCAACGCATCCAAGTCCCACACAAGGTTCATGCAGTATGTTAGTCTCACTTCACTGATGGGATTGCAAGCATCTCATTCGGGGACTAGGCTATCCTAATGAAGTACATTTTTCAGGAAGATGTCAATCTGAACCTCTTGAGGCAGACAACATAAAACCCAGATCTTCCTTGTCCCAAGCAATTAATGTAAGAGTTATTGTTAGAAGCAAGTAACTAGGCTGCTGTCTAGCCCCTGGCTGAAGGTTTAAACTATCTGAACAGGATGTAGAAAACAACTGGCCATCACACGGTAAGAAGCTGACAAAAGTTACAGATAGCACTGTGAAGGATGACAGAGTTTTGAAGTAGTTATATAGGAATTATGAGTGAGATCCAGCCGAGCTTCAGACAATTGGAAGGGAGTATGAGGGGCCTTTGGGGGAACAGAACCCGGTCAAGCCAATAGAGCCTAAGTAACCCCACTGACAGTAGCACACAACCATGATGATGTAGGTAACGGTTTAAGAAATATTGGACTTCAGTACAGATGTGGCACAAATGACCAATAATGGAAATAATCATGGGAAGGCTGTTAATTTAGCAGCAGACCAGGATGGAGAAAAGTGAGGGGGGAAAAAGGCTAGCCAAAAAGACGACTGAAAATAAGAAAAGCTGCTAATAATGTAGGCAAATCATGTGCTTGGTATTCTGGGGGCATCTGCTAGGCAGCCTTGTATTTCATTCAGACAATAAACCAAATCTGTTCTTCTGACCATATAACATATGTCTAAGCTGCTTCCTCAGTCAGCACTGGGAAGAGGGGTGAGATGCCTTCACTGCTAATAGAAAAACACTTGCTAGTACAGACTGAGCATCCTGGTATTGCTGCATTGGTGCTAAGCCTGAAAGCATCCACAACTTCCTAATCATTCTTAACATTAACCAGGGAACAGCAGCAACCATGTTTATTTAAAAGAACAGCAAGTTTTGCTGAGTTCTTTCAGAAAAAGGAACTGTAAAAGTAGACCCTGAAGAAAAGATCATAAGCTCTCAAAGTGGACAGAGATAAAGTGCAAAAAGAAGACTTACTTGTACTTCACATTTTCTACTGCTACTTCTAAACAACTTCCCAGTCCACTTGATCCAAACAACCTAATTCACCTCAAAAAAGCCTAAGCACCCATGAATATGAAATGCAAGTGTTAGGCCAAGGGCCCTAAAATGTAAACATGATCAACATTAAGGTACCTGTTCCTTAAAGTAGGAACACATTACATGGAGACGGTGCTCAAAAGCACAATGCCTGAAAAGCTGAGTGCTGATAAAACATCACCCCATCAAAAAAAAAAAAATAGTGGAGAACTTGTACCTGTTGCCAGTAGCGGGCTACTTCAGGTAAGTTCAGTGCCTCACAGAGGTACACTAAATTCAAGACATCCTTCTGAAAACAGCTACCTCCAAACCCTGAAAAAGAAAGTGGTTATTTTACAAGTGACTAAGGTACTACTCAAACCCAGTCTTTGGGCTCAAATAGTTTTAGGCAATCATTTACATAGTCAGCATTATATTTTTTCCCAGTATTTCACTGATAGCAAATGAAAACCTTAAGGATCTCTCAAAATCCAACTCCTGGACCTAACAGTCAGTTACAGAAGCCCTGAAATCTGCTTCAGGTCCCACTAAAGTTTTAATCCAGTCCCAGGCCCCTAGTTTTTTTTATTAAAAGTGGGTGGAGAAGCTCCTGGGTTTGCTCTCCCCCTGCCTTGGTATTTAGATGAATATTTCTCAGAACATAAAACGTTAAGATTAGGTTCTTCCCTCCCCCACTAAATGGATATCTAATAATTGCCAAGAACCAAAAGATCACCACAGCTGACTAAGGGAGAACTGAGACAATTAGAGAGATCCTTGACCCCTAGAACTTTGCTTAGAGTCCAAGAGGAACACATTGTACAAGAAATTTTGGTAATGTAATTGCTATCTACTTTTTACTTTTGCATAGGCTCTAGGAGAAGTTATATTCAATAAGGTTATTTCAAAGTCATACATCTTGCTAGCATGAAGAGTATAGCCATAACTACATAACAATGGGCTTTAGTCTTGTTATGCAAGTTTCAAAGTTTGTTGCACTGATCGCCACTTTATCACATCTTAGTCTCTGGTAAATCTAAACTGAATTCATCACAAATTGGAAGTTCCCATCACACATTCTTATCTAGAGGCATCTTCCTCACACCACTGGCAGCAACTGCCAAACAAAACCACAGCAGTTATAACTGGGAAGACATCTTGGAGAGCACTGTCATCAGTGATGCTTCAGAAAAATGAAGTTGCATCTCTTCCTTCCAATGTTCCAGGCAGGATAAAGCATGCACTCTGAACTCTCAGATTTCAGACTGCCAGGGTCTAGAGCAACCCCAGTCCTAGACATTTTACCAGAAAACAAGTGACTTATGCTACTGCTTTACAGCAATTTTTTCACACACTCATGCTGTAGAAGGTTTTAGACTATCAGATCACTTAATTCAAAACACTACTAGTAGACCTACTGCACTATTAAACAGAAGCCCAGAAAGGGGGGAAAAAAAGGAATTTTTGTTTACCAACACTGGCTTTGAGAAACTTGTTTCCAATTCTTTGGTCTGTTCCAATAGCTCTTGCTACTTCTTCAACATCTGCTCCTGTAGCTTCACACAGAGCACTGATTGAGTTAATGCTGCTGATTCTTTGGGCAAGGAAAGCATTAGCTGCCTGTAAATAAATTAAAAAGAGAACTTTATTCTTCCAGAAACCATGATGCCCCCAGATGAAAGGGGACTATTACTGGAAGGATTACTTTAGCATCTAAAGTAACTCTGAGTTACAAAATGGTTAATATAACTAGTATAATACATAAATTCCAGTTAATGGGATCTAAGCAAAATAATGAAATGCTTAACTTGCAGAGCCTGAAATGTTTTATGATGGTAACCAGTTTCTGCACCACTGGAGGTTTCCACTTAGTAATAAATAACACAGCAATAAAAGTGAAAAAAGGATTTCATAGAAAGTTGATATAATCTATTAGCTCAGCTGAGATAATTGGAAAGGATTAATGCCCTTTGACAGATACTGGGTCTTCCCAACCTCGCCTGTTTTTCCTAACTGCATCTGCATCACTCAGTGTCAGAGAACTTCTGCTTCTGAGCTTTGTCTCATTTACTCCTTTTGCTCATTGCAGACAACAGCAGTGAGTAACACTGACCAGTTTAGAAAGTTCTGATGACCAGGTATTGGTTGTGAGAATTTTTTCTCTGGGCACCCAGTGCTCATAAACAGCACAAAGAGCACGAACAGCCTTCTGTCCCTCTGGAGAATCATCTCCACCGATAAGCACTCTGTCTGGGTTCTTCAGGTCCTTGATGGCTGTTCCTTCTGCGAGGAACTCTGGGTTAGACAGCACCTACAGGCACAGAAACAAAGAACAGATAAAAGCCAAAAGCAACAACCAGCCTTTAAATACACAACTCAAAGATTATGCTTACCTGCAAATCCAAGTTAGGCTTAGTATTAGCATCAAATATTCGACGAATGCTCTCCGCAGCACGTACTGGAACTGTGCTTTTCTCAGTGACAATTTTATAGCCATTCGAATTTTGTACAATGCGCCTGGCACAAGCTTCAATGTATTTCAAATCAGCTGCTCGACCTTTTCCCATCCCATAGGTCTTTGTTGGAGTGTTAACCTAGTTACAAACACACAGAGGGGCAAGAAATGTTACAGGTCTCTTAACAATTTCACCTTGCCAGTAGCTCATGTGTTAAGAATGACAGACATTTACCTTCCCAAAGTCCAGCTTGCTTCTACCCCAGAATTATTCTAGTTACCCTATCAGATGAACAGCTATTAGCTTTCTGAATTACCCATTTTGTCTTCTAAAGAAAGCTCATTGGCCACTGTTCAAATAGAATTTAAACAAGAGCCATTCACAGCAGCTCTGTGGGCCATGGTGAAACTTAGTCCTTATTCTGACAACACCAGTAATTTCTTCACTATTACAGCCAGCCACCTTTTGTTTCCTGTCCCACATCAGGAGTGCAAAAATTCACATTGTAAGGACCTTGCAGCTAGTAAGGCAGTTATGGTTTAAACCCATTCCGCAGTGAAACCTAAGTGTACAGCTGTTGAAAAACTGCTACACTGAATTACACAAAAAAGGTAACATGAGGGAAAACACATCATTTAGATTAAGACAGAGTACCCTTTTCATTACAAACTGAAATAAGAAATGGCAACAATATTTAAAGCACAACAGCATGGTTTAAGCCAAGGATGGGTGGCAATATATAGCCTGCATTAGTGGCAGTCATCCAGCCAAACAGCATTCATTTTAGACTTAACGAATGGAGAAAAATACTATCTGAAAGAGAGCTCTGCACTGAGGTGCCCTAACAAAGAAGAGCTCTGAAGAAAAGAAGACACAAGTAACACAAAACTCAATTGTGGCCTACCAAGATGAACAGCAGGGTTGTTTGGGGTTTTTTTTGTTTTTGTTTTGTTGTTGTTGTGGGTTTTTTTTTTGTTTTGTTTTGTTTTTGTTGGTTGTTTTTTTTTGATTTTGCATTAGGAACAACCTTCTGGATTACAAAAGGTCACACTGCTTATGTTTGACAGAATCTTCTTCCTAGTGATGTCAACAACAGCTAGAAAATACTAAAGCCAGCCCCTCTTCCATTAATACATTGATTTTTAAAAGCTTCTAGAAATAAATAATCTTCGTAACCCAATAATCAGTCTATGATTTTGCATCCCCTTCTAGGAACTCTGTCAACATTATTGAAGTCCCATGGATTTCAGTAGTACACTGCAATCACAGATTTGCTCTAAGACCCCATATCTCTAACCAAGCTAAACATCAACCTCACCATTTTGACTTAGAGCTTGTTAACTTGTCAAACATTCTAGTGGCTACAAGAAACAGATTAGAATGAAATAAAAAGCTTACTTAACTTTTTTCCCACAGTACACAGAAAGACAAGGGGAAAATTGTAACACACTGACATGACATTGCTAACTGAATTTATATGACAAAACAAAGGCCTCGTCCTAACATTAGAGCAACATAATGATTTGATAAGAAAGAACAAAGAAAAGACAAACACAACCACCTTGTCCACTCAAACTTACAGAAATAAATACAAGATCAGCTTCTCTAATGGCATCATCAATACTGGTGGAAAAGAAGAGATTTCTTCCTCGACAGGATTCCACCACTTCTTTTAACCCTGGCTGAAAAGAGCAGAAAAAAAAAAATAGCAGTTAAGGTTAATGCAGGTTTTCAGTCTCCCAGATAGAAAGTAAAGCTTCCGTAGATTTACATAGTGGAGAAAAAGCCCTTTCTTATTGAAAACACCCAAAATGATGTTTCTAAACTTTCAGCCACACTGAGTTATTCGCACAACCAGATTTTAGGCCCCAGTTATTCTCACGCTCAATCCTGTTACCATGAGCAACAGTTAAAGAAACACCCATTGCATGATGTCAGGTAGATTCAAGAAGTAAAGTCTTACAGCATTCCCCAGGCTGCAAACAAAAAGGCGGTCCAAACTTCCCTTTTGTCTCAGCTACACATTCCATGACCCCTCAGCATCACATCTAAAACCTATTCATCACAAAAAAACCACAAACACTACCACAAAGAAGTCTTCCACCAAATTAGCAAGCCCAGATCCAGCGAAAGAAAGGCAGTGGTGACGCACAGGAGATAAAGACCACTCCTTTTGGCAACCAGTTGCATTTGGACCACACTAAACTAATCATAGCACCACACCCACAGCACAGATGAATCACAGGGACAATTCAGTTATATTCTTTATAGCAGATATTCTAAATACTATGCCACAACACTTTCCCTTCCCTTAACACTTCCACACAGACAAGAGGAGCAGGAGGCCATTGTGTACAGGAACAATCTTCTTTATTAGAACGATCTACAAAATGATTGAACTAAAACATCACTGTCATAGATAAAAGAAAAACACATTGTAACCTGGCAATTTGAGACACCTATCATGACATGAAATGTTTGATTACATGCCAGAAAGGCAAAAGTTCATTGGAAGGAGAGAGAGGAAAAAGAAGCAGCTTTCTTATGCAAGACATTTTTGCTGTCTCGCTTTACAGCAAATACCTACTTAAAAGGAAAACAAAGGTCACCACAGGCAGAATAACATGTATGACAACCCATCACATCACCACATGTTCCACCTATGGTGTTACTGGGATGCAAACAGAAAGGCAGCCCACCGGACTATTTCTGACACTGGAAAGAAAAAAACCTAAAACAAAAAATACAAAAAACCACACTGTGCAATGACTCAATTTCACAACTGCCTGAACCAATTCTTGGCAGTTTTTGTACATTCTTTGTAAGCAAAGGACACCATTCCAGGAAACAGATGTTGTGAGTTTGTTTTTTTAAAAAACATGCCAAGACTAGCTCTGCTTTAACTAACTCAGTCTAAGGGTTTATAGAAGACAAGTACTTGCTTTCGTGACCTTTCGTCTCACCCGCTAATCTGAGCATTATACACACCTTCCTTTGAATATGTATGACAAAGGACATCTATTCATCTTCATTTAAAGAGTCACAATGTATGTTTAGTTTTAAGAGAGGAAAAAAAAAATACATTAGTGTTACAGCAGAAACAGGATTCAGAAGACTTCTTACAACAAGACAGTAACTGTTAGTACCAGGCAACATGCCTTGTCTTTGGGAGACAAGTGAAGATACGTTTTCATTCTCACTAAAGAAAATAATTTGAACCTAGAAAAGCTATATTTCATGAAAGAATGAAAAACAGATCTACTCTTTAAGGGTGAAAAAGAGAGAAAAATAACAAGGGCTAAGAGACGCAAAATAGAAAAACTGCTTTATGTATATCTCCCAATTGAAGTAATTCTGTAATGAAGGAGTGACAGTGTGATACATTTAAAATATTTTTTGTCTGGCCTAGTCTTCCCAGATGAGACTGGAGGTTTACGATACATGTAAATGAGGAATGACTGTCCGCATCTTACAACATGGTTAAGATGGACAACACAGATTGGATTTTGGCAGTATTCATAATGGGAATAAATCTTGTATTCATATTGTGCTACAACACAGCAGATAATATTTATAACTGAGTAAGAGGACCATGTTATGATTAAATTGGGTCCCAAAAGAAAGTCAACATGATTTAGCACAACTCACTATAAATACATTTTTACTTACTAAACCTTTCATATATAATCCTTAAATACCTGGTGGCACCAGACATACTAAGTTATTTCAAGAATCTGGTTTAATGAGCAGTAGTGACAAGCAGCTGTCTCAGAATACTCTTTTTGAAGGACATCACTGTGCTATACTTATCAGGCTTCAGAAATGGGCCCTATGGAAATGCCATGTGGTGGGAGGGAAGTAAATGCAACGTTGGCTGGAAAAGACAGCAGCAAGACATGTTTACCTCATAGATCGGGAGCGCATCTGAATTCCAGGCATTGATTCTGGCCTCATTGACATCCACAACAGTGACTTTGATATTGGGACACATCTGTGCAATAACACTACAGGTTGGCCCACCAACATAACCAGCACCGATGCAGCAGATCTTCTTAATTTCAAACATGATTGATCTAGGAAGAGGAGGGGGTGGGGAGGAAGAGAATAAGGAGTTATACATTAGAACACCGGCCAACAATTCATGGAAATATGAGAGAACTAATGACTTGAGATTGTATTGTGTTGCCACAGAGAGGAACATTTTCTTACAGCTGATCTCCCGCCCCGCAGTGACTCTCTCGCCCGGGAGGCTCTGGAGCTGCCCCAGGGGAGCGCCGGCACACGCGGCCCCGCAGCCTGCCGGCGTAAATACCGCCCCACGGGCCGCGGAACCGTCGGTGCCCCGGCGGAGGAGCAGAGCCCGCCGCTGCCGGCAGCGCGCAGGGCCAGACCCCGGCGGGCAGGGCCGCGCCAGGCCGCGATCGGCTGGGACCCCCGCGCCGCGCCCCCGCCCCGTCCCCGCAGCCCCTCGGCCGGGAGAGGCGCAGTCAGCGCCGAGGCCGCAGTCAGCGCCGAGGCCGCAGCCACCGCCTCCTTCCCGGTGGAAGGAGCCGACCGGGAAGCGGCCCCGCTCCCCTCCGGGCGGCTCGGGCCGGGGCCGACCCCCGCGGACTCCATCCCCGGAGCCCAGTGAAAGGTTCCCGCCGGCCGCGGCTGAGGGCGGCTCCCCGACCGCAATTCGGCCCCGGGGCAGGGGAGGGCGGCAGCTGGCGGGAAAGGCCGCCACCGCCCCAGGGAAGGCAGCACGGGAACCCGCGGCCGGCACCGAAGCCGCATCCCGGGGACTTACTGCGGGCGGGCGCGGATCGAGCGGGAGGGCTGCGGAGAGGATGCTCGGCGAGCTCAGGGTAACACCCCACTACGAGCCGAGCGGCGGCGGCTATTTAAAGGGCCGCCGCGGGGCTGAGGCGGCTGCTTCATCCCGGGCACGGCGGGCGAGGCCGCCCCCGGCTCCTCCCTTCCCCGGGGGCCGGCGCACAGCTCGCCCGCCCTTCCCGCCGCCGGCGAATGGGCGCGGGACACCTCAGGCGCCGGCCCGCCCGCCACCGCACGGCTGGCTGAGGGGCCGCAGGGTCCCCGGGCCCGGCTGGGGTCTCCGCGGCCTGGCCTCGGGGCCGGGCTGGGCTGGGCTGGGCGGGCCTCCCCGCAGCGGCTTCCCCTCAGCCTTGACAGGGGAGAGCGGCGCCTCCCGGGGCGCTCCCCAGCCGGGCGGGACCGCGCCTCCGGCGGCCCCTTTCCCCGCGGGTCAGTCCGGCCGTGTTTTACACCTCATTCCGCTTGATGGGTTTTGGTTTTTTTTGCGTCACGGCGGCTGGACTGATGGCTGGTCTCGCTGCCTCTTTCTGGGAGGGGGGTCTGCGCGGCAGCGTGGCCCCTCAGAGAGGCACTGGAGGGGTTCCCAGGCAGTGGGGAGCGGGGGCTTCCCCGGCCCCCCTGCAGCCGCTGTCCCCAGGCAGCCGGGGCTGCAGGTGCCCGGCCTGGGCTCCTTGGCGAGGTCAGGGTCAGCGGGGGGGTGAGAGATCAGCAGGCTGCCCCACTTAACTGCTCCCCTCCGGCCTCAACGTGTTTCTATAAGGAAAACAAATTTTGGTGGTCCCATGTGTGAATCATTTTCGGTACTTTAGCTGTGCTTACTGGGAAACAAAACTCATAATACGTTCTCTCTCCTGCAGTATAGTGCTGTCTCATCAAAGTCATGTGGATAGGTAAAATACAGTGTTTAAAGTCCAGATTGCCAACGTTACCAATGACTTCGCACTTATTTGCCCTTCTGATCTGGGCACTGCTCAAGGATATACTGCCTAGTTGTATTAAAAGTCTTAGGTACTACTTATGCCTTTTGTATAAATGTGTTATGTTATTAGTATGCTTCATCTGGCTTTGGGAGCAGAAAGACCGTGAGAAATCTACCATCTTCTCCATTGCATTCAAGTTCACTTATGCTGCATCTCCTACAAGCTATTTGTTTTTTTTTTTCCAGCATCTGCAACACTGCAATCATTTATGCTTTTAACAGATTTCAGTTTCTATGTTAAACACTGCCAAATTAGGTGGATACTATATGTACGTCCTTGTTAACAATGCAAATAAAGTATTGCCTTGTTCTTATATGGCATTTTTCCCGTAGGTGTTAAAGTATATAAAAAGAAACTGGAATCATTGTTTCTGTTTTATGTTCTAGTGTGTTGCTATTTTACCCTGGAGGAGTTGATCTTTCCCTAGACCAGGAGTGTCAAACTCATTTTCACCAGGGGCCACATCAGCCTTGCGATTGCCTTCAAAGGGCTGAATGTAATTTTAGGACTGTATAACGATGTGGCCCCACTGAAAATGAGTTTGACACCCCTGCCCTAGAAGAATCTGAGCCTGCTTAAGTGAATAGCTACGGTAGCTCACTGGTCCTTTAGAAATGGTGCTGTAAAATGTGTGCGTCTGTGCTGAAAGAGCCCACTGAGATTTGCGATCTCACGGTGGGATCTTAGCAGGGTCAGTGTGGTTGGGCGAAGAACCTCTTAGCAAAGGTGCAGGGTTCACCCTGTTTATCCTGAAGAAAAAACAAGTAATGTCGTGTCTCATTGCTAATTTGCACAGATGTCTCAATTTTGGACACATCCTTTTTTCCAGGGAAGTCTAGGCAAAGCAAATAGGAGCTCTGTGAGCCGTCATGACCGAGTCAGTCTCACCTATACCATCATCTTCAAAACCCCTGTCTCCTTAGGTCTTGGAAGAGCCATAAATGCTACTACTAAGAACTTTGTCTGGTCCCTCTGTAAACACCTGTTGCTCTCTTGCAAAGGCCAAATCCACTTCAGATCCTTTATATGGCCCCCCAAAAGTCTTTGTATGATAAATGTGCTTAGCGTGTACCTGACAAATGAATAGATTTTCTATGCACAGTGGTGGTCACTATGTGTGAGGCCACATTTGTAAGAAGGAGCTGCCTTCACATACTGCTGTATGTATGAGTAGTTAGCAGTTGTTAGAGTCAGCTCGTACCTCCTGGTTGAGGTTTAGTGATTGCTAAAATGAGGGCAGGAGCCTGAGAGCCTTTCTCAGGCAGGGGTTTCAGACATACCTGTCTCAGGAGAGTGCTGCGTTTGGTGGGTTATAAAGAAACATGGGGATCTAATTCTCCACCTGCATCTATGCTGATTTGCAAAGGAGCTAGAAAGAGAATACAGGTCTGGTAGTCACGGCCCTTTCCTGGGAGGAGAAAGGTCTGGATTGCGATCTGTGATTTGAGAGCTGCTTCAAACACCTGAACAGCCCTCGGAGCAGGCAATGGACCCCAGTCTCTTTTCTCTTAGCAAAGGGCCTTCATTGATAGACTACATTGTCACACCCCCTGCCTGGGATGTGGATCTCGAATTTGCTCTTGCAGAATGGCACAACTTCCCCAGAAAGGGTGATGAGGGCTGCTTTTGTTTCCCTATAGCCTGCACTCTGATGGTGAGGGTACTACTGGCAGGGGAAAAATGCAGGGCTCAGAGTCACTGGAATGAGAAGGGCATGGAGCTTGGGTCTCCTCTCTCATTACTGAATAAATTCTGAATTAGTGGGTGGGGTTTTCTTTGTTTTTCTGTTCAGACAGACCCATCGTTTTCTGTCACGTGGAATTTTTTACAATTGCCCAGAGGCAATAAAGCTTATGTAAGGCTTCAGGGCATAGCATTAAACCTCCTGAAGCACATTGCTTGGGGAGCACGGCCCTGGGCTGCTGCAAGGCAGATGAGGCTTGAGAGAGCTACTGGTAGAATTGATGAGTCACCGTTCCATTCATTCAGGATCTTACATTTTAAATATTGTCATTTGCATGATAATTTAACTGTAAGTAATCTATACTACTGAGAGCACTGCTCAAACATCCTGCTAGGAGATCATCTTTGCAGATCCTGATATTAACAGCCTGAACTGTAATTCACGGAAGCATCCATGTCCAAGAAAGGTGGTTATCATAATTCATATGCACCTACTTAAGGAGAATAGGCTTTTTTAGAGATACTTGTAATTTTTAGACTATAGACACACAAAGGACAGAGTTTATATCCTAGTCAATAATGTAGTCTTAGGAGATGGACTCCAAAAGGTATACAAAATCAAGATACTCAAGTTTTGACAACACATTTCCTTAGGTACCTGAAGGTACATCTTCTGCCTCAGTCTGATCTGGCCTAAGCAGTTCAGTTGCCTGCCTCATATCTAAACTTGATCTGATCCTGAAAATGATCCCTTTGCTATATGCTCTCATGGACCTGGTCTTTAATGTGTGCTCAGGCAAAGGCAAGCACCAGCAGGATCAAGTGGCACGCAATCCGAAGAATTAAGACTGTTTCTTTCAAAAAATCTGGCCAAGGAAAGTGGTAATGTCTTTTTAATATAAAAGTTCAATGGCCGGGAGATGTACCAGTGTGAGATCAGACCCTATGTTCTCCTCTCTGTGAGAAAAATAGAGGAGTGGGATCAAGGCCTTATCTCCACTTTCCAGAAACCATGGAGGACAGGGCCATCTGAATGCCACAGCTGGGTAGAGGGGACACTCTCCAGCTCTCATGTACAAGCTGATCCATTGTGCAAGAGAGAAATAATGATTTATGAAGGATTTGGGGGACTGGGAGAAGGGGAGGGGAAAAAAGAAAGAGCAAGCCAGTGTATGCTTGTGTAATCTCCTGGCCAGCACCCTGGTGTTGGAGGCAAGAGGAAAAGCCAGTAACTAACCCTGGTTGTGAAAGACATTTTGTATCATATCTAGGGACTGTTTATTGTCACGCTAGTTCCCCAAAAGATTTAGCTGATCATTAATTAAAGGTAGCTGCGTTTGTGTAATCAGTGCGTGGCAGTGACATCTGACACAGATTTAACAACCGCCATTGCCTATCAAGCTTTTCTTTAACTTCTGACACAGCACAACCAGGAGGCAACCCCACATGTGACGGGGAAATCTGAGCTACTCGGCAGCAGTCCCAGGCTGAGGCACAAAAGTGCCCGGAAGACTTGTCCACAGACCAGTTGGATCAGTATTTGAATCTGTGCTTTGTATTTTACAGCACTAAGAGGAAGGAAGGGGACGGAGCTAAGGAGATTACACAGGGACATGTGGGACTGGGCATGCGTGTTCCTCTGGAAAGGGCTCCAGCAGCTGCACAAAGCAAGCCAGACGCCAGTTTTGGACACAGGCAGCCGAGTGCCAGAGCTCCTACGTGTGCTCAGAGCCAACCATAACAGTTAACTGCACAGAGCTGCTGTATTGAGTTGTTGCAAGAGACATTTTCTGCCTGGCACGTCCCTACTTGGGCCCTCTCCTCACCTCCACCTCTTTGGCTCACCAGAACTTAGACTTTGCTGTTTGGTCTGACAGTTTGTCCAAACAGTTTATTATTAATCTAATGCAATATTTTCATTAGTGACAACCAGTGTGCCAAACTGCAATTATTGGTAAAATTTGTCCCAAAATGCACTGAGTTTCTGGTCAGGGCCCAGAACATCTGGACAATAATTTCAGCTGGGCTCATGGACAATATTGCAATATAAATTAAAACCAAAAGTCAGGCAGGATTAAAACGTTTAAAAATCAGGGGAAGTCTACCCTGAAACTCTGATGAGAGTGTCCTCTCAAACCCCGTTCTTTTAGTCCTTGCATGACGTTTTGTTTTCCAGTATATGACTTTCCCCTAATTTGATTATTTAAATCTCTCAGTATACACAGAAATTATTCACACTTCCTCCCAGGCTTGATTACATTTGGTGGCCTTGTCCGTTGTTTAGTAAATACCTTTTTTATTTTTTTTTTCCTGATCTGAAAACCACACACATTACACCAGACATCCAAGCCTTTCCTTCAGCAGCAGCGCTGTGGGCAGCAGCATTGCTTTTCTGAACATGGAGCATACTAAATCTCCCAACAGGAGAGCCATTTCAGGCATAACAGCCATTTCAAGAAAACAATAAGGAAGCCTTCAATGCTAAAACTAATGCGATGGAAGAACAGCCAGATGAGGCACTGGTTTTTATCATAGCCCCATTGGAGAGAAATAATTTTGTAGCATGACTTCTTTGAAGGGTTTTACTCATCTGAGTTGTCCCATTGCCTTTACACTTGTTCACATAAAATAAGGTGAAGATTTGCTCCACTGTTACAGAATGCCTGAAAATGGGGCTTAATCTCTTTCCCCTTCTTAGAGAAGCCCAATTTGCTATTCAAATTGCAAGCTAATATTTGATGAAGTGGGAAAAATTATTATTTGGATTTTCTATTTCATTTATATGAAGCTGAGGATGGAAAACAAAGCTCTGTGAAATCACTAGGAGAGCTGATGAAACTGGATTTTTACTCACTATCACCACAACGGAGATTTTGATGTGCTACATGCAGTCCTTGGTGTAGAGTCCAGTCCTGTTGAGGGCTTCTGTGGATAATTTTCTTGCTAATAATATTCAGTTTATCATTTACCATTTTCTCTACAAGTTCTGCTCTAAACTGAGCTCCTCCACCTTTTCTAAAATAGCAATTGCTGTTACCTTGAGAATGTTGTACAATGGTGGGGGTTTTTGTTGGTCTGCTTTAGAAACATATCTTCTCAGCTCTAGTATCTTCTCTTACATTTTAAGGGTATTTTTTCATCTGGAGAAATAAATAACCTTCAACATTTTAAAAATAGGTATAAGTCTGAAACTACATAGTCACAGAAATTATTCCTCTGTTTCATTGTTTATAGCTTGGAGGACATAATAACAAAATCCTGCTACTTGTTATCTTTGATTAGAAATTACTGCTGTATTTTCAATTAACATTGTATAAAATGTTTTACAATCTGATTTTCCATGCAAACAAGAACAATGAAACCCTTTAAAAGCTGCATATATATGGTGAATTAATGTTTATTGTCGTATATTGAAATATGTTTGTTTCAGACACCCTCTTTGACCAACACTTGTATCTGCAGATGCTAAAAAGATGATGTGGAAGCCAGATTCTTGTAGTTATTATATTTAATTACAAAGTGCCTGCTGTGGGAGTTGGTGATAATTTTGATACAAGATCAGGTAACATAGGTTCAGTTATTCTTGTGTGGAGACAAATCTTCAGCTGACATTGAGGAGTGTAACCCCCTGGAAGCCAAGAGAGTTGTGCTGTTTTACAATTGAGGAGGTGGTTCACCATGGGACAGTCAGCTGTTTGTGCTCCTCCCACCCAAGGTCCATGTCTTTGTAGTGAATTGCACTGGAAGCTGTTGGCTGGTACTGAACAAATAAGGGTAGAAAGAGAGATGAATATGAGTTGTCCATTTTCACAAGGAACCAACTTCATGTTCATGGCATACTTTGCTACAACGATTTGATGTATTTCTCCCAAACATCCTAGAGAAGATACAATTATTTTTCAGGTTTTGGGGCAATCTTCTCCACCTACCTGGTGGTCCTGAACAGCCAGGCCTGATGCAGATACCTTCAACATAGTTGGATGTGAGAAGACTGAGGGGAGGCCTCATCACAGTGTGCAGCTTCTTCATAAGCCGGCGAGGAGGAGGGGCAAGTGCTGATCTCTTCTTTCTGGTGATCAGTGGCAGAACCCGAGGGAATGGCAGGAAGATGTGCCAGGGAAGGTTTAGGATGGACATTAGGAAAAAGTTCTTCACCCAGAGGGTGGTGGAGCACTGAACAGGCTTCCCAGGGAGGTGTCACAGCCCCAGGCCTGACAGTGTTCAAGAAGAGACTGGACAACACCCTCAGACACATGGTGTGAACTGTGGGGTTGTCATATGCAGGCACAGGAGCTGGACTTGATGATACTTGTGGGTCCCTTCCAACTCAGGACATTCTATGATTCTGAAGCTAATTAAATTTGTGGCGATTTTGTTTCTGCATTACTTTTCATGATAAGCATGTGCACCCTTGGCAAACATCTTAACAACTGTACTTAAGTTTAGCTTTAGTTTTAGGGGTTATTTATAACCTCATGTTTGAGTAAAAGGGTAAATCTTGATGAGCAGACATTAATGATCTCTGATTAAGACCTTACAGTTTCTAAATTGACTCAGATGCCTAAAGAATTTATTAATTTTTATTATTAGTAGTACTATTAAAAATAAAATTCTGATTTTGTTTCTGATACTCTGGTATTTATTGCCACTTTCTCTGGATAGCTATATAATTTTAAACCCTAATGCTCCCCTGGCATTTTCCTTTTCTTCCTTGGATTAACAGAGGAATCCCTGACGTGGGATCTGAGCTGCTGCCGAGGCATTTCACACTCTGCCTGTGGAGGAAGAGGAGCGCTGCACCCCACGGGAACAGTGAGGGAGCAGCAGGTCTTTACTGCTTCTACACACTGCCTCAGATCCACTGGAGCATCTTCCTTACAGCAGCTCTGTGTCCAACTGAGATGTACAAACTTCAGCATCTCACTGTGTCACTGCCAAGAACAGGGACTAGAAAACAGACTGCAAATCCCAAAGTAGTGGGATTCGATCTAAAATGAAGTAACATAATTGGCATATTTGGCCTCTGCCATTACTTGTCTTACTGTAGTACTTCTGACTTACTAGGTTGCATAACTACTTTGAAGAGCAAAAGGCAGAGATATCTGTGTTGGTCATCAAAGTATCTTAAACATTGGAAACCACTTATAATTCATTCTGACTTGCTTGAGATGCATACAGAAGGAACGTGTCCATTAGGAAAGTTGGAATTGATGTTTTAAAAATTACACAAATGATATGCCATTTTTACTGATACTTATTTTTAGATGATTTCAAATTACTTTAGAAATTGATAGGTTGGTGCAGTCCTACATCTTATACGAAGACTAACAGACAAAGATAAAAGGTTACTAATGATTGCTATTTATTTTGTTAAGTCCATAAAAAGTGCATAGTACAAGCCCTTTATCCCAATCCAAGTACTCAGTAAAAGATTACTAGGAAACTGTGAATGGCACAGATGATTTTTTGTTTGGCAAAATTCAGACATTTTAAACCACCGATTTACATTAGGTATATCACACCATCACCCTTCCTTTTTCAATCATGAACATTACAAGGCTAAGTGATCTGCAGACAATACATGAATACATATGATTTCTCATTTCAGAGTATAATAATTGTGTTAAGCAGATGCTAAAAATGCTATTGTTTTAACAAAGTTCTAAGCTAAGGTATAATTGTAAACCTCCCTCCATATTTCCCAAGTTGCTACAACTTGCGTCTCTTCATAACCAAGTTTAAAACCCTCGTTACAGATTTATTCGTATCCTGAAGCTTCACATACTACTAATTTCTTCCAGACTTCTCAAAATTTACCATAAACATCTGTAACCATGACACAATTATTTCATTGCAAACTACACCACTAAAGGCCAGATTTCTGCCACCCTTACTAAAGCTGCTACTAGTACATTATCTCAGAGTAGTCCCACAAACTTCAGTGCAACTACTTGATGAGTAAGGCACTATCTAACATGAATAAGAGTGGCAAAAAAAAGTCCTACAATTAGTTCCTTTTATTTTAATTAAGAGTGGTGATCTGAAGGTTATATCTTGGAGAGAGTATCTGAATTTAAAAGGCATATATTTTGACATGGGATAGTGGCCTGGCTCTTTAGTAAAACATTTTACAATAAAGTATTTCCAATGTTTTTTCTTTTACATAGAAAATTTAAAATAGCAATTTACATAAGGAAAGCATACATGTATAAAATCACTGGGACAATTACTTAGAGGAATTTCAAGCAAAGATAGTTCATTTAAATGTAAACCACAACATTACTCTGAACAAAAAGTTCATTTGCCAAGACTGTTGGAGCTGGGTGCACATGGTGAGTTTTTTAAATACATACACAGACACTGAAGTCAAGCGAGACTGACCCTCACAAGTGAGGAGCATCTGCTGTAAATCTCACCGACTTCCAACAGGATGAGGAGTGGTGAAATGAAGCCTGTTTCAGGTGGCTTTTTAATCAATTGGTTTTATGCATCTGATAGGGAATGCTTCTGGCCAAAAATCCTTGGAGAAAAGGTCAGTGTAGGAGATTATATATATTTTCTTGTTGGTTCAACAAAATGATGCCATATTACTCATTCTGTTCAAAATAGCATCCCAAACATAAATGCACATGGAAGGCAGAAAGCAAGCACAGTCAGATTGCTTGTCCCAGTGACATCTTTACACAGTGTTTGTGGCCTGGACACCATTAGACATAACAGGACGAATTCTCTCAGCTTCTCTGCTGCAGCTCCATTGCTTTCCATGGCACTGCACGGATGTCACTGAGAGCACCTGGCCCAGCCTTCTTTCTTTTCTTTTTTTTTTTTTAAATTTATTTTTTTTTTATTTTTTACACATGCTCCTATGCTTGGGAGCACACTGTTCCACAGAAATTCAAAGGGCAAATACATCGAATTACAGAAGCCTTTCTTCAGGTCTGTGCTGTGCCTTTACAAGGAGGCTTAGCTGGCCTGCCATTTACCCTGAGGAGGAAAACCCTGCGCCTCTCAACCACGGGATCTCATGCGAGATTTTTGTTAGAGCCCATTAACACAAACCTTTATGCATCTTAACAGTTAGTTCCTTCAGCTCCGTAACTAAAGTCCTCATGAAATAAAGGTTTGTAGAGTAAGGCTTTGAATTCCCATGTCTGTTCTACTGACCTCTATGGAAAGAAGCTTCATGGTGGTAACATAAAAATGTTTTTTACATTATTCTCATCAATTTTCTGAATTGATCAAGAAAAATATACAGTGTCACTTTTCTGTACATCTTTAAAATGTTTTTAAATTAATGTATATAAAAAGTAATTCCCATTTGCTACAATGGGAGATGTGCACAGGTACGTGCACAGCCACACGCACGCATAAACACACCACACACACACACAAATACTAGAGGGAAAAGACATGCTATATGGATTCACCTGCAAGTTTGTTATTCTACAATTACAACCAGTAGATAAGGATGAAATGTTAAGAATTGCTGATAACGTACAGGTGAAAAAACCTGAATATCCAGTATATGTTGTATACCAAAAGTTGGTAACTTCGGTAACCTCTTGGTATGATTTCATCCTATCCAACATACATTTCATCGTGGCTAAAACCTTGTTAAGATATGGATTATTAAGAGACTATATGAGAACAGAAAATTCTACAAAGTTCTTATTCTGACTAAATTTCTCCGTTCATAAAACCTGTAAATAAACAAATCCATTTTTGGAATACATTTTTGAAATACATTTTTGACAACATATTGAATAGGATATATCATTTATTAATGAACAAGATAAAATTAATTTATTTTTTGGTGGTATAATCTTTTGCGTAAAGTCCCTACTATATATGTCAGAGCTTTGACTGTGGCAATTATCACATTCACTTCTTTGCACACACACACACAGAGTATAATTCTAGTGGACAACCCGTGCTTTTGACAACAACCCTGAAAACTATGTTAGTCATCCAAAGACCAGACTAAAAGCTGCTCTGAACCCAGGGCAAATATGAAATAATTTCAATTTTTCACCACATAACTAAGCTAATAGTTGCAACCACAATAAAACTCTCAAAAGCATACTGGAGAAAAAAATATGGATTAATCTGAAGAAAGGTCAGTAACCTTCCATTATTATAGATGTGCAGGGATTTTCTTTTTCTTTCAATGCATATCAGAAATCACTGTAAAGAAATTAAGATAGCTGTAAGAGAAAGAGACCGAGTGGAATGTCCACAGTAATGGTAACAACCAAAAAAACCCCTGCAATGCCTTATAATTATTCAAATTACAATCTACTAAGAATTGTAATAACATACAAAGCAAAAATTAACTTAAAATTGAAGTCGCTAAAAGCAGTTCATGAAGGTAACTGTTGAATGATAACTCTGCTCTATATAAATGAGAAAAGAAAACAGTATTGAATGGGGTTTAGGAGTAATCTGGTCACTTCGTTCATTTGGTCGTGCAAGGTTTCAGCTGCTGGACTTTTCCAATACTGAATGCTCTAGTCCACTGGTGGGGCTGGTGGTTCTTGTCCCTAGGGGGAAGGAAGGAGAAAAAGAAAGAAAAAAACACGTACAGGATTAGAAACAGTGCTTCACATAAAAGGATTTAGAAATAAAAGAAGAATGCCAAAGAGTTACATTGTGCTTCCTTTTAAGATCACTCAATCTCTCTTTCAATATTCAGAGTAAATGAGCATCGAAGAACAATACTGTTTCCTGCATTGATAGCTTTTTTTTTTCCATTATCCTGTATCTAGGACAAAGATGACCTTCTTATTTTCATGCTGTAATTTTGTTTAATGACTTCTCTTAAAGCTGTGATTTTCCTCTGGTACTTAAGAAGGCAGGAGGCAATTCCAACCAGGGACAGCCAGTGTCCAGAGGACAGTGTGACCCACAGTCAGTCACCCGTGCCTGTTCCATCCCATGGCAGGGCTCACAGCTGGCTCTTGTGATTCTGCTTTCACTTTGGTTTTACTCATTTTCATTGCTAATGGAGTTCCAAGAAAATACAGGGAAAAAAAAGAAGGAAAAAAAGACTGCAAGATAGTCTGTATTAAAACAAAATAGGTTTAAGCTATTGTAGAGTTTCTCTGCAGGGCACTTGACGATGCACTTACATTGTGTGGGCTGGTTGGCTTTCCGGCTAAGTTGGATCCTCTCAGATTACGAGGTCTCAGTAAGAACAGGACAAGTGCAATCACCACCCAGGCCATCATTATCATGGCAAAGCTGATACCATTGTCACTGGAGGAATTTGGTCCTGGCACTACAGACAAGGAAAACTCAAGTTATAACACAGAGTGACAGCTGAGTTCTTTCCCCAAACTGAAAACAAAAATATAACATAAGTCTCAGAAAAAAACCCATGAAATATTTTTCAATCGAGTTCTCTGATTAGTCCTTCCTTTTGGCTTTGAGACAAGTAATTCTTGGTTAGTGTTAGACTGATTTTTTAATCACATTTCTTATCCCTTTGAAGAGAGAATCTACTTCATAAGATTTCACTGGAGTTCTCAGAATTATCATGACTATTTCTTAGTTCACATTAACTCCTAGTGAACTGGAGTGATAAACACACACTTTGTGTTTAAGAAATCAAACTTAATGCAAAATACAGTTATGTATGTTGGTGTTTGTTTTTTGCCTTAAACAAATAAAAGACTAGAGAGATGAAAGCTTAAACTCTGTTGTTAGGCCCCATACAGAGAATGTGCTAATTCTAGCAAGAAGAGGCAAAATAATGGTTACAATTTTCTTGGCTACTGTAAGTTATTTATTGAGAGTTTGTTCAGATAAGTGCCAGTGCCCACATGCCAGATCTCCATGACTGGTTACCCAGGTCATGTGTTATTTCTGATAGCATCAAGGAAAACCCATCTGTCAGGAGGGGGAAAAATGATGAGGAGATACATGAAAAAGTGAGGCCCAGAAATACAATATAAAAAATTTACACCTAATTTCCATACAGAATGGCTGAGACATCAAAGCATGGAAATAAAACTGAGAAAATCACATCAGATTGGAGATGGCTGGTTACTCTTTTTGGATCAAGAAACTCTGGCAAATACCTGCACATTTGAAAACAACAACTTTTATCCTCTGAAACATCATTTCAAATAATCAAACTGTAACTAAAATTGTCAGCTGAAGTGTAAACCAACATATAAGTTAACTACCTACAGTACTTACATGGCTTACAGGATGTTTGAAAGAGAAGAACACAATTTCAAATAAGTATATTTCACTATGGCAACATGTTACACTTGCACAAAAGTTACAAACGTGCTGGCAGAGGCGTCTAGCAGTAATCGTCTGAAACTCTATTCCCCACCCTTTCAAGTGGTAGGAGTTTCATCCATGGGCTGTTCATCGTTGCAGAGTTACAGTGATTGCAAATTGGGTCCATCTTTTTGAAACACCCTGTAGTATGTAAAGACTTCACTAATGATCTAGATGATCAATTAATACAGAACAATAAATACAAAGCTATAATGAATAACCTTCAGGAAGAGAAGAGCTATTCTATTTTATTACTCAAGTTGAAAACTTTAACATCCACGGAAACTCCACAGGGACTTTCGTATCCGTCAGATTTTTCAGTTGTCTCAACTCACTTGGATCATCTCATTACAGAGTCAAGCCTGGATCCAGTATTGTTTGGAAGGTGCTCTTCTTTAACATTTGCTAGGTAGCTCATGCCCAGTGAGCTGCTGGACTCATTTCCTTGAAGGTTAATGCTGACACCAAAGAACCACCCTCATCACTGTCACACTGGGAAGCATTTTTAACAGAGGCTCTTCTGTGAAAGTGGTTTCCTCATGGCACAGCACAGGGGCACTGCGGGGCAGCTTACAGCTACACCAGTCACAACACCGCTCTGCTGTCAATGCGACTTCAAGAGTTGAGGCTGTTGGGCTCATGTCCTTTACTGACATCACATGCACTCAAAAATGTCAAAGAAGAAAAAAAAACCTTATAGAAGGTCATGCTTCTCACAGCACGACCACCACCATTAACATGTATGAACAAACGAAACTGCCACACAGCTCTTGCCTTTTAAGTGTCCAAAATGTAGACATTTAAAAACTCACAAGCTGCTAATGTAGAGGAATGTTAGAGGTATATACAATTACAAGTGACAATTCTTTTGGAGATTGGAATAAATAAAGGGTGCTGTATATGAAAAGGAATGGTGCAAAGAAAATGAATGAGAATGGTACAGCCTTTAATTCATTAGACGCTAGCAGACAATTGATTCAGAAAGCATGTGGAATTGCACAGGTAAGAGTTTAGATCTGCAATTGTGCTGAGGGACAACATTGCTATCAACATAATATATCAGTATTTTAAGTCTTAGATGACCTTTACATATGCAACGCATTAAACCAGCACATAATTTGGCATGAAAAGAACAACTGCTTTATTTTTGGGCTTCCAGACAACATTAATAGCTACCCTGAGACCATCTTCAGTAGCACGTAAGACAGCCTTTGGCATCTGCTTTGGCATGGATGTTCAGCAGAATACTGAAAATTCAGATCACCTGTTATGCTGGATTCCCCATACAACACAGAGAAACAGGGACTACTCAGGCTGCCTTCTGGAATATTTGCTGAACCACAGAGCACTTAGGGCCCATGGTTAAACAAGAGTTGGGATAACCAACTGCTGCTAGGTCCATTCATGCTACAGATCAAGGAAGGGAACAGAAGGAACCACAGAGGTAAACCACAGGTGTTCATGCAAGACACAACTTCTTCCAGCCTGCATTGTAATATGGTTTATATAGAAGCAAATGTGCTGAAGCGTATTCTGAACTAAGTTAAGCAAGACAACCACTGATCTAACACAGCTTGACCCTGTACTACCTACTAAAAGCATTCCAGATACTGAAACAGCCACAACACTGTTTACACTATTCAAGAATCGTTAAACCCACACCTCTCAGAAATGACCATGTGTTTTAATAAGGATGTGAGATATTTCAGAATCTGTTACTTTAATCTAACATAAGGAGATGAGGATAAGCAAAATCTCGCATAGCGGGGGTGAATCACACTTTTCCAAGCTTTTTATCACAAAACATGAGGACAGGAAGCTTTTTCAGCTACTGGGAGCAATAATATGTAGAAGAAAACAATATTTTGCTACAAAGACCTCCATCACTGAGACAACCAAATAATCAGACAAGGCCAGCTTATGGATAAAGAACAGCTGAGTGAAGCTGAAACTAAGCAGGATGGAATTTATGCTGGTGAGCACAAGAAGAGATCTCATTTTTAAGAGTTCATGACCACAATACTTTTACCTATAATTGATATTTTTGCAGGTAATTTAGAAGTGTTTTTTTGATTCCTTGAAGAATAAAGGCTAACCTAAAGAGGACCTGTGATTATATTTTCTAATATTCCCAGATGGATAGAAGATCGTCTTGTTCTAACCTCACAGATGGATGTCCCTGCCACCACTCGTTTTGATGGATGGATCCGGTTATTAATCACCAGTGCCTGGAAGGCAATAACTAGTGCATATAGTGTATAAGAATGTAGACTCCTGTGTCCCTGAGTGAAACGAAACCTACAGTCTCTAGCCTGCCTTTCCACACAACACCGAATCCAGCCCAAGGTCATTATTTTCATAATATCTGGTCCCTCAGGCTCAGCATACCTATATATCCATGCACTTCTGAATGAAGCCGTGAGCAGTTCTGCCTCTCTGGTTACTTGGATTTTTATTTGTTTTTACGCCGTAGTTGAATTATCTCTGTGTAGGAGAAACTTTTATGAGGGGCTGGTCTGAGACTGTGGGATGAACTCATGTGAGAGCTAATGACTATGGTGAATCCCATCTGTTGCTCCACATATGAGGCACGGCTCTTTGGCTTGCTTTCTCCTACAGAAACAGAGACCAGGGCGAAATAAATTAGTCTTCTCTTGGAAAGAAATGGGAAGGGGAAAAAAAAATTCTGTGACAGATGTTTGCCACCTCATTTAATGTTCTACTAGAAGGCAATCAAAGCTACTAAAATGATGAGTTTGGTAAAAATAATTTCTAAAGATTAAAGGTCAACCACCTTCTGACTGTGCAACTGAAATCTCAAGAATACAACATTAAAGTTAATAAATATCCTTGTTAAATATTCCTTACATGAACATCGTTCTTCTCTTAAAGTGCTATTCTTCATTCAGAGTGAGGTTGTACTCTAAAGAGGAAAGATTGCATTTCTTTTACTGTAAAAGTATATTCCATATGGTGTTTTTTGCCTGTCATGTTATGGTAGAAATAGCTTCTTGTGGATCTTTAGCTCTTTATTGTTTCAACATCTGCATGTGGGAAGGCAAAATCATGCTCTCTGACCCGTGCTGCCTTCTTTTCACAATGTTTTTAGCCTTGCCTGTTCTGTGAAAAAAAGGTAGGAAATGGTATGAAGAGAGGTATCTTACAGATGAATCATCAGAGAAGACAAAGACCCTGTGGGACCTTCAGCAGACAATCCCTGCAAGCTGACACTCTCAAAGGCAAGGGATAGGGAAACTGAAGAAAGCCACAAAGGACTTGAGCAGAGGAAAGGAGAAGGGAATTACCAGAAAAGGGATGGAAGAGTTGGCAGACATTTCGTGCCATTGGGTTAGGCTGCTGTGACTCCCCTAGGTGAGTACAACTCAAGATGAATCAGAGATACGCATTCATTTTAAAATACATTTGGAAGTAGACAACATTTGAGACAGTCATCTCTGATCATATTACAAGCGAGGAGACCACTGAGAATAGTGTTGAAAATATGAATGTAGTAAATCCAGGTCACAACATCTGGGAATCGTTAGAACACAGAAAAAACTCAGGCAGTGGGCCCTCATTTCCTCTGCCTGTGAAGGGCCATGAGCCATCAGAGCAGCTCAGTACCAGCTGGGGATCCTCCCTGGACTGGATGAACCGCTGATGTTGCAACTGGAACACACTTCAGAGAAATCTTCCCTGCTCCACTTGCATTAAACAGAATTCAGAAAATAATTATTGCTCTTATTCCTCATTTCAAGGGAAACTGTAAGATCTTCTGATTTGCTGAGCATAAACAATCCCATCAGAATGTTAAATGTGTTGCATATTCAAAACTTGCAGCCTTTTTTCTCCAAGGCACCCACTGAAATGGAGAGAACAGTCATCACACTCTGATACGTGCGTTAGTGCCATATCAGATATTCTGATGGACAACCAGCAGAACAGCCACCAGGCAGAGTACCCAAATGCTCTCTGAAGTGTTGCTCATATCCTCCAGTATGTAGGAGTACAAATCTGAAAGCTCTGGTCCCAGCCCTGGTAGGAAATTCTCTGCAGGGTAGTCACTACAATATAATGGTGCCAACAACCAGAAATAAAAATTTAGAGCTTATAACACAAAAATGCGAATGAGGGAGCCATGGTGCTACTGCTTTGATCTGGCTCCAAAAATCTAAAAGAGATCTGAAATCAAGGTTTGAAAAAACAAAGTGTGCTCAGGAAGAATCAACACAGGGTGCTTCTGAGAACTTCCAGCTGGTAGCAACAGCATAACACGACGCTGCTGTGACACTGGCTGAACCGCAGCCGTGACGTTTCCCAAAACAAAACCACATACAGCTCATCAGTTATTCCACAAGCTTGCAACTTAAGAATCTGTATGACAACATTCCCAGCTGTGCTTCCAGAAGGAAGACCAAATCCTGGGAATGAGCAAATGGGTGAGAACAAGCTTCTTCATATCAAGGTCCTGAAATGAGGAACCAAAGTCAGCAAGTGACAGGAAATGGATCTGTGTGACGCAGGGAAGAGGAGACCCACCTCAGAAATCAGCTCATCACGGTACAGCTCATCAGAACAGGATGAAGCAATGGGCAGAAGACCAGCCCAGAATTGTTTTAATCTGTCTCTGAAAACATGTCTAGAAACTTCTCCAGGCTCCATCTGTTTGTTTTTGCCTTTGACTCCTGGGAATCTTACAGAGCTCGTGTTGGCCCACGCACAGACTCACAGAAGCATCACAAAATAATCTGACAAATAGGCAGTGTCATTGCATCAGCAGAAAGATACCTTTGCTGAAGCTAAATTTAAGGCAATACAATAACGTTGGAGAGGATTTACTCTATAATTTTTGCTTTGGTTTTTGAAACAAACCACTGGTTTGGAACAATTGCTGCCAAATTGCTTGCATCTGCAGACAGTTATTGCAAGGATCTCTTTCAGGATGGAAAGCTATTTGCCACAAACCATTCGCATCCCCACTGTATTATTGCTTGGTAGCATGAAAGCTATCCCACAAGCATTGTGCCCACACTTAACAGAACTTACTCATTTATGCAGTCTTTAGCCTAAGAGCTGCATAAACACTGATAAGCCAAGACTCCAAAGGCTTGAGTGAGAATGACCTACCATCGTTTGGTTTTGACTGTGGACTAAAGATCAGAAAGCTGTACAGCCTGTCTGTGCCTACTTCTAATACAGAAGATATTCTGTTTCCTGTCACTTGCCTCTTTCCCTCTTCTCCATGCCTGTGATTAAAAAAACAAACAAAACCACCACACATAGAAGTCTAAGGTGTGGGAGACTAAAAAGTCTGCTCTAGGACAGGTGCATTTGGAAAAGGAAGGGTGCTGGAAGTCACAGTGTGCTAGTTTGACTAAAATGAGTTAATTTTCTCCATGCAGTTAGAAACCTTTCTTTTTCATAGCTAGCACAGTCATTGTTCAGATTTAGTTTGAGAACAAGAGAATCACACTCCAGGACAGAGTTCATGTCTTTAATTGCTCTGGTCTGACAGGCAAGGCCTCTGAGCTCTGCCAACAGGTGTGAGGCATCAGTGAAGGGGTACAGAGATGGGGCAGAGCTTGACTGACATCCAGACTGATCAGTGAGAATATTCCATCCTATTAGCATCATGCTTCATATTTAAGGAGAGCTGGGACTTTCCCGCTGGGCTCAGAGTTGAGTTGGAGCATGGATGTAGACCCATTCAGGGAAGTTCTGTTGAGAAGTTTTTCTTCAGTTCAGTCTTGTGCCATCCTGCCATTTGGCAGAGGCCTCTGGGCCTTTCTGTCTTTTCCTCTCTTCCCTCTACAGGATTGGGTGTTTGGACACCAGGTGCTGCTTCCTGGCACTGGCTGCTCAGTGCGGATGGAGTTCATGAAGAAACGCATTGAGTATCTTTTATTTTATATTCTATTTCCATTTTATATATATTATTATTAGTAGTAGTATATTGGCATTATTTTGTTATTTCATTAAACTGTGTTTATCTCAACCCACGAGTTTCTCCTTCCCTTTTGTTCCTCTCCCCTATTTGGGGGGGGAGGTGAGTGAGCAGCTATCATCATTATATTGCTAGCTTGGGTTAAACCACGACACACAGCACAGCATGACTTGGAAAGCCCCAAAAGAAAGAGTAAAGCCAGCAGCACTGTTATGGCACATGTGCACCCCACTCAGGGGTTATCTGGGAAAGCTCACAGCTTTTCCCCTTCAGCCCAACATGGCAATGAATCTGATAATATTCCACACTGGGAGGACATAGTGCAAGTCCAAGCTAGATGTCCATCTCTAAACAGGTTTTACTGGGGAGTGAAGAGGGAGGAACATGAGAGTAAATGAAGGCATGCCCTCTCCCCAACGGCCCAGAAACCCTGACTGCACTGCTCCTGCACCTGTAGAAGAGACAGGAAGCAGCAGCTCTTGCTTCCAGAATGCTGCTCAGGTGTTCCCTGCTGCCTCTGAGCATTACAGTAATCCTGATACAGGGTAATTGAGTGAGTTCATATCCTCAGTTGCTAAAGCAATACAGGAAAAATAGATCCACTTAATTTTTAAGCATTTGGCACTGTTCCCTCTAGACCACGGATACTGTAAACAGAGTGCCTCAGGGCAAACTTACATTACTGCATTACCTCTGCACAGCTATGCTTCCTGCAGATGCTGGTAATGTTTGACTGTCCTAGTAACGCTCACCATTTGGGAGAGGGTTTTTTAATGTATTTCACAGCAAATTTTAAGGAAACATACACATTGGTACTCTGCCTCATTAACTAACAGCCATCAAGTCAACAGATAGGCAGTCACGATGTGTGTCAACTTATCAGTCAGAGCTGGTGGGGAATCTCCTCTCCCTCACAGTGGAGTGAAGGGTTCAGAGCACTGCCAGTAAGTTACTCAGCCTCAGCCAGGAACACGTGTACATGTTTGGATCTGTGCTGAATATCCAGTCTTTACTAGTTAGGTTGCTATGACTGTAAGGAGGACAAATAAAGTCCCCTCTGAATTTTCTTCTTGGGGAAAAACTGAAATAATCCTATTTGGAAGCTAATGGTAAGATTCGGTACAGTTGGGGCCTGATCAATGGCCATGCTGCTATGTTGATACCTCCAGCCTGCTCACCATTGCTGCTTCCATGCAATGCTTCCAATGTACAAATGTTCACATGCATCACAGATCCTCAGAAATTACCTCCCCACCATAACAATTTTAGTATTGTAGTATTTGATTTAATGTAATATGTTCCTACAATGTTGAGTCAGCTGTTGCATTTTAAAGACCAGTCAGACTCTAATTACTACTGCTTATTTTACTTCCATGCACCTGATCTTGAGAGTTACTCACATTCCTGAAGGCATTCTGTGTCTGTGCAGTAGGACTGGGATTGTCTCAGCTGAAACAGAGAAAAAGAAAGGCACTTAGCAATGAGACTCAGTCAGCTTTCACTGAAATCACGATTTAGTATAACATCAGACCACAAGTTCAAGATAAGGAAGATTATAACTGATCCTTTACTGCGTCACTCTTTGCTTATGCAAAGAATCCCAGATATAGAGGTAGTTTCTGAACACTATTTGCATAATACATTTAAATTACCTGACTAAAGTGTTATTCCTTCCAAACAGCTTGCAGCCACTGAATGCCTTTTAAAATTCAAGTTAAAAATCTATAGTGAGATACACATTGTTATACACAGATATAGATTCTGAGATTTATAATGTACAGGTGTTCCTACTATAAACTAGATCAAGTAACATTAAAATACTCTGTGATTACATAATAACAAATGATCAGACTAATAACAGTTAAGGACAGAGAAGACAAATTAAAATTTCATATTTCAACTTAGTAATTACTATTTTTCCACCTAAGATATTTTGAAGTGGATTTTAATAAGTACTTTACTGTTTTTTCTCTTTACTGATAAGGAAAACACTTTCAGCAACTGACTATTTACATTTACAGACTAGCTAAGCTTGCTAACTGCAAGAAAAGTCAACATCAGCTAACCTGGAAATCAGTATAACTATTTTACAGATGACAGAGTCAAAAAGAAAGACAAATATCAGATTCTTTATCAGTCACAAAGAGCCTACATGGATGGGATTTAATCTGTTACGGAAACAGGTTCTATCTTCTGCTTAGGTAAACTACATGGATTAAAAATAAAAGTTTTTAAAAGTATGCATTTATTGCAATGCCTTGGTTAGAACTGATATTTGTTTTTTGACAGGTTTTATTGTCACAGCAGTGTCACAAATCCCAACACTTCTTGTCACAACAGGCTAATCTGTTTATTATCAGAGTCAATATACAAATGTAAAAGAGAAGATGATGTTCCTTATGAAAGAAATATGTAATTACTACAAACCAAATTTCCCCTTGTATTGGCATAACTGACTTGCTGTATGTAGTCATAATATTAGGCAAAGCACATAAAGGAGACAGATGAACAACCAGAGGAAGATTTTTGGAAAAGTTCCTTTAGCACAATGATCTTCAATGACTGACACATTTGAGAAAGAAAAAGAAATATATAATTGGAGATCGATCACATTCATTCATTCATTAATATATTGAGATCTGCTAGAAAATTTACTGAGACTACAAAGAAGTTTCTTAGGAAATACTGGGTTTAACCTTTCAGCTATTTCTATAGTTAAAAACAACATCAGGGGACAAACAAATGACTTCTACTTACCTTAGTAAAAAAACAAAAACACCAAAAAAACCCCTCTGCATATTTACTGCACCTCTTATATAAAAGTTAAAGCTCATTTTATTTTCAAACTTTGGAATTCATTCTCAAAGGGGAGGTTTTACATTAGCAATAGTACCAATTTGGAATATCTGACACTCAGAGATTTCTGAACTGGGAAAACTGGATATCGCTATACCCACATTTTAAAGAGATCAGCAACATAATTATCTTCTTTTTGTACACAGACTTATTCTGGAGGGGGCTTAATTTATAATCCCTAATCTGTAGAACAGAGTCTACAGGTATTCTTCAACACAGAATGATGTCCAGAATTAAAAAGGGTAATAGGCATATGATGAGGAACTTCATACAGCTCATTATCCCTCTGTTACTATTCTGTTCCTTCACCTGTCAAACAGATGGGCTTCCACCATTACCACACACAACAAAAAAAATGATGGAGCTCCTGCTTTGACTAACACGAACACGTTAACCACCACAGAAGCTTGTTTAACAACAACAGGAAGATCTGCTGGCTACAGCTGTGCCTTTCTGGAAGAGTGGTCTCAGCAGTGACCATGATCACACCGTGCTTTGTCATTCACCACCACCTTGACCATTCCTTCATGAAAAGCCTACGCACCGTCTGGAAACACCTGTTATATAGGAGGCCACCTGATTAAGACACAATAAGTATTAAATCCCAGACATTCTGCGTGCCCAGAGGGTACACCCAGATACTGAGTTTTATCCTATGGGCATCTTTAGTGACTTCTCAAAATACAAAACAGATTCCAAGACCTTAGAATGAAAAGTACTGCTGGAAACACCAATGATACAAATATTACAGTAAGCAAGTGATCTTAAGAATAATACCACTAGGAACTGCTGTACAGATCTCTGCTGAAAAATAAGTTTTTTATATTAGATTATGCCTTGTCAATATGGAAAAAAGTCTGCTTATATATGGAGGAATAACATACAGAGGAACTTCTACAAAGTAGAGAGCCATCTGTACTTTGTCTGCTAATGGGGCTGTGCTTTCCAGAGGGCTTGGACAACAGATTTTTTTCAGGGGGATTTAGAAATTAACTGTACAAGGCAGGTTTAGAAACCTCAAATTGGAGAAAAGTATGAAAAAAACTGCATTTTTATAATTTGTATGAAATTCCTCCAAAATTAAAACAATACATAATTATACAATCACGCAGGTTTAAAGATCCCACCTAAAAAAAGTTACACTGCTACATTCATATCCATCCATACAAATATTTCTTAGAAATATTTTGCAACTATTCCAGGTAATACAATAATTTCTTATAAAAACTACTTGTGCTGGAGAAGATTTGGTCAGAACAGGACTACCCATAGACTCAAATAGGTTTTAAGAAGACATAGATCCCATGATAAAAAACCTACTCAAATATCTTCCCTCCTGACTACAAACATGCAAAAGCTCAGTAATCCACCAGCAGAAGCTCTAGGAGGCCTCTGTAAGCCAGCGAGCCAGGTAATAAATCTGTTTTCAGCAGCTCCACGATAGGCCGTGTATTGTTCTCTTGGGATGAAACACGACATGATGGAAAACGAGGAGCAGTAAAAACACATTTTTCTCAATTCTCTTGGGTGAACTAGTTCTGAACTCTGTAACCCAATACAAATCTGATCCCTCATGGTCACTCGACTGGTCAAAAGAAAAGAAACTATTCTGGCATGTGTATGAAACGCTGACGTGAGCTGCGCGGCTGGGAAGGGCAATGCCTGTTGCTGAAACAAGAACGCTCCTTCTACCAGTTGGCTCTCTCTTGGTAAAGACACCCATAATGGACATAGCAACTGTTGGAAAAAAATTGAATGTGAGACATTTCAGTTGCAGGTCACTGAAAAAAGACCAATTATCAGGGATTAGAAATAAGCAGACCTTTGTATTCAGATATTCTCTTTGTATGTGGAGGGCGAGTTTGGATGAAAGTTTGGGAAATAATAATAAAAAGTTGAACAAGACCATCGCTCTTCTCAACAAAACCCTCAAAAGGTCTTCTCAAATACACTCAATGTTTTTCAGACTGGGCGCACCACACAGTTGATGAGAAAAATCTGGAGAGATAATTCTTAGAATACATAAACTCCTACATATTTAAAGACAATATTATTAATGGTGGTTTTGGTCTTATTCATATTTCGGAGATCCTTGTGTTGTCAAAAAAAAAATTAATTTAGTGGAAGATGAATAGTTGGCTGCCTGATCTGACACCTGCTAAAGTCAGCAACAGCCTTTTTATGTTTTTCAGTATATTCTGTAACAGGCCCCTTTTCTGCAGAGCTATCAGGTGAATGAAACATCAGGGCTTATTCAACAAAAGAAGAGAGTGAAAAATGTTACACAACTAAATATTTATAGAAATTATTATTTTCTTCCATTTAAATGAAGAGGATTTTATCAGAGTTCTAACATTCTCTGTGCAGTTTGTCATCCAAATACAATAAATGGCTTAGTGCACGCGAGCCAAAAAATGAACTTATTTATCTTTTGCTGTCCAAAATGAAGTAAATACAAATTGTAAACAGCATGAAAGCTAAAAGGGAGCTACAAAGGTTCCAAAATTTTCAGTTTTAATACAGTGCAAATTTGCAGGCAATACAAGTAAAAATACTAATTACAGAAGCACATTATTTAAAATACCACTGTGAACTTTAATTCACTTCAAGTACACTTAAAATCGTGACCAGTTAAAATAATATAAATTATTAATCCCCAAATCACAAGAACTCTTGGTTGATATGTGTATTTGGTTTCTATGAAGCCCATCGTGAGTTCTTGGAACTGGGAGGCACCAGTGGCTGAATTACAGCAAACCAGCATCCACTTACTGACAGATTTTGCATGTAAACCCAACAAAATGCCAAGAGAAAAAGAAACCAAGTTACTTCTAGTGGTAAGAGAGAAGAGGGCTTCTCCTCAGTCTTTCCCCATGATGCTCAAATTTTGCACTGCAAAAATAAAAGCCCCACATTTCAAACAGCTCCTAGTTCCAATGTGAAACAGCTCTTCCTTTGTTTCCAAAAGACGCAGCTTTCCACCCCAGTTCACACTAACGACAGTGTTTAGACTTTGCTCCTTTGACAGTATATATAAAGTACAGCTTTAATATGCCATCTTGTGGATCAACCCATCAAGCATACCTGAAACCTGCATCCTGCTGCTACTCTTAGAACAGATGCCAAGTTCTGATGGGACTCTGCAGTTTTTAGTAATGAGAGCCACCACTTTTCACAACCCCCAGCTGTGAGCAAAATGTGAACAGTCACAGCAAAGGGACACTGGTATCGGCCTCTGGAAACTTTTTGCAAAGTCACTGTACTAAGTAATGTCTCCATTTTTCATGTGCAAACCTACTATGGGCACACAAACATGCCACTGTGTGGCGAAAACAGGGTGTGAACTTTTACTGCATGTTAGCTGCTCCACAAAATCACCCAAGTCCAAGTGAAACAGTGAGCTCAGTCAAACAGCTTCATCGAGCTAAACAGAGACCTTGTTTTTCCAATACAGTGACCTCAGCCACTGGGATCACTTCAGTTTTCCCATGAAAGAAGTTTAAGCTACTTTGCATTTACCACTCATGACAGACAGCTGCTGTGGAGAAGGAAATTCAGACTTCTGCCTACCTGCACAGCGACTCGTCCTCATGCCAATACTTTGCTTCCTCTTCAGATGAGTTTTCAGGATTTGCCACCCCAGAGTTCAATGGTCTCACAAAACCCTGGGACTGGTCTTGCAATTTCTGCTCAAATTTAATTATTTTTTTTCACTAAAGCTAATAAGTGTCCTGTGTGGAAAAAGATTAAGGGCTCCCACCCAGTACGAACAATTTCTTTTTAAGAGTTAAATGTCTTATTTAGGAGTTAAAAAAAAGACGGCGCATACAAATATCAGGAAGATACTAATAATCAGACAGCTCACTGGTTTGTCATTTTTCAGAAGAATTAATGGCATAATCCCTGTCCAACTCCAGAAACGGTGTAATAAAGAGGTAACAAAACAAGGAGAACAGGACCACAGTGCAATAATCAACGAAGACTTCTGTGAATGGCAGATGAGATGAAAGAAAATTATTTATGTGGGGATAATGAAAATAATTGCCTTTTAGAATAACTTTTGAGACAGCTCAAAGCAGAAGTAAGTCCACAGAAAAGACATGAATGAAAAACAAGCAAGTTCATGAGCCAGGTCAGGAAAAGACCTCCATACAGAAAAACTGTGATGTGTGAAAGAAACAGATAAATTAGGTACAAAGATAAGAGAGCAGAAATGGATAATGGTGGCAATGAAAAGGATTGATATGTAGGAAAGCAAGGACAAATAACTAACTTGGTACAGTCATTTATCCTATGAAAAAAGTAAATTTAAAATGGAATCATAAAGACTGTTGATAGAAAATTTTATGCAATAGTAAGGGCAAAACATTGTCCATTGTGAAAATACTTTTTTGTAATTTAGACCAGTTGTGAGCTCTGCTTTCTTGCTCCAACAGTGTCAGAAGATGACAAAACCATGGCACACTCCTGATTGTGTTCTCATGCTTCTGGGTAATGAAATTACTCTTTAAGCTTTGTTGGAAGCCACATCTGTTCTGTCCAAAGTATATAAACGATTCAGTAAACAACATGATAAATAAATTGCTGTGGTAGGATAGGCCTGTCCTGAATACAAGCCAGGTTGCAAATGGAATTGTACAGTTCAGATTTAAAGATGCAAAAAGTGGCACCGACATGCATTATTCTGCTACAAGTGGGCCAAGAGAAATAAGAGAAAAATCAGGGGAAAAGAAGGGCATGCTGATGGAATTAGCCTCTTAAACTACATTAGCTTCTCCTAGAGGAACAAACAAGGAAAAAGCAAATAATGCCTTCCCCACTCCTACACCTTCTATGAGCATATGCAGAATTGAAATAAAATAAATGATTGTTCATACAAGGAACATTTTATCTCTGCGATAAAAATACAGCGCTGGGTCCCACAAGGTAACAAGTAATTTTCTCTCCCATGGCAAATGAGGGAGAAGGATGGTTGGTACCTTTCAGAATAATATTCCTAGATTAAAAACCAGCTCTTAAGACCCAGAACCATTAGCCAGTTATGACAGAAGGAGAACATTAACTTCCGTACTGTAAGATTTGAAATTTTCTGGAGGAAGATGCAGCAGATAAACAAGTCAGAGGGACCGCTACGCAAACAGGAGCCCTGATTCACGCAGGAACTCATTCTTCCCTTTATTTTCTCATTTCTTCTGGGACTGCTGTTTCATGTCAGCATCATATAGATCCCTCAGTTCCACATTTCCCTTATTTTCCTACAATTGCATGACTTTTATGGGTACTTCATTTTATAATTTTGTTGGCCTTGAGAACCTGGGATATCACTGGCATCCTACTTTTAGTGAATGTAAAGCAGAATGAATTAGCAGAACAGGGAGAGCCAGGGCAGTATGATGGTCAGGACCATTACAAGGAGCTCACAGCATGTCTGACTACACGAAATACTATACAACAAATGGACAAGACAGAATATTACACAGTACTACTACAGAGACACCTGAAAACATTCATGAACAACATACACAGATCTCCCAAGAGGGGATTAGCAGACTTACATATAAAATACAAAACCAGAATACATGTGGGTTTTCTGACTGAGCAGTTGAGTATTTTCTGCAAAATAATGCATATTAGCAAATGAAAAGGGTACTCCCACATAGACAGCCTTCAGGAAAAGGCTTAGAACTAGGAGTTCCAACAGATAAGTACAGTTTGCTCTAAGTGTTGATTACATCCACACGTGGCCCGAGAAAAACCACAATTTTCTCCTTTTTCCTCAAATGAAATGGCTACAACACAGCTCTGATCACAAAACACAGTTCAGTCATTATAATACAGGTTATAGCTATTCATTACTTCTGGAATATCACGCTGACAGAATCTTCAATGCATAATTTTCTACGCTGCTTGCAATGCTGTTAAACTATGCATGCTCTGAGATGAGCATTAAGCATGACTGAGATTTATTTATATATATATATATAAAATATATATATTATATATATATAAAATATATATATATATTTTTTAATCTGTTCTGGCAAAGAAGCAGTAGCTCCCAGCATACAACAAAGCTCAGGAATGGGAAATACAAAGAATGAGAGGCAACCTCAGCATTCAGTTAATCCTGACACCTAACCACTTACAGGAAAAAATGGTCTCCGTGGGATACAGACCCGAGTAGACACCATTTTTAATGGTTTTTATTTTTTTTAAAAAAAAAACATCCACTTACCCATCTAGAAAATAGTCTTCATTTATAGTCATTGATCTAGAACTAGTTTCTGGGTTAAAGACCATTAGCAGTGCATGAGTTCTGTGATATAGGTTTGGGGCCTTAACCTGTGCAACACCAGCACCTTGAGCACCCACTGGAGGTGGGGAAATGGCAGTCAGTGGAGCAGGAGCGCTCAGGAACAGGCTCACACCCTGCCCCTCCAACCTTCGCTTTTATTCTTTTGGCCCAGTGCCCTAGGGGGTGCATCAAGTCTTTCACCCTGCATGTCAGAAGGGTGATAGTTTCTTCATCCTAATGACCAACCTGAGGTTCAACTGTTGGGAAAGGTCCTTTTTGAAACAGCCTGAACTCCATGAAATTTGGAATTGAAGGCACAGGTCTGGGAAAAAAGTGGCAAGTGAGAGCAAAATGCAATTTCTAGTCCTTGAGGTGTTTGGCTAAGAAGGGCTATAGACTAGAAGCAGCAGTAACTGCTATTAAAAATTATATATATATATATATATATATATATATATTAGAAGGCAAATGCTGTAAAACATACATAAGGAGTCTTCAGGGCAATCTCCACATTTAGAAGATCACTTTAAATTATCACAAATGTATTTGGTATAGTTCTGCTGTGATTTCAGTAGAAGGCCACATCAGTAGGTTAACTCACTTTTGTTGGTTGCTTGAGGGACTTTAAGTCGGGCCTAGCTGTGCTGACATCTTGAGAGCTTTTCAATCATTTGCAGCACGGAACGCAGATCTATTTTAGTCATCCGTGTTTATTCTGTGCTGTTTGCACAAAGTCTCCCGCAGCCAAGATTCAGGGCTATGCTGGATACTATTTCAGACTATGCCAGTTTATAATAGTAAGACTCTAAAATGACCTGGCCAAGAGAATTATGTGGAAACTTGGTTGACAAAAGTGTGTTTGAACAAATTGTGTTGAAATAGTTAAGAGAATTTGCAAATGGAAGACACTCTATGTATGATTATTGCCCTCATAACATACACAGTGTTTTTAGTCTCATTTTCAGACATGAGCTGAACCTTGGGCTAAGATACTCCATGGATCAACCATGCCTACTCAGAGAGCATCGAAGTCCAGAGGAGTAATGTAGTGCAATCAGTTTTTATTTTACAAAAGAAGTGAAGAAAAGGGAAACAAAAAGCTTTACATATAACATAATTCTGATCTAGAGATTTGCTCTCCTCTGCCACAACTGAGACAGGAACCATTCCCTCTGGACACCACAGAATGTCCTTCACCATGACCCTTTCAAACAAATGGCCCCTTGTCTGACAGAGTCCCCCCCATTAAAGTACTTGATGTTGTTTGTTCTTCATTCTTGAACTTTGGGTCTGCTTGTCAAAATAAGTTTTGCAGATGGAGGAGACTGAACAGGAGATCAAGTCATACAAGCTAAAAAATCTGTCATTGTCTTTTGACAATTCTTGTGCAGCCGCAGAGAATGGAAAGTCTTGTGATGTTTTTCTTCTGTGCTTGCTTCCTCTTAGGGAAGTTCCCAATTATCTGCTATATCCATAGAGTAAAAAGTGAGCCCAAAAACAATAGTCAAATTGTTACACAACATCAAAATCATAACAGATGTTGCCATGGGTATTACATACTAGAGATGATATTTATGAAGTCACAGCCAAAGACTTTAGATTTCTATTTTTTCCTAGGAATATTTGCTTATTATTTACAGTGGCTATACTACAGAAGTTTATCATGTGCAAAATTTTGACACCAAAGAGAGCCCTGAAAAATCCACTTCAGTAAAACAATAGAACATTCAGCATAATTCAATGCCACTTAAGTATGTATATATAAGTTCTCAGAACTGTGGGTAAGAACAAAATCTCCCAGTTAACCTAATAAGCTGAAAAAAAATTTAAAAAAATCATGCACTTTAAAGATATACAGTGAACTGTATACAAAATCTTTGTGGTATTATGAATTAAGAAGAAAACAAAACAAACCCTTGCTTAGTCAAGCAAAACAAAGAACAGAAAAATAATCAAGCCAGCTTAGTAAGAGTTAGGCTTTTTAAAAACAAACAGTGCTCTTGTTTGTTATTTTCTGTGGTGTTACTAATAGCAGAGAAGAAGAAGAGTTTAAATGATAATAGCTTTTCTTTCTTCATTGTATAGGCGTTAATTGTAATGACAAGATAAACTGGAGTCTGCATTTCAAGTAGAGATTTAAATGATATGGTATATATTAAAAATGTAATGTATTTGGAATGCCAAATACTTTTTCTAAGATTTCAAAATAAATACACCAATTAAATTAGAAATCAAAAGTAACATGCTGGAAATTAAAATGAGAACTTCAGGTTGTAAAGTCAGACTTTTTGACCTCCTTCTGACCTTAGGCATAGCAGTATCATTCAAATTTCCTGTACCTTTAACTCTAACAGAAATCCAGTGTATTTGAATACATATTTTTAACCCTACATGTAACAGTTGTAACTGAATACATCAGGCCTTCTTCATTAGCAGAAGCCTTAATTCTTATCAGTGTTGTTCTATACAGGTATAAACTAATTCATCTGTAAAATTTAGTTTACTTTAACGCAAATGCAAGTTATTAAAGTCTACATCAATCACAGGGTTTTTGCACAATGTCATTACTAGACTGAAGAATCCTACATGTACACTTCCACACCTGGGCAACCCTTACAATTACACTGCTGTTGTGCTAAACTTGATCTTAACTCTGAACTTCTGGATTTACAACGCTCAGTCTGGACATAATTACAACCACCTTGTTACACTATTTGCTCCAAAATCTTGACAAGCACTCCCAGCTGTAACACCATTCAAATGTGCTCTGGTGTGTTTTATACATCTAAGTCAAAAAGAATCAACAATTACGTAAGTACAGTGAACCATCTGGGGGATACAGCATGCTTGGTTATTTTTTTCCCCTCACAGTATGTGCAACTACAGATTGCCTAGCTTTCCTGTACTGCAATGGTCTTGGAGTAAAGGTTCGGAGGATCCAGCTTTTAGAGGCAGTGGGCACCCAGTCTCCATTGAGACTTGTGGGGGTCAGCAATTTTGAGAATCGATGTCCAAGGGTTCCTTTTAAAACAAATAGTAAAATTCCTGTTGCTTATGTTGTGTAAGATTGAGTGACAAACCAGAAACTTAGGAAGCAAACTCTCACTGAAGCATGAAAGTTACAGACCCAATAATGAAGGCTTAGCAAGTCTCCTGCTAAAATAATGCAACAGGTTACTTGAGGATAGTCTGGCTGATGACTGAGACTTCTCCTTTCTAGATTCTGCTGAATTATCCCAGCTAGTAATTCGCTCTTATAAATATTTAGGAGCATCTGTTTTGCTTTTTAAGATAGATGAAATCTGTCATTTCCCCTTACTCCTCACCATTTCAAGTGCTAATTGGTATGATCTTTTTGGAAGCTGGACACTGAGCAATAAACTCCATTCCTGCAACTACACAGGAACAGTGTTAGACTGGTCTTGATGACTGCCCAAGAGTGTGCACCTAAGATGTACTCTGTTTACATCCACAACACAGGAACTGGTGTCCCTCCAGATGATCCATTTGCACCCACCTTACAATGCATGGTGCAGCCCAGGAAAAAAAAATCTCACAGACCTTTGCAGCACTTTGGACACAACTTGCCTACACCATTCATACCTAGAATCCTCCAGCCACAACATAAAGAGAACTGGCTGACTGGTACTACTGCCTGTCAGTGTCTTCTAGCAAAAAATGAAAGGATAAAAAAAAAAAATGCAGAATGGGGGTCAGATTTGCATCTGACAAGCCTCAAAAGAAAGAGCAGTCAACATGCATTTTTCCTTTCTCTCTCCCAGCTTCCTGAGGCTTGGTACTAGGGGTTTCTTTGTCATCCTGTCATCACTTCAACATGTGTCCAGATGTCTCAAGATACAGAATCAACACAGCTGTGGGATATGGCACAAATGACATGTTGAGGACAAGAAGAAAAATTTTGGGGGGAAAGAACATATGTATGAGTGTCCATACGGGGGTATCAGGGAGAGCTTGGAGTATTTTGAAATTGTGCCTCTAACTGGGAAACATGAGCTAGAATGGCTGAGCCCTGATATAAAGGCTCCACAGAAGAGACAACTGTTCTCCACAGAAGCCTCAATTTTCTGTGCCCTCGTGCCAACAGCATTGACCTTTAAACAGTGCGTAAGTAGACTGAAGGATGCGATTACACCCTGTGCTCAGCACTTTAAACCCATATCTGGAATGTTGCATCCTGTCTCAAGCTCCCTGACACAAGACATATATATTTACAGACTGAAGTGAATTCAGAAGGGGATCACCATGGGCTGGAGCACTTGCCCTGTAAGTAGAGGCTGAGGGAGCTGGGCTTGCTCAGCCCAGAGAAGAGATGGGTTTGAGTAGATCTAACAGCAGCCCCCCAGTACCTACAAGGAGGTTATTGAGAGGACAGAGACATGCTCTTCATATTGCTGTATGCAGAGAGCACAATGGATTCAACTAAAACAGTGGATGGAGAAAAATTTCTACCACAAGGACGAAGAAACATTAGAGCAGGTTGCCCCAACAGGCTGTGGAATTGCTAATCTTGGAGGTTATCAAGATTCAGCTGGAATAAAAGCCCTGAATTACCTGGTCTGCGTTCACTTTTGACCCTGCTTTGAGCAGAAGGTCAGCCTAGATGACCTCCTGAAGTTCCTTCCACCCTGAACAATCCTGGTAACACCATCCCTTTTACTTCTTGCACCTCCATCCCTCAAACAAGCTTGTTTGCCTGTTCAGCAATAAGAATGTGAATCAACCTCTAATGACTTGTGAGTATCAAGAGAGCACCGGCTGCACCACCCTTGTGAACTGCCATCAGGCCCCTAAAGCACATGGAACTGGCTATGCAGACATGCTCTGTTTGTCTGGTGTCATTTTGGCCTTTGGTGCAGCTCGCCACTACATGGATCTGGGCTGTCTGGCAACTCCAACTTTGACGCTTAGCCCAAGGATCTCATGGTCTGTGAGACGACAAGCGCTTGTCATTCCTTCCTGTTCTTCTGGGGGATCATTTTGGCTTCTGCTGTAGCCACTGATGTAGCCCTCCTACTGAGAGAGCCTGGTCCGGGGTATTTTGGCTCCCAGTGGGGCCTATGTGTTTTTGAGGAGGCATTCTGTATGCACAGGCCCAGGGGTGCGATGTGAGAGCACAACGGCACAGGTTCTGCAGTGCTGCAGTGTAGACATGCGTGGTGAACTCTGCTTAGTCTGAGCAGAGTAATTCTGCAAAATGGGGTCAGCCAAGCTTCCTGGGAGCATGCACAGGTACAGCATCATGGCTTTAGGTTCTTTTGCTGGCACTCCAGATGACATAGTATAACAATGCACTCCAAGGCAAATAAAGTATGGACACTCAGGATTTTATGTTCAGGGTGAAGCAGGGCTATGAGTGTAAACCACACATTTGCAAGAGCAAGCTTTATATACTTCTTGCAAAGTGCTCTTTAAAACAAGTTTGTTATTTTATGGATGTATGCATGTGGAAGGGGGTTTATCATAAGGGAAAGCACACAAACCGATTCCTTATTCCCAGAAATACATTATTTGGGCACATACACATTAGTCCTACTCTTATCATAGGCTAGTGAATGTCATATTTTCCTGACAATTTTTGCCAAATACTGATAAGAAACCTTGTGACGAGGGGCCTGATCCTACAGAGGATGCTATTCACACATATTGCCTCGAGCAGCTGATGTGCTCAGTAACTTAAAAGGACACTCATTTAAGCCCTAAGAAAGAAAATGGGATAAAAACAAATTCATGAACATCAACAAGGGGATGTACATTAAATCAAGCTGATGTACAACATGATCTTAAAAACCAGTTTAACCAAATTAGAGTTGTGATCAAGTTTACCTAATTGCTCACAGTTTAGAATTGTTACTGTTATTTTAAAAATTACATGCGTTTACTTAGAAAAAAAAATAGTACGTTGTTTTTCTTCAATGGACAGTGAACTAAGTTCCATACAAAAGCAAAGAACCATTGCTATTGTACAGGTCACAGTCGCAGCAGTGTAAAATAACTTGCTTGAATTTGCTCAACCATAACAATGACATAGCAAGAAATAGAATTCAAACTCAAAATCACTGGATTCTCAACTTCAGAATTTTTTAAAGTTTTGTTGTAAAAATTTAGACATTGTTATCTTGCCATATGAGTACATGCAACTTCACATATGTATTACCACCTCGAACTCAAAGAGTTTATGGGGGAGTTTCTTTGTTTTTATGTAGACCAAGGTTACAAAGAAACATTTCAATAGAAACACTGCAAATGCTGTCAAAATGCAGCTCTGGGAAATAAACAGAAAGCTGTAATTTGTATTAACTATTCAAAAGCTCATGAGAAAGTCAGATACACAGTCTCTAACTGTACACACAACTGAATAAGCAGTATCAAAACATCAGTAACTGCAAATCTGCAAGAGCTGAAGTAATGTCTGAATAACCACCCATCCAAATATCCTCATGTTATCCTTACCAGATTGATCAGTCTTCTCATTGCATGTTCATGAGAGCAAATGCATTCACAAGGATCAAATCCACCTTCTGCCATGGTTCTCTGGATAAACCTGAACTTGCCTGTGAACACCTGAGAAAAACAAGAACAAAAAGACAATGAACTCTTTTTCAACTGACCTTATTTCTGAGAGACTCGCACATCAAGTTTCAGTTCATTTAATGCCAGGGTGAAAAAGCAAAACAAAGCAGGGTAATCCTATTATGCCTTTG
Source organism: Streptopelia decaocto (assembly GCF_964273445.1). Taxonomy (NCBI): domain Eukaryota; kingdom Metazoa; phylum Chordata; class Aves; order Columbiformes; family Columbidae; genus Streptopelia; species Streptopelia decaocto. Next base: position 53,926,711 of record NC_138658.1, on the reverse strand, counting down.
GCAGCATGAATGAAGAAATCTGGTATGTGCAGTTACATTTTGATGTTGCTGAAAGCAGCATCTCACACTGGCTTCCTTAGAGAACCAAATAATTTTTTGCAAGAATTTCTGTGTTTCCCCTTGGTCTTCATACATACCACAACGGAATACATCCTAACAAACAAGAACTACATAGATTAAATTCTGGTCACTCATCTGCAATGGGAAACTCTTAAGTGTACAAATACAATCTGAAAAGTCAGAGAAACTTGTACTCCTAAACCCTAACAAACTGATGTTCTCCCTCTGGATCAATGCACAGAAAAATAACTTAAAACCCAGTAAGTTCTTTGCTAAAGGAAGAAACAATCATCCTTATCAGCTCCTCCAAGCTCAGGAACGATGCATCCCAACAAAAACGAACTCAGGCAAAAACGTCAGGAGACCTGTATGGATGAACAAGTAGCTGCTGGACAAACTCAGACACAAACAGGAAGCCTATGGAGGGTGGAAGCAGGGACAGGTACCCTGGGAGGAATAGAGAGAAATTGCCTGAGCAGCCAGGGATCAGGTTAGGAAAGCTAAAGCCCTGATAGAATTCAATCTGACCAGGGACGTGAAGGGCAACAAGAAAAGCTTCCATAGGTACGTCAGTGATAAAAGGAAAACTGGGGAAACTGTGGACCGTTTCGAGAAGGAAATGGCAGACCTGGTTACCCAGGATATGGAGAAGGCTGAGGTACTCAACAACATTTTTGCCTCTGTCTTCACTGGCAAGTGCTCTAGCCACACCACACAAGATGCAGAAGGAAAAAGGACTGTGAGAATGAAGAACAGCCCATGATAGGAGAAGATCTGGTTCAAGACTATCTAAACAACATGAAGGTGCACAAGTCCATGGAACCTGATGAGATGCATCTGGGGGTCCAGAGGGAAATGGCAAATGAAGTTGCAAAGCCACTATCGATCATATTTGAGAAGTTGTGGCAGTCTGATGAAGTTCCCACTGACTGGAAAAGGCAAAACATAATCCCCATTTTTAAAAAGGGAAAAAAGGAAAACCTGGAAAACTACAGGCCAGTCAGCCTCACCTCTGTGCCTGGCAAGATCATGGAGCAGATCTTCCTGGAAACTGTGTTAAGGCACATGGAAAATAAGGAGATGACTGGTGACAGTCAGCATGGCTTCACTAAGGGCAAATTGTGCCTGACAAATTTGGTCGCCTTCTACAATGGGGTTACAGCATGGGTGGATAAGGGAAGAGCAACTGGCATCACCTACCTGGATTTGTGCAAAGCATTTGACACTGTCCTGCACAACATCTTTGTCTCTAAATTGGAGAGACATGGATTGGATGGATGGACCACTCAGTGGATAAGGAATTGGCTGGGTGGTTGCACTCAAAGAGTTGTGGTCAACAGCTCAGTGTCCAAGTGGAGACCACTGGTGAGTGACGTTCCTCAGGGGTTGGTATTGGGACCAACACTTTTAACATTGTTGTTGGTAACATGGACAGTGGGATTGAGTGCACCCTCAGCAAGTTTGCCAACAACACCAAGGTGTGTGGTGCAGCTGACATGCCTGAGAGCAGGGATGCCATCCGGAAGGACAAGACAGGCTGGAGAGGTGGGCCTGTGCAAACCTCATGAAGCCAAGGCCAAGTGCAAGGTCCTACACATGGGTTGGGGCAATCCCAAGCACAAATACAGGCTGGGCAGCGAATGGACTGAGAGCAGCCCCAAGGAGAAGGATTTGGGGGAGTTGGTTGATGAGAAGCTCAACATGAAGCCGGTAATGTGCACTTGCAGCCCAGAAAGCCAACTGTATCCTAGGCTGTAGTAAAAGAAGCATAACCAGTAGCTCAAGGGAGGTGATTCTTCTCTGCTCTGCTCCTGTGAGACCCCACCTGGAATACTGTGTTCAGCTCTGGGGCCCCCAAAATAGGAGGGACATGGACCTGTTGAAGTGAGTTCAGAGGAGGGCCACAAAGATGATCAGAGGGCTGGAGCACCTTTTCTATGAAGACAGGCTGAGAGAGTTGAGCTTATTCAGTCTGGAGAAGAGAAAGCTCCGGAGACACCTTATAGCAGCCTTCCAGTACCTAAAGGGGACCTACAAGGAAGCTGGAGAGTGACTCTTTACAAGGGCATGTAGTGACAGGAGAAGGAGTAACGGCTTTAAACTGAAAGAGGGTAGATTTGGGTTAGATATAAGGAAGAAATTATTCATCACGAGGGCAGTGAGGCACTGGAACAGGCTCCCAGAGAAGCTGTGGATGCCCCATCCCTGGAAGTGTTCAAGGCCAGGCTGGACGGGGCTTTGAGCAACCTGGTCTGGTGGAAGGTGGACCTGCCCATGGAGGGTGGTTGGAACTAGATGATCTCTAACATCCGTTCCAACCCAAAACATTCTATCATTATTGTACAATGAAAGCAAGCAGCAGGGTTGCAAAAGTGAATGTACTTGGAAACACTTTAAAAATGGAGCTACACACACTAATTTTAGATCAAAGAAGTAGGTCACTCACTTAGCAATACAGAAAGTTCAAAGAAGCTGTATTGGACATGGTAGGGAATCAATTCTAGTTTATTCATCGCTAAAACCACCTACAGCAGACATGTCAAACGTGTCTTTACTATTTACCAATACCTTTCTCTGTGGCTTAATTGATGGTCAAAATGGGTAGTAGACTGCAAGGCATTTCTACGCTTGTGCTCAAATCAGGGATTGATTTTTCTCAAATGGGGACTCCTATGATGTATTAGATCAGTTCTGTATAATGATACTTCCAAAATATTTTTGTTAACTTGGTATCAATAAAGGCAGATTCAGATTGTGTTTTGTTGCACACACTGAGGTCCTAATGTGAGATAACTGGCAAGCCTGATAAATGCAGCAGCCTAGAGTAGATACAACCTCTCAATTTCCTAAAATAAGTAGTTTATGAAGGTGCCACCCATTTGATAAGGGTGTGCTGAATCAACAGATGTGCTCTGCAGTCACCACCTATAAAAACTTACAGCCTTAATCAAGCATCAGAATTTTAATGTTTTAACCTCACTAGGAGAAAAAGGAATAACCGATAAGGCTATAAGGTACCTTCATTCAACAGAATGTATCACCACAATAGTTCTTCTCTCTTGGGGCAAAAAAGTGATGGAAAAAAGAAAATGCACTTCAGGAGACCTCCCTCTGTCAATGCCTACCACTCTTCTCTGTTACCCAGACAGTAAAAGAAGGTAAGAGATAGCAATATCTTCATTATGGAGTCTAAACATCAGTGCCCTTAATCTGCTAGGGTCTCCATTTTTTAAAAAGAATACTGAAAATGAGGGGGAAAAAAAAAAAAAGAAAGGATGAAAGGCTTTTTGCCTCAACACTAAGAAAGAATAATCTGGCAATGTAGCGACAAGATTTGAGGATGACTTAATTATGTTGCCTACAAGTACCTTTGCATAGAAAAATAAACCTGAGTATTGAGAAGTTCTTCAGGGAAGAGGTGATCAAGAACCAATGGCTGGAAGCTGTAACCAACCAAATTCCAAACAGAAGCAAGGAATACATTTTTTGCCATTACAGTAACTGACCAGTGTGACAAACTGCCAAAGAAGGGATGGATTTCCCATCTCTCAGTGCATTCAGATGTGATTCAGCCAAATACAGGTTACAGGGTAAAATACAAAAGCACACAAGTTTAGATATAATGTTCTCCACCATACAGGAGACCATGGCAGATGATCTAATGATTCTTTTTGAGAATTAATTATAAAGTTACCACACTAACTTTCATAAAATTATCTCAGAACCACTAGAACTGCACGACAGCAACAGAAGAAATTTTTAACTACGCAATCTCCCTGGATGATGTGCCACATCAACTTTTTTAGCGCAAGGAACAGGTAAAAGCACTGATTGCTAATCAGTGCAAACTAGTTTCTCTGGAGATAAAGCTGACATCCAAAAGAAGGTATTTGAACCAGTAAAGTTGCAAAATAATATTTAACTGTAACTTGAAAGAATTTAGGAGTCAGAAACACATAGTAATGTCACAGCAATTAATAGGGGAGTGTTTATATATGACTACAAGATATCAAAACATCATATGAGAGCCATCACCAATGAAACCAGGGTAACATTCTTTGTAGAGCACACAACTGAAAATAATCAGACAATGAATGGGGAAAATTATTCTGTCATATAACATCATAAATTTAAGAGGAGATGTGCTAGAAGGAATTTACTCCAAGGCATCTGAACTGCACATGACAAGTTACCTTAATGAGCTAAAATAAAGCAGAATACATCACCAAGGAAAATGCCATCCAAGCTTTCAACAAAAAGATCCCTTACAAGCTTTCTCACCTTCATGGGATGCTGAAAGGAATCATCATTTATCTTTCCTTCCTCCAAGCCTGTAACGAGCTCTTTTATCAGCAAAGGACTGAAGACGGACCATCTACTTTGGGAGTAGCACTAGGTTTTCCCCAATAAAGATACTAAACTAGGTTTATTTTATTACTTTAAAAAAACCCAAACAGCTAACTAATCTCCCCTTGTGCAATGATTTTTTTGCTGGGAACTGGAAGAAACAGCAGATTTTATATGTGGGTGACCAGTTATAAACAAGTGAGAACCACTCTATACTACAGAGTGTTTCAAAAAGATGGACCCAATTTCAAAGCAAAGTGATTTCAAACGGGGTCCATCTTTTGAAAGACCCTGTATATGATGACTTTCACTTGTAAAATTACACTCTCACATCTGTATTCCTCATTAAAACATTCTTGGCTTGATAACTGTATTATTTGTAACAAAGCTTGAATGCATAAAGGACTAAATGTCAACTAAGCTCTGTAATCTGTAATATTTTGTGACCCTGTGTAAGATTTGGTAAAAAGATACTAGTATTTTTATGTAATACATCACGGAGCAGAATTCCTTGTCTCCACGGCGTGCTCTCAGGCAGCCTGTTGGCAAAACCCCTGTTCCAGAAGTGCAGTGTGCTTAGAGCGCTTCCTGCCCGCCTCCCGGTACTTGCAATTGTCTGATCTCACGTCAGCGGCCAACTTGTTCTGCCCAGCCCTGACCTCTTTGCTTTGAGTCATGCCAGCTCTCCACCTTTTGCAAATACAGTTCTTCTACATACAATCTGTCACAGAAAATAGGAGGATCTGCTCTGTTCTTTTCCTCATGACCCAGAGAAAGAAAAAAAAGCTTGTAGTTTTATTTTATTTTACTTATTTTTCTGTGTGTTTTCCTGTTTATCACTACCTTGTTTTTATTGGAATTTATAGAATAACTGGTAAGGCCACAGCAACTGGTAAGTCTACGATGTCAAATATCTGCAAGTAATTTTGCTCTAGGTAAAATTACTGCATTTTGGTTTGGCCATATTACTGCAAGCACAATATTTAAATTCACACGGTTTACAAACAGCTGGAAGATACACTTGGCAAACACACCAAAGCTCCCACTGAAAACAGCTGAGAAGGTATATATTATGGGCTCTAGACTAAGCAAACTGACAGAGAGCATAATAAAGGAGAGAATTAGTAAAAGCGGACAAATACAATGTACTATCAAAGAGTCAATATGACATTTACAGTGTAAAGAGGCACAGAGGCAACCACAAACAGTACAACTGAAATTAAAATACTGTAGTCAGAGCTGGAATTACTATAATTCAGGAGCAAAGTGGAGGATAGTCTCTGGTGATTTAAAATAGAAATAAAAGCCCGCCATTGCCTTTTGACTTGAGCATCTATTCAAAATTGTAGGTAATGAAGCCATGTTGAAAAATATTTCCAGTCTCTTATGACTTAAAAAATAGCATTCTCAGTTATAGTAATTATTGCAAATTGTTTCTTCTTTCATTATCTTCCCCAATCCCAGGCCTACAGCTGTGTATTATATTTCATACACCCTGCTATCAAAAAAGCAATCTTTATGGCTATAACCTGATTTTTTTTTTTTACCTGGAGACTGTCTTGTATTTTTTATTATTGCAATGACTATACATTATTTCCCAATTCAGCAACACCTCTCCTGAGTAAATATCATGCAGCTGGTGAGCTCTGGGAGACAGAAATTATACTCTCTCTCCACTCTAATAATTACAAAACTGAATTCCTTTCTAGCATGAAGGCAAACAAGAAGTTTTGTCAATTTTCCATGTGCTGGATGTCCTCCAACGTGACTCCAATATAATGCGGATTAGCAAGATTGTCCATGTGCACATATTTGTGATCTCTACTCCTTGGTATAAAGAATCACGTAAAAATACTTATAACTCCACTATTAAATCAGAGTCACTGCAGACTTATCATGAACTAAACCCGTCATCTTCAGCACCAAAACTCTAAGCCCACTAACTCTTATCTTTCCTGGATCCGGGCACTTTTAAAAATGCAGGCTATCACACACACGCAATACATACAATGGCTGAAGATTTCCTCTGCTAAGAATTATTTTTGCTGTGTTGCTATTTTCTTGAAGATTGAAGGTAAGAAATACTTGAGAGCAAAACACCTCACAGTACAGCAGACAAGTAACAAAATTTTTCCATATTACTTTCAAGAGAAACAAAAGTCTATTCAGCTCCTCATTACTGTTTTTCAGCCAACTGCAATAACTCAAAGCACAATTGTCAAATATCTCTAACAAGCCATAAAATTAATTTTGTTTCTGAGTTCAGCCTGAGAGAAGTGTGGCAGAACAAATGAAAATATGTATAAAATTTTAAATAAAAATATAGAAAGAAAGCAAATGACTTGTTATGCCTCTGCAGGCATTCTGAAAAATGATAAAGGGCTAAAATAGCAAAAGCCATACAAAAAGCATCAACGATTCACTGACCCAAAGATAAAACGTTCATTTCTATTCTACTGTCAGAGACAGAAACCCTTTCTCCTATACCTTCCTAATCTCCTAAAGGAGCCAGGTTCCCATAAAAAAGGATTTGTTCTCTTGCCCTTTTACCTGCAACTAAGCCATTTTAGTATCCATGCTTTCTTACTATACCTGACCCTTTCTGCAATTATTTTCTTCACAGCACACCCCAAGTTTGGTTCTTCTGTATAACCATATCCACCTCCAAATGGCCTCCAAGTATTCTCATCTAAAACGTCCTGCACTTTGGCCTCGTGTGGTGTAACACCCTTGCAATGCCGCACTTGAAGTCCTGTCTCAGAGAAACGATCAGGAAGCCAAGGGCCTGGCATAAGTATCCAGTGGAGGTGGTCGGCATTTTTTATGCAGGAGTTTTAAATTGTCGGGGTTATAGAACTGTCAAAAATAAGCTAAAAGATTTCTAAGGAAACTTCCTCTACAAAGCAACTTCCTCTGCTCATACAAGGCCAAAAATAGGTTCTATAAAAAAGAAGAATCTTGTATACAAATTGATACTAATTAAAACATTCCAGTGAACTGTTCTCCTCTATTATTGCAATTTAGATAGTTCAAGTAAATATGCCCTCATAGAACTTAAGTCTGAAACACCACGACATTATACTTGGCTTTTTCATAATGGTAATTTTTAATCCCTTTTATTAACAATGCAAGAGAAACTCTCCCGCCATCTCCTCCATGCTTACAGCTCCATCCTACTTCTACCTAAATGAATACCAGCATTCCCACTGGCTTCAGTGGAGCAGGATCTAGTAGCTCTGCAAGGTCACAGATCTCCAGAGGACTACTGATGATCTTTTTCTACCAGGCCTCCTCCTGGGCATTGAGTTTTCAGGACAAAAGAAAACCAGCTGGCTGACTAGGCAGCAAAAGCAAACCAGCAGGATATAAATGTGTGTCCTGCCAGGAGGAGCACAGCCACAGCAAAGTGTGGCTCCAATTACAGCTTTCTCCAACTAATTGTCCCAGTTCAGATCAGCCATTTAGCTTTTCTAGGGAAAACAGCTGCAATGATTTTGATGGCTGGCTGATACAATACCCAAAGAGGGTTCCTAGACATAGCAACACTTTCAGAGTATAAACCAATCCTCTCCACTCTCTTTCCTTATAATTCCAGGGGGCAGGGAGGAAAGCAGCTGATTTTGTACTTGAAAGTGTCAGCATGTCTCCATGGACTTCCAGCTGTAGCCTAATGAGCTGGCAAGTGTATTTTTGCACTGCGACTTTTCTCAGGATAATTAACAAGATGAACTCTTCAACGCAGATTAAGCTAAGCCAGTTCCTTTCCTCATGGAAAAGTCAGTGCCTAACCACGCACACATGTATCCAACTGGTGCTGTTCTTGTTGGTTTCAGAGACATCAAGACCAGGAAGACCTCTGCAATAGAATGCTCACCCAGCCACATCCCGCTCAAGGCATACTAGTGGATAACTTGGCTACCATCTCACAAATCATTTGGTATGTAAGTAAATTATGAATTAATTTTGTAGTGCCATCCATCTGGTACTTCTTACAAACACTAGTTTAATACAAAACAACTCCTGAAAAATAGAAGCAAAATCAAAGAAACTAAGAAATGCTGAGCCAGCCACTGAAAGATACTACAGTGATATTCTGAAATCAGGGGAGGAACTTTTCAGCGGGGACAGGCTCAAAACTGAGAAGTGCTAAAGATCTTCCTGATGTTTTTTTTCAGATGGTGTCACAAGACTACTGGAGCACTGGCACATCCCCCCACCCCACAGCAGGAGCCCACCACTGTGTGACCACCACAACGTTGTGAGCACTGCTGGGCCACTACCCTTTTCATCCCAATGCAGACATTGGACCTGCTCTCAGTGGGGCAGGAAATTCTTCTGGCGATTGCCAACAGCGCTGGCTCCGAGAGCAGCGAAGCAGGAGCCAGAGCATGAGAACTTCAAAGTCTTACAATTATGGTCAAAGCCCTTTCACAGCCAAGCCTCACAACTCCTCTCTCACTGAGGTGTGTGAAAAAGTTCACACTGCTCTAAAGAGCAGCAGGATCTGGTAGGAAACCGGTAGGAAACTTACTCTTTGTGGACAAGGCTAACCAAGGTTACAGGTATGCTTACATGCATCAGTTCAACACAGAATGGTAAATCAGGGAAATACAGATGATAACACAGGTGCTTCTTTCAGTTTAGTTAAGGCTTGTCAGCATCAAGTACAACTCCCAGAGGACAAGAACCTACACATTAAAACCCCGCACTGTCCAGTACTGTTCCCTACCTTCCTTTTCACGGCCAATCCTCAAAGTGTGACGAGAGAGATTTCAGGCTGTAAGGCTGATGTCAGTGATCAAAAGTGAATTCCCCAAGGGAGCTAAATAAGACCTACCACAATTAGAAAAAAGCTATTTGCTTATTCCCATGCAGGTGGCTTAACATTTCTTCTGGGCAAAACACTTGAAAAGAAGTTAATTATGGACGAAAAAAGCAGTCCAGTCATGGAAGAAAAAAGCAGTCCAGCTATTTTAGAATTCATTTACAGATATTTGATACAGAATGTTATTGCCAAACTCCAGCTGTCAGCATTTGGTCATCCTTTTGTTAAAAGAATTACATTTTTCTGAAAGAAATCTCTTGGAATATGAAAGCTAATTAAGAGAAGATGTCAATGACACAGAACATTGTCCAAGAATAATACCCTCTTTCTGCTAAGTAAATGCTTTAGCTTCAGTTTAACATTTATTTCCAGTGTAGGAGACTTCTACAATGGTATAGGACAACAAAATTATGGCTATTTAACCATTTTGTTTGATGTATATTAATGCAGAAGGGTGGGCTATCCTCTGTAAATTACTAACATTGTTTCAACTAGTTCAAAGAGGAGACTGGGAGCCCTCTCCTGTGGTCTTCAGTAAGGCAAGAACTTATTGACTTTAATGGGATTTTCCACTTGAGTGGTAAGTAGAAGCATCAGGTCCTAAGCAAATTTGCTTACTCTCTTGCTTTTGCTTAGTGTCTCTGGCAGTACAGATTACCCCACTGTTTGTGTTGACATTCCTCTTCCCATTTTCCAGCAACAATTGCCAATCTCCTAAATCCAGCATCCCTGCAGCTGTACAAGTGATGCACTATTGCAGCACATACCAAATCTGAAATCCCTGCTGAGAGCACTTCTGCACCAGCACCGAGGATACCCATGCCAACCAGGGCTACAGGCTTGTGTTGCAATGTTTTGACAGGCCTGACTCTGGACAAGTACTACACATGAAAGAGGAGCTGGCCTTCCACGGAGCAGACTTTTGCAGGGAAACAGGAACAAAGGGTACTCCCTGCAGATGGAAAACTGGGGAGCTGAGCATCTTGCACCTGCCTCCCCATGGGAGTAGAACAGGGAAAGCGACTTTGCTCTTGGTTACCCAGCCCATGAGATGTTTTGCACTTTTGGGCTTCATAATACAAAACTAATCATTTACTTTAAAAGACCAAGCATTGCAAAACAATATGTTCCTATAACAAACTATGTTACCTATCCATACAACATTTCTGCTCTTGTTCCAAGATTTATAAATCAAGATTATGATTAGTATGTTAAAGTCTACCAAAGTGACTTGAGAGCTCAAAGCAGATCCAACTTTAAAGCTCTGCCAGCGAGGGTCAGGACTCAAATTCACGAGCAAATGGCTGGGGTGTAACAAAGCCACAGCTCAGCAGCTGAGCTGTGGCACAAGTCCCTGCACACGCTCTTAGCCCATGGGAATTGTGAGTGAATGTGACTTTGCTTAGTCTGTGAAAGAAAAAAGGTTATGCTGAGACATTTCAGAGCTGCCCTGAGCTAACTGTCAGCACCCAGGCAGTTCCTGCAGCTCAGGTAGCCTTATTTTGAAGTCATTTTTTTGGAGGGTCAGTAATTCAGTCATTCAGAAATTTTTAGGCATTTCCTCTCTTTGCAAACATAAACATTAAAAAGTTATCTTAACCCTTTACAAAAATGTACGGTTTCAAAACAAATAAAAATGAAAGTTTTTTCCACAATATTGAGCCAGCAAGCACAGCCCTAAATCATGAGTTATGAAGTTTTTTGAGACTTGTTTATCAAGAGTACAATTGTTTAGATCATAAAATACCTTAATAAATACCTAAAACTGTAAAAATATACTATTCCTTAACATTACTCCAATTGCATACAAACACAAAATTATACTGCAACTCCTTGGAATATTTTCATTATTTTTTTCTCCAGGGATGACATATGTTTCTAATAACTTGCCACTGAGCAAACAGATTTAGCAGGGTAGCAGCATGCTGAGAAAGATAGCAGGATTTTCAATTTTCAGATGAAAGCAGCTCTATTCCCTGGCAGCCCTACTCCCAACGCCTTTAGGCCAGATCAAATTTTATCTGAAGCTAGTGGGTGCCTGTCTGTGACTTCAATTGAAACTGAATCAGGCTTTCTACATACCTGCTGTAAACAATTTGAAGCTTATCAATTAGAAGATTTTTAATCAGTACTTATACCAGAGGGAATCTGTAGCAATTAACAGGATTTCTGGGCTTGGTTATTTACATACATTTACCTAAAAGATGACCCAGTTTTTACCAGAGAATAACATCCATCTAATTCAACAGACTCACAAACTAGTTTCAACTATCAAAAGGAAAGTGCTATGTAAATTATGCAAGTCTCCCCTGCACCTACTAGCAACAGATTTTTACATATATTACATTAATTTGCACAAGGAAAATCCATTGTACTATTTCACACGATCAGGATTAGTTTGCGACACACATCTCACCTTTGGCTTCATGGTTTTCCTGAAGGAAAGAATGTATTTTTCATCTTCAGACACTTTTGTTCTATGTACTAAATTGAAACTGAAGCATCTGACCATCTCCTAGGCTCAAGAAAAGTCTATGTATAAGAATATTTCTATATTTCATTGGGGTCTCTGATAAAAGCTTTACCTAGCCTTTTCAAATAGGGGTGCTTAATGACAGGTAGTGTCTAATCAGTCTCACCTAGATATTAAAGTGATGAGCCCTGAACACGACCATAACCACTTGCACAAGAATTCTTGTTAAACTTAGGCACTCACACAAGGAAGCTTTGTTTCATGCTTGATTTAGTGCAACTGTTTGAAGAGCTAACACCTACTTCTCTTCACATCTTCATGCAATCGCATTTGGACAGCTGTTCTTTAACTTTTTAATTTATGAAAACTCACAAAAACTATTTTATCGAGTTACCTAAAAATATTGCCTTGCTAAAAATAAAGCTTTTATGATTAAATAACAGCAAATATACAAACATATAGATGTGAATATATGAACAAAAAAGACCAAAGCTTTGACAAATAAAGCACTGCAGCTGCTTATGTCATGTAAATCGTTGGTGCTGCATTTTTGTACAGTTTTTCTGTTCTTTCTGATAAAAATCTTTTCTTTCCTACAGTGCTTTGGATCTGACATTTATCTAGCGGTTTTATAAAGTAAGAATGAAATGAGAATGAAACTATATTTAGCTCCAGAAAGCCATAGTTGTTAATGCTCTGCACAAGCTACAGAAGAATCAGAAATAATCTTAATGAGGAAAACTTTTTATCAAGTGTAATTCTATCTGTTCCCACCCAAATGGGACTAATTTGTTCCATTATCTGTAAAAATATGAGCTAGACACTTTGACTAAAGCCTCTGAAGTACAGTTGTTCAATTAATAACCATGCTAATGTACAACCACTCAATCATGCCAAAGGCTGCTCCCCGAGCATCTTCAAATCTTTCACAAAAAATCATATCGATCAGCACTAAGAGACCTTTTTCTTGCCCCAGCCATTAGCATGGAATAGGTGATGGGATGAAAAGAGGAGGATAGGACTACATTTCTCCACTGTTCTGCTACTCGAGTCCAGCAGAAATAGGACTAACACAGCTAACAGAGACTGACACCGTACACCTGTACGGTGTACGCAGATCAACCTAGGAAGTTAAAACAAAAATATGCTTAACATCAAGTGTAATGGCATGTATGTAGGTACATGTATGCAAAGCATGCATGTAATAGCATGTATGCAAATCAGTCTCACAGTCTCTGATTTGCTTCCCAAGCAGAATATGGACTGATTACACCAAATTTTCTAAATATAAATACATCTGTCAAAATATTTTAGTATTTGTTGTGATGAGTAATCTGGTAAGTGTTCAAAATCATACAGAGTAAGAATCTGATACTTGGTATTGTCAGGGCACTGTACACATTCTCTATTCACACGCACTTTTTAGAAGAGAAAGAGGATCTTGCTACTGTGAAGACCTGTGATGCTGTTAGAGCAAATTCTGCTATGATGAACTTCAGCAGAGACAAAACTTGGTCTTTAAGACTGTATGTCAAGTGCCTAAAATATCTATGAGGGAAAATTCTGAAACACAAACATTGGCTTTGTTTTATTACACATCTGTTATGCAAATAACATTCACACATCACTAATTCTGAAGTCTAAATATATGAAAGTAGAAAACGGGAAATTAATAACAAAACAAGAAGTCAGTTAGAAACTAACTTTCTCTAAAACCAAATACCAACCTTTTGAAAACAGGTACAGCAGTTAAAAAGCTATTAAAATTATAAAGCATTTTCAAATTGTTTTAAAAGTAATCTACATAAAACCAAGTGTGTTATTCTTATTTCTCCCTTAGAATAAGGGAAGAACATGGACTGCAGAATGTTACCCATGTAACAGGGCCATGCACTTCAGACTTAGTAGTCTTGACTGTGTTTTGGGTGAGGTGCTGCAAAACGATCACAACGTGCACACTAGATGGAATTTCACTGAACCATGTTCATTATATTTGTTTCTATAGTCAGGAAAATATATCGAGCTAGGTTAAGGTAAGATCCACCCAGAGACATAGAATGGCTGCTACCGCTGTCTCCGTTCTAAAGAAGAACCTCCCCTTTACACTCCTGAACAGGTCAGGGACGTCCCCACCTGCCAGAGAAGCAAACACGACAATACTTTGTGGAATAACCGATAATGCATCCAGTGCAGTTTTGCACTTGTTTAGCACCATATACAACATGATCTTAAACCACTTAAAATATGGAATTCTATACCACTCTGGAGTTAGGCAAAAATTGTAAATCTCGTATTTTATGAAACAAGGCAAAAGAACCAAAGAGGTTGTACTCATCCACCTCAGTGGCAGCAGTGGGAACAGCGCTAGGGCTGAACTGATGTACTGCTAACATTACAACTACTTTTATTTTGCCAAATGCTTCTACCATTTCAAGCCACACTGACAGAGACAGGGTCACTTTTCTAAATCAATGACTGACATCAATAGCTTGATTTCTTTCATCTTGACAGGTCACAGGAATTAGATGGAATTATCAAGGATAATTCTCTGACTGTATATAACAAGAAATCAAAAGTAAGGCATTTTTTTTCCATTTTGATTTTTTTGAGCTGATGTCTGCTTTTGGAAAGTAACAAAAGCAAGCAAAGGTGGATAGCACTCTAATAGTGAAGCATGCAAAGACTTCTAAGACGTAACTCACTAATGCTCACTGCAGATATGTGCCGTCCCCAGTACGCACATTAGTAACATTAACATAATAAGCTGTTAAGACCAAAAAAGTTAAATGTCCTCACGTCTCAAAACTGCAATTCTGAAGACTGAGTAGACAAACAAGTGTTTGCCAGGAAGCTAAAGTTTTTGATGCAGGTCATGCACCACATGCACATAGAAGCAGTGGTCAGCTCAGGCCTCAAAACTGCCATGGAAGGCAGCACCTGAGCAGTAGGGCAGGACTCTGGGGAATCTGGAGTGGTGACAGCTGCAAAGAAATGACCATGGACTGGTCTCCAAGGTCAATATACCCCTTCCCCCCTGGAATGCACTACGAGTCACATCTTGGAGCACACATATGAAGAGTTCCTGGCAGGAATCCTATATTTCATAAATTAATGGCAGCACGACGCTGTCCTTTTCCTGAGATTATCTATCAGGAGACATTGTCCAACTTCACCCACTTCAGTGGCACATGCTTTTCAAAAAGTGGGGAACAGCCTGAGAGCACACACCCTGGTGTCAGCATGCCACTTCCAGCTTTTTTAGAGAAAGAAAACTAAAACTCTCAGGCTCAAAGTATCAGACTGAGATCCTTAAAACCAAAACAAAACAAAAACAAAAAAATCAACACAAGAGTGACACATTGCACTAAAAACGCCAACAACCAGAAAAACCCGAATCAGGCCAGCTGTGAAGTGGACGAGCAGACGTTTCACAGTTCGAAAAAGAGCTGCCTAACAACGAGCGGAACGGCTCCGGCTCTCCCAGTGTTTACCTTCCCAGGCACCGGGCGAAGCGCCCGGCAGCGGGGACACTTCTGTATTTCAACAGTATTAAAGTTACGCCTGCAGCCCCCACCGGGGCCTCTCCAGGCTCCGCGGCCATCCCCCGGGCCGCACCGCGCCGCTCCGCGCCTGGCGGACGGAGGGACAGGCGGCGGTGTCCGCGGAAACCCGCCCGGCGGTGCCCGACCGCGGCCGGCCCGCGCCTTCCCCTGCCCCGCCGCGGCGCCCCCCGCTCACCGTACTGCGGCCGCCGTCCCGGGGGCGCGGAGCGCTGCTGCGGGCTGCGCGGCTCGGGGGCAGCGGCAGGGCGGCCGGGCTGGCAGAGGCGGCCCCGCGGCTCGGCCCCGCTGCTTCGGGCCGGCTCACACGTCAGCCCGCGCCACGAGACCCGGATCTGCCGGCTACCGGCGGCGGCGGGGCCGGGGCGGTGCCGCGCGGCTCCCGCCCCCAGCGCACGCCCCTCCGCGGCACGGCCCGGCCCGGCCCCCCGCGGGACGCTGCCAGCCCGCACCGGAGCCGGGCGGCTCACCGGGCAGGGGCAGCTGCGGCCCGGCCGAGCCCGGCTCGGGCGCTGGGCGGGCAGGGGGATACGCGGGCGCGGTAGCCCGGTGTGCCGGGCGGTGTCATTTTCAAGCAACGCGTCGGCCTTAAAATAAAGCCCCATTAAGTCGGCGCTGGGAAAACGCAAGGAAAATAGCTCCTCTGGGGCCTGGAATGCGGGTGGGTCTGCCACAGCACCCACTGTCAGGGCTCTGTGCCCCTGTCAGAAACGTCGTCACCTCGGTTGCTTGGCCCCAAGCCATCACCCCCAAAGTATGAGGGAATTTACGGTGAAGTTTCTCACCTAGGAACCGAAAGCATGTTAAGGAGCTCATGACTCACAAGGCTTCTCTGCAATTAAAGCATCCCTCAAAATATGCATTTAGATATTGTGGAAGGCAGTTAGAAAGGACAATTTCTAATCATGGCTCCTCACATCAGCCAGTTGGGTTTACCTGTGCCTGTGCAAGGTGCCATGCTCCCATACAGAAAGCTGGACTGCATCCTGTCCCGGGGATGTGATACCATGCCATAATGCAATGGGGATTTCACAGGAAAGAAAATCTTGTCCTCTGGTGTTTCCAAGGGTGGCTTAGCTCCTCCAAGCCAGAAAACAAGAATGATGCTACAATTACAGTGAGAAAGGAAGGTTGGATGTAAGTTGTGAGTTCTCACAAGTCACTACATCCTCATGGCAACAGTGCCTCATACAGTCTGATATGGCCCACATATGGGGACAAGCTTGTCCGTTCTCATCACTCTTTGCTGCTGTCAGGAGCCTTTCAAACCTCCTTTCATGGCTACAGTTTTTTCTACAAGTTTTTTTCGAGCCTTGGGTGTCAAGCCTAGGTTGCTCTGCCAAGTCTCAGGTGCATTGCCAGTTGGCAGCCTTGCATGTCCAGCCATCACTGGTGTGCAGAGCCACCTCTCCCTGTAAGACAGGTGTAGGCTAACTCTTGCTCATTAGGGCTGCCCTGGACATAACCATTCTGCTTCCTGAGCGGCAGCAGGCAGGCAGGCTACCTCTATCTAGTCATGCCACCATGACTTGCTGTGGATGTTGCCTCTCCCATGTCTCAGCCCCCTCTCTTGTGTTAGCATTCAACTGAACAGTGTCAACACCGAAAAGTGAATCAAGGCACTGACACAAAACCAAGTTATCATACAAAAAAGACAAAACTATGCAGAACTCGTGTCATCTTGTCTTCCTCAACCATGGGAACTGAACCTCTGGTAAAGCACTAAGGATGCTAAAATTTATCTTTAATTTGGAAATATAAAACTACATCCCTACAACGTTTCCTGGGAGAACAGGTTTCTTGACAGCCTGTCCAGGAGTTTGAAGTGCAACAGGAACCACGAATATCAGCAATATCAAGGTACACTTGGCTTGAAGTGTACTTTGTCTGTCCAGGCCAACACAAAACTATCCAAGACAATAGTGTCAGAGGGTGGTTGCAAACAGAATGATCAACAGAATGATCCTTCCTCCCCTCTCTCCCTCAGCCGTTCTAACACTTCATCATGGAACAAGCCATCCCAGAAGCAAGCAGAAACAGCTCCTCAACACCCTTAAGCAGCCTTGCCTATCCGTCTCCCACAGCTACCACCTGGGGCTAGTCATTGTTGTAGAAAATGGATCTGAGATCCTGGAATCCCAAAGCCAGACATAGCTTACCACGAGTCCTGGGCTCAAAGAAGAGAGGAAAGCAATGGCAACCACACAATGGTGAAAAGTTCCTCCTGTCAAGCTGAGGCGGGAACACTGAACACTTCTATTTTCTTGCCTATGGGTAAAGCCAAACAGCCGGCTGTACCTAAAAGCATACTTGGGGCAACTATTGTAATTGAAAAGAGAGTCTCATAGTGATTGAATCTTGGAGAACTGAATCTGGACAATCCTATAACTGGAAGGGCAAGATTAAGTGAGCTGGACAGACAGTCTTGTCAGAAATAACATGAACCTGCAAAGAGTCAGGAGTTGATGGAGATGACGACTGAGCAATCTCCAAGAAAGCAGTACACACTTAGCAGCTAGAGCTGTGACATCTTCCTCTTTTATTCTGAATCAAACACAGCCACCTCAAAACTCATCGCATCCCCTCTTTCTGGCTCATTTGTAACGTTACCCCATCCAGGAACTCGCAGCACGTCTGGTAATCTCATAAGGAGGACATGGACCTGTTGAAGCACATCCAGAGGAGGGCCACAAAGATGATCAGAAGGCTGGAGCACCTCTCCTGTGAAGACAGGCTGAGAGAGTTGTTCAGTCTGGAGAAGAGAAGAGAAGAGAAGGCTCCGGGAGACCTTATAGCAGCCTTCCAGTACCTAAAGGGGACCTACAAGGAAGCTGGAGAGTGACTTTTTACAAGGGCATGTAGTGACAGGACAAGGGGTAATGGCTTTAAACTGAAAGAGGGTAGATTTGGATTAGATATAAGGAAGAAATTCTTCATCACAAGGGTCGTGAGGCACTGGAACAGGCTGCCCAGAGAAGCTGTGGATGCCCCATCCCTGGAAGTGTTCAAGGCCAGGCTGGACGGGGCTTTGAGCAACCTGGTCTGGTGGAAGGTGTCCCTGCCCATGGCGGGCGGTTGGAACTAGATGATCTCTAAGGTAACTTCCAACCCAAACCATGATTTGCACTGTCTTTTTGACAGCAAAATAGCAATTATTTTTGTGATTATTCTTCTTTGCTCAACATATATCTTTCCATTGGCATTCCTGGAAATATGGCAAGCCAATGGGCCTAAATGAAGGATGGATTCGTGAAAGGGTGATCCTCATGGATGAAATTTCAAAGTATGAACCGTCGAGGAAAAGGGGCAGGCAATAGGAGCTGTAGAAAGTAGAAACCAGGAACAAGAGAAACAAGGCATAAGCTTACTACTTCAAATCAGCAAGGACATATATTTAAACAGAAAGTTGCTAGGTATTTTGCATAAAACATTCTGCCAGAGCATCCCGCAGAATTTGGCCCTCCTGGATGCCATGGACAAATGAACAAGCCATAGCAGGCACTGATTCTATCTCAGCTTCCTACTCCCAGGCTTCAGCCATCTGTTCCCCCTTACACTCACAAATTTAGTGCACAATACAGCAGTTTTAATGAGATCCTGATATGGAGGCTGTTTTCAGACTCACTCTATGAAGTCTCCTTTCTGGCAACCAAACTATGATGAAAACAGTGATGACGTAGGCATTAGAGTCATTCTATATCAGCTAGTAACAAAGACACAATAGTATGTCCATTGATTTTGGCACACTAAAAAGAATTGTGCTGTCCACCGCCAAGCTAAAACTATGAAAACAACTCTGCTTGAAAGGCAGAAGACGGTAATGTTCCTTCCCCAAATACCCCTGTACAATGGAGGAGGGTGGGAGGTGAGTAAAACTTACTATGACGTTCTTTACATCCATCATCTCAAAGTAGTGTGGATTGGGCACTTCGTAAAGCAATAGGCAGATGTCACATTCCACATCACAGTGCTAGCTTTCAACTTTTCTACCCTGATAGGCAACAGAAAAGCTGGAGTCCTGTTGGAGATCTAACTTGACAAATAATGGACAAGCTTGTTTACAGATACCCAAGAACACTACTTTTCCCATTCTGAAGTTCCCTTTCTGCTGATGTTCTTCTCATCTTTGCTGTATAACTCATACCACTAGGCGTTGTACTGCTCACATCCAGATACTTTGTGGAGTGGAAATGCTTCATCTGCAATTCATGCAGTTTCATCATGTCTGAAAAAATGACCTAGAAATGGGGCACATACTCTAATATGTAACTCTTTTTCTGTCTGCTCCCTCTTCACTTGTATGCTGTCCATAATGAGAAGATAATGCTGTTCCCAGAAGGATTCTACATGAAACTCTACTGCAAAATTTTGATACTGAAGAGCCACTTGGAAGACATCTGCAGCATGATCTGAAAATGGCATCCAAGAAGTGGAAAAGAAAATATGATAAAGTACCTCTGCAGTAGCAAGGTAGGAGTGGCTTTTTGGCAGCAACACTGGGTTTCTTGAACGAGGGAGCTAATTTTGGAAAAAGAATCCAAGCCCTTAGAAAATTTGCTCACAAACACTCCTAGAATTCAGCTGGGCTGACATCTCACAAAGCACTGGAGAATTGCAAAGCACTTTGGGATACTAGCCAGCAAACCTGTGAATTAGCTGGCACAAAGACTATATTGTGTACTTAGGTTAATTTGACATAAATTCAGTCAGGTGATCATCACTGAACCAAATTTATACTGCCAGATTATCTGTCTATGTACAGATACAAGATTAATGAACATCCAACCACAACCTAAGCTGTCAGGACTCACAGAAAAAAAAACGGCTTGGTGGAAACAAGATACTTCACTGAAATTGTCAGAGGATCTATGGAAGGCTTTTGTGCTCCTGAAGCATCCACACACTAACACAGACTTTGAGACAAGTTAACCACAGTCCAGGGGAAATGATCCTTTAGGATTGCTGTAATGCTGCCAGATCACAGCTGCCCAATGAAGTTTTCCAAACTAGGAAATGGAGGCAGGAAATCTGAAGTTAAGGGGATGACAAGGATTATTTCACACTTACCTAGATTGTTGACTAATAACTTACAGTAACTATGAAATGCAAGCAGGCCAACTGGGACACTTAGAAGATCAGGCTTGCAAAACCCATTTAAAAATAGAGGATTAAAATCTGAACCACCAAATTGTTAATGATAACACTTGCTGGTAAATATATACTAGGCTGAAATGGATCTGTAGAATTAGAACAGTAAGTTCTCTGTAACCACACAAGTTAATGAGACAAAGTTCCACTAAATTTCATTGTAATTGATAATTATGCAATCAGTGTCTGGAACGTATTTGGAAATACTTTGGGAAATCTCCTCTAAAAATGCGGTCTAAGTGAACTAACACTGGTATAACCTTAACAAATTGTTTTTCCTCTGGGGCAGAAACCATAAGAGCAGCTGCATGGTTGTGGTGTCTTTCTTGCAAAGAAAATATGAGAAACAGTGTGAACTGCTTCTTAAGCAACTGTAGTTCACAGCCATAAGCTATCTGCAGCCATAAACTTACCAGCAGCTAACACTGCTGTATTCATCTGAAAATTGCTGCCACTCAGGAAAAACACATCTCATGTCACCCTCCCTCTATGTTCAGAGCCATTTCAGAATTCAGTTTGAAACTGCCTCTGAACATGAGTCAGAGCCCTCAACTGCTACAGTTCTTGTAGACTTGAAATAAAAATGAATCCCTGCTCATTTTCCAAGTGAACATCTAAAAGAAGCCGCCACATCTAAAAGATTAACCATGGGCACAAATGCAAGCCAATAGATTTGATGAATGTTAGTGAAGAAGAACATGTCGGAGAAAGAAATTAAAATATGATCCCAAAGGATTTTTTTTTTTTGTTACACTTTACTACATCTAACAAAGAAACAGGAAGGAGTCAAACTTTTCTTGTCAGGAGCTGGGAATTCCTCTGATCTGAAATGGATATATTCAGTTTTGCAGTTGGTATTAAGCACTAAGGATATGACTGAAATTTAACCATCTATTAAAAAGCCAAAGCATTATTTAGCATGAAAAAAGAGATAACAAAGAGAGAAGGCATTTCACGCATCACTGAGGAGGTGTATGAAAAGGCATAACTCTGCCAGTCAGTCCTTGGAGATCAGTATTCTATCACATAAAATGTGGCAGCATCTTTGTATGGACTACAGAGAACTAAATTAAACTGTTGGAAAATAATCTGATCATTCTAAGTGATACTCTGGTTTCTGTAGCACATTCAACCATGCTTTTCATTTTGCATCTTAGAACATGAGTATTGACAAGTGAACTAGAAATGACTGCTGTCTCAGATGGCCAAGATCTGTGTGAACATAATGCAAGGGTTTTAGCTTGTGTACATTTGCTGTTTGAGCATGTAGTATGATACAGCTGGATGGTTGCTGCAGTATGTCAAACCTGTTGAACAGGAGTTGTAAACCCTACAAGTGGTTTGGTATAAGAAAGACAATTAGGAATTACAAAACTCCTCGATAACACTGTCAGGTCAGGAAAAAAAGAAAAAAGAATTCTGTAGTGCTCAGTTCACACTTCACAGCTTAAAAATTTTGCAAAACACTGCACAGATTAAGGGAAAACATTTCGGCATTCAAGAGTGTGAATTTACATTTTCAGTGGTTAAATGGGTTGTTGTGGTTACTTTGTGTTAAACCAGTAAAGTCAAAATTAGACATAGATGTTGTCTCTAAAACTGGAGGTAATTACTGAAATAAAGATGGAAAGATTTGAAGCCCGTGCTGTATTATACCAAAAGTTCAACACCTGTGTAGAGAAACTACTGAGGGAGCTACTTTTCTCAGTGGTGCCCAATGACAGGGCAAGAGCGCTGTGGACAAACTGAAACATGTGACATTCCAGCTGAACATAGGAAACATTTCTTTACTCAAATGGTGGTTGAACACTGGCAGAGGTTGCCCAGAAAGGCTACGGTGTCTCCATCCTTAGAGATATTCAAAACTCAAATGGCCATGGTCCTCCTGGGCAGCCTGCTCTGGCTGACTCCACTTTAACTGGGGGGTGGACTAGATGATCTCAAGAGGTCTCATCCAACCTCAGCCATGCTATGGTTCTGTGATACTGTGCCACTCAAGAGGGAACCCAGGAGTACGTACATCTACAGAGCACTGTTACCACATTTTCCATAGGAATAAAACTATTTGGGATGGTTGATATTAAAATACAGGGATAGAGATAGTAAGACATCTAGAAATATCTGTGCAGGAAGACGCTATATATATATATATACACTATTCAGTGTTAATATCTGTTATGTCTGCTGTACGTTTGGGGAAGAGGCCAACGGCATAATGTTATAGCATTCCTATGACTTAAGATCTACAAAATCCTGAGAGACAATCACACAGAATGACTATCTCCCAGAATGACTAACCTCTACTTGGAGAATGAAAGATACAGTCTAGAATACTGCCTTTTAAAAGGTGGCAACTTCCAATTTACCACGTGATCGTTTTGCACTCTGTCAGGAAGATGGGAAAGCTGTAATGGGGAATTTTATGAGATGGCTTATATAATACTTTGCTGAGGCTGCTATAATTGCTACCCCTCATTTGAGAAAAATGTACAAGACAAGAAGCTCCTTACATCTAAGCTAGATCTTCCACCTAACAAAGGCATATGTTACTGTTCAAAAGAAAGACACAGAACAACAGGGTTTTTCTAGATACTGCTATGTGAAACACTGTGTGCCTAACAGAAATTCAAAGACCAGAGAAATTGCTTACTTCTGCTGCATTCAGGGAAAATTGTACATTACTCGATAACAGAACACTATCTGAGCTTTCTTTGTTTAACCTGACTTTATCCTCAATGTTCTCCTCTAATAACTTGCCAGATCCTACATTCTTGCTAGCCATACAGCCAAACTGGAGATAATCAGGTCAGGAAAACAAAATCAGCTTTTCTTAGTTTGTATCCCTGAATGGTCCTTACTGGTTTCTATGGCTTCAAATGCAGTTCAATTAACTTTTTACATGATTGTGGTCTAAACAGTGACTAGTGACTTAAACTTAATGATTTAGCCCTAAATTATTTATTCTACTGTAGTAAGATAAATAGAAAAGTGTTTTGGTTTTCTTTTTTTTTTTTTTTCTAATACAAAATTGTTCTAGTTTCCAAAATTAGGATATTTTAGGATGGTATCAACAGCAATACAGCCTGATAAATTACCCGTCTGTCAGGGTTGAGCTCTTTCTGGATGATCTCTAACAAACTTCACTATTTTGTACATTTTAATTGCAGACAGTTCCAAAAGACTTCCGTCAGTTGTGGATTTGGTGCCTTGTCATGACATTATACTGTATTTTTGCAAGATGGTCATCATTAGAAATAAGTTCAAATTCTAGTTAGAATTTTCAAAAAGCCTCAGAATCCCAAAATTTCTGGATCAAGCAGTAATAGCTGAATTCAAGAGCTCCAGACTTCTTTTTTATTAAAAGGAATTATATTTTCCTGCCTTTCAGGATCTCTAAGAAGTCTTGTGTTTTACAAAACAGAGACCATTGCAGGAACCCATAACAATTGATGATGCCAAGTATACTGGAGTATGTTCTCTCTGTGTTTTGGCTTTCATTAGATTTCTGATTTTACTACATATGTTCTGGTATTACACTGTGGCTATTCATACATCTTTAATCCATATTGTCTTATAGCTGGAAATCTTTTTTGAGATGGGATCACGGGTACTGTGTGACACTATTGCCTGCAGGAGCTTGATCCTGTTTGCAGCCTGCATTGATGGCTTTATGTCTCAGGTTACATACATGAAGAGGAAAAGGTGTCCCGTCACATCCCTTTCTCCTGAAAAGATACAGCAGTGATGTAGGAGGACAGTTTGCAACATATACTCCCTAAGTGTTGTCTGTCTCCTCAACGGAGAAGGCAGGAAGACAGTTGGAAGCATCCTGGAGACCCAAATTTGATCTACCTGTGGTCACTTAGACCACTTTCTACACAATGAGCTTTCCAGCAGTTAGCTTATCTACACTTTCAGGAATATTAAAATATTTTGGCAATTAAGGACCACTACCAATGTCGTGCAATTAGGCTGTGACTGCATTTACTTTTCCTCTAATGGAAATGGTTTTATTTTTCACTTATTCTGGATTATCATATTAATTCAATTAATGCTTCACAACAATTTGCTGTTTCAGTTCTAATTCTAAAATCAGCTCTCCTAATGAGAGACCCTAACTCCACCCCCAAGCAATCATTCCAAAATATTTACGCTGTTTTGTCTTCTCTCTTAGTGCATTTAGATAGTTCCCTGCTATCACTGCACTGAACAACAAATATAAGCTTCCAGCTTCAAGGTCCTATATACTTCAGTTCTGATGACTTTTATGAAATGGAGGTTTTCTGAGCATCAGCCTGAATCTGATTTCAGCTCCTGTAGTCATTAGAATAGCAGGGATTGTTGTTCAGTCACAAATCCTAAGGACATGAGGAGAAGATGATGTCCAGCTGGCCAGGAAAAGCTGTCCAGCTGCCCTTTTTAGGCAGCTATAAGTCCCTTTTCTACCTATCTATGAAAGGAAGGCTGCCATATTAGATTAATTTACATAGATTTGATAATGTACTATAAGTTATTATATTAATAGATGGTAATATAAATGCTTAAATTGGTACAAATACTTCAGAGTAGAAAATGTTTCTGAGTGGAAAACAATATATAAGCAATGCAGCATTGTGACTATATGCTTTAAATTACTGGCCAAATCCTCTCTTCCCTTATAACCCTAATACTTATAAAACTAATAATAATAGCCACGTTAGGTTGTGAAATCTCTTTCTGTATTCCCATCTTGCTTTCCTTTTGAAAAGACCCTCAAAAAGATTGCTATCTTCTTTTTGTAATAGGAAGAAAGGAGAAGAGTTGTATACCTTTTCCTTTACATGAAATGCTTTTAGTTCCCGGTAATCAACTGGTCAGTCTGCTTATGCCAAATTTTTCAAGGTAGATGCCCGCTCATTAAGAATGTAAATAAACTTGGCACTTCCTGCAGAATTACAAGAGCTATGTCTCAGCTGAACCTGATTTTTTTTCTTCTCTTTCATGAACACACAAGAAAAAGCCCTTGTCCCCCAAGGTGCATATACCACCAGTTGAAAGTCACTCAACAAAGAAGTGGAAGTTTAAAAAAACAATAATTATGCTAACACACTTTAAAGCCTTTGGGCTGTTTGTATCTAGGTTTTCCTACCAAAAACATCAGGTTCAGATGTAGCATAAATTTAGAAGATATTGGTAGGCCACCAAATGAATGAAAAGTCCAGGGTGTACTGTCAGTTTCTAACAGAAACCCTCAACAAGTGAAGAGCAATAGCATGTTATTTTTATACTATGAAAAATTTCTGCACATGCATTATTTAATGAAAACTTTGCTAAATCTTGTTTAAGCCATAGATTGATTGATGTAAAAATCAATAGCTGAATTAATTTCTGATCTAAGTCCACTAAGTCAGATGAATTGCATCATATGAATTCAAACTGAATGACTTCAGATGACTCTGAGGTTTTGTTAGTATACTTACTACCTTTTAAAGTATATATATATTTAAGTTGCTAATGACACGAAAAACACCACTTGGGAAGTGCAGACATGATGAGTGAATGACTCCTCCCTCTACCAGGAACACCGAATAATTTCAGTTCTGTTGTTTTAGGCATTTCTGCCTGCAGAACTCCTTCAAGTTCTTCCTCGACACCGTTGCAGGGAAGCCGGGGCAAGGCAGCAGCAGAGCCATGAGCTCCCCAGCCGAGGGATCCGCCCGAGCCGCGCACGGCGGCCGCCCCCGTTCCACCCGGGAGAGGGCACTCTTAGACCTGGCCGCGCAACCGGACGTGGACACGGAGAGGAGGAACAGGAAAGTTAAGATGACACCTGAAAACTCGGTCAACTTGCACCACTAGTTAGTTATTTTTATGATACAGCTAATCTTCGGAATGAGTTGAGTCATCCAGACGCTGCCACAACAGGAACACAATACGACAGACAATAAACGTGCAGACTAAGTTTATTTTTGTCGTCTCTGAAATGTGCTAAATGAGATGCAGATAAAAAAGACAACTTCTGGCACGTAGGCCTCTCTGTTAAAAGCTGAGATGACAGAAAGAGAACTGTAGGTGTACGTTTGGTGGAAAATGAGGATTAAATTTTAAAATAACCTAGCTTTATGAATATTATTTCGTGCTGCTTTTTTAAATAAAGTGTTATTATAAATGATTGTGTGAACATTTAAATGCAAAGTGCATACCACCTGATACTAACACAGCCTGTAAACTTAATCCTCAAATGGATACCTCATGAAATAAACAAAATAAGAATTAAAAATATGTTGGAGGTCCAACCTTTGTTTCTAAAGTGTTTGCAATCAATATACAGATCTTGAGAGAGCTCTGCTCTCCAATGAGAAACCTCCAGCAACAAGAAAATATCACTCCTGACATTTTTGATTTTTCTAAACTGAAGAGGTCAAGGTGAGGGTGGGGGAGTCTTGTTATGCAAGGCACAAAGCAGCAAAACAAGAACAGAATGTTGTGTGCTGGAAAGTTATAGTTTCAAAAATGGTGTTTTCTTCTAATCACAGGGAACCATCTCAATAATTCCAAATTCCATCTGAATAATTCTACGAGAAAAAGATCCCATTTATATGAACAGAATGAAATTAGTAAAATAGGGAAATGAGGAAAAGATGACCAAGAATCTTAACTTGAAGAACAGAAATTTAATCATATTTAGTGCTGTCACAAGCATTTTGGAGTCCCCAATAAGTATCCTGGGGCTGGGGGGCATCTGTAGTCTCAGACACACGAACCATGCACCCAGTGACTGTACTGTATGTACAGCGAGTGAGTCCAACATGCGCAGTTTGTGCAGGAACAATAGCCACTTTCCTATGAAAATGTGGGCAAGTTTCCTATATATATGTTGTAGAATAGATAGTATTTCCCATATTACATGGGAAACGATACAGTATTTAGGGTGTCTGTCTATCCTAGCATCAGCTAATGAACAATGGCTGACTTTCCATACTGAGAGCTTGGGCTGAGGTCGTATAGCCACTGATCTTACTTTACAGGCACTGATCCTATAAACTTTCCTCCTGCAGCAATCTTAAATAGTTTGAACTTCATTTAATACACCATTTTTCCTGCACCTACTTCCAGAAGTATTTCAAAGCAATACGCCAAACATACTAAACAATGTGTGGATACCCAGAATTTTACCTCCCACTCTGCTAGTTATCATCAACACCAATGGGCAAAAGTATAGACCAATTTTTGGTCAGTTTTTGAAAGCTGCTGTTGAAAAAACTGTTTGGTATAAGGCTAAACTGATGATGGGATCAATGAAAGAACCATCTCCTGAAATGAGATATCCTATTAATAAAAAATTTCATAATTCAAAAAGTAAGCTATGTTCAAAGGACTCCACTTTTTCATTTTGTGCATGGATCTTTCTAAGGGTGAAAGACTAATGAGAACTTAATTAGAAGATACACACAGAGCTGTATTATCAACATACTATAAAATATATTATGAAGTCAGACATGGAAGTCACTGAAATAACACAAAGACATTACATTCTCATTTTTTCTAAGCATTTTCTTATTTCACACAAAAAAACCTCTAAAACAAATCCTAAACCAAACCAAAAGAAAAACCTGAAACACCTATTCAAAGACTGTTAGTCTATGGTCCTGTTCTGGCCTAAAATCCTGTAGAGTCTTCTGCAAAATAGTAAACTATAGTAAAGCGTAAAACAATATAAGAGGTATACAGTGATAACCCCAGCATGCTGATTACATAAGGTACTGATTTTATGCAGTATTTTAATCCTGGCAGAACTCACCGCTACTCTGTTCTAACTTCCAAAAAGCCTTTCTGTATTCTCTGTCTTTTCCCAAAGACAAAATTAACACAGTATATGGTGAATATGAAACAGCTGTGAGATAACTGAAGGATGCCTATTTAAGGACAAGGGAAAAGTGGGGTATAGTAAGGAAAAGAGATGCAGTAATTCATATTAATTTGATTTGCTTTTTGCAGTAACAGACTCTGACATTTGTAATCCAAATGAGCACATGAAAATAAACCTAGATACAAAGCAGGCAAAAGTCACTGCCCTTTACTGTGGCTGTTACTAGATGTCTACTACCTATAACATACAAGGACACTCACAGGAACACAAAGGATTCTGACACTTGATAAAGGTCATGTTTTCCACTCCATTCAGAGCAAAATCTGAATATTAGAAGCTCAGCTTCTTTCTATGAGCTGTCTGAAAAGACATAAGGCATTTAACCTGGAGATTTTATGTGCTGCCTTTATAGTTTTTTCTCTAGTACTGAGTAAGAGCTCAGCACACCATAAACCTAACTTTCATCTATGAGCTATAAGAAGCAGAAAAGAGTTATTATGCTTATTTTACAGGTGAGAGCCTAAGGCACAGAGAAGCCACGGTCTACCTTCTCTAAATGAACTTAATACACATCAGCAGGAGTCAGATGTCTAAATTATTCTGAAGATGAAGGCCCAAGTTCACACTAGAAGTCATTAAAAAGAAATCAGGCCTAATGCAAAATGATCCTTCTCAAAAAGGTGCTAAAAACCTCAGCTGAAAAACTGCATTGTGCACTGCATTAAAAACAAGTTTCTGTCTGAGGAAGACCTAAGGTGATGAACAGATGCATATGGTACAACATTCTTGCAGGAAAATAGTCTTCTTCCAGTCAAACCACAGGGGAAGAGTAAACATACACAGAAAAAGGGCTATGCAAATCTGTATTAGTTAGAATTTTTGTTACTGGTTGTGCCTATACTTTCTTTGCTATGCATATAATAGTTGAAACGCTGTGTATACTAATGAAGATAAATTGCAGACAACAGCCATACCAGAAGTAGACATTTGTTGAAATAAATGTCTGTGTATGTTGTACATTGTCCTGCACTGCACCGTTAAGAAGAGGCACTATAAAAATCTTTCTATAGACCTTAAGGTCTTGAAAGCCTCGAGTTCCTGATAAACAACAGTTGTAAATGCAATCTCAGGTTCCCCTTTGAAAATCTATCTATAGACCATGCCATATTTTGCGCACCTCAGGCTAGCAGAGATGGTTACTGGTATCCTATTTCAGTTTTCTAGACGGCGCAACATCTGTGGCTTGCCACGTTTGCTTCTGCAAAAAAATACAACAGTCCATTAGACAGGAATGATGTTCACCTTTTACTCTATTTTAAAAATATTGTAGCAGAATCTATAAAAAGAAACAGTTCCTTACACTGGCTCCTCAGAGCTGCCTGCTCCTGGGCCTGCCGGGCCTGTGAGATCCCCGTCCCAGGCAAGGACGCAGCAGTGTCTCCAAGGGAAGGGCGAGTGTCGAGACTGCAAGGTGCTGGGCCAGCGGCGCAGTGTGTGAGGAGCTGCAGTTTTATCCAGAGAGCATAAGTAAAAAAAGACCACAAAGCTAATAGGCATTGCAGTATGGGCAGGTTGAACAGATTCTCAAGGCATGTGAAACCCCCCCTGTTTATCTTTGCTCCGGGACTTCACCAGAACACCTGTCAGCTGGTCCTTGGGCCAGCTGTTTCCTCAGGGACCCCTCAGACTTTTCCCCTGCTACCTCGGGACTCGCCGGCCCAGCCCGGCTCAGCCCTCCCGAGGGCACCCCCTTCACCCCGGCCCGGTGCTTCAGGCGTCCCCCCGCCGCGGCTGCTGGCACAACGCCGGGCCGCGGAGGCCGGTAGGGCCGCGCTGCCCGCGGCAGCAGCCATGACGACACAACGGCCTCAACGCTGCCCCAACTCCCGGCG
This sequence comes from Streptopelia decaocto, assembly GCF_964273445.1. Classification (NCBI taxonomy): domain Eukaryota; kingdom Metazoa; phylum Chordata; class Aves; order Columbiformes; family Columbidae; genus Streptopelia; species Streptopelia decaocto. The sequence continues at coordinate 53,896,557 of NC_138658.1, read as the reverse complement.
GCGGGGCTTTGCCTGCGGGCGTTTCTCCGCACACCTTCGCCAGGCGCCGCTGGGGACCCGCCCGGCCCATGACATGGCGAGCGGCGGCAGGCGGGCGCTCCCGGGGCGGAACCCCCGCGCCCCCTGAGGAGGAGGCGGCGGCATCCTTCCCCGGGGATCCGCGGAGAGGAGGAGGCCGACAGCGCACGCCGCCACTGGCCAGCGCTCGACCCCCCCGTGGCGGAGCCCCGGTGCCCGCTCCGCTCCACTCCGCTCCGCGCACACAGCAGCCCCTCCTGAGCGGCGGCGGAGCCGGCGGCCCCAGCGCGCATGCTCGGCGCGGGCGCCATTTTGGTGGGGCCGGGAGTTATCCAGCGGGAGCGGCGGCGGCGGAGCTCGCTGGGCCCGGCTCGGAGGCAGCGGCGAGTGGGTGCCCGCTGCAGAGATGGCTAACATCGCGGTGCAGAGGATCAAGCGGGAGTTCAAGGAGGTGCTGAAGAGCGAGGAGGTCAGAGCCTCTCCCCTTCCCCTGCGTGCCGCCGCCACCTTCCCCCGTCTGTGTGTCTGTGAGTGCGGGCAGCGGGGGAAGGTGCGGGCGCCCCGCCGGCCTGCACGGGGACCCCGCTTGCCCCTCAGCCCCACCTCCCCGTGCTGGGGGTGGGCCAGTCCCACGGCCTCGGGGAGGAGAATGGCGATTCCCGGGGAGACGGGACCCGCCAGCCGCCGGGAGGGGGGAGGAGGGGGCCCTGGAGCCCCTCCCCCAGCGGGCAGCGAGAGCCGCCGGCGGCCCGAGGGGGAGCGGGGCCGGCGGGCCGGGCCCAGGAAGTGATGCGGCGGCAGCGGCTGTGGGGGCGCGCCCCGGGGAGAGCGGGCGGGCAGGCCCCCGCGGCGGGCGGGCGATGCCCGGGAGGGAGCGCGCTGCCAGGCCCGAGGCTGCGGGGCGGGGTGGGGCCTGCCCGGCGCGGGGCGACCAGGGCCCCCGGCCCGCGCCCCCCGTGTCCCCCCGCCCGCGCGCGGCCGGGCCCACGCGCCGCCCCGGCGGGAGAGGCTCCGCCGGGAGGGGGTGAAGCGATCGGTGAGGCCGAGGTGCGGGGACGTGAACTCGCAACCCCTTAAGTCGCCCCTCTGGTCAGCCAGAGCCTGAGGCTGCAGAGAACTGCTTTAGTTTTTACGAAGAGGGTTCAGGTAAATCCCTATTTATTTATGTTACTTTAATACAGAAATGCCTTTACCCCACTGCGGGCTTACTCACCTTCAGGTGGATGCTTTTAAAGCCTCACTCATTTCAATCATGCTCCCTCGTTTCCTGAGCAATGTGTTTCTGAGGTATGTGGCGGTCAGTGAGACACCATGACTGCTTTGAAGGGGACACTGAAGAAGTTTTGGTCAGTGTTGGGGACATAAAGCAGCGTTTGCGGGGTTGCATCAATACGGCTCTTGCGGTGTCTGTATCTGAGTTGGTGGACATCAGCCAGATGGGTTGTAATGGTTGTGTCATCATTGTCGTCCTGCTTGGGATGATGATGTTGCAGGTTAGATGCTTGTGAAATGTTAATGCGAACATGTAACTCTTAAGGCAGGTGTTTATTGAAATCTGGACACATTCACAGAGGAAAAATGGAGAGGATAATTTTTGAAATATACTAGTGACTTAAGGAAATCGTGTTTAGGGTAGCAGTAGTTGATGTGCTTTTAAATTGTGTGCTAACAGCATTGTTGCTATGCAGCTTGAACTAGCCCCTAGAAAAATGTGAGGGCCTGGTTTTACAGCTGCCCTCAGAGCACAGGCTGTGCTATTGCACAGCAAATACAGAATTGCATGTAAGCTAAGGGAAATTTCTAGGTGGATACCTTTATACTGAAGCTAGAAAATCTAGACTCGTACCACATATAACCAGCTGATTTTGTGAGAAGGAAGGAGTCTGTAGTTTCAGGTGTTGTCTAAAAGCTTCACGACCCTTTCACTTTGCTTTATGTAGAAAAAAACCCCTTAACTTACATAGGAATTTGTGGGGAGGTGTATTTTCTTTCTGATTTTCTTACTGTTACGGTTGGATCTAGTGAGCATGTTTTTAATCTTTCCTGTTTGTTTAGTCTGTGCATTGAAGGGCTCAGTACAGAATGATGGAAATAAATAATATCAAATTGCTTTTAAGCTGCCTAAGGTTTCCCGAAAAGAAGACCACAATTCTTACGAAACTCAAATGATGGAATTTCAAAATTAAAATACAGAAGAGTTTGATATTTCTGCTTTTTCCTGCCATTAGCAAGCTGCATATGAGTGTTATACTGGTATAGCTCTGTGTATGAAATTGCTGTTTACAGACTATACTAGCTCCTCTGTCTTGAATGCAGAATTTCAGCATTACTCAATAGTTGCCTGAGTTGCAAGCAAAGTTTTTGTGAATGTTTGTACATTCAAAGGCAGCCAGACTATGGTGTCAGTACCACTGAGCACAAAAACATATGGAGTGAGGTGGTGAATGGAGCTGTAACTAAATACTACAAATCAGAGGAAAAAAGGCTGTTTTTTTTTCTAAGTGATTTGTGTGCTAAAATGATTATTATACCTTGTTTCTTTAAAAAAGCTTTCATGAATGGTGATGCTAAATTTTGTATTTACAGGCTTTAAGTCTCCCTCTGAAGGCAAAGTGGCTCACATTATCTGCACTTAAGTTATTCTTGATTTGATGCTTTGAGCTACACCTGAACATGAAGAGCAGGCCACCTGTTTCTTTGCAGATGCAATATCAGCACAAATGCCTGGGCGGGCAGGGATGGGACAGGCACATTTGCAAAAAGTACATAGAAAGTTTGTTCTGTCTTTTTCTAGTACTCACCTTTGGGCTGAAATGGGGTGGTGGAATGAAAAATGTTTCTAAAAGGGAGCAGCTGGATGGCAATTAATTCCTTCTGCATTTGAAGTATGTATAGGAATCACCAAATTTCACTTCTAAATATCAGTGAAGGAAGAGTTCTGAAAAGTGTGTTTATCCGTGCTATGGTTAAGGATCCGTGGATCCTTGGACAAGGATTCTATGAATCCTTGCTATTCCTATGACTAAATGTACTTTTCCTATACTTAGCACTTTGTTTACTTAACTGGCATTTTTAGGAAATCACTAAAATGTGAATTTTAGACTTTATCTTGATCTCTAGTTTACAGATAGGAGATGAAAGATTTTTAATTTTTTTTTGAGTCTGTGGCTTCTTGACTCTTTGGAAAAAGCATTTAAATTCTTTTCACAATTGAGCAACAGAAGCATTTTTGCTCTGATTGCTTTATTATTTCTAGTTTTATTATAAGCCCTACACATAAGCTTAAGAATGAGATATTGTGTATTTAAGAGAGATCCTTATAACTTTGCATATCTTTAATATTTGAATTAAATACATGAAACCAACAATTTGTTTGCCAGGAGTACTCTTCAAAGTGTGATTTAAATAAATCTTTTTACCTTTGTGTGTGGAAGAACCTTTAAAATTCTAAGATAGATGAGGTACTGCATCTTTAACAAAGATGAAGCTGATAAGTTAGTACAGGTAGTAACTTGACTGGTTGAATATGTGTTAAGGGTACTGTACTGTGCTTGTATTAAAATTCTAGAAAGAGTAAGCAGTACACTAAATCGCATCTTACTCCAAATCCTAGTCTAGGCAAGGCATGAATCGCTCAACTTTACATCTTTTTTTGTTCTGTCATTTCATTGATCTGTTATCTTGGTTTTATGGACTTAAATTCTAAAGCTGCAAAATATATTTTGAACAAAAGCGTGAGGCTGCAGCATAATGGAGAAACCAATAAACAGGTGGAGGGAGAATAGTATTTCCCTTTTGATAAGTGAGAGCAGGGTTTGGTGAAAGTTAGCTGGTATTATTTCAGAATAGAGCTACTGGAATATTTCAATGAGTAACCAAATCCTTACCTGTTCTCTGTTTGTAAGCAGCAGTCTTATGAGAGGAAGTGTCTTTCTGGCCTTTAACAATGAACAGGAATGTGTTGAAAAATCTTGTGGTCACCTAAGGACTGATGGTGAGAAGTATTTGTAGTTCACTGAGTATGTTAAACAATGTGTGACTTATTTTCATATTTTAATACAACACTGTGTATTATGCTTTGAAGAAAGTGTATTATGGTAGCATTGAAGGATTCAATGTTTAATTGGCCATCCAGTTTCTTGGATAATGTAGAAATGGGAGGTGGCTTCTGGCCATCTGAAAGTCAGAGGCTAATAGATGTGGTGAAATGACTCTTCTGGTACTGAAGTTAATGCATTGGGAAACAAGCCTTCCTCCTAGCAAGAAGAGAGTTGCTGGTATCTCTACCACAAAATATGCTTCTCTTATGAATATCAAGAGGCAGGGGCTTATCTGCATGGGAGGTAAGCCCAGATAGAGCTGAGAATAAATTAAACTCAGCTGCAGTTATGTATTATGAATATTTGCATGAGCAGATATCTGAAGTAGCGGTTAAAATTTGTAGCTTGCTTGAATCCAAAATAGCATTCAAGTGGAGATAGTAGGTTAATGGCAAAATTTCGGCAAAATAATGGCAAAAAATGGCAAAAATGGTACTTCATTTCCGAGAGGGAAGTAGGTGTTTATTTTGGAGTCCACTGTGTGTTTTTGTGATTTAGAGGAGAAAGGGAAAAGGGAAGAGTAATGGTAGTCTGCCATACTGTGTCTCTTCTTAGACTTTTAGGGTTCTAGTAGCTCTGGTGTTTGCTTTCATCATTGCCTGTAGTGGTCTTGTGATTTGTAGCAGTTTGCAGTAAGATGCAAAGTGGCATCTCTGAAATTTTTTTGCTGTTTGGAAAACCATAAGCATTTAGTCTTCAGACTCAGAAAAACTTTTTTTTTAAATTATATTTGGGCAGTCTTGGGTGCTAGAAGTTGAATTCTCATAGATGGAAACTTTTAGTAGCAATTGTGCCTTAGTGTTACTGGAAGGGCCTGTTGGAAATTGTGGGTGCTTGTTTTTCTTCCATTTATCATGTAGAACCCACGCAGATATCTAAGAAGTCTCCTATTATGACTTCTGAATCAGCAACAGATTTTTTTTAAACAGTGCCCATTTCCTACTAATACATCTTCTTAACTCTAGATTAATAAGAAAAGTTTCACTGAAGTCAGTAGAGGCTTAGTGAGTGCAGTGGGACTGTTTGTGTGAATAAAGATAGAGCATGCCTGGTTAAATAAAAGTGTGAAGGTAGACAAGGTGTAAAGATGACAGCCTTTAAACTGACATTATATTGGTGCCAATCTCTGTTCAACCTCTCAGCATGCTTGTATATGATAAAAAAATGGTGGTGGGGGTGTCAGTGTGCTGGAGTGCAGGGCTGCTAAGCAGTGTGGTCTTAGTAGGCTGGAGAAATTAATGGGCTGTCAGGAACTTTCTGAAGTTCAGCAGAGGTAAGTACCAAGTCCTGCATCTGGGAGGAAAGAGTGCCATACACCAGTGCATTCAGCATGGCGACTGACTGCAAACCAGCAGGCTAGCAGGAGAAGACCTGTGTGACCCAGTTGAACGTGATTTGGCAGTGCTCTTGTGGCAAAGCAGCCCAACTGCATACTGGGTAGTATGTAGTCAGTGGGTTGCAAAAAGTGATTCTTCACCTCTGTGCTTATGAGACCATATCTGGGGTACTGTGTCCAGTTTTGGGCTTTCCAGTGTAGGACATTGATATACTGGAGTAAGCTCAACAGAACACCATCAGGGTGGTTAAGGGGCTGAAGCACATAATGTGTGATGAGACAGTGAGAGAATGAATGTTGTTGAGAGAACTGTTCGAAGGGACATCTTCGTGTCATCCACAAATACCTAATGAGAGGCTCTGGAGAAGAGCCAGGCTTGTCTCAGAAGTGCGTGGGGATAGGATAGGAGGCAACAGACATAAGCTGGAACATGGGAAATTCTGACTAGACACCGGGGGAAAAAAATTACAACGATAGTCAAACGTTTAAACAGATTGACTGGTGAGGTTGTGGCATCTCTCTCCTTGGAGATACTCAAAACTCAACAAGTTCTTGAGCAGCCTGCTCTCTTTGAACCTGCTTTGAGCAGGAGATAGAACTAGAGACCACCCAGGTGTCTCTTCCTCCATGATTCTGTATTTCTAGGATAAATTTTTTGGTTTAATTACTGTATTTTTTTCTGTTTCTGAAAGAAAACATCTAGACAGCAGCTCCAGTTCTGTCACCCCACCTCATAGAACTCCCCTGTAAATAAACTGAATAATTTGAAAGTGGGCTTTTTCTTTTTAGTTCTGAAGTTTCCACTGTTGTAAAACAATAGTGTATCCTCTTCAAATTAGAGGCTGGGGTTTTCTAGTAGAGGCAAAGCTGTCAGGGTTTTCAGGCTAAACAAGTTCTGGGTTCGAACCCTGAAGATCAAACAGATATGAGATCCCTAGTGCTTCTTTAAGCTATATTTCTCCAAAACGTGGAGATCATCTTAGCTTTAAAAGAGTGGTTTGTGACATCCTTTGTACATTCCCAAAAGTAATTTTGTCTACTGCGTATTTCAAACCATGCCTATGATTTCAGACAAAGCAAGGTTTAGACCCGTTTCCTATAGTTCCATGAAAAGGATACTGAAATGCCATTACAGTGCATCTTTTGTTTTCTTAATTCTGTCTATGGTGTGTTTGGTTATATTTTCCAGTTTGTGCTGGAAAATAATTCAGGATTAATCTGTACGTCTTTGCCTTCAGAGGAGTTTGTCCCTTCTTGCTTTTTTGGTACCTGAAGAATAGTCAATTCAAAACAAAATGCATTTATTAGGATGGTTTAAGAAAACTACTAATTATTCTCGCTTCTAAGGTGGTCTTTCTGAATTATTAATTTACTTGTAATTTTAAGCCTTTTTATGTGAACCATGTAGCTGTTTTTAAATTTCTCTGAATGTAATACCATTGAACTTGTATGATCAGTATTACATAGATGCTAGTAAGCACTAGGGTTATGAATATTACTTCAATCTGACTCAAAATAATTAAAATATAACAGTAGTGATCATTTGACCGGACCTATGAGTTGGCCAAGTATTGGTAGTGGGAATATTTGTACAGGGAAGGCAAGATCTATTGCTCATTCCTGTGTTCAGTTAATGTCACTTTTTGATGTTAATGTGTATTCAGTTGAGCCAAATTTCTAGTGAATGGTCTACATATC